>NC_073241.2:51147777-51799722 GCF_029281585.2 Gorilla gorilla gorilla
GAAACAGGGCCTGTGTCTGGTCATGGTCTGTCTCCTCCAAAGCCTTCACAGCAGACACTGAGCTTTGTTTCTGTGTGGTATATTCACTCCTTACCCCTGCTAAACGAAGGCAGGGACTAGTTATTTCTTATGTATTTATTTATTTTTTTGAGACAGAGTTTCGCTCTGTCACCCAGGCTGGAGTGCAGTGGCTGTGATCCTGGCTCACTGTAACCTCCGCCTCCCGGGTTCAAGTGATTCTCTTGCTTCGGCCTCCCGAGTAGCTGGGATTACAAGCGTGCACCACCAGGTCTGGCTAATTTTTGTATTTTTGGTAGAGACAGTGTTTCACCGTGTTGGCCAGGCTGGTCTTGAACTCCTGACCTCAAGTGATCCGCCCACAACAGCCTCCAAAAATGCTGGGATTACACCGTGCCCAGCCATTTCTTATTTTATTGATTAATGAGTTGGTCCTTAGCATCTTCCAAGGATGACCAATATGTTTTTTAAAAATAACAGTACAAATCTAAGGATTTAAACATGTTTTAGATGTTTCAGTGTATTTCAGTTCTTGTCTTCACTGATGCTCACATTGCCCATCTTTGGCTAGCAGACACGCATTCAGCAGTCCTATTGACACAAATCTGTTAATCTTTGATGGCTTTCTTGTTTTTGAAATGCCTGACCTGAAATAAAACATTGCTCCAAGAAGTCCTGATTCTGTTTAAGGAAATGACATTTAGAGATCACAATGTGGGTATCAGGGGCGTCAGTGCTACTGGGCTGGTCATTATTTCTTAGACTTTTTCTTTTCAGTGGAAAGAGCTAAGAATGTTTTCTGTTTGTTTGATTTTTTTAAAGAGACAGAGTCTTACGCTGTTGCTCAAGCTGGAGTGCAGTGATGCAATCATAGTTCACTGTAGCCTTGAACTACTTGGCTCAAGGGATCCTTCTGCCTTAGCCTTCCAAGTGGCTAGGACTACAGGTGCGTGCCACCATGCCTGACTAATTTTTTATTTTTTGTAGAGTTGGGATCTTGCTGTGTTGCCAAGGCTGGTCTCAAACCCCTGTCCTCAAGCAATCCTCCTTCTTTGGCCTTTCAAAATATTGGGATTATTGGTGTAAACCACCAAACCCAGTTGGCTAAGAATATTTTAAAGAAAAAAAATAAGTGAGTTCAAACTGAACTTTGCAATTCAAATTCAGGACTGCTTACAACCTTATTGATTTTTTTTTTTTTTTTTTTTGAAACAGAGTTTTGCTCTTGTTGCCCAGGCTGGAGTGCAGTGGTGGGATCTCGGCTCACTGCAAACTCTGCCTCCCAGGTTCAAGCAATTCTCCTGCTGCAGCCTCCTGAGTAGCTTGGATTATAGGTGCCAGCCACCACTCCCAGCTAATTTTTTGTAGTTTTAGTAGAGATGGGGTTTCATCATTGTTGGCCAGGCTGGTCTCAAACTCCTGACCTCAGGTGATCCACTTGCCTTGGCCTCCCAAAGTGCTGGGATTACAGGCATGAGCCACTGTACCCAGCCACCTTATTGATCTTATACCTACATTTCTTTTTAAAAAATGTTTTAAAAATTATTTGATTTATTGTACAATAACAATATTAATGTTATCAACAATATGATTTCTGAAAAGTTGAATTTTTTTGTTTGGCTCTATCATTAGGGTGTATCTAACTAGAGATAGATCATCAAATTATCGTGTTTTACAGTCTGTTCGTATAGTATCTGTGTAGTTATGCTATCAACTGGGTGCAGAAGTTTAATTTTACTTTTGGATATTAAGAATTATTTTATTAATTCATTTATTAATTTCATTTTAAATTATGAAAAATATGTACACTGTTCCAAAGTCAGTTCTCCAAAACAGTATATTCAAAGAAGTCTATCTTCCTATTTTTCTTTCTTTTTTAAATGATGATAATGATTATTACCCAGACTGCTCATCTGCAAGGAAGAAGTCTCTCTTCTATCCCTGTTCCTTCCACTCAGCTCCTCATTCTCCTATAAACAATAGTATAGTTTATTAATTTTTTAGTAGAGACAGTGTTTAATGTATTTTTAGTAGAAAAATACATTGTTTTTTATTTTAATATTATGAAATACACACATGTATGTATTGGTATCTCCTTTCTTTTTAAAAACATACATATAGCCTACATGATGACCTCATCTAACTTTTCACATTTTAACAACAATGACTTTTATTTTTTTTGAGACAGGTTCTCACTCTGATGCCCAGGTTTTGCTCTGTCGCATTCTCTGGAGTCCAGTGGCGGGATCTCAGCTTACAGCAGCCTCAACCTCCCTGGCTCAAGAAATCCTCCTACCTCAGCCTCCCAAGTAGCTGGGACCACAGGCGTGTGTCACCAAGCCCAGCTAATTTTTGTATACATACATACATATATAATACATACATATGTTGTATATATTTAAAATATATATACATATATATATTTGGTAGAAATGGGGTTTTGCCATGTTGGCCAGGCTGGTCTCAAACTCTTGGACTCAAGCCATCTCCTGCTTCGGCCTCCTAAAGTTTTGGGATTACAGGCGTGAGCCACTGCGCATGGTCAATAATGACTTTTAATATCTTACTATACATAGAAGAACTTATTTTTTCGATTGCTCTGTAGCGGGAGACAGAAAAAGGAAAAGTCGGAGATGCTGCCATTCCAGAGCGGGGGGACCTTGGGAAGGAGGCATGGGAGGTCACGATTCTGGGCTGCACTGGCTTAATGAGCAGGGAGGTCAAGCAGCCTGGAAAGGTGTGGGATTCACTCCAGGGGTCTGGCCAAGTGGTTCCAAGCCAGGCAGTTCGTTTTCCTCTAACCCAGTCTCTCCAGTTTAGTTGTGTCTGTTATCCTTCAGCCCCATCTCCCCTCCCCTGGGCACGAAGGGGAAAAGAGTGAGGAGGCATTGCCCAGGCCCCTGGTACCTGCCGCGGAGGGAGCGAAGCCGGCCTTGTGCGGTCTTCCCGCGCCCCTCCTCTCCATCTAACCGTGGAACCCCCCTGCTCGGGAGCCCTCTCCCCTGGAGGGCCGAGGGCATCTTAGGCCAGAACATCAGGAGGCTGGATAAATGGGAATCGTCTCCTTCCAGTCGCAGCAAAGAGAATTTACTTGCATAGGACCCTAGGCATTTCCTACGGGAAAAGAAGTGAAGACACGCCCGAGCCAGGCTGCCCCGCCCGCTCTACAGAAGGGGTGGTGCTGTCCGTGACCCCTCCCAACCCTCCGCACCCCGGAATGGCCTGCGCGAGGTAAGCCGGGCTGCCTGGACAAGAAGTGGTTTCCATCTGTGTATACTGTCAGAGACTATGTCAAGCCTGGTCTCTGCTGAGGAAATTGTTCTTTTAAAAGAAACTTCTGTTTTTTTTTTCTTTCAAAAGATGTGCTTTATAGTAGTGTGAAGTAACTGTCGAATGAGTATCATGATACTGAGTAAATATGGCAGCATCATGTTTAACGATAACAACAGACACTTATTTAGCATCCACTGTGGGCTGCGCACGGGCACTTTATATACACCATCTGATTCAATCATTAGCATTATGAGTTTCATTTCACCTGTGAGGATAGGGAGGCCCAGGGAGTTAAACAGATTGCTTACAGTCTTTCATTTGCCAGTAGCTGTGCTAAGATCCAAAAAATTTTTTTCTTATCTTTCCTCCCTCCCTGCCTGCTTCCCTCCTCCCTGCTTTCCTTCCTTCATTTTGTTTTTGAACACCCAAAGCCCATATTCCTGACATCAAACTCCTCCCGCCTTTGATGAGAACTCTGAAGAGTGTCAGGAAAGAAGTTGATCTGAGAAGTAACTGTAAACAGTTTCGAGTTGAATGGGAAGAACTCGGGCAGTTAGTAACCTACCTCACCTTTCTGTTCCTTGAATTTTTCGGGTGAAGGACTGCAGGAAAACATGTTCCCCAAACTGCGATCTTTATTGGATGCACCAACCTCTTCTCCCACAAGGGGTCAGTAAAATCCCCTTAGTGAATAGAATGAAGCCCTCCTCCTCCCTGGCTTAGCGTTGGGGCAGTGAGGATCATTGCATTGGTGCAATGATCAGGTCCCTCTGACCTTTACACGTTCTCCTCTCCATCACCTGGCTTTACTCAAGCTGAATTCATCCAGCGCTTGCACTCCATCCTCATGCTACCATGTGGTGGGAAACAAAGGGACAGAGAGCTCCAATTCATTCTTTTTTTTTTTTTTCCCTTAGGGTTGGGGTCTTGCTTTTTTGCCCAGGCTAGCATGCAGTGGTATGATTATGGCTCACTGCAGCCTCAAACTCCTGGGCTCAAGCGATTCTCCTGCCACCACCTCCCAAAGTGCTGGGATTACAGGTGTGAACCACCGTGCCCAGCCCTAATTCATTCTTTACTTTCAGTTTAGAGTAGTGTTTCAGTTAAAAATTGCTGTACATAAAATATAATCACAAATGATTTCTCAAAATTCCGTATCTTGCAATTATTGTAACCGAATAAGGGTTTAGAACAAGAGAAGACATGTCTAAGTCTAATAATAATATAGTGAATATTTATGAAGTGTTATGAAGCGGCACTTTCTAAGTGTCTTATAAATGATAGAAACTGTGGGTCATGCTTTACGTGGCATTTAAACTCTGGCATTCTGGTCCCAGAGTTCCTGGCCCCTAAGCATCATAACATACTGCCTGTCTATCAGAGAAACAAAAATCAGTGTTTTCCATGGTCCTGGCAAGGATGATTATCAGTTCTATAAGCTAATATGGACATTCAGGAGGTGGATCAAGGTTTTGTGAGGCCCAGAGCGTATATAATTTGGGTGTCCTCTTTAGGAAGATAACCGAAAATGACAAATACAAATGTATATGTGAAAATACATTTTTATTTAGAATAAGAAAATAAATCACAACTGATCACAATTAGAAAAAAGACTACAAATGTCTCCAAATCCAGAAAAAATGCACGTTTTTATTACTGAGCCCCCTAACGTAGCTAATGCTTCTTTCCCCCATATCTTTAGCTTTATACTCTTTGATTGTCTTTCAATGTGTCTGCAATTTTCTACAATCATTTTTAATAGAGAAAATAGAAATATAATTCAGCTGTTCCTATTAGCGTGGTTGCTTGGTAATTATTATTGATGGTTGGGATGCATAACACATAGGATTTCACACATGACTATAACTTGCTGTTCGTAGTGCTTCTGCAGTTTTATCCCATATCTATAGAGAAATTCTGAAAATTGTATTTTGTGTGATCCCCTCCAAAAAGAAAAAAAGCAAAGTTTGTTCATAATTGTATGTGCTGTATTATCAGGTATATATATATATATTTTTTGAGATGGAGTCTTGCTCTGTCACCCAGGCCGGAGTGCAGTGGCACGATCTCAGCTCACTGCAAGCTCCGCTTCCTGGGTTCACGCCATTCTCCTGCCTCAGCCTCCAGAGTAGCTGGGACTACAGGCACCTGCCACCACGCCCGGCTAATTTTTTGTACTTTTAGTAGAGACGGGGTTTCACCGTGTTAGCCAGGATGGTCTTGATCTCCTGACCTCATGATCCGCCCGCCTTGTCCTCCCAAAGTACTGGGATTACAGGCGTGAGCCACCGCGCCCGGCTAACATATTCTTCACAGGAGAGAAATTCCATTTTGATTAGTTTTTTCTTTTAATTTATTTTTTAAATAGAGATGAGGTCTCACTAAACTGCCCAGTGTGGTCTTAAACTCCTGGGCTCAAGCAATCCACCTGCCTCGGCCTCCCAAAGTGCTGGGATTACAGGTATGAGTCACTATACTCCGCCATTGACTAGTAGTTGTTAATGGAACCTTTGGCTTACCATTTTCCATGTCTGACAGTTGGAAGAATTTTTCACAGACCACCTTCTGGCTTGATTCATTTCAAACCTTTTTCCTCCACAATCTATGTACTTCTCATGCCAGATGCCATAGGACACAGTGTATAGGGATAGCCCTGGTTCTTCCCGTCGTAACACTAGGCAGGGAGTGAGATGAGGGTGCTCCTAAGATAGCTTAGTAATAAGTAATAAGTGAAGAATTCACAGAAGTAATTGCAAGCCACATAAATGTATCCAACAAAACCCCAAATAAATGTACCCTCAATGCATTCTCATCTGCCTCAATGTACCTTCAGATATGCCCATGGCTGGTCCATCCCACCTGGCACAGGGAAAGAGTGGAGAAAGGAAAGTGAGAGTAGAAATAGAAAATAGTCATAACTGATAGCAGTTAAATATATTATTTTTGGCAGGGTGTGGTGGCTCACACCTGTATTCCCAGCACTTTGGGAATACAGCCGAGTCAGGAGGATCCCTTGAGCCCAGGAGTTTGAGACCAGCCTGGGCAATACAGTGAGACCCCATCTCTCTCTCTGTATAAAAAATAATTAGCCAGGCATTGTGGTGTGTGCCTATAGTTCCAGCTACTTGGGAGGATGAGACAGGAGGACCGCTCAAGCCTAGGAGGTTGAGGCTGCAGTGAGCTGAGATTGTGCCACTGCACTCCAGTGTGGTTGACAGAGTAAGACCCTGTCTCAAAAAAGAAAAGACAAAGAAAAAACAATGTAATCATGCAAATGTGAAAACACTGCTGGACCCTTCCCAAGCCTTGGAGGGCCTGTGCAAATGAGGGCCCTGCAGCCTAAGCTGCATTAACTTTAGGGCCAGTCCCTGTATGGAACATCCTTAGAGACCTAACTCACCCACCAGACTGAGGCAGCTCCAGGGGAGTGCCAGCAGACAGCAGAGCAATGATCTCACACCCATGGCAAACAAGGATGCATTGTCCATCCACTAATAGGACCTCACCACCTGCAGGCGGGCAGATCCCAAGGTTTCCTGATATTCCCTACTGCTGCAGTCTCTGCTTGGGACAAAGTGCATTGCTTTTGCCATGAGTCACTGTGCCAGTAAAAAAGGTTAGGGGACATTCATGTCACAAAAGCAAGCACTCAACTGGGACCTGAGAAGAGACAGCCTTCTTGGGTCACAACTGTTCACTTTCTCCAGGTGATATGTTTTGGCTCTGTCCCCACCCAAATCTCATGTTGAATTGTAATTCCAGTGTTGGGGGAGGGACCTGGTGGAAGGCGATTGGATCATGGGGGTGGGTTTCTCCCTTGCTGTTCTCGGGGTATGAGTGAGTTCTCACGAGATCTGGTTGCTTAAAAGTGTGTGGCACTTCCTTCTTCGTGCACTCTCTCCCATGCTCTGCCATGATAAGACGTGCTTGCTTCCCGTTCACCTTCCGCCATGATTGTAAGTTTCCTGAGGCCTTCCAGCCATGCTTCCTGTGCAGCCTGTGGAACTCTGAGTCAATTAAACCTCTTTTCTTCATACATTACCCAGTCTCGGGTAGTTCTTTATAGCAGTATGAGAACAGACTAACACACCAGGGCTCGGGGATGATGAAAGCTTTGCTCAGGCTCTTCCCTTTCTAAATCTTCCCCATCCAGTGCACATCCCCATTCTGACCCCCAGCCATGAAACCTTCCCAGCAGCTCCGAGGCCCATGGATCTCTCCTGCATCTGAGCTCTTACAAGTTAAAAAAAAAAAAAGAAAGAAAAAGAAATTCTGAAACACATATTTGTTAAGCACCCATTCTGGGCTAGCCTGCAGTTAAATCTTACTGAATTGCTTACAAAGCATTTTGCGTAAGCAGATCTCTGTTTAGTTAGATTATAAACAAATTGGTGACAGGGACCAGAATTTCTTGCTGGCCGATCCCAGTTCTGGGCTTGTCAGCACTGAATAAATACTGACTTGATTGATGTAGCTTTGTCTCCTCTCTGAGGACCAAAGCTCTTGGCAGCTTCCTCCTAAGTAGGCTGGGGACTCCCTAACTGGGTGGAGAAGGTAGGGTTATCTCCTGCAGAAATTTTAATGGAGTTCCCCCAAATCTTGCTAATGGATTCTTGGACACTCTGCAGCCTGTAGTGGAAGCAACTTTTCTTCTTCAGTAAACTGATTAGAAATTTGGATTTTTAACCAAAGTAGAAGTCTAAATCTAATTTACTGACCCTTTTCAACCCCACCCCAAATTCCTTACTTTGTGAGGTAGCAAGGTTTGAGAATGTTTGGATCAAACTAAGTATCCCATAATGCAAGCATGCGTGGAGCCTCCTGGCTGGTTTTACTTTCACTTATCTTGCTCCCGTTCTGGGGGGCAGTGCAGAGAAGGGGAAAGATCAGGCTTGAGTCTCCCTCGACCTGGATTCAGTCAATACTGGCTCTGCCCCCACAAGCTGTGTGAGACCTTGGCCTAAGTCATGTCACCCTCTCAGCCTTGCTTTCCTCTGCTGGAAACAGGGGGTGTCACAGAACCTGCCACATTGAGTGGCTCCGGGATTTATTTTGTAAGGATTCAGGAGGACAGTGAGGGTGCGGCTGATGAGTTTGTTCCCCGTTTGTGCAGGTTCTCTTCTCTGGCTCCCAAAGCCAGTAGGTTTATTTCATCTCAACAAATGCTTGAAGCAGACACAAGCATTTGTTTCTACGCTAAACTTCAGAGCTCTTAAACTTTCTTTTTTGAGGCAGGGTCTCTTGCTGTCACCCAGGCTGTGGTGCAGGGACGTGATCACAGATCCCTGCAGCCTCCAAACCCTGGGCTCAAGTGATCCTCCCACCTCAGCCTCCCAAGCAGCTGGGACTACAGGCATGTGCCAGCACACCTGGCTAATTTAAAAATATATATATATATTTTGTAGAGATGGGGTCTCACTATGTTGCCTATGCTGGTCTTGAACTCCCAGGCTCAAGCAATCCTCCCGCCTCACCCTCCCAAAGTGTTGGGATTACACACATGAGCCACCACACCCCGCCATATTTTCTTGTTTATTATTTGTCTCCCGCAACTGGAACACACATCCTGTGAGACTAGGGGTTCTGTCTCTTTTGTACACTCATGTATTTTCAGTGCTCAGAAGGGTATCTGGCACATGGTGGTAGGCATTCATTAAATATGTGTTAAACATTGGACTAGGTGAAATAACATGAAATTTATGAAATTCCTATCATAAATCAAGGGACCATGTAAAAGTGGGTTGCCACCCATGCAACAATAGCTAACAATTATTATTTACTACAGCTAATTATTGTTGTGTTAAGGGTTTACCATACATTATTATCTCATTGAATCCTCATAACACCAATGAGAGAAAGACCTATTATTATTTGTCATTTTATCTGTTGATATTTGTTTATTTGTCTATTTCTATTCTTATTTTTGAGACAGGGTCTTGCTCTGTCACACAGGCTAGAATGCAGTGGCATGATCATAGCTCACTGCAGCCTCGACCTCCTGGGCTCAAGTGATCCTCCTGCCTCAGCCTCCCATGTAGCTGGGACCACAGGTGTGCACCACCATGCCCGGCTAATTTTTTTATTTTCTGTAGAGGTGGAGTCTCACTGTGTTGCCCAGGCTGGTCTCAAACTCCTGGGCTCAAGCAATCCTCCCACCTTGGCCTCCCAAAATGCTGGGATTATAGGCGAGAGCCACTGTGCCAGCTGATGCTTATTATTTTTAGTAAAAGAAATTATTTTTATAGTAACTAAGGTGCCAATGAGAAAGACTGAAAATAGAATTAGCTGGTTAGAATGTTACAAACCTTGGCCAGGTGCAGTGTCTCACATCTGCAATCCCAGAGCTTTGGGAGGTGGAGGTGGGAGGATCACTTGAGCCTGGGAGATGGAAGCTACAGTAAGTTGTGATTATGCCACTGCACTCCAGCCTGGGCAACAGAGCAAGATCCTGTCAAGAAAGAAAGAGAGAGAGAGAAAGAAAGAGTGACTTGTCATTTTTTAAAAAATGACACTGCGGTGTCAGCATTGTGTCTGTTTCCCCAAGCCTTCTGCTATGAACGAGGCTGGGCTGGGCGTGAGGACAAGGTGTTGTGTAACGTGAATGGTCCCCTTGCAAATATGCTGGCCTCTTGTTCACTCATCTCCCTCTCCTCCTAATCTTCTAATAACTTTATTACTGGGAAAAAGGCCAACTAGGGAAAACCCCACTGGCGGCCTGAGGATTCTTGATCTGAAGGGGGCCTTTGAGATCACGGGGCCTGCCTCCTGCCTTTGGTATGGGAAGAAATTCAGCCCTCAGGAAGGCAGTCTCCACATGGGACGGCATTTCTTTAATTAACTAAACTCCTTGTCCAAAATCAGATGAACCATGCTCTTCATCTGTGTAACCTGAACTTCGTAAGCTACTTGATGACTGTAAGGGACGAGGGGCCATGCTACCTCTATTTTAGCTGACCTTTTTCTGCAAGGCTCACCCAGGTGTTTTACTTGGATCCTTTTAAAAAATATCTGGAATCCTATTATTTTCTTGAGTGATACGTGGGTTCTGTTCTGATGACAGCAAAATCATAGCATTCTTGGTTAAATGAAGTGATGGAGTTTCACTGTGCAGTATAACGGCACCTCTTCCAAAATCCTGCTGCCAGAATCTATTATCATGAGTCAGAAATCCCAGCCTGGTGTGGAAACCAGTTTTAGAAAGATTTGCAAGCAGCAGGTAAGACGGCTTTGTTCAGGAGAGGGGCACACCTTCTTTCTCATTTGTGAATTATATGCAAGAAAGGCAAAGAGGAAGAGTGGAGAGAAAGGTCTCAAATTACTTTTTTCCTTCTTCATTTTTATTAGCTCAAGAAATATTGTTTCATTTCAAAACGTGTGCCTGCTATTGTTTTTGCTGAATAAATGAAAGCAATGATAAAATGTCTCTTATGTCTTTCCAGGATTCTCTCTGATTGTCAGGAGCAGGAAAAGATCTGAATTTCCCATGAAATGCCAGTGTCAGCATAACATGGTGGTACTACACAGTGCCACTCTGTCAGGCATATCCTGGGCCTCTCACAAAAATATTATTTTAAAAAGATATTCAGAATGCTTCTGGTGCCAAGTAGGTGCAGCGTGGATACTCTGTGATGATGATGAACAGCCTTCTAAGTGCGTGTACTGAGTTTAAGAAACATAACACCACAGCACGTAAAATCCCGTGCCAGATCTCACACAGCCGCCAAATCACATCTGCCTCTATCTCTCTGGATGATCCTTCTCCAAAATCAAGGCCTGGCACCTTGCCCTGAACATCAGCCAACTGGACATTAGCAGACCAGGACAGAGAGGGAAATCCAGTTATGTTCCCCTATAAATCTCAACCAAAGCCAAACCTTGATTGTCAGTGTTTGTGGGCAGTGGAGGAAGGGTGCCCTGGGGAGTGAGTAGGTGGAATTTGCACATAGACTCAAATCTTACATTTTGCATTATCGAACAAAAAATACATTGTTTCTACCTTCTCTGCTTTTGAACACATTGATGAAAAGGGCTAATACATAACAACAATTTTCTATCTTACTGAAAGTTGACTTTCTGGGTGAGGGGCTCATGAATGAGAAGTGAAATGGTCAAAAGAGGGGTATCCAAGTAGAGCTGAAAAAGCAGGGGGGCCGAGGAGTTCTCTGATGAGGAAAATGAATCCCTGGATAATTGAGAGTTAACTATAGAACTGGTTTCTTTTATAATTACTACAAAGTCAGCTTCTACCAGGCAAAGGGTGTAAGCCAGATGCAGAGATGAAATTCGTATCCAGAGGTTCAAGTTAATATTTAAGTGCCTCAGGAGGCTAAGGTGGGTAGATCATCTGAGGTCAGGAGTTCAAGACCAGCCTGGCCAACATGGTGAAACCCCGTATCTACTAAAAAATACAAAATTTAGCTGGACATGGGGGTGGGTACCTGTAATCCCAGCTACTCAGGAGGCTGAGGCAGGGAGAATTTCTTGAACCCAGGAGGCGGAGGTTGCAGTGAGCTGAGATAGCACCACTGCTCTCCAGCCTGGGCTACAAAGTGAGACTCCATCTCAAAAAAAATTAACTGCCTCAGCTTAGTTACCTTAATCCTTAAGTAAGGAATTGCGTATTTAAAAGGCAAATACTATATGCATATGTGTAAGTAAATGCCCAGAACACGGCCTGGCGGGACAAACACCAAATAGCTGACAGGGGTTACATCTGGGAAGAAAGGTGAGGCTGGTTAGGGGTAGGAGTGGGAGGGGGCAAAAGAGGGTGCTTTCAAAAATAAAAAAAAATTATAATTATTATTTTTTTGAGAGACAGGATCTCACTCTGTCACCCAGGCTGGAGTGTAGTGGCACAATCATAGTTCACTCCTGGCTTGAGCTCCTAGGCTCAAGTGATCCTGTTGCCTCAGCCTCTTAAGTAGCTGGGACTACAGGTATGCACCGCCACACCTGGCTAATGTTTTTTTTTTTTTTTTTTTTTTTTAGTTTTTATTTTTTGTAGAGATAGGGTCTCAGTATGTTGCCCAGGCTGGTCTTGAACTCTTCGTCTCAAGTGATTCTCCCGCCTTGGCCTCCCAAAGTTGGGGTTATAGGTGTGAGCCACCGTGCCTGGCCTGTTTAAATTTTCAAATAAGAAAGTATTCATGTAAGAAAGATTTTGACAATTTGTTATGAAAGTGAGGTATCTTGAATGGAAACTTCTAGAGGGCTGGATGTTTCCTGTATACCCAAGTCCTGGGCACGTCAATATACATGCGCTGACCCAATCTGAAAGCACGCTTCAGAAGTTTCTTTTTGCAATTATATTTGTCTAGCTGGGTAATTTTATTTGCTGAGAAATCATTTGCAGCATCATTTGTGATTTGACATTTACAGAATTCTTATTTTCTGATAGTGCTTTTAGTTTACTTTCTGTTGCATTAGTCTTGAAAGGTACATACATAGGCTTTTCTTTTTTTTAATGGATAAATAATTACGACAAAAAGATGAAAAAGATCTTTTCAAGGTCTTATGTAACTGCAGTTAGCAAAGAGTAGAAATTATTGCTTATGCCTTTACCTTTTTCCTAACGCTTTCCTTCCCGATCTGACTCAATGATTGCAGTAGTGTCTGACTGGATCTCCCTAAGTTGTTTGTTTCCTAAATGTTTGGGAATTTTAAAGTGACACCTCTTCACTAGTCAGGACTTGGGATGGATGACTAGGGAGGTGGGTCTTACTTTCTTCCGAGTTTCTTTTGAGAAAGTTTCCCTGTGAGCTCCTCAGGGTTCCTCCACCAGAGACTGACTCAGGGCCTAGCTACATGTGCAACTATTAGGATGATGCTTGGGATGGGGCAACATGGGTGACACGGGTGACAGAGGGTGACACTATTCAGAAAAATGACTTCCGCCGAGGAGGATCTTAGAACCTGTTGAATTTTTGGAGGGGCAAATTGATATGTCTCATTTCTGGACAATGTGGACATTGCTTCTCTCTCGTACCCAGCTCAGACTTCATAAATTCTGAGAAAGGACAATGACTCTTATAAAGTGAGAGGAAGATGAGTTGATATATTTTCCCCTCAACTAAGCAGCCTGTGTTTTCTTTTTGATATGAATTAGGATCTGGAATAATATGACAGTAATTGTAATATGCAGAAGAGATTATACCAGTCAAATGAAGATTCATTTTCCCCTTCTTTCTTTATTCTTTTTGTTGTTGTTGTTATTGCTGCCCCATTGGAGAAGAGGAGAAAAATCTCAACAGAGAGGCTTTGACAGGTACAGTATAACTTATCAGGCTTTAAAGGAACTAGCTGAGGTTAGCCTTAGTTCAGATATGTCAGAGCTGTCAGAGGCCAGCCCCGAAATCTGTAAGACATTACAGACTGAAAACTCAGCGAGGACAGCTGAAGGGCTCAGCGGGAATTCCAACACACACATGAGCCTGGAGTATCTCCATGCCTCGACCTGACCCTGGATAATACTTGGAGTTTGCTTCTTGTTGTTGTTGTTGTTGCAGGATTACTAAGTTCTTTGGGTTTTGGTTCTTTGGCTCCTGAAATTGGTCCATCACACTTGGGGGACAATTCATCATTGCGTAGGGGGAGCGAGGATGGCCTCTGTGGACAGTCCACCCTGGGCAGCTTGAGTGCTAGGGCTTAGCAAGCAGAGCCAACGCAATCCTCTGGGTTAGCAAGGGAGGGGATGAATGTGGGCACGCAGAGATAGCATCTGCAGATGCTTTAAATGGTTAAGGTGGTGTCAGAGATGTCAATGCAAGCAAACTCTTGGGAACAAAACAGAGCTTTTTGAAATATGGCTTCTTTCTCTATCTCGCCCACCCCAGGGTGAGTGAGAGCATGGAATACCCACTAAAGAGGCAGAAAAAAAATACTTTAGTGGAAAGAAATGGGATTTAGAATAGGAACTGTGTGCCAAATTTACCAGAAACCACTTAACCCCTTTGACCCCTGGTTTTCCTATATGTATGCATATTTTTGTCTTGGCTTGGCGTGGTGGCTCATGCCTATAATTTCAGCACTTTGAGAGGCTGAGGTGGGAGGATTGCTTGAGCCTGGGAGTTTGAGACCAGCCTTGGCAACATAGGGAGACTCCATCTCTACAAAAAATTTTTAAAAAGTCTCTACAAAAAATTTAAAAATTAGCCAGGTATGGTGGCATGCACCTGTATTCTCAGCTGTTAGGGAGGCTGAGGCAGGAGGATCACTTGAACCTGGGAGGTGGAGGCTGCAGTGTGCCCTGGTCATGCCATTGCACTCCAGCCCAGGCAACAGAGCAAGGCCTTGCCACAAAAAAGAAAAAAAAATTGTCTTAAAAAAAAAAAGAAAATCCTATGGTGCAACGTGATGGATTTATTTCCTGTCGGTATAATCTTGGCTTTCTCACAGTTGGTCTATTTCTAACTAACACCCCAGTTCATGTAACTTCTCTTAGAGAGAGAGCTCACATTGCATGAGACCATGCTTTTATTATTATTTTTTAATTTAAAATCTAATAATCTTTGTTTCTGTCTCTCTCTCTTTCTCTGTCTCTCTTTCTGATTGTTGTTCTTTTATTCTTGTTTATCCAAAAGTCAAATTTAAGATTCCAAAGTGCTGCTTCCAGGCTGGCCCTGAGAACTCACTGCTGGTTTTGTAAGGAATACAGCAGAGGTCAGGAGATAGGAAGGGTGAAGTGGAAGGAATTTGCTCAGATCTACTCTTGTTTTATTTTCCATGGAGTTTCACTGCAGTTTGTGTTTTGAATACAGTCAGTTACACAAAGCCCCATGAAGTGAGGATATAGGTTGGCTTGCTTGTTTATGTCTAGGAAGCCATACATTTTGTACTTTAAGATAAAAATCTCCCCTTTTTTGGATGAATGTGCTCTTTCAGTAATACATCCAGGCTACAGAGGACGTGTGAACCACACATAAAATAAAACCAATTTGCTTTCCTTTTAAAAGTCAATTAGTTCATTCTTCCATTTGTCCCCTGTCCAAAAATGCACTGACATTTCCTTCTTTGCATCATAGAAGGCCCAGCTTCTTTCTATCTAAGTCCCACTATCCTTCACAGTCCTAGCTCCATGAAGCCATCTTGCTCCCAACCAACTCATGGAGCTCTTGTTATAATACCTGGCACATAGTAAACACGGCAGAAAGCTCAGCTGTTACTCTATGACTAAGTATTGCAAAGGACTCACAACTTACTCCTGTACCATTCACTGGCATAGGAAACACTTTTATTAATGTTGTGTTATTTACTTTCCCCCTAGAAAGTCTCATTGAGTTGGTAAGTAGTAGGGTCACTGCTTTAAAAAATAAAATCTTCATACAATTCTCATGTGTAGTCAGGGTTACTAAGCACTGATTTTTTTTTTTTTTTTTTTTTTTTTTTGAGACAGAGTGTCACTCTGTTGCCCAGGCTGGAAAGCAGTGGTGCGATCTCGTCTCACTGCAACCTCCACCTCCTGGGTTCAAGTGATTCTCCTGCCTCAGCCTCCCAAGTAGCTGGGATTACAGGCATGTGCCGCCACAACCGGCTAATTTTTGTATTTTTAGTAGAGACAGGGTTTCACCATGTTGGCCAGGCTGGTCTCGATCTCCTGACCTCAAGTGATCTGCCCACCTCGGCCTCCCAAAGTGCTGGGATTACAGGCGTGAGCCATGGCGCCCGGCCGGCACTGATTTTTAAAAGTACTCATGTGGTTCTTCTCACTTCCAATTATGAATGTCTTCCCTCCTCCATTCACTGTAAAATACCCAAAGGCAGAGAGGTACATTGTTTACGCTTCCCTGTGTCTTCCCCAAAACCCTGCGTCTGGAGGCCACTGTCAAGCTGAAAGGACAAGGTGAGTGTTCTGTGGAGTCACCTACATTTATAGGGAGAAAAATCACTCTCCATGAAATGGTTAAGACAGAAATGGGGGACTGGGTGTGGTGACTCGCCTGTAATCCCAGCACTTTGGGAGGCTGAGGGGGCGGATCACCTGAGGTCAGGAGTTTGAGACCAGGCTGACCAACATGGGGAAACCCCATCTGTACTAAAAGTACAAAAGTTAGCCGGGTGTGGTGGCGCATGCCTGTAATCCTAGCTACTCGGGAGGCTGAGACAGGAGAATCACTTGAACCTGGGAGGCGGAGGTTGCAGTGAGCCAAGATTGCGCCACTGCACTCCAGCCTGGGCGACAAGAATGAAACTCCGTTTCAAAGAAAATAAAAAAGAAACAGGTGGCTGTTGTTGATTTCAGTAACACACAGCACCGACTCATTTAATCCCACAACAATCCTGTGCTGTCGTTACTTTATGTCCCCATTTGATGGATTAGGAAAGTTGAAGCTCAGGGAAGCTATGTGCTGCACCCAAGGTGAAGCCAGATGTCCAATCTCTCTCGAGGATCACTAAACTTACTACAAGCTCTCTGAGGGGACCTGAAGATATCACACAGTAGGCACTCCATTAATATTTGGTGAAGGAAAGAAGAAATAAAAATGATAATAGTCTAGACCTGGACATATTGAATTTTCATAGAGAAGCAGCAAATCTGGAAAAATGATCTCGGTTGAATTGCATGGAACATGGCTTCTAAGGGATAGGAATGAATGTTACGGGGTTCCTTAGGGTGTGGATTGGGTGACCAGGTATCCCGTTTGCCTGGGCCAGTCCCAGTTGGTGCCTGTTGGAATTAGAAAAGAGTTCTCTTTTCACAGGCTTTGTTTGGATGATAAGTTACATGGTCGCTCTGAGTCTAGAAATGGTGTGGAAAGAGGCAGGGTCTCTAAGTGCCAAGGGGAACACAGGGAGGTAGTATCAGATTAACTGGCGCTTCCCTGAGGTCAACTTCCTTCCCTTTGCAATGCATGAGTATTAGGATGGTTCAGTGCTGTGTGAAGACATGGTCTCTTGCCTCTGCTCTGCGAAATGGATCCCAGGCGTCTTTTCTTTTCTGGGAGCTTCCCAGGAGCTCTGGTAGGTTTGGTGACTGCATGAGATTGCCCCGGGCAGTTGAGATTTCAGCTATGCTGCCTCATCACCCTCAGAAGCCCACCGATGGTCATCATCACATCTCCTGCTGGTTTTAGGTCTGAAAATACACACAGTGTACTGATGTGCTTAAGGTTATCACCCAGAAAACCAGAATCCTTGCCTCAATACTTACTAGTTTTGTCACTTTGCTTGCTCTCACTCTCTCTGTGCATAAAACCCCTTCTTTGTAAGAAAATTGCAAATAATATTAACCATACTGATGTTGTAGGGATGCTGACTTATAGTAAAATGATGGGAAACCACTTTACAAATAATATTCCATGTAAAGTTTCAAGGGCAATTGCTGGCGTGGAGCATGTGCCAGGTATAGCTCAAAAGTCAGGTTATTATCCTAAAGCCTAATTTCCCTAGAGATGACCATGACCTTGCTTCCCATTTACTTCCTGGGTCGAAAGAGCTTGAGCTCTTTTGCAAACTCATCTGAAGATATATGTCCCTGAATATCGCAGAGGCCAGGTGTTTTCCACAGATCAGTGGAATTCCCCAGCTGCAAAACTTCCTTCCACTACCGTCTGCCACAGCGCGAGGTTGCTGACATTCAGGAAGACATCTTAGGGGTCTCTCTTTGCCCTCATTGGCACATTCAAGGTGGGAGAAGAGGGGAGATTTTATTGTCATCCAGGTGTTAGAGGCTATTGTGAAAAACCTCTATCTTATTGATGTCGGGAATGACATACTGTGTATTTCAGCCTGATCTATATAAGATAACTTGTTGTGGTAATTAAATTTTATTTTAAAAATTGCAGAGAATATGAAAAATTCTTTTTAATAGACTCATTTGACTTAATTTCATTTTTTACTTTCCAAAAAAAATTATTTTTTAGAGACAGGGTCTCCCTCTGTCACCGAGGCTGCAGTGCAGTGGTATGATCATAGCTCACTGCAGCCTCCAACACCTGGGCTCAAGCAATCCTCCCACCTCAGTCTCCAGAGTATCTGGGACTACAGACTTGTGACACCATGCATAGCCTAATTTAATTTTCAAAAATTGTATATTTTCAAGGTGTACAGCATGATGCTTTGATATACATGTACATAGTTAAATGGTTCCAACAGTCAAACCAATTATTAGGTTGGTGCAAAAGTAATTGCGATTTTTGCCATTGACGTATCAGAGCCGTTTCTGCTGCAGCAGGTGAAGTGGGTCTTTAGCCTGCCTCCATAGAGGCCTGTGTGTCTTGCTACTAAAACCAGCCTACCAGTTTCCTAGAATCACAGCCTCCCACACCAGTGACCCTGGCTGCTGCAGCCTGTGGGGCTCACTGTGGGCTCTGTATTGGGAAGGCTGGAGGGGATGGGATTTGGAAGAAGCAAGTAGTGATTGGAAGTGGATAGTGCCCAGGGTGTGCTAGGGCCAAAAAAGCAAAGGACTAGGAGGATCCAGACTTCAAGCTGATTGGGAAAATCCCATGTCTCCCTTTTCCTTTTAGATGTCTGTACCTTTCACTCATTTTTGATGCTGGTAAAAAGAAAACCAGAGCTGGCCATTCCCAAATCCTTTACAACTGCCCCTCCCAGGTTCTTTGTGTTTGCAAATGTAAATGCTAAAGGTCAGCAGGGTTTAAAGCACCTTTTTACCTCCAGCCACTTCCTTGCCCCTTAGAGGCCCAAGCTGGTTCTGAAAAAAGTGTCCAGCAGGGAAAAGCCTGCACCAACCTACCCACCATCACCCCAAATAAACGAGGGCCCAGAGATTTGCATTGCTTGCAGCTTCTGTGCCTGACAGGCCTGCACTCTGGGTTTTGGAGAGGCCTTATTTCCAGCTGGTTACTAAGGCTGGTGCTGCCTCCAGGTGTGTTATCAGGAGGAGGACAGTTTAAATAGGGCTTATCACTGTGTATTCAATCAAGGTTTATGAGGACTGATAAAGATGTCACCTAGTTGCTTCGTGTGTTCATTAAAACTCTATTCCCTGGTGGGGATAGAAATGCAGGGGGGTTTGTTTTAAAAATTTTTAAACAAAAATTTTGGAATAACTACATGTTGTTCTTTTGATAAAGATGGCGCTGTGGTCAAGCCCATCTGTGTGATCAAACCCACAAAGGAGTGAGGACAGTCCTCTCGGGCACAGCGCATTCAACCTCCACCTTCCCCGACAATACAACAGTCTTTAATACCATAGGTTATCATAATTGCTTATTTAAGAATTCAATGAACAGCACCACCCTTGGCCTAGGTGCAGCAATAAGCCATTGTGTGCTTTTAATTTTGTGTCCTTTTATATTACTGGATCATTATAACAAAAAGATATTTGTTTTAGTGTTTTATTTTAATAAAAGATTTCTAACTAAATGTGTTTGCCATAGTCCCCCTTTCATAGTCCCTCTTCCTCTTCTATTAGATAGAAAAAAAAAGCAAAATAGCCCATATTTCCTTTA
Source organism: Gorilla gorilla gorilla (assembly GCF_029281585.2). NCBI lineage: Eukaryota > Metazoa > Chordata > Mammalia > Primates > Hominidae > Gorilla > Gorilla gorilla. Next base: position 51,167,481 of record NC_073241.2, read on the forward strand.
CTAAACCCATAAGTTTGTACATCTAACTAGAGCTGCAGGGAGCATAGTGCAAGAAATGGGCGCTGCTCTGAATGGCTTTGTGCTCTGTGAGCCTAATTGCTGCTTTATAATGAGACCCAGTGTCTCTCAATGGCTCATTGAATATATTTTCTGTTTAATGTTACTAAAGAAGAATTGCAGAATGGAGAGTAAAAAATGTTTTAACTTTTCAGGGTTTTTTCCCCCACTTCCAGTTCAAAAGGCACCATTGCTTGCTGACATCTTCTATCTCCAAACCTATTAACGCTACGTGACTAGTTAAAGATAGGGATTTGCTAGCAGGCTACATGTAGACTTTACCTGCATTCTGAACATTTTTTTAAAAACAATGTTCAAGTTTACTAAACAAATATTTAAAAGTATTGTAATTTTTTTTGAGACAGAGTGTCACTCTGTCAGCCAGGCTGGAGAGCAGTGGCATGATCTCAGCTCACTGCCTTCTGGGTTCAAGCGATTCTCCTGGCTCAGCCTCCTGAGTAGCTGGAATTACAGGTGTGTGCCACCGCACTGGCTAATTTTTGTATTTGTGGTAGAGATGGGCTTTCTGTATGTTGGCCAGGCTGGTCTTGAACTCCTGATCTCAGGTGATCCACCTGTCTCAGCCTCCCTAAGTGCTGGGGTTACAGGTGTGAGCCACTGCGCCCAGCCCATAAAATGTTTAACTTTCATCAGCTTCAAGGTTTATGTTTCTCCTAAATTTTGCATACAGCTGAACTTTCAAATCTGCTGACACCCGCTGAATTGATTCCACTCTGGATTTTAAGGTGTCAATTTCCTCTTGCATGTTTCTTTGCTTCTTCTAACATTTCTTGTGTTTCTTCTTGAGAATGGCTAATGAAAACATCACCAGTTTGATAAGGTATCATTAAACAATCATCATCTGCAAGCATGAGGTCATCACAAGCATCTTCTAAGTTTTGGAGTTGCTTCTTTTTTACTTCTGATGAATGTTTTTGTTGTTTTTGTAGAGGCAGGGTCTCCCTGTGTTGCCCAGCCTGGTGTCAAACTCCTAGGCTTAGGTGATCCACCTGCCTGGCCTCCCTAAGTACTGGGATTACCGGTGTGAGCCATTGCACCTGGCCTTCTCTGATGTATGTTGACCATTAAATATAAGTGTCTTGGGGGATAAAATTACTTGCTCGTTTAATGTTATTTAAATTTGATTTTTTTTTTTTCTCGAAGCTTGTGGACATGCCTTATCTCCACCACTGGGGGTCAGGCTCAGTATGGGGAATTTCTGCTCATTCCATCCCACAATGCAGTTCTTGGGGGCAGCAGAGGGAGGAGGAGTTAAGTAGACTGAATAATGAAGAATGATGGGAAGGTAGAGATGGTGGGATGGGGAGGGGTTGAGAGAAGCTGAGAACTCAAAGGTAAGAGTGGGAGAACTGGGACTGCAGGGAGAAGTTAGGAGGGGGTGACATTCAGGTTCAGACCCCAGGAAAATCCTAATGTTGAGGGGAGGGATGTTTATGAGTTTTTTGTGTCTGACAATGGCCAAATGCTGCAAGGTCCTTGATGAAATTGCTAATTCTCTTAGGTTGCATCTCCCCAGAAGAAGACACTGAAACAAGGATTTCAGTGCAAGTTGTTTCATGGGAGACTTCAAGAAGCATCAGGGTCGATCCCAGCACTTTGGGAGGCCAAGGTAGGAGAACTGCTTGAGCCTAGGAGTTTGGGTCCAGCCTGGGCAACAGAGTGAGACCTCATTTCTACAAATAAAAAAATTAAATTAAATTAAAAAATAGAAGCATCAACAAGAGAGTAGAGAAGAGATACAGGGGAGAGACGGAAACCAGTGGAGGATGTGATCTTGAGCAGCTCCTCTTGTGGGCGACTGGGCCTCAAGCCCCCTGGGGAGCTCTCGGAATTGATGAAGAACCAGCCTCAGAGTCTCTTCCTTGAAGAGCGAGGAAGCTGAGGCATTTGATCTCTAACTCCTTCTAACTTGTCCTCATCATTGGCTGACAGCTACTCCCAGGGGTAGCAGCTCCCTGGAATTTTTGACTTGCCTTGTGAGCAGCATCAGCTGCCTGTGGGATGCGGGAGGAGTACAGGGGACTGTGGGCACGGCACTGATGGCATCCGCAGCACTCGTGTCCCCTTCTACCGTATGCATTTGAAAACACTTGCCATCACTTATTAATATGATTGATTTATTGTGAATATCATACTGTATTTATTAATTCTAGGATGGCTCTCCGCTTAACACTTCTTAAATTAGAACACCTCTTATAATTCACAGGACATCTTTCAATAGCTCCTGGCCAACTGGCAGCAGAATTTTCCCTTCCTGTGCATGAATGACCTTGGATATTATTCTTGGTGGCATGACTGGACACCTGCAGCCTCTTGATGTTTCCAGTCAAAAAGGTATTTAAGAGCCATTTGTCAGGCGGACCACTTGAGCCCATGAGTTTGAGGCCAGCCTGGGCAACATAGTGGCACGCTGTTTCTAAAAAACAAAACAAAACAAAAACAAAACAAACAAACAAAAAAACAAAAAACGAAAGAAAGGAAGAAAGAAAGAGAAAAGAGCAGTAATACCTTGATCATTGGTCATTGGTCATTGTCTTTAAAACAACTTTCCATTGATATCTTCTGGGGAGAACAAGAGAGCACTAGTGTCAAAACTTCAACCAGCTTGGAAGAAAATTCTAGAGATAAGAGAGCAATAATTTTTTAGGTTGAATCACATAACTTTGCCATCTTTTGGTCAAAAACAGTCTAATGAGCAATTTCACTTGGTTCCACTTACAAGAAAAGTTCCATCTCTAACACTCTTGATGGGACTGTGTGCAGAAATAAGGGCATTGACAAGTCGGAATTAAAACATAATCTAGAAGGGTTGCATTCTGAATATAAAAAGTTTTAGGAATATTTAAACCAGTTTGTTTTACTTATGTTTTCCTTCTTTATACATATGACAAGAATAATATTTTTAAAAAAATTATTTAAAGCCCTATTCATAGCTTGAAAAATAATTCTTGCAGTAAAAGCATTTGCAAAAGTATGAAATAAAATTTGACATGACAAGGAAGCATTATATCATTAATTGGCAGCTTTTCTTCCTTAGTGATGTAAAATAATGACATCATAACAATCAAAGAGTGTCTCAGATTTGGTGAAATATGATTTATCCCGCCATGGACCTCAGAGGCAGAGAGTGAGGTTGATCATAATTCTTGGTTTCAGGTCATATTTTCACCAATGGTTTGTGCTAGACCTATCTCTGATTTTGTCATTGAATATTGGGTGATAATTATCTCAGTCATATAGATAATAGAAGTGAGAAATGGGGCTAAGAGGGAAAATTAGGGTGAGATATTCTAAAACCTTCTTGGTTTTAGACATTGCAAATATCTTCTCCCATTTCATCTTTTAACTTCATCTATAGTATATTTTGTTAAACAAAAATTCCTAATTTTTATGTAATTGAGTTTTTTAACATTGTTGCCTGACAGCTCATGTTTTTGGAGTTTTGTTTAAGGAGTCCTTTTCCTGTAGGTCACAAAGATTTTCTTCAACATTTTCTTGTTTTGACTTCATAGTTTTATTTTTCATTCCGAAATTTTTTAGTCCATCTTGAGTCCACCTTTGTTTGCGATGTTACGTGGGATTGAGTTTTATTTTTCTTATAGTAAAAAAGTTTCCCCCAGGCTTCCGCTAAACAGACTTTCCACCATTCACTTATGGTGCCACCTTTATCATATGTTAAATTCCCACATATGCATGAGGGTATATCTGAAGTCTCCTTCAGTTCCATTGGTCAGTTTGTCTGTTCATGAGTACATTACCACACTGCTTTTATTATTATAGCTTTTAAATATATCTTAATATATGCTAGAGTATGTCCCCCTCTTCAATCTTATATAAAGTCAATTAAGACTTTGGGACGCTGAGGCAGGCAGATCACTTGAGGCCAGGAGTATGAGACCAGCTTGGACATATGGTGAAACCCTGTCTCTAACAAAAATACAAAAAATTAGCTGGGCGTGGTGGCACACGCCTGTGGTCCCAGCTACTTGGGAGGCTGAGGTAGGAGGATCATTTGAACCTGGGAGCCAGAGGTTGCAGTGAGCTGTGATTGCACCACTGAACTCCAGCGTGGGTGACAGAGTGAGACCCTGTCTCAAAATAAACAAACAAACAAACAAACAAACAAATAAAGTTAATTATGTATTTTTGGTGGATACTTCTTCCATATAAATTTTAGAATGTGTTTATTTTCTTTAAAAGTCCAATTGGAATTGCACTAAATTTGTAGATTAATTTGGGGGAGAACTCAGGGAATCCATCCAAGAGCATGGCATAGCTCCCCACTAACTCAGCTCATTTTGTACATCCTTTGTTATAGTTTAAAATGTTTTCCATCAGAAGATTTATAAATTCTTGACTTAGTAACTTCTCAGTTACTATATATTTTTTGTTGCTGTTATGAATAATACTATATTTTAAAAAGTGATGTTTCCTAGGCAGTTATCATTAGTTTAGAGCAGAGATAGGCACGCTTTTTCTGTAAAGGGCCAGATAGTAAATATTTTAAGCTTGGCAGCCATGTAAGTTCTCTGTTACATATTCTTCTTTTTCTTTTTCTTAGTTTTTTTACAACCCTTTAATAAATGTAAAAACCATTCTTAGCTGGTGGGGGCCTTACAAAAACAGGCCTTAGAGGGCGTTTGGCCCACAGCATCTTAGTTTTCCAGTTGCTAGTGTAGAAAAATGGTATTGACCTGTGTACATTTCTCTTTTAGTCTATGGTGTTGCTGAGCTCTCTTATTAGTTCTAATGATTTGCCTGATTGTTCTGTTAGTTTTCTACATAGGTGAATAATACAATTTTTATGTCTTCCCTTTTAATTCTTACCTCTCTTACTTCTTTTCCTCTTGTAGGGTTGGCCAGGACTTTTCCTTGTAATGTTCAACAGACGTAATGACAGTGGGCAGTCTTATCTTATTCTTATCTTAAAGGGAATACATCTAAAGTTTTTTCTTAACTATAATGTTTACTAAAGGCTTTGGTGTATTACTTTTACCAAGTTAAGAAAGTTTCCTTCTATTCCTAGTTTTCTAGGGATTTTTAAAAAAATCATAATTAAGTGGTGACTTTTATCTGAAACTTTTTCCATCATTTGAGATAATGCAATTTACCTCTTGTAGCCTACTAATGAGGTAAATTGATCTGATAGATTTTCACAGGTTGAACCATCCTTGCATTTCTGAGATAAACTTCATTGATCAGGATTCAGTTAGCTATTGTTCTATTTAAGAATTTTATATCTACATTTCTAAGGGCAAGAGGCCTGTAATTTTCTTTTCTTATCAGGTTCTTATCTGACATTGAAATCAAGATTACATAGGTCTCATAAAATGAACTGTAAACCTGTCTTATTTTCTGGCACAACTTGTATAATATAAGAGTTAACTGTACTTTCAAAGTTTGCTAGACTTCCTCTGTAAATTATTTAAGGTAAAGTTTTCTTTTTGTGAGGGGAGGTTTTGTTGACTACCTTTTCAATGTCTTTCATGCTTATTGGCTTATTTAAATTTTCTATTTTTTCTTGCACCAATTTTGTCATTTTTCCCCCTAGGAATTTATCCACTTCATTTTGGTCATAATATGTGTTAGTGTATAATTGTTAATAATATTTCTATAATTATTTTCTAATCTATTATATCTATTCTTTTCATTCTTTATTTTATCCATTTAAATATTTTCTCTTTTTCTTCATCAGTCTTGCAACATGTTTGCTACATTATTAGTCTTAAAAGAAAATAGCCCTTTAGTTTTGTTAAGATTCTCTTATTTTTGCCCCTTACTTCTTTAATTTCTACCCTTCTCTGTGTAATAATTTCCTTCGTTTTTGCTTTTAAAAATTTGTCCTGTTACAGTTTACTCAATTTTTTGAGTTGAATCTCACTGGTGTATAACCTTTCTTGCTTCTTGGTAGAATTGTGTGGCCAGGTGCGGTGGTCACACCTGTAATTCCAGCACTTTGGGAGGCCAAGGTGGGTGGATAACTTGAGGTTAGGAGTTTGAGACCAGACACCAACATGGTGAAATCCCGTCTCTACTAAAAATGCAAAAATTAGCTTGGTGTGGTGGCGCATGCCTGTGATTCCAGGTACTTGGGAGGCTGAGGCACGAGAATTGCTTGTACCCAGGAGGTGGAGGTTGCAGTGACCAAGATCATGCCACTGCACTCCAGCCTGGGCAACAGAGCGAGATTCTGTCTCAAAAAAATAAAAAAAAGACTTGTTTAAAAATATAACTTTTCCTTTAGCATTGCTTTAGCTGTGTCCTCCAAATTTTGACATGTATATTTGACATGTCAAATAATACATTGACATGTATTATTTGACATGACAAATAATTCTCAATATTTATTAATTTTAAAAAATCAAGTTATTTAAAATGTTATTTAGTTGGAAAACAGTATTATTTTGTAATATGCTTTTTAGTTTTGATGCATATAGTATTTTTAAGCAACTATTTTGTTTTTAAGTTTTAATTTGTTATTTTATGAATTTATTGAGGCTACCTTTATGGTCTAATAAATCATCTTGTTTTGTAAATGTTCTACATTCACATGAAAAGAATGTGTTTCTATATTTGTTGAATGTAGAGTTTATCTATTTTTTTTCTTTTCTTTTCCTTTTTTTTTTTTTTTTTGAGATGGAGTCTCGCTTTGTTGCCCAGGCTGGAGTGCAGTGGCATGATCGCGGCTCACTGCAACGTCTGCCTCACAGGTTCAAGTGATTCTCCTGCCTCAGCCTCCCAAGTAAACTGGGATTACAGGCACCTACCACCATGTCTGGTTAATTTTTGTATTTTCAGTAGAGATGGGGTTTCACCATGTTGGCCAGGCTGGTCTCGAACTCCTGACCTCAGGTGACCTGCCCACCTCGGCCTCTCAAAGTGCTGGGATTACAGGCCTGAGCCACTGCGCCTGGCCGAGTTTATATATTTCTAAAAGTTTGAGGTTGTTAACTGCATTGAATATCTCTTATTTTCTTTTTTATTAATCTATTAGTTCCTGAAAATAGTCTGTTAAAATTTCCAGCTATAATCTGTTTTTCCTTAGAGTTAGGTCAATTATTTATTGTTTTACATATCTTGAGATTGTATTGTTAAGTGTATATGTGTTTTGATGGTTATGTCTTCTTTTCTTTTTTTAAATTTTATTTTGGTTGGGTGAGGTGGGCTCACACCTGTATTCCCAATACTTTGAGAAGCTAAGGTGGGAAGATCGCTTGACTAGCCTGGGAAACATAGTGATCCCAGTCTTGGACTCAAGTGATCCTCCTGCCTTAGCCTCCTGAGTGGCTGCAATTACAGGTGCACAACACCATGCCGACTTTTATATCTGCTTTTCATTTTCCTCCTTTTCAGTTTCTATGTTTTTTCCTGTTCACTTTTGACACTTTTTTCAGAAATTGATTTTCTCTGTATTAAGATAGCTATATCTGCTTTCTATTGGTCCATAGCTACCTAGCATGTGTTTATCCATTCTTTATTTTTCAATGATTCTGTGTCTTCAAGTATGTCTTTTGTGGTCAACATATTATTGATAATTTTTTAATTTTTTTTTTTTTAGAGACAGAGTCTCACTCTGTTGCCCAGACTGGAGTGCAGTGGCACCATCAGAGCTCACTGTAACCTTGAACTCCTAGGATCAAGTAACTTTCCAGCCTCAGCTTCCTGAGTAGCTAGTACCACAGGCAAGTGCCAACATGCCTGGCTATTTTTTTTTTTAATTGTAGAGGCAGGGTCTCGCTATGTTGCCCAGGCTGGTCTTGAACTCCTGGACTTAAGCGATCCTTTTTGGCTTGACCTACCAAAGTGCTGGGATTATAAGCGTGAGCCATTGCACCTGGCCCAACATATTTTGTTTGTGTTATTTTTCAAATCTAATCTTAGAGTCTGTCTTCTAATTGGTGAGCTAATTTGAAAAAAATTCTAAAATATTTTTCTTCATAATTTATTCACATATTCCCCGCTTTTATTTTAAAAAGTCTCCTGGGACTCGTATTAGATATTGATATGTTTTCTGCCCTTCAAGTCTCTTAACTTTTAAAGCACTTTTAATGTGTCCTTATCCTTTCCTGCTGCCTGTTAGAGAGTTCATCTAATTTCGCTTTTGTCTTCTATTATTTTTTCTTTTTTCTTTTTTTTGAGATGGAGTTTCGCTCTTGTTGCCCAGGCTGGAGTGCAGTGGCGCAATCTCGGCTCACTGTAACCTCCACCTCCCGGGTTCAAGTGATTCTCCTGCCTTAGCCTCCCGAGTGGCTGTGATTACAGGTGCATGCCACAATGCTCAGCTAATTTTTGTATTTTTTTGTAGAGATGGGGTTTTACCATGTTGGCCAGGCTGGTCTGGAACTCCTGACCTCAGGTGATCCACCCACCTTGGCCTCCCAAAGTGCTAGGATTACAGGCATGAGCCACGGCACCCAGCTTTCTATAATTTTCTATTATTTTTTCTATCTATTGTGTTCTTTACGTCAACTTTTATGTATTCGTAGTCAACTTTTCTACCTTTTTCTTATAGTTTTTAATTCTTAATTTTTGGTCCTAAGATATATAACTCCTTGTTTATATATACAAACTATATATATATATAGTGTTTATTTAAAATTCTTGGTCCATCTGTTTCCATTTTGCTTTAGCTGGTATCTGTATTTAGCTCACTGTTTGTCTGTTAGAGACGTTCTCAGGTATCTAGTTATTTGTGCCTGTGAGCTCATGTTCACCTGGGAATAACAGCTGCTCTTTCTGGTAATGTGTTTGGGGAAAGGGATGAAGGCCAGACCCCAAGCCAAATCTCTCTGAGTATTAGGGAGAGGGGAGTAGGAAGTCCCAGTGCAGAGAGATGCCCTCAGCTACTGTTAATTATTTCTTTTTCAGGAGTAATATCCACCGGACAACTCTGCTTCAGGAATGCTTCTTTAAACTCTTTGAAATAAGCAGCTCTAGTAGAAGCCAGTTTCCTTAGTTTGTAGTACCCTAGTCATGGGCAACTGGTGTGTGGGGGACCATCAGTCCAGGCCTGTTTTTATTAATATCTCACTCTAACAGGACTTTTTTGCTACCCTGATATTACCATTCTGACACGGGACAGGCTTGGGGCTGTTGCTGTCAATTTCTCTGGAGTTGGGTGAAATATATATTTTTATTTTAATTTGGATTCCTTGATAATAAATGAGGTTGAACTATACATACATATGTTATATATGTTTGTACATATATATATACACACAGTATATATAAATTTTACAACAAGGATTTCTTTTATGAATTGTTAATTCACTTTGCCCATTTTATTATTTATTTATTTGTATTGATTGATAAAATGTCTTTGTATGTGATAAATAGTTTTTCTTATGTAGCTTTCGTATTCTGTTTCAATGAGTTGCCTTTTATAACTTTATTTATGATATTTCTTTGCTAAACAGCCTTGTTAATTTTTATATAGCTAAATATGTCTTTTATTTTTCATTTATGACCTCTGGGTTTTATGCCTCTACTTAATTTTAGTGATGCAAATAAACCCCTCACACATAAACAAATGAGGATTTTAAACAAATCTGTTACTTATTAAATATTTATTTTTTACTTTTACTATTTATTTATTTTAGGGATGGGGGGGTCTCCCTGTGTTGCCCAGGCTGGTCTAGAACTTCTGGCCCCAAGCAATCCTCCTGCCTCTGCCTCCCAAAGTGCTGGGATAACAGGCATGCACCACTATGCCTGGCTTATTTTTACTTTTTAAAACTTGCTGTTCATTTCTAAAAAATGAGATCTTGCTGTATTGCCCAGGCTGGAGGGCAATGCTGGTGACCACAGTGCACTGCAATCTTGAACTCCTGACCTCAAAGCAATCCTCTCGCCTCAGTCAAGTAGGTGTGTGTGCCACCATGCCTAGCTGTTATTAGATTTTTAAATTTAAAAAGTACACACTTGACATAAACAAATTAAGCAATTTGAAAGGCTATAAAGTTAATATTCTTCCCCTCCCCCATGATCAATCTCAGATAATTAATGTAAACACTTTTCTCACAAGTATATATACTTATAGAAGCTTCTATCTCTCAAATCATTACTCTGCAAGTTTTTTTTTTTTTCTTTTTTCCCCGAGACGGAGTCTTGCTCTGTCACCCAGGCTGGAATGCAGGGCCTGATCTCAGCTCACTGCAACCTCTGCCTCCCGGGTTCAAGCGATTCTCCTGCCTCAGCCTCCCGAGTAGCTGGGATTACAGGCATGTGCCACCACGCCCAGCTAATTTTTATATTTTTAGTAGAGACAGGGTTTCACCATGTTGGCCAGGCTGGTCTCAAACTCCTGACCTCCAGCAATCTGCCCGCCTTGGCCTCCCAAAGCATTGGGATTACAGGCGTGAGCCACTGCAACCGGCCTTGCAAGTTGTTTTTTAAAAAGAAAGCATGGTATTTATAGCTATCACATCAGACCAATATTTATAATTTAATTCATTATTTTCTTAGAAAAATAATATTTTGGCTGGGTGCAGTGGTGTGGGCCTGTAGTCCCAGCTACTCAGGAGGCTGAGGCTGGGGGATCCCTTCAGCCTAGGACTTTGAAGCTGTAGTGTTCTATGATTGCACCTGTGAATAGCCACTGCACTCCAACCTGTGCAACACAATGAGACCCTGTCTCAAAAAATAATAATTAAAAATAACATTCTGTGATATGGATGTTCTACAATCTATTTATCTATTCTCTTACTGATAGATATGCTAGTTTTTTCCAGCTTTTGTGAATATAAATAACAATAAACAAGCAACAAATATCCTTGGATCAGTGGAAATGGATAGTCCAAAAATAGTTCAAAGAATATTGAACTCAAGAGTTGGAGACCAACCTGGGCAACATGGTGAAAACCCATCTCTAAAAATACAAAAAATACAAAAAATTAGCTGGGCGTGGTGGTGCATGCCTGTAGTCCCAGCTACTTGCTGGGCTGAGGCAGGAGGATCGCTTTAACCTGGGAGGTTGAGGCTGCAGTGAGCCAGGATTGGGCTACTGCACTCCAGCCTAGGTGACAAAGTGAGATCCTAAAACAAAACAAAGATGATTTATTTAATAAGTAATGCTAGCATAACTAACAGTTTCCACCTGGGACAAAAATAACACTTCTTTTTTATACCATGTATAGAAATAAGCTCCAGATACAATAAGACTAAAATGTAAAAAATTTGAAATATTAGGAGACAATTTAGCAGACTATTTTTATATAATTTCAGAGTTGGGAAATTTTTTCTTTTAGAAATTTTGGAAGCCTTGAAATCATAAAAGAAAAAACATGAACAGGTTTAAATGTATAAAAAATTAATGTTTTATGTCTACATGATACAGGTAACACTAAAGGTTTTTACATGTCATTTTAAGGACAAATAAATGTTCAGGTCTTGGATTTTGTCTGATGAGAAATGGAATTTTATTACTACAGAGTCTGCATAACTATATCTGACCATAACTATCTGTACATAACTACACCTAACTATATATCGATACTTATATAACTATATTTGATATGTTGTAATGGGATTTTGTTCTAATGATTATATTTCTCGAAATTGCATCTCTAAAATCTGAAAATTTAACAGTACTTCTTTACTGGGAATTATTGCGAGGAAAAGAGTTACATAGTTTATACCACTCCTCATTCTACAATATTTACGTATGTGGATGTGGGTGAATTTTCTTCCAGAGGGGATTTTGGAAATTTCGTTAAGTAAGTGATGAAACTGGTATGATGGCTGAAGATAACTGAAGGGTAATTAGAGTTCTTTTGTTTGGCTTTTAGGTGGCAAAAAGTTTAGCTGTGGCTGACATATAAATATACAATTGGATATTTCTTTTAAAAAGTTGACTTTGCTAACAGACACCAGATTTTTTTTCTTTGTTCTGGATGATGAGTTGTAAGTGGATCAAAAAGAAGTATTGATTTGTTCCACTGGCACACTAAAGGAGCATTCAGTGTTTTAAATCTTTAACAAGACATTTATTGCCCTAATCTCTAAAATCAGTGGTTATAAATTAGGATGCTTCCTGCAAAGTTAGGTTTATAACCAGCTTCTTGTTTAACTGGGAACTTTAAAGATGATCCAGTTTTAGTCCCATCTCATCTGTGAAATGAGGACACTGGGGCCAGAGGGATTAAGTCACTTCTCAGAGTTAATGAAGAGCAAAGCCCGGACTAGAACCCTCCCGCTGTTTTTAACTCTTCTTCATAGGGAACCAGGGGTGCCAACAACAGGGGGCAGAAAAAGACTAGTGGCAAAGGCATTTGAATTGGGAATATAATAATGTCTCCCCAAAGATTTCCTGCTGCTGTAGCATACTGTATTTTATGGGCACTGTCCGCTCCTGGACAATTTCTGTTGCTTCCTTGGAGAGGCCACTGAAAGCAGACGTCTGCAAGGCAGCATCCCGACTGTCCATGCCTTGAGTCCTGATTCTTCAAATGCCCATGCTTCTGTGCATCCGGACAATTGTGGAGTGAGCAGACAAGGCAGGGAGAAGTGACTTATACGACGTGATTCAGCAACATAAAAAGAGGGGCTTACTTATTTCATACATTCATGATGAACCCATCCTAACTGGATCATTAAATTATTGACTTAACTTCAATAATATAATTATCTCAGTAGAATCTACTTGGGCTTCTGAATCAAGGTAAATTGTGATTTTATCACACGTAAGTTGAAAAGGTATGAAATGGAGGTGAGCAAATGGACACCTTTAGGAAAGAGACTTGGTTGTGATGTCTTGTGGGGGGATGATCAGGGAGAGATGTGGGTTTGCATGGGGGCTGGAAGGAAGCAATTTATAATGTACACGGGGCCCCCTACAAATGGCTCTATTTTTTCTTGTAAGGATATGTATTGGTCAGATGTTTTCAAATTCACATAATGTTTGGGCCAGATGATAACCTGTTGAGTCATTAATATCTGTCCCTTGCTTTTTGTTCTGCTGCTGCATTTGGGTTTTAGCCATTCATTATCTCTTGCTTGGAAATTGTCAATGGTCTTCTCCTTAGTCTCACTACTAGTGCCAATCCCCTTCCTAGCCATTTTCTATGTGACTTCCAATGTGACCCTTTTGAAAGCACAGGGAGATATTGCTACACACGTATTAAAATGGCCAAAATTAGAAACCAAAATAAAACAAAAAAATCATGTGGCTGAGTGGGGAAGATTACTTGAGGTCAGGAATTTGAGACCACTCTGGGTTAACATAGTGAGACCCCTGTCTCTACACACAAAAAGTAATAATTTAAGGGCGAGGTGCGGTGGCTCATGCCTGTAATCCCAGCACTTTGGGAGGCCAAGGCGGGTGGATCTGCTGAGGTGAGGAGTTCGAGACCAGCCTGACCAACATGGTGAAACCCCTTATCTACTAAAAACCACAAAAATTAGCCAGGCATGGTGGTGGGGACCTGTAATCCCAGCTACTCTGGAGGCTGAGGCAGGAGAATTCCTTGAACCTGGGAGGCAGAGGTTGCAGTGAGTTGAGATCACGCCATTACACTCCAGCCTGGGCAACAGAGCAAGACTCTGTCTCAAAAAAAAAAAAAAAACAGTAATAATTCAAAAAATTAGCCAGGCATGGCAGCATGCACCTGTAATCCCAGGTTTTTGGGAGGCTAAAGTGGGAGGATTCCTTGAGCCCAGGAGTTTGAGGCTGCAGTGAGCTATGATCATATTACTAAACTCCAGCCTAGGTGACAGAGTGAGACTTTGTCTCAAAAAAAAAAAAAAAAAAAGTTGTGTGTGAACGTAAGTTTTTACTTCATGTGGGTAAATATCTAAACATGTGATTGCATGGTTGAATGGTAAATATACATTTCACTTTTTTTTTTTTCGAGATGGAGTTTCACTCTTGTTGCCAAGGCTGGAGTGCAATGGCATGATCTCAGCTCACAGCAAACTCTGCCTCCCGGGTTCAAGCAATTCTCCTGCCTCAGCCTCCCGAGTAGCTGGGATTACAGTCATACACCACCATACCCAGCTAATTTTTGTATTTTTAATAGAGATGGGGTTTCACCACGTTGGCCAGGCTGGTCTTGAACTCCTGACCTCAAGTGATCTGCCTGCCTTGGCCTCCCAAAGTGCTGGGATTATAGGCGTGAGCCACTGCACCTGGCCACAAAAACCTTTATGCAAATGTTTAAACAGCTTGATTTGTGATTGCCCCAAACTGCAAACAACCCAAATGTTCTTCAAGTGGCAAACGGTTCTACAAACTATGGTACATCCATGACATGAAATTTACTCAGCAATAAGAAGAAATGAACTCCCCATACCTGAGGTAACATGAATGGATCTCAAATGCATTACGCTAAGTGGAAAAAGCCAGGCTCTAAAAGTAGTGTACCATATGATTTCATATTTATGACTTTCTGGAAGAGGTAAAACTACAGGAACAGAAAACAAATGTGGTTGCCAGAGGCTGGGTAGGGATAGAAGAGTGATTGATTACAAAGCCTGGGGAAATATTTTGAGTTGATGGAACTGTTCTTTTTTTTTTTTTTTTTTTGAGACAGGGTCTCAGTCTGTCACCCAGGCTGGAATGCAGTGGTGCCATCTTGCTCACTGCAACCTCCGCCTCCCAGGTTCAAGTGATTCTCCTGCCTCAGCCTCTTGAGTAGCTGGGATTACAGGCATGCACCATCATGCCTGGCTAATTTTTGTATTTGTAGTAGAGTCAGGGTTCCACCCTGTTGGCCAGGCTGGTCTTGAACTCCTGACCTCAAGTGATTCTCCCACCTCGGCCTCCCAAAGTACTGGGATTACAGGCATGAGCCACCATGCCTGTTCTGATGGAACTGTCCTATATTTGGGTTGTGTGAGTAGTTATGTGACTACATCCATTTGTCAAAAGTCACAGAACTGCATGCTAAACTGCGTAAATTTTAATATACGTAAATTATATCTCAATTTAAGAAAAGATCCTTGTTTAGGTATAAGAACCAATGAGATGTACCTGTTGAATTTCAGCTTCTTATCATGCCTCTGCCATTCTGCATTGAGCTGTATTGCAGAGTTGGGAACATCTTGGGCTGTGGGGTTATGGTGGCTTCCACTCCTCTCCTCCCTAGGGGAGAGGCACATTTAGCCAGCTAAGAACGAAACCACATATTCCTACCCAACTTTCTCCCTTCCACATATTAGCCAGACCCAACCTTGCTTAGCTTTTGAGATCAGACGGGATCGGGTGCTTTCAGAGTACTATGGCAGCAGGCCCTACCCAACTTTCTATCCATAGAACCCTGCCCCCTTCAGGTTCAGGAGCGTCTTGATTAATCTAGTGGGTCATTCATCAAATGTGAATTGTAGGTTCATTGTTTATTTTTTCTTTAATTCCACAAAGTGAGTAGTTCAGATGCATTTTAGGGGTTACACTTTGTTTTGCGTATAAATGGATGCTTGAAGGGAAATTAGCTTCTCTGGGCCCTGAGCTTACAGCATTCTTCATTGCTCTTGCTGGGCTGCCTGTTTCTTCTTTGGTGTTCCTGGTCTGTACTGAAGAGTCCAGGGAAAAGACCTCACTGATCAGAGAATCACTCATTGCCTTACTCTTCTGTCCTACTGTCAGGGACGGTTCTGATTTTTGCTTCAGGACACATGATCATCCTAATTGTAGCCTCCAGAGGTGTCAGGCTCACTAATGGTTCTGAGGCCATCTTGATTCCAGAGCAAGCAGCTGATTTGTTTTTTCCTTGATTTCCTGTTCTTGGTGACAGGTTTGATCATACTAGGTGTTAGAAACCCAGTAAGAAATGAATGAAAATACAATTTAGTGACACACATTGGCAAAACATTAACATTTCCCAGTTCTCTTGATTATGATGAAAAGGGGGCTTGTTCTTGGACTCTAAATTATTATTATTACTTCTTGTTTTAATTTTCTTGCTTTAATCAAGTGGAATGTTAATCCATTTTCTCGGAGCTGAATTTAGAATTTCTCAGGATGCATCTGGATCCAGTTCTACTGACACAAAATATTTCCAGTCTTAATTCTTTCTACATTGAAGATAAGAACGGCCAGGTGCGGTGGCTCACACCTGTAATCCCAGCACTTTGGGAGGCCAAGGTGGGTGGATCACTTGAGATCAGGAATTGAAGACTAGCCTCGCCAACATGGTGAAATCTCATCTCTACAAAAATACAAAAATTAGCCGGGCATGATGGCATATGCCTGTAATCCCAGCTACTTGGGAGGCTGAGGCAGAAGAATTGCTTGAGCCTGGGAGGTGGAGGTTGCAGTGAGCCGAGACTGCACCGTTGCACTCCAGCCTGGGTGACAGATCAAGATTCCGTCTCAAAAAAAAAAAAAAAAAAAGACCAAGATTTCTCTGTGAGAGTAAACAAGAGTGCTCACCATCTATGCAGCACAGAAGAGAAAGCAGGGGCCTCCTTTCCGCCCTCCGGTTTAATGACATGGAAGAGGAGGAGTGGGGCAGAGGCCAAGATGCAGCGTTTCCTGGAGCCCCAAACCCTCATTGGAGCACTTTCTTTTCCGGCAACGAAGGCCAACATTCTTCTGCAACTCCACAGATGACCCTGCTACACAGATTTATTTTTCCTGAATCTAACGTGTCAAAAAATTCCAGGGCCAGGACCCTTGCTATTTCCAAGCCAACCTTTCACCCTAGAGTTTCCCAGTGATGTTCTTAAGGAAGTGAGACATTTGGTTTGCTTCATACCAGCTGATTCAACTGACCCGGGAAAGGTTGTAGTTAATTCTTTTTGTTGTTGTTGTTTGTTTTTTTTTGAGACGGAGTCCCTCTCTGTCACCCAGGCTGTAGTGAAGTGGTGTGATCTCAGCTCACTGCAGCCTCTGCCTCCTGGGTTCAAGTGATCCTCCTGCCTCAGCCTCATGAGTAGCTGAGACTACAGGTGCGCACTACTACACCCAGCTAATTTTTGTATTTTTAGTAGATACGGGGTTTTGCCATGTTGGCCAGGATGGTCTTGAACTCCTGACCTCAGGTGATCTCCCCGCCTCGGCCTCCCAAAGTGCTGGGATTACAGTTGTGAACCACTGTGCCCGGCCTGGTTGTGGTTAATTCTGCAACTGCTGCCTTGCTGGGCTACTGTGGGAAACAATGTTTTTTCAACTAAGCCAGTAAGATGGCAGCACCAAAGGAACTCCTCAAGCACCCACCTGAGCACTGTCTCTGGTCCCCTGTTATCCCAATGTCTCGAGGCTAGCTTCATGCCATCTTTGCCAAGGATTTTCTCTAAGCCCGGCTTTTCATGTGGATGGCATGTTTCTCCCATAAGGCCTAGTTGTATTTGTTTGGAAACCTCCCATGGTGCCTAATGCAATCCCTAGCACATATATTGGGTTACATACTTGGGGCTGTTCTGCAGTCTGCCTGGGGCTTGGAGCTGGTTTCATCTTTTTTTAGAGCATAGATCCAATTGTGGGCAGGTAGGTGCCTTTCAGCCTTAGGGGCTCTAAGCTCTCTGTGAGGATTGGCTGGGTGTTTCTAGATGTTCGCTGTCACTACTGGTGGGTTTTCTTTGCCTGCCTGTAACTGTCTCTGCCTCCCCTAGTTTTGCCACCATTTAGTGATATTGACAATGAAAATGACAATGGCAGCAAGAGGACCGACAGGCAGTATAGAATAGTGTGGATTCTGCAGGCCAACTACCTGGGTTCACATTCTATTTCTGCTGCTTACTAGTTGTGTGACCTTGGGCAAGTTGCCTAACCTCTCTGTGCCTCAGTTTCTCATTTGTAATAGTCTCTATTTCATATGGTTGTCATGAATTAGAAGTGAGTAAATATGTGTAAATTCTTAAAACTTCACATGTCATCTATTATTTTTATTGTTAGTACAGTTACCATGTATTGGATGCTCACTAAATGTCAGGCACTATTAAAAGTATCTCATAGTTATTTTATTTAAACCCTTACAACAACCTTGTGAGAGGAGTATGCTTATACCCATTTTAAAGGTAAGGACACTAAGGCTCAGTAACTCATTCAGATCGTTCCACTAATGAGTGGTAGAACCAGGATACAAACCCAGGGCTGCCTGCATCTGATGCCTTGCTCTTTTTTTTAAAAAAAGAATATATATATATATATATATTTTTTTTTTTATTTTTTTATTTTTTTATTTTTTAAGACAGGGTCTTACTATGTTGCCCAGGCTGGTCTTGAACTCCTGAGCTCAAGTGATCCTCCCGCCTCAGCCTTTCGAAGTGCTGGGATTACAGGTGTGAACCATCGCACCAGCCTGATGACTTGCTCTTAATCAGTTTGCTAATATATCTTCTTATATCGACATGGCCAATCACAAATATGGTACATTAGCTGTTGTAGCTCCTTTCCTTTTCATCTGCATTTGGAGAGATATGTCGTGACTCTATTTTTTTCTCTTCCATGATCTCTTTTCTTCCACTATGGTTGGCAAAAATACCTTGCCAATGTTTTGGAGTGACTGAAAGTTGAGGTAACCATCTCAGCCACAGCTTATGAGGTCTTCAGGATGGCTTGGTTCCTCAAGGAGTCAGGCATTTGTGAAGTCTATGCTGCCCAGGGCTGGAAGAAATTTTGGATGACAGAGAAGGTTTGTGGTTATACTTTTGTCTTTATTTCCAAATTGCGTCTACAACGGGTTGATCAAGTGGTCTAGATTCTGAGGCTGCAGACCTACCCGATGCCCTTGTTTGTGGTCTCATTAGCTTGTGGTACCTGATATAGGTTAGATAGATCTCGGATCTTTCTGCACTGTTGGGCAAGCCTACAAAGTCATTTAACCTCCCTGCAGTTCTCTGAAAAGAAAAAGAATAACACTTGATTTATCAGGTTGGGAGGGAGTTAAAAATATGTCTGTGGAAGCTCTTAGCAGGCATTCAAGAAGTGTTTACTTCTCTAGTTCCAGTCTGTAGCTACAAATGTTGGCAAGAATTTTACAATGAATAACAGAAGGATATTTTATGTATCACACTTAGCCATTGTCACTAAGTAGAAAACATTCAGTGTGTACCCTCCAGGTCCACACTACGATGATTGAGCACTAGCCAGGGGGCACTATGCTAGATGAATTAAATGCTTATTGATCCTCCTAGCTCCCATGTAAGAGAGGGATTTTCTCCATTTTGCACATGAGAAAACAGGTTCAGAGAAATAAAAGTTTCCCAACGTCATACAGCTAGTTAGGCTCTAAAGAAGTACCGTCTTTATATGAAAGGAATAGAACAAATGTTATTCATTTGTCATGTTTGTTGATCATTTGATATGTACTTGGCACAGATTTAGGTGTTATGTTTATAAAGCAAAGAAATATACATGGAGACTTACACTTTAGTTGAAGAGATAATCACACAGACATTGCAGACTTAAAAGCCTGAACTCTGCCGGCCTCTCACTACAATACACTTGAAAATTCTGGGCCAAGCGTGGTGGCTCATGCCTGTAATCCCAGCACCTTGGGAGGCCAATGAGGGTGGATGACCTGGGGTTGGGAGTTCAAGACCAGCCTGGCCAACATGGCGAAATCCTGTCTCTACCAAAAATACAAAAATTAGCCAGGTGTGGTGGCGTGCAACTGTAATTTTTTTAAAACAAAGGGGTAAGCTAAAGCCTAAGGTGAAAATATCCTAGGAGAGAAGGTATTGGGATAATACAATTCTCCCTGTACAGAATCATGTACAATTTAGTGCTTAATACATAATTTTCTTTGGACAGGGAGAGAGGGATGTGATGCCCATCGGTCAGCCCCTTCAGAGAATTCTGTGTGGCATTTTGTCAGCTTCATGAGGTCATCTTCACCCCTCTCAGATTTACCATAACCACAGTGACTTCTAAAGGAAACTCTCACACTTGGTGAGAACTGTCCAACTACCCAAAGACAGATTGGCATCAAAACTGGGAGTGTAAGGGCTGGGTGCTGTGGCTTACACCTGTAATCCCAGCTACTTGGGAGGCTAAGATGGGAGGATCTCTTGAGGCCAGGAGTTTGAGATCAGCTTGGGCAACATAGTGAGACCCTGTATCAAAAAACAAAACAAAACAAAATCTAAGACTCTCTTTATCCCACAAATATCTATGAGTGCAGAGTTCTGTGCTAGAAGCAGCATGTTTACAGGTGAGAATGAGCCCCTTTGTCTGGAGGAGCCATTGTTTCTCCCTGCTGGTGGGGCTGTCATTTCCACTCTGCAGCCAGGGAGAGCCAAAGAGGTTGAACCTGAACAGAAGAAAAGCCCAGGAGGATTTGCATGCGCTTTGGTCTGCGTGCTCTAATCCAGCTTCCTTAGGTCCTTGGCAGAGGAGGTAAAATGAGCAGTAGAGATGTGAGGGAATTGGGGCACCCCCCAAGTTGGGTCCAATCTACTAAGAGATGCAAATTGATAAATAAACACTAAAACAATGAGGCTCTGCTAATCCTCTGACAAAGGACAAATTGCTAATCTAACCTCACTGCCAGGAAACCTGCCTCAGTTGAACAAAGGCCGCATTTTCAGCCGCTGTTGTATATGTAAACTGGCTGTGCTGGTCAGTTAAGTGGATTTACTCTCACCTGCCTCCCGGGGGAGGGGTGGCAGGTAATCCTTCCTTTCTCTAAACGTCTCAGCGAAACGGTCATCTGATCTGACCAGGAAAGGCCTGGGAGGATGTACAAAATTTTAGCCACTTTAGAATAATTGCCAAATTGCTCATGGACAAAAGGGCCAGTGTACGAAGGGGCAGGGGCTGGCAGTGGCAGCCCTTCCAGCTCAGGATTCGTAAAAGGCCTTGGGTGTCCCAGCCTCTCTCCAGCTGCCCCACCCCAGGGTTTGAGGCCTTCTCTGGAGAGAGGTGGTTGTCAGTGCTCCTGGGTGCTAGTGATTTTCTGACAAGGTGTCTGTCACCCGGGCCTTGCCGTGGGATGCAGCCTGCCTCCCTGTGGACTCTCTGCCCTCCCCGACTTCCTCATGAAGGCTGTCTCCCACTCAAGGTGTCAGCTCATTCATTCTTCCAACTGACCTGCAGAGGAGAGTCTGGCGCTGAGATGACACCTTCACAGACAGAGTGAACCCAAAGCTAATCACCTGGGGATGTCGCAGATAAGCCCCAGTCTCAGTGGCCTCTGGCCTCCTTTACCTTCTCCTGGCTCTGCCTCCGGTCAGCCCATGTCCTCCTCCTCAAAGGCACCCTTCTGGGTGGGCTAAAGCGTGGCTCCGTAAGGGAGGAAATGGTAGTTTTTCTGGAGCAACTGGTGCTCTTTAGACACATCCTGCTGTGATTTCACACACAGAAGTCTTGCTCAGGGGAACACAGCCTGGGTCTCTTTACAGTGTCAGAATTCCAAAGCATCTTCACACTCCCGGGTTTGAGGCCCAGGGACGACCTTTGAAGTCATTTCTGGAGATGCTACCAAGGAACGGGTGATTTCAAACACAGATTCAGAATTGATCAAGAATAAGCACAACTTAGCCCTGACAGGGCCTTTGAGAGGGTGCCTGGGTGATGTTTGGAAGCCTCCCCACATTCAGAGATGGAATTCTTTCTGCTATGCCCCCTTCCATGTGGGACTGCAGACACAGACTCTTGGTTCTGTGACCAGAGACTCTTATGTTAAGACTCATGACAAATTTTCTGTCTGTTTGGCTGGGCGTGGTGGCTCACGCCTGTAATCCTAACAGTTTGGGAGGCCAATGTGGGTGGATGGCTTGAGCCCAGGAATTTGAGACCAGCCTGGGCGAAATGGAGAAATCCTGCCTCTACTAAAAAACAGAAAAATTATCTGGATGTGGTGGTGGACGCCTGTGGTCCCAGCTACTCAGGAGGCTGAGGCGGGAGAATCCTTTGAGCAGGGAGGCATAGATTGCAGTGAACTGAGATCACACCACTGCACTCCAGTCTGGGCAACAGAGGGAGACCCTGTCTCAAAAAAAAAAAAAAAAAAAAAAAATTCTGACTGTTCAGGCTCAGATGCCTACTTTATGGTCCCAATTCAAAGGCTGCCACTTGGGACTGAATCTCCAGGGGACTGTCACAGAGGTGGAGGGTGAGGGTGGGTGAACGGGTGAGTGGGTGAACAGGGCTGAGCTGCTGAAAAGCTTTCTTGGTTTTGGTCCGAGGCTCAGCTCACAAAGCCCGCCCCCCTCCATGAGGGACACTCCTTTGCTCCTGCTGGCTTTTTTGGAGCGCCCACTCTTGAAGGCTCCCCTGTCATGCCGTTTGGAGGATGATAGTTATACTGGTTCTGAATCCCATGCCCCTGACATTCCTCTTGTCCAGGTCCTCGTCCAAGTCTTGGTGGCAAATCCACCTTCCAGGCTCCATCTTAGCGGCAGCACTGGCAGGCTGGTCTCTTGCCCTTTGGCCCTGTCTCTCTCCTGGCTTTCTGGGCCGCACACTCTGTGGGTTCTCCTCCCTCTTCCAGGCCCTCTGCCAGCTCCTGCTCCTCCCTCGTCCTCACTCAGCTCCTACACATCCTTCAGGGCCCAACTCAGAGAGGAGTTGCCCAAAACCTCTGCATCTGCTCTGGTCCAAAGTATGTTCACTCTCTTATTCTCTTATTGCATCCTGTTCCTTCCCTCCAACAAACTTCCACTGGTCATTTGCTCATATTTATATAGATATACTCTCTGCTTCCCTCTTTCAGACTAAACTCCATGATGGAGACCATGTCTATGTTGTTCAGATGCTATAGCGATGCCTTGCACAGGGCTTGGTGCATAGTAGGTGCTCAATAAATACTTGCTGAAGGAGTGAATGGATGGCTGAATGCATGCTTACAGTGTACTGTGTGATGCTGAGCGATTCTATATATTATCTTATTTATGCCTCATGTAGATCTTATCGAGCAAGTGTTATGATCATTTTACAGGTGAAGAAACTGAGGCTTTGAGAAGTTAAGTGAATTCCTTAAGGTCACAGTTGGTGTCGGTGCTGAGATTAGAACTTAAATCTCTCTGACCTCAAGCCCTAGACTCCATTTCTTATAACCGCTCACTGGGGAAGGTGGGTTGCATTCCTCCAACATTGTTTCCGTCTTATCAGTTTCTTACTTTCTTACTCAAGAACATCGGTGGTTCCCTATTATTCATTGTATCCCTACCTAACTCTTTGCCTAACCTTCAGGGCTGGACACTGATGACTGTGATGGCTCTTTACTCTTTAACACAGAACTTAGACTTCAGATAAGCAAATTAAGGACCATTTAATTATGGTAAGTTTCTATTTTCTTCATGTTTGCTTAGGCAGCTAAGCATGCAGGTTCTAAATCAATCAGTCTAGGGTTCAATTCCGGTTTCATCATCCCTGTGATCCTCCCTCTTTTGTCTTTGAATTTGAGAGGCTCTTTAAAAACTACCATTTCTTAATCTTATGCAAAAAATGTGTCTTACTTAAGAATGTAATGCACATTTTAGTTGAAAGGCAGGGAGATAACTGGTATTTCCTAAACCCTTCTCTCTCTTAATTCTTTAGTACGGAGGCTGATTTTACTCTTTTTTTTTTTTTTTGAGACAGGGTCTTACTCTGTCACCAAGGCTGGAGTACAATGAGATTGTGGCTCATTGCGGCCTTGACCTCCTGGGCTCAAGAGATCCTCCCAGCCTTCTGAGTAGCTGGGACCACAAGTGAGCACCACCATGCCTGGCTAATTTTTAATTTTATGTGGAGACGGTGTCTCCCTATGTTGCCCAATTTTTCTCTTTCTAATTGTGGTGCTATTATAGTTAGGAATTGATATAGGATCATGAGGGAAATGCAAGTCAAAACCAAAATAGATACTCCTTCCCTTCTGTTAGGGTGACTATTATAGGAAAACACACACACATACACATAACAGAAAATAACAGGTGTTGGTGAGGACGTGGAGAAACTGGAACCCTTGTGCATTGCTGGTGGGAATGTAAAATGGTGTTTCCACTGTGAAAAACAGTATTTTTGGGATCTTCAAAAAATTAGGCCAGGCGCGGTGGCTCATGCCTGTAATCCTAGCACTTTGGGAGGCCAAGGCGGGCGGATCACGAGGTCAAGAGATTGAGACCATCCTGGCCAACATGATGAAACCCCATCTCCACTAAAAATACAAAAATTAGCTGGGAGTGGTGGTGGGTGTCTGAGTCCTAGCTACTTGGGAGGCTGAGGCAGGAGAATTACTTGAACCCGGGAGGCAGAGGTCGCAGTGAGCCAAGATCATGCCACTGCACTCCAGCCTGGAGACAGAGCGAGACTTTGTCTCAAAAAAAAAAAAAAAAAAAAATTAGACATAGGCTGGGTGCAGTGGCTCATGCCTGTTATCTGTAATCCCAGCACTTTGGGAGGCTGAGGCAGATGGATCACTTGAGGTCAGGAGTTTGAGACCAGCCTGGCCAACATGGTGAAACCTCATCTCTACTAAAAATACAAAAATTAGCTGAGTGTGGTGGTGCATGCCTGTAATCTCAGCTACTTGGGAGGCTGAGGCAGGAGAATCACTTGAACCCGGGAGGCTGACGTTGCAGTGAGCTGAGATAGTGCCACTGCACTGCACTCTAGCCCTGGCAAAAAAGCGAGACTCTTTCTCAAAACAAAAACAAAAACAAAAGTTAGACAGAATTACCATATGTCTCAGCAATCTGAATATATACGCTAAATAATCGAAAGCAGGGACTGGAAGAAATATTTATATACCCATGTCCATAAGCAGCATTATTCACAAGAGCCCGAAGATGGAGACAATTCAAGCGTCTATCAATAGATGAACAAACAAAAGTGATACATACATGCCATGAAATATTATTCAGCCTTCAAAAGGGATGCAGTTCTGATAGATGCCATGACATGGATGAACTTCAAGAACATTATGCCAAGTGAAATAGCCAGTCACAAAAGGACAAATTGTATGATTCTACTAATGAGAGATACCTAAAATAGGCAAATTCATAGAGACAGAAAGTAGAGCAGAGGTCACCAGGGGCTGGGGGGAGGGGCAATGGACAGTCATGGTTTAATGGGCACAGAGTTCCAGTTACGGATAATGAAAAACTTCTGGAGATGGATGGTGGTGTTGGTCGCACAACCGTGTAGATGTATACATATAATAGCACTGAGTTGTACACTTAAAAATGGTTAAAATGGCAAATTTCATATTATATATATTTTAACACAATTAAAAAAGGAATCAATATAGGAAATTACTGCATGCCAGGCACTATTCTAAGTACTTTATATGCATTAATTCTTTTAATTTTACAACATTCTAGGCAAATAATAATGAGCCATAATAATTAGCATATTATTCCTGTGGTAATAATAATTGAACTATCTGGGCCATCTTAGGATAAATGCTGTTTGGACATAATACTCTATAATGTAATATACTCCTTTAATTCAATTTTCTAAGACTTCATTTAGAATTTTCTTATCTCCAGCAGAGTGATCTTTCTAATATGTAAATGTGAGCAGGCTGGGCATGGTGGTTTGCCCCCGTAATCCCAGCACTTTGGGAGGCCAAGCGGGGAGGATTGCTTCAGGCCAGGAGTTCAAACCAGCCTGGGCAACATAGTGAGACCCCATCTCTACAGAATTTTTTTTTTTTAATTAGCTGGGCATGGTGGCATGAGCCTGTAGTCCCAGCTACTCAAGAGGCTGAGGTGGCAAGATTGCTTGAGCAATGAGCTATGATGGCACCACTGTACTCCAGCCTAGGTGACGGAGAAAGACCCTGTCTCAAAAAAACAAAACAAAACGTATATATGTGTATGTGTGTGTGTGTGTGTGTGTGTGTGAGCAAATCATTTCAGGGTTGACATTTGTGTTGTTTCCTGAATTTCATCTGTACTGCATAAGCTGGAGTCTATTCTTTGAATCTCCTGGAATCTACTCTTTGAACTGCAATTAACTCTTCCTTTGACAACTATGTGCTTAAATCATACTAATTTTTTCTGGGTTTTCTGAGTATGTTATCTTCCTCCATGCTAATGTGTTTTTGAAAAGGCTATTTTCTTTGCCTGAAAACCACCTTTGTCCTCAAGTCTTGCAAAAGTCTTGCTCATCCTTCAAGTGTCACCCAGAGGTCACCACCTTGTGTAGCCTGCCTTCTCCTCCCCAGCAGAGCTCCTTGCTCCCTCTCTGTGCTCTTTTAACCTCCCAGGGACAGTACTTATCACATTGTGTGCAACGTATTTGATCCAGGTCTTTCTTATCCACTAGCCCAGTGGCTTCCAAACTGGAGCTTGAGCTTACCAGGGTGTAAATGCAAGAGGATTCATAGTGGGGGGGATTTTATAAATTCTATATATTGTTTATCTCCTCCATTTCAATGCATTTTATTTTTATATTTGTATATTTTTATATTTGTATATTATGTAATATGTAAATATGTTAGTATACTTATATTTTATTATATATGTATGTATACAGACATACATACACATATATATTAGATCACTATTATATATTATTGGCTTTATATATATGATTAATACATAAATAAATTTACATATAGAGGGATATCTGCTCAATTTTTTTTCACTGATGGAACAAATAATAAAAGTCATTGGAGACCACTGCAGTAGACAATGAGATTCTTGACAGCGAGGTCTTATTTTAGCCTCAATTTATATCCACCAATATTGTAGGTGAGGCAACATATATGCCCAATATATATTTGAAAGGTTAAATGAGAAAGTATGGAACAGGTAGAACTCTTTAATACAAGAGTAATAAATAGTGAATTATATAGTGATCCAACTCAAGTTGTGGTTACTAAGGTTGATTTTTATTTTGTTTTTTAATATATAGGGTCTCACTCCGTCTCTCTGGCTGGAGTGCAGTGGCATGATCATGGCTTACTGCAGTCTCAACCTCCTCGGCTCAGGTGATCCTTCCACCTCAGCCTCCCAAGTAGCTGGGACTACAGACATATGCCACCATGCCTAGCTAATTTTTTGTATTTTTTGTAAAGATGGAGTTTCGCTGTGTTGCCCAGGCTGGTCTCGAACCCCTGGGCTCAAGTGATTCACCTATCTCGGCCTCCTCAAGTATTGGGATTACAGGCGTGAGCCACCGCACCCAGCCAAGGCTGATTTTTTACAGGAATAAAAGTCTCCAAAGGGACGAGAAATGAACCATTATGACCAGGTTCTTCTCCATATGGCTGAGTGTCCATTTAAGCATCCAGAGCCAGTTCCACAGCAGGCGACAGGTGATCCCAGGTAAGTATCTCTGCACCAGGTCTGTGGGTTGGTGCCACATCCCTGGTTTCTCTATATTCTCCCTGCCCTGACCCCACCGTTCATTCCCCCCTATCCTATCCCCAATTCAACCTTGATGGTCCCACTGGCTAAATAGTAGGGTTGCCAGGTAAAATACAAGATGTCCAGTGAAATTTGAATTTCAGGTGATCAGCGAATAATATTTTAGTATAAGTATGTCCCAAATATTGCATGGTTTTTATCTGAAATTCAGATTTCATTGGATTTCCTGCATTTTTATTTGGTAAATCTGGCAACCCTACTTAATAGACTCAGGGGCGTGCTCCAAAATAGTCAACAGTAGCTACTATTTGAGGCTTCCTCCCTGTGCCAGGTACAGTTGCTATGCACTTTGTGTACAGCATCTCTTTTAAGCCTTATATTAATGATCTGAGACCGGTATAATCATCTCTATTTTTACAGCCAGGGAGACTGGGAACAGCCCAAGGTCACCCCATAGGAACTGGAGGAATAATAATTTGAACTTGTGAACTTGGGTCTGTCCAACTCCAAAGCCTATTTCTTGTAGGGATACAGATTTGAGTTAAACATGTAGGGCACTTTGGACCAGGTAAAAATGCCTGAAATAGGGGTCAGGCATCATGAATTGTGGTGAGTTTCCTCGCAGGGGCTGGAAGCAGGGATGTTGCTGGATTCTTTAGCCCCAGACATAAGATTTGGATCAATGTCTTCGGAAGCCTTTTATTTTCTGTTCAAGCTGAAAAACTCCTTGAACATTATTTGAGGAATTATACATACATGTGTGTATTTTGCAATGGAAATGGGAAAACAATTTTTTTTTGTTTTGTTTTGAGACTGAATCTTGCTCTGTCTCCCAGGCTGGAGTGCAGTGGTGCAGTCTCGGCTCACTGCAACATCTACCCCCCAGGGTTCAAGCGATTCTCCTGCCTCAGCCTCCCGAGTAGCTGGGATTACTGGCATGTGCCATCAAGCCTGGCTAATTTTTGTATTTTTGTAAAGATGGGGTTTCACCATGTTGGCCAGGCTGGTCTCAAACTCCTGATCTCAGGTGATCCACCCACCTCAGCCTCCCAAAGTGCTGGGATTACAGGCGTGAGCCACCGTGCCTGACCTGGTTTGTTCTTTTTAGAGACAGAGTCTCACTCTATCACCTAGGTGGAGTGTGGTGGCACAGTCATAGATCACTGCAGCCTCAAGCTCTTGGGCTCAAGCGATTCTCCCGTCTCAGCCTCCTGGGGAGCTAGGACTACAGGCACGTGCCACCATGCCCACCTAATTTAAGAAAAGTCTCACTATATTGCCCAGGCTAAGTGACTTATATAACAGATTTATCATTAAGATTACATAAGTTTATATTAGACATATAGTGACGTTTGGGATCTCAGTGTTAAGTTCTGCTACCTAAAATGGCAACAAGAATTATTTAAGATCTTTATGCAGTGCTTTCTGCAATGAGGGATTTATTACTGTGTTTTGATAGTGATTCATCAACAATTGCAGGAAATACCCAGCTGCTGAAACAGGATGTGCATATGAAATACAACAGCTTAGACCGGCACGTGGTGGCTCACACCTGTAATCCCAGCACTTTGGGAGGCCAAGGTGGGTGGATCATGAGGTCAAGAGATCGAGACCATCCTGGCCAACATGGTGAAACCCTGTCTCTGCTAAAAAGACAAAAATTAGCCGGGCATGGTGGCGGGCCCCTGTAGTCCCAGCTACTCGGGAGGCTGAGGCAGGAGAATCGCTTGAACTCGGGAGGAGGAGGTTGCAGTGAGCTGAGATCATGCCACTGCACTCCAGCCTGGCAACAGAGCGAGACTCCATGTCAAAAAATAAATAAATAAATAAATAAATAAATAAATAAAAGAAATACAGCAGCTTGTATAACAATAAGAACAATTTCTCCTGGGGGTTATCTGTAGAATTACTGCAGAGGTGGAATCTCCCCAGAACTGTGTCCACATGCTTTACAGCAGAGGCCCATGGGGCATGATGGTGGGGTGCAGAGGCCGTGGGACTGGACAGACCTGAGACGTATCCCGGCTCCATCACTTACTAGCAGTTTGAACTTGAATAGAACACTTGACCTCTCTCAGCCTCAGTTTCTTCATTTGTAAAAAGGGGATGATAAAACCTCTACCACTGGGCTGTAGTGAAAATTAATTGAGACAGAACGTGTGAAAACCGGCTGGGCGCGGTGGCTCTCGTCTGTTATCCCAACACTTTTGGAGGCCGAGGTGGGTGGATTGCTTGAGGCCAGGAGTTCGAGACCAGCTTGTCCAACACGGCAAAACCCCGTCTCTACTAAAATACAAAAATTAGCCAGGCATGGTGGTGTGCCTGTAATCCCAGCTACTCGAGAGGCTGAGGCAGGAGAATCACTTGAACCTGGGAGGCGGAGGTTTGCAGTGAGCCGAAATCATGCCACTGCAATCCAGCCTGGGCTACAGAGTCAGACTCTGTCTCAAAAAAAAAAAAAGAAAGGTGTGAAAAGCCCCTAATACATTGCCTGACACACAGTGGATAACATCAGTTAGCAAGCAGCAAAAAGCCCAACACACACCAGCTTAACTAACAAGGGAATTGATTTTCACACGTTCTGTCTCAATTAATCTTCACTACAGCCCAGTGGCGGAGGTTTTATCATCCCCTTTTTACAAATGAAGAAACTGAGGCTGAGAGAGGTCAAGTGTTCTATTCAAGTTCAAACTGCTAGTAAGTGATGGAGCCGGGATACGTCTCAGGTCTGTCCAGTCCCACGGCCTCTGCACCCCACCATCATGCCCCATGGGCCTCTGCTGTAAAGCATGTGGACACAGTTCTGGGGAGATTCCACCTCTGGATTTCCATGTCGTTGGAAATCCAGAAGGCCGACTTCAGGGCTGTTTTAACCTAGTTGCCCAATTACTGTACCAAGGCCCTTCAAGATGTTGACCACAACTTCCCCTCCTTCTTGCGAGATGAGTGCTTTTCCTGTGCAGGAAGATATGCATCCTTGTCAATGTCAGGAAGAGAGGCTGCCTCTCCCTCCACCATGGATTGAAAATCCTGGGCTTCCTTCTGATTAGGCTCTACTTGGTCAGGTGCTGTCCTTCCCTGAACCAGTGGCTGTGAAACGTTAAGTGCTGATTGGCTCAGGTCTGCATTGGGTTCCTATCCTTGGACCAATCATTGTTGCCAAGGGTATGAAATAACTGATTTGCTTGGACCAATCAGGGTTCACACCTTGATCTGGGGGGCAGGTTAATCCTTTCCAAACTTCATGCCTAGAAGAGAGCATGTTACTGAGACAGCACAGGTGTACTGCAGCAGGTGCCCGATAATTATTGTTATTGTTCTTATCAATAACTAAATTCCACATTGTGGATAATACATTTCCTTAGGGCTGATACTGAGTATTACCTCCTACTATGGTCTGAATGTTCATGCTCTTTCACCCTCCAAATTCATATGTTGGAACCTAACATCCAATGTGATAATCTTAAGAGATGGGGCCTTTGGGAAGTGAGTAAGTCATGGAGGCTCCACCCTCATGATTGGAGTTAGTGTCCTTCTAAAAGAAGTGGAAGGACCCTCCCTGCTCCCTTCCATCATGTGAGGACACAGCAAAAAGTTGCCATGTGCGAAGCATGGAGCAAGCCCTTACCAGAAACTGAATCTGATGGTGCCCTGATTTCCCAGCCTCCGAACTCTGAGCAATAAACTTCTGTTGTTTCTAAGATATTTTAGCATAGCAGCCCAGATGAACTGACACTTCCTTTATTTTATTTATTTTTTGTTTTTTGTTTTTGTCTTTTTGAGACTTTGTCGCCAAGGCTGGAGTGCAGTGACTCGATCTTGGCTCACTGCAACCTCCACCTCCTGGGTTCAAGGGATTCTCGTGCCTCAGTCTCCTGAGTAGCTGGAATTACAGCGGCCACCACTCCTGCTTAATTTTTGTGTTTTTAGTAGAGACAGGGTTTCACCATGTTGGCCAGGCTGGTCTCAAACTCCTGACATCCAGTGATCCACTGAATACCTGGAATTATAGGTGCATGCCACCATGCCCACTTAATTTTTGTATTTTTAGTAGAGACGGGGCTTCACCATGTTGGCCAGGCTGGTCTCGAACTCTTGACCTCAAGTGATCCACCCACCTCAGCCCCCCAAAGTGCTGGGATTACAGGTGTGAACCATCACACCCATTCTCTGCACCCCTTCTTGTCTTTTGGGTTCTAAAAATATTATATTGTTTTATTCAGCCCTATCCCCCAGTTATAGATCTACATTCTTCAAGTGCTTCTTCAATGAATTTTAAGTGAATTTTTAGGTTCGTAGTTGACCTAGAGCAAAAGTGTTTTTTTTTTCTTTGAAGGTGATGATAGTGATGGTGGTATCCTCATTCATCTGAAGCTAGAACAAGCTGGAAAAAATGTATAGGTCATTGGCTATTTGAACCTGCTACCTAGCCTGCGATTGGATCATTTATCACATGGTGTTACACACTGGGGCTAACTCCACGAAGTGAACACATTACACACAGTAGATGAGAAGCATGTTTAGGGCTTTGAAAGAGGACGCACATGAAGCAAAACCACATGCAGACATTTCAGCATGAGTGACCTGTAGGTGGGCAGGTGCTGTGGTTACAGTGGAACTCTGGGAATCAGGTAGGGAGGAGGAATGCTGTGGAGGGCAATTTGTAAACTTCTTCTTCTTCTTCTTCTTTTTTTTTTTTTCAGACAGAGTCTTACTCTGTCTCCCAGGCTGGAGTGCAGTGGTGCAATCTCGGCTCACTGCAACCTCCACCTCCCGAGTTCAAGTGATGCTCCTGTCTTAGCCTCCCAAGTAGGCGGAACCACAGGTGCATGCCACCACACCTGGCTAATTGTTGTATTTTTAGTAGAGACAGTGCCTCACCGTGTTGGTCAGTCTGGTCTTGAACTCCTGACCTCAGGTGATCCACCTGCCTCGGCTTCCCAAAGTGTTGGGATTACAGGCGTGAGCCACTGTGCCCGGCCAACTGGTAAACTCCTCAGTCTTGCAGCTCCCACCTGAAGGTAACACCAGCAGTGGGGATTAAAAAAAAAAAAAAGCCTATTGGCTTTGACTTCTGTAGACCTTGCTCAGAATCTGTAAAGGGTAATGACGTCTTACATGTTCACAAGACTTTGGAGTCCTGTCTGTCATGTACATGTATCTAACAAGAGTGACAGCTCAGCATCTCTCTGGAGGGGTGTGTGTGACATGCTGGGTTGCTTTGCCATCAATGTTTTTACACCTCATGGGACAACACAACTTTTCCCCTTGTGGTTCATTTCTCCTCCCCTCAGGGATTTAGGAGACATGTGGGACTCAGCTGTGCTTCCTGAGAGTGAGCATTGGTGAGGCGGTTATCAGGGAATGCCATTTTCTGGAGGGAGCGGGACGTTCATGATGGGATTACTTTCTTATTGCTGCTGTAACAGATTTGAAACCACAAATTTGGTGGTGTTAAAACAACACAAATTTATTATCTTACAATTCTGGAAGTTAGAAGTCCTAAAATCAAGATGTGTGCAGGGATGCCTTCCTTCTGGAGGCTGCAGGGGAGAATCTCTTTCCTTGGCTTTTCTACTTCTAGAGGCACCTGCATTCCTGACTCCAGGACCGCTACCTCTGTCTTCCAGGGCCACAGTGTAGCATCTTCAGCCTCTGTCTCTCTCTCTCTCTGACTCCTGCTTCCCATCATCATGCCTCTTTTTCTGACTCTGATCTCTAGCCTCACTCTCATAAGGACCCTTGTGATGATATCAGGTCGACACGCATACTCCAGGGTAGTCCCCTCACTTTAGGCTCCTTGGCCTTAATCACACCTGCAAAGTCCTTTTGCCAAGTAAGGTAACCTATTTACCAGCTTCAGGAGTTAGAATGTTGACATCATTGGGGGGCATTATTCTGCCTACCATAGTGATCTAGTTTCTTCTCTTGTACCTGATCTTTATATTTTTCCTTTTAAAATGGACTTATTTTAAAATTTCAAATAGAAAATATATTCATAGGGTTCTCAAAGAAAAACAAAACCTAAGAAGATATACAAACAGACAACAAGTCCATGAAAAAAATCTCAATATTATTAGTCATTAGGAAAATGCAAGTAAAGAAACCACAATTAGTGCTATGGTTTGAATATGCCCTCAAAAAGCATGTATTGCAGACTTAATCACCATCATAACAGTATTGGGCGGTGGGGCCATTAAGAGGTGACTAGGCCATGAGGGCTCTGCCCTAATGAATTGATTAATGCCATTATCATGGGAGTGGCTTTTCTTTTTTTTTGAGACAAGGTCTCCCTGTGTCACCCACACTGGAGTGCAGTGGCGCGATCACAGCTCACTGCAGCCTTGACCTACTGGGTTCAAGCAATCCTCCCACCTCAGCCACCTGAGTAGCAGAGACTACAGGTGTGTGCCACCACACCCAGTTAATTTTTGTATTTTTTTGTAGGGATGGGGTTTCACCATGTTGCCCAGGCTGGTCTTGAACTCCTGAGCTCAAGCAATCCTCCCACCTCAGCTTCCCAAACTGCTGGGATTACAGGCATGAGCCACCATGCCCAGACTGGTGGGTTCCTTATAAGAGGATGAGTTTGGCCTCCTTTTCTCTTTCTCACCCTCTCTTTGCCCTTCCACAAGGAACCAGCATGAAGGCCCTTGCCAGATGAAGCATCCTTAGTCTTGGACTTCCCAGTCTCCAGAATTGTGAGAAATAAATTTCTGTTCAGTATAAATTACACAGTCTTAGGAATTCTGTTACAGAAGTGCAAAATGAACTAAGATGATGAGATAGCACCTCATACTTACTAGGATGACTATAATAAAAAATACAGAAAATAGCAAGTATTGGTGAGGATGTGGAGAAATTGGAACCCTAGTACATTGCTAGCTGAAATGCAAAATGGTGCAGCCACTGTGGAAAACAGAGAGGTGGTTCCTTGAAAAGTTAAATGTAGGATTACTATATGACCCAGTAATTCCACTCCCAGGTACATACCCCAAAGAATTGAAAGCAGGGACTCAAACAGATACTTGTACACTAATGTTCATAGCAGCATTACTCATGATAGTCAAATGTGTATCAACTGATAAATAGGTATGTAAAATGTGGTATATCCATACGATGGAACTTCAGCCATAAAAAGGAATGAAGTACTCCTTCGTGCTACAATGTGAGTGAACCTTGAAAACATTATGCAATGTGAAAGATGCCAGCCACAAAGGGACAAAGAGTGTTTGATTCCATTTATATGAAATATCCAGAATAGGTAAATTCATAGAGGAAGCAGATTGGTGTTGCCAGGGGCTGATGGGAAAGAAAAATGGGGAATCACTGCTTAATGTGTACAGAGTCTTCCTTGTGGTATGAAATGTTTTGGAACTTGATAAAGTTGGTTGATTGCACATGTTTTGAATGTATTAAATGCTACAGACTTGTATACTTTAAAGTGGTTAGTTTTATATTATGCAAAGTTCACCTCAATTTTGTAAAAAAGGAAAACTATAAGCAAGGTATACATTGAAAAATCATGCTCCTACCTCTGTCCCTATCTGTCCCAGGTAATTACTTAATATTTAAATATTTTTAGAAACAGGGTCTCTGGAGTCTTACTATGTTGCCCAGGCTGGAATCAAACTCCTGGGCTCAATGAATCCTCCTGCCTCAGCCTCCCAACTAGCTGGGATGAACAGGCTCATGCCACCATATCTGACCTAATAATTACTTTTATTAGTTCATTGTGTATCCTTTCAGTGTTTCTTATATAGAAGCAAGCAGATGTGAATTATTCTGATTTTCTCACATCAAAGATAGCAAGCTATATAGGATTTTTACTGTTTTTCACCTAACAATACATTCAAGAGTTCTTTCCACATCTCCAATATTTTCATATCTGGATGATATTCCACAGTGCGTGTGTAACATAAGTTATTTCATGCAAGCATTGATGCTATAAATTTAAGCAGTGTTTTAGTTGCATTTCACAAATTTTGATATGCTGTATTTTTATTATTTTTATTATCATGTAGTTCAGTGTATTTTAAAATTTCCCCTGAGGCTTTCTCT
The DNA here is from genome assembly GCF_029281585.2 of Gorilla gorilla gorilla. NCBI lineage: Eukaryota > Metazoa > Chordata > Mammalia > Primates > Hominidae > Gorilla > Gorilla gorilla. Next base: position 51,202,797 of record NC_073241.2, read on the forward strand.
TTGATCAAATTGTTATATAGAATCATGTTGCTTAGGGGGCCAGGCGTGGTGGCTCATGCCTGTAATCCCAGGACTTTGAGAGGCCGAGGCAGGTGAATCATTTGAGGTCAGGAGTTGGAGACCAGCCTGGCCAACATGGTGAAACCCTGTCTCTACTGAAAATACAAAAAATTAGCCAGGCATAGTGGTACATGCCTGGGATCCTAGCTACTGGGGAGGCTGAGGTAGGAGAATCGCTTGAATCTGGGAGACGGAGGTTGCAGTGAGCCAAGATCACAGCACTGCAATCCAGCTTGGGCTGTCACAAACAAACAAACAAACAAACAAACAAACAAACGGAAGTATGTTGCTTAATTAAGTACTTGGATATTCTTTGTTTTTTTTCCCTTTGGTTATTGATTTCTTGTCTAATTCCATTATGATCATAGAACATACTTTGTATGAGTTTAATTCTTCCCATACTTTTCCTTTTATCCTTTTTTTCATTATTTAAAAAAATGCTTCTTATCTAGAGGTAATTGTATATTTGCAGGTAGTTGTGAGAGGTAGAGAAAAACCATGTATACCTCTTATGGGTTAAATTGTTTCCCCTCCAAAATTCATGTCGAAGTTCTAACTCTGGTGCCTCACAATGTGAGGATTTGGAGATACGATCTTTATAGAGGTAATCAAGTTAAAGTGAGGTCATTAGGGTGGGCCCTAATCCAAAATGACTGGTGTTCTTAAAAAGAGGAAATGTAGACACAGAAACACACATAGAGGGGAGGTGAGGTGAATAGACAGGGAGAAGATGGCCATCTGCAAGCCAAGGAGAGAGGCATGGGACCGATTTTCCCTCATAGCCCTCCGAAGGAACTAAATCTGCTGCCACCTTGATTTTGGACTTCTGGCCTCCAGACCTGTGAGATGGTAAATTTTTGTTGCGTAAGCCACACAGCGTGTGTTACTTTCTTACAGCAGCCCTAGCAACCAATACAATAGCTTTAACCCAGCCCCGCCCCCCCGCCTCCCGCCAATTGCAACATCTTGCATAATTACAGTACAATCACAACCAGAAAATTGACATTCATACAATCCACTGAGTTCCTTCAGATTTCACCAATATGACCTTACTTAGATGTATGTGTACTCATTTGTATGTGTATATGTATGTGTTTAGTTATGAGAAAATACATACCTATGTATGTAGATATATGTAGATATATATGTACAAATGTAGATTTATGTGACCACCACTATAGTCAAGATACAGGCCGGGCATGGTGGCTCACGCCTGTAATCCCAGCACTTTGGGAGGCTGAGGCAGGTGAATCACCTGAGGTCAGGAGTTTGAGACCAGCCTGACCAACATGGTGAAACCCCATCTCTACTAAAAATACAAAATTAGCTGGGCGTGGTGGTGGATGCCTATAATCCCAGCTACTTGGGAGGCTGAGGCTGGAGAATCGCTTGAACCTGGGAGGCAGAGGTTGCGGTGAGCTGAGATCGTGCCATTGCACTCCAGCTGTGGTAACAAGAATGAAACTCCATCTCAAAAAAAAAAAAAAAAAAAAAAAGATACAAAATTACTCCATCACAAAAATCCCTTGTGCTATCCTCTTATAGCGACAGCCACCCCTTTCCTTCCCCACTCCTTATTAACCCTTGAATACTGCGAATCTGCCTCCGTCTCTGTAATTTTGTTATTTCAAGAGTGCTATATAAATGGAATCCTGTAATACATAACCTTTTGAGATTGGCTGTATTCACTCAGCATAATTCCCTTGAGATCCATTCAAGATGTTGGGTGTATGAATAGCTGGTTCCTTTTACTGCTGAGTATTCCAAGGTATAGGTGTACCGTCGCGTGTTTAACCATTCATTGGTTGAAAGACATTTGGATTGTTTTTAGTTTGGAGCGATTATAAATAATGCTGCTATAAACATTCATGTACAGGTTTTTGTGTGGACATAAGTTTTTATTTCTCTGGAACATGCTACATCCTTTTACTTTCAACCTTCATATATAATTTTAAGCTAGTTTTTTTGTAAAACAGTGTATAGTTTGGTCATTTAAAAAGTCCATTCTGCCAATCTCTTTCAATTAATTTGTTCAGCCTATTTACACTTAATGTGATTATTTATGTTTGGATTTAAGCCTACCAGTTTATTGTTTGTTTTCTGTTTCCTCTGTTTTTTGTTCCTCAGTTTCCCATATAGTGCCTTTTTTATGGTCATTTGAATATTTTGTAGTATTCTATTTATTTTGTGTGTATGTGTATGTTTTACTATATCTCTTTGTATAATATTTTTAGTGATTGCTCTAGAGATTACAAAATACATCCTTACCTTTTCATGACATTTTTTAACTTTTATTGCCCCCAAGTAGAAGCTACCTTTTCATGACATTTTACCACTTCGAGTAGAATGCAGAAACTTTACCATCATATAGGGCCCTTCATTTCCCCCCGGTTCATTTTGTCATTATCGTATGTGTTACACCTATATACATTGTACCAAATGATATTATACTTTTGGTTTTCAACCATCAAGCCTTTGTGTATATCTATAATCTATATCTATATGTATCTATCTATATCTATATCTATATCTATATTTTGAGACAGGGTCTTGCTCTGTCGCCCAGGCTGGAATGCAGTGGCACAGTCTCAGCTCACTGCAACCTCTGCCTCTTGGGCTCAAGTAATCTTCCCACCTCAGCCTCCTGAGTAGCTGGGACTACAGGTGTGCACTACCACGCCCAGCTAATTTTTGTATTTTTAGTAGAGATGGGGTTTCACTATGTTGGGCAGGCTGGTCCCAACTCTTGGCCTCGAGTGATTTCCCTGCCTTGGCCTCCTAAAGTGCTGGGGTTACAGGCGTGAGCCACCACACAAGGCCCATCAAGCATATTTTTAAGAAACTGAGAGAAGAAAAATAGTCTATTACATTCATCTATATTTACCACTTCTATTGCTCTTCCTTTATTCCTGGTATCCCAAGTTCCTTCTGGTATCATTTCCCTTCTTTTTGAAGAATGTACTTTTAGAGCAGCTCTGCTGGCAACAAAATTCTGTTTTCTTTGTTCTGAGATGGTCTTTACTTAACCTTGTATTCCTGAAGTATATCTTCACTGAATATGAAATTCTGAGTTGATAGTTTTCTTTCAGCATTTAAAAAATGCTCTTCTTCTTTCTTCTGACCTCCATGATTTCTGTGGGATATCTCCAAATTACTTGAGTTATTGTTCCTCTATAAATAACATGTCATTTTTCTCTGGTTTCTTTTCTTTTCTTTTCTTTTTTTTTTTTTTTTTGAGATGGAGTTTCACTCTGTCACCCAGCTGGAGTGCAGTGGCATGATCTCCGCTCACTGCAACCTCTGCCTCCCGGGTTCAAGCGACTCTTCTGCCTCAGCCTCCTGAATAGCTGGGACTACAGGTGTGTGCCACCATGCCCGGCTAATTTTTGTATTTTTAGTAGAGATGGGGTTTCACCATGTTGGCCAGGCTGGTCTTAAACTTCTGACCTCAAGCAATCCGCCAGCCTCGGCCTCCCAAAGCGCTGGGAATTACAGGTGTTAGCTACCGTGCCTGGCCCTCTGGTTTCTTTTGATATTTCAATTTTGTCTTTAGTTTTAAGTAGTTTGATGATAATATTGGGGGACATGGATTTTGGGGGGGTTTAGCCTCTTTGGGGTTTGCTGAGTTTCTCAAATCTGTAGGTTTCATGTGTTTCACCAAAGTTGAGAAGTTTCCAGTCATTATTTCTTCAATTTTTTTTTCTGCACTGCACTCTTTACTCACTTCTCCTAGCACTCTGAGGACACAAATGGTCAGCCTTTTGTTGTTGTTGCCCAGGTCCCTGAGGCTTGTCCATTCTCTCCCCCACTTGTCCATCTTTATCCTTTCTTCCTTTTTTTTTTTTTTTGGTTGTTTGTTTATTTTCTTGTCTTTTTGTTCCATATAGTGAAGTTCGTGGTAAACCATCTTTATTCTTTCTGTTGTTTAGATTGGGGAGTTTTTATTGATCTGTCTTCAAGCTCGCTGACTCTTTCCTCTGTCATCTCCATTCTGCCATTCAGCCCCTCAGTGAGTTTTTATATTTCAGTTATTGTATTTTTCAGTTCGAACACTTTCATTTGGCTTTTCTATATATTTTCTATTTCTTTGTTGAGACTATCTGTTTTTCCATTTATTTAAAGGAAGTTAGCCCTTACTTGTTGGAGCATTTTTGTAACAGTTGCTTTTAAGTCTTTGTCAGCCACAATAAAAAATGATAAATGGAATATCACCACTGATCCCACAGAAATACAAACAACCATCAGAGAATACTATAAATATATCTATGCAAATAAACTAGAAAATCTAGAAGAAATGAATAAATTCCCAAACATATACACCCTCCCAAGACTAAACCAGGAAGAAGTTGAATCCCTGAATAGACCAATAACAAGTTCTGAAATCGAGGCAGTAATAAATAGCCTACCAATCAAAAAAAGCCAGGACCAGATAGATTTACAGCTGAATTCTACCAGAGGTGCAAAGAGGAGCTGGTACCATTTCTTCTGAAATGATTCCAAACAATCGAAAAGGAGATAATTCTTCCTAATTCATTTTATGAGGCCAGCATCATCCTGATACCAAAACCTGGCAGGGATACAACAAAAAAAAGAAAACTTCAGGCCAATATCCCTGATGAACATTGATGTGAAAAGCCTCAATAAAATACTGGCAAACCAAATCCAGCAGCACATCAAAAAGTTTACCCACCACCATCAAGTCGACTTCTTTCCTGGGATGCAAGGCTGGATCAACATATGCAAATGAAAAAATATAATTCATCATGTAAACAGAACTAAAGACAAAATTATATCTGTATTGAGGCATGATTATCTCAATAGACTCAGAAAAGGCCTTCGATAAAATTCAATATCCCTTCGTGTTGAAAACTCTCAATAAATTAGGTATAGGTGGAGCATATCTCAAAATAATAAGAGCCATTTATGACAAGCCCACAGCCAATATCATACTGAATGGCAAAAGCTAGAAGCATTCCCCTTGAAAACTGGCACAAGACAAGGATGCCCTCTCTCACCACTCCTATTCAACATAGTATTGGAATTTCTGGCCAGGGTAATCAGGCAAGAGAAAGAAATAAAGCGTACTCAAATAGGAAGAGAGGAAGTCAAACTGTCTCTGTTTGCAGACGACATGATCCCATATTTAGAAAACCCCATCGTCTCAGCCCAAAAGCTCCTTAAGCTGATAAGCAAATTTAGCAAAGTCTCAGGGTACAAAATCAATGTGCAAAAATCACAAGCATTCCTATACACTAACAATAGACAATCAGAGAGTCAAATCATGAATGAACTTTCATTCACAACTGCTACAAAAAAAAAAATACCTAGGAATACAGCTAACAAGGGAAGTGAAGGACCTCTTCAAGAACAATAAACCTTTGTTTAAGGAAATCAGAGAGGACACAAACAAATGGAAAATCATTTCATGCTCGTGGATAGGAAGAATCAATATTGTGATTCCTACTGCCTAAAGTAATTTATAGATTCAATGCTATTCATATTAAACTACCATTGACATTCTTCACAGAATTAGTAAAAAAAAAACTACTTTAAAATTTATATGAAACCAAAAAAGAGCCCGTATAGCCAAGACAATCCTAAGCAAAAAGAACAAAGTTGGAGGCATTACGCTACCTGACTTCAAACTACACTACAAGGCTACATTAACCAAAACAGCATGGTACTGTTACAATAACAGACACACAGACCAATGAAACAGAATAGAGATCTCAGAAATAAGTCCACACATCTACAACCATCTGATCTTTGACAAACCTGACAAAAACAAGCAATGGGAAAAGGACTCCCTATTTAATAAATGGTGCTGGGAAAACTGGCTAGCCTTATGCAGAAAATTGAAACTGGACCCCTTCCTTATATCTTGTACAAAAATTTAAACTCAAGATGGATTAAAGACTTAAATGTAAACCCAAAACTACAAAAGCCCTAGAAGAAAATCTGGCCACTACCATTCAGGACATAGGCACGGGCAAAGATTTTATGACAAAACACCAAAAGCAATTGCAACAAAAGCAAAAATTGACAAATGGGATTTAATTAAACTAAAGAACTTTTGCATAGCAAAAGAAACTATCATCAGTTCAAACAGACAACCTACAGAATGGGAGAAAAGTTTTGCAATCTATCCATTTGACAAAAGTCTAATATCCAGAATCTACAAGGAACTTAAACAAATTTACAAGAAAAAAAATTGAAACATGTGCAAAGGACGTGAACAGACACTTCTCAAAAGAAGACATTTATGTAGCCAACATATGAAAAAAAGCTCAGCATCACTGATCATTAGAGAAATGCAAATCAAAACCACAGTGAGATACCATCTCACACCAGTCAGAATGGCGATTATTAAAAAGTCAAGCAACAACAGATGCTGGTGAGGCTGTGAAGTAGGAACGCTTTTACACTGTTGGTGGAAAGGTAAATTAGTTCAACCATTGTGGAAGACAGTGTGGCAATTCCTGAAAGATCTAGAACCAGAAATACTATTTGATCCAGCAATGCTATTACTGGGCATATACCCAAAGGAATATAAATAATTTTATTATAAAGATACATGCACATGTATGTTCATTGCAGCACTATTCACAATAGCAAAGACATGGTATCAACCCAAATGCCCATCAATGATAGACTGGATAAAGAAAATGTGGTACATATACATGATGGAATACTATGCAGCCATAAAAAAGAACTAGGTCATGTCCTTTGCAGGGACATGGATGGAGCTGGAAGCCATTATCCTCAGCAAACTAACACAGGAACAGAAAAGCAAACACCGCATATTGTCACTTGTAAGTAGGAGCTGAACAATGAGAACACATGGACACAGGGAGGGGAACAACACACACTGGGGCCTGTCGGGGATAGGGGTGGGAAGAGGGAGAGCATCAGGATAAATAACTAATACATGCAGGGCTTAATACCTAGGTAATGAATTGATAGGTGCAGCAAATCACCATCGCACATATTTACCTGTGTAACAAACCTGCACGTCTTGCACAGGTATCCCAGAACTTAAAATAAAATAAAAACAAAAACAAACAAACAAAAATAAAGTCTTTGTCAGCTAATTCCAACATCTGTGTTATCTCAGCATGTTAGTTGAGATTTTCCTAGTTCTTCATAGAGTGAGAAATTTTGTATTGTATTCTGGACATTTTGAATGTTATGAGTCTCTGGGTCTTGTTTGAAATTCTATGGAAAACATTTTATTCTGTTTTTTAACGTTAGTGGGTTATAGGTATAGTTGGGTTCAAGTTGTAAGTTCTGATCAGCCTTCAGTGGTGTGTGGTTTCAATGTTCCACTAACACGCACTGCTATTCGGAGCAGTCCTGCATGTGCGCCACCTGGTGGCCAGTCTAGGAGGTGGGTCATGGTTCACCTCATAGTTTACAGTTGTATCTCAAAGCTTTTGATAATACTGTTTAGGGTCAGATTCATGAATGTGCCACTTGTGGATAAACCCAGGGATTCTTAAACAACTTTATCAAGTCCCTTTCCCTAATACCTCCCTCTCTACAATGTCCCTAGTACTTTCTGAGTCCTGGGCCCCCCTTTTCAGTCCTCCAACCTGAAGAAAAACAAAAAAGAAGATGGGGGATTTCTCCCTCTCCTTTGAGCATTAGGAGACCACGCCCTTGACCCAGAACCAGAGGGTTTCTCTTGGACTTCTCTCCATTCATGCAGACGCCCACGTCCAGGTTCCACACTACCTTACACTTAGTCTGGGCAACACTGAAGCTAAAAATACGTAGACTCACCACCCATTCAGAGGTACTTTAAAGTCTGGTCTTCCTTTCTGGTCTATCTGCTACTAGATGCTCGCAGTATCCAAGTCATTGTGCCGTGCATTCTGTCCAGGTTTATCGCTTCATCCGGTGGGGGGATAGGGTCATAACTACATGACTCAAAACTCAGCCCCATCTTACCTGAAACCTGGGGCTGAGTTTTGAATCATGTAGTTAATCTAATTAATACTGATTAATGGATACTTGGGCTATTCTCCCTGCCTTTTAAATTGTCATGTTTCTGGAATCTGTTTTAATATTTTTATCTTATCCCTTCATAACACTGGTTCTCACCTTGGTTTTTCATTAGAATCACCTACACAGATTAAAAAAAAAAAAGTTAATGTCCAGGCTACATCCCAGCCAAATTAAACCAGAATCTCTGGGAATAGGATCCAGGAATTAATACTTATATTTTAAAAAATATTTCACACCACTTACCCCATCCTCTAATCCTCCAAACCTGTTCTTCCTATAATCTGCCTCATTTCACTTAATATTGTCACCATCCTCCAAACTCCCAAGTAAGACACCTTGGAGTTGGCCTGAACTCAGCTCCAGAATTTTTGCATTCAGGCTACCATCTGCCCTGTCATTGCCAACTCAGAAATGTCTTCAAATGTGGCTCTCATCTCTAGTCCTTTTTTTTTTTTTCTTTTCACAGGATCTCACTCTGTCACCCAGGCTGGAGTGCAGTGGTACAATCACTGCTCACTGCAGCCTTGACCTCCTGGGTTCAAGTGATCTTCCTGCTTCAGCGTCTTGAGTACGTGGGACCATAGGTGCATGCCGCATGTCTGACTAATTTTTTTATTTGCAGTACAGACGGTGTCTCACTTTGTTGCCCAGGCTGATTTCATACTCCTGGGCTCAAGTGATCCTCCCGCCTCGGCCTCCCAAAGTGCTGCAATGACAGGTGTGAGCCACCATGCCCAGCCATCTCCATTCTTTTAATCAAGCTCATGTTGCATAGCTGTGTCATTGGTTTCCCTGTCACTGGGCTGTCTTAGCAAACACTCTCACTGCTGCCAAAGGGATCTTCCTAAAAGAAGACTCTGTCAAGCCCCTTGTAAAACCTCCCTAGCGCCTCCTGCCCCCCAGTCTAGAGTCTAAACTCCTGGGCAAGGCACACGAGGCTTGCCATACCTGGCTTAGACTTCTTCTCCTAACTCCTCCCTCATCACCCATACATCTCTTTTCTCCACCTCCCAAAGACACACTGACATTCCCGAAATACCCCTGGCCCTGGAACACCTTATTGTTATCCTACTCACTTCCTACTTTGATGCCTGGCCATCTCCTTTTCAACCTTTAAGAACCAACTGAAATGTGAACCACTCACCAGTGCTTCCCAGCTGATGTCATTACTGATCCTCCAGCTTTGGCCATAGTGTATTATCACGGTCACAGGCCGGGCGCGGTGGCTCATGACTGTAATCCCAGCATTTCGGGAGGCTGAAGTGGGTGGATCACCTGTGGTCAGGAGTTTGAAACCAGCCTGACCAACATAGTGAAACCCTGTCTCTACTAAAAATACAAAATTAGCCAGGCATGGTGGCGCATGCCTGTAATCCCGGCTACTTGGGAGGCTGAGGCAGGAGAATCGCTTGAACCCAGGAGGCTGAGGTTGCAGTGAACTGAGATCGCGCCATTGCACTCCAGCCTGGGCAACAAGAGTGAAACTCGGTCTCAAAAGATAAATGAGTCATGGTCACAAAACTCTACTGAAACTGTTTGCATGACCGTCTCTCCCACTAGACTGGGGGCACCTTGAGGGTGGGTACTTATCAACATTTGTCTTTCTGGGAAAGCACACAGTGCCTGACTCACAGCAGACCCGCAGTGGGTGTTCAAACAAATAAATGAATATAGAGCAGACAGGGGCCCAGGAAGCAGCTCTGTGAGATTAGCGAAGTAAAAAGAGGATGAAATGCAGGTATTTAAACACGGCATGAATGTTTGCAAAATGGACCAAGATTGCCAAAGTTTCTAAGCTCAGACAAAGTAGTCATTTCTGGTTTAGGTCCAGGTATTGATACTATTTCAAAACCAGCCTGGGTGTTTTCTTAGCTGAAGGAAAAGGAGATGCCGGGGAAATACAATGAACTTGTGAAACAGGTATAAAGCTAGCCTCCAAGGAACTGAGGAAACGCCTCTGATCTGGAAAGCAGCATCACTTGTCAAACTTGAATTCAATTCCCGGCTCACTGCCTGCTGCTGGGGAAACATGGGCAAGTTAATTAACTTCATTGAGCCTCAATTTTCTCATCTGTAAAATGGGTACAATATTTCCTACCTCATAGGATTGTGTTGAGTATTGAAAGAGTTAATTCATATTTCTAGTATGTAGTTAAGAGCCTGATAAATAGTGTTATTTTTATTTTCTGGTGATTTAGGGAATGAGTTGGCAGAAGTAGATGAAAAGAGGCATACGTCTGTTTCAGTTGGGGTCTTTATTGTCCTCAGCTCCTTAGAGGAGAAAGCCTTTGAATTCCCATGTCCTCACGTCTAGGGATGGGCTGACAGCCCAGGTTCCTCCTCTGGATTTTGGCCACCGCTCTTGGTCCAGCTGGCCCACTTCCCCGCTCAGAGCCACAGAGCAACAAGGAGCCAGCACTGTCCCTTCATCCAGGGAAGTGCCTCATTCCTCATCTAAGTGTCCTTGACTCCTGAAATAATAGGGCAATATTTGAACATCCTATACCTGGACAGGCCCTATTTGCCAAGGATATTCTAAAAATATACTGTTGGGATTAAAAAAAAAAACTTGCTGATTCTAAAGATCTCTGGAGGTGGTACCTTCTAAATTTATGTGCATAGAAGTAGCCAGACCTTGAGATGTCCATTCAAGGTATATGAGGGTGCAGTGGCACGTGTCTGGAATCCCAGTTACTTGGGAAGGTGAGACAGGAGGATCACTTGAGCTCAGGAGTTTGAGACCAGAGTGGACAACATAGTGAGACTTTGTTTCTATAAAAAATATGTACATGACACATTCAGCCACAAACATCACTAGATTATCTTTTGGGTGAGTAGCTCACTAAAACATTAAAAGCCAGGCAATCAGTGTTCCTGAAGATTGTATCTGTCCGTCTGTCATCTCTCCTTTTACTGGGCACATGAATTCATGCCAGCATTGTGTGTGGAAAACACCTCAGTTTCAATAGGAGAGGAAAGAAGGACAGAAGGAAAGAAGGAAAACTGACATTGACCGAGAGCCTACCATGTGCAAGGCATTTTCTGTATCTTCTCATTTAATCCTTGCAAAAATTATACAGGAAAACTTATTCCCATTCTTACAGGTCAGGAAATGGAGACTCATATAGAAATGACTTGCCCAGGTTCACTCATGCAGCAAGCGGCAAAGCTGAGATTTGCTTCCAAACCAGCCCACTCTAAAACCAACATTCAGCCCATCGCCCAGGCAGCAAGAGTTGTCGGCTGAAGCACACAGCAACTGAATTTTCACATACTTCTCATTTCCCCTTTCCAACCCTTCTCCACCTCCACCTTCCCCACCCCTTTCCCCCTTCTGCAAGCTTCTCTGTGACGTTCCGCTGTAGAGTGATCCTCCAACTACAATCAGCAATGCAGCCACAGAAATTACTGAAGGGCAGGCAGGGTTGGTAATACATGCAATCCATTTGCTGACTGCACTTGAATGCACATGGAAGTATGCGAGTGCAGGGAGGGCCCCGGAGGGAGGCACACATCTATATTTCAAATTAGCAAGTCAGTCACAAGTTACAGCTCCATGCCAGGGGCGTTTTTAGATAGCCAGACACACAGATAATGAAGGCACAGATTAACTGTGTCTGACTGTGCGGTAACTTAAAGCTCTCAGCCTCTATGGCCAGTCCATGTGGTGAAACAAACATTCCTCCAGCATATGGTAAGTTTTAGTAGAAAGCTTGCAGTGAGAAGTGTGGGTCCCTATCAGACGGGTGAAGAACATGTGGTTGATATTACAGCATGCGTTCACCTCTCAGACCCACTGGATTCGGCCCATTCTCTCTCCTTTTCCCAGGGTCACTTCTATTTTTTGGAAAATAGGGACAAGATGTCACTGTGTTGCCCAGGCTGGTTTGGAACTCCTGGGCTCTTGAACTCCTGGCCTCCCAAAGTGTTAGGATTACAGGCATGAGCCACTGTGCCTGGCCCAGGACAGGTACTTGACTGGCTTCTCTGCACTGAAAAAAAATAAAATCTCCACCCATGCAGCTCCGAGAATGTAACTATTTCTTAGAATTTTCAATAAATTAAACTATTGAGTTAAATAGTAGCAAAGTGCTTAAGATTGGGAACAAGGAGACCAGATTCTCATCCCCCACCCGCCTTAAATGGCCTTGGACAAGTCACAATGTTTTCGTCAAGAGTATGAAATATTTTCTTTTTTTGGTTATTTTTAAAATAGTCTTTTTCTAACTTAAAATTAGTGGCTCACGCCTGTAATCCCAGCACTTTAGGAGGCTGAGGTGGGCGGATTGCTTGAGCTCAGGAGTTCGAGACCAGTCTGGGCAACATGGTGAGACCCCTGTCTCTACCAAAATGCAAAAAAAATAGCCAGGCGTGGTGGCGCGTGCCGGTGGTCCCAGCTACTTGGGAGGCTGAACCTGGGTTGGGGGAGCAGAGGTTGAGCCTGGGTGGGCGGAGCAGAGGTTGCAGTGAGCTGAAATGGTGTCACTGCACTCCAGCCTGACAGAACAAGACCCTGTCTCAAATAAATAAATAAATAAATAAATAACATATTGTTTGGTTGAAATTTTTTAACTTTAATTTTTTTTTTTTTTTTTTTTTTTGAGATGGAGTCTTGCTCTGTCACCCAGGCTGGAGTGCAATGGCTCAATCTTAGCTCACTGCAAACTCCACCTCCTGAATTCAAGCGATTCTCCTGCCTCAGCCTCCTGAGTAGCTGGGATTACAGGCACCTGCCACCATGCCTGGCTAATTTTTATACTTTTAGTAGAGATGGGGTTTCACAATGTTGGCCAGGCTGGTCTCGAACTCCTGACCTCAAGTCATCCGCCCTCCTTGGCCTCCCAAAGTGCTGGGATTACAGGTGTGAGCCACCATGCCCAGCTAACTTTAATTTTTTTGAAATGAGTATTTTCTGAAAGATCACCTCCAGCTCTGGAATGCATTGATTCTAATCACTAGCATCAGAAAGAGCAAAGCTGCCAGGGCTGGACGTGTGAATTCCAGGCTCTTCCTAAGGAGACAGAGGCCATGTAGCAAACCCTTTTGACTTCATCACCTCTCCACCTGCCTTTCCTGTATCCCTTCTCCCATCCTTCTTTGAAATCTCTAACAAGCGTTCTCTATCCTCTCAAAAGCTGGTTCATACGCTAGAATGGGGCTCCTCAAACCACCCACGGATCTTGTTAAAAATGAAGATCCTGGTTCAGGTGATCTGGAGTGGGACCTGAGATTTTGCATTTGTAACAAGCTCCCAGGTGAGGCTGTTGCTGCTGGCCCTGGGACCATACTTTAAGTAGTATTTATTAGTCAGTGAGGGGCACCACAGCAAAATGCCACAGACTGGGTGGCTCAAACAACGAAAACTCGTTTTCTCACAGCTATGGAGTCTGGAAGTCCAAGATCAAGGTGTTGGCAGGGTTGATTTTTGGTGACATCTTTCTTCTTACATTGTGGACAGCAGCCTTCTTGCTGTGTCCTGATGTGGCCTCTCCTCTGCATGGGGCACCCCTAGTGTCTTTTCCTCTTCTTGTAAGGACATGAGTCCTCTCCAGTTAGGGTTCTATGACCTCAATGACTTCTTTAAAGGCCCTGTCTCCAAATACAGTCACATTGGGGGTTAGGACTTCAACACATGAATTTTAGTAGGACACAATTCAGTCCACAGCAGGTAGCAAGGGTTTAAAGCAGGTCTGGCCAAGTCACACATATAATTTAAAATTTTCCGAGAGCCACACTTTAAAAAAATAAAAAAGAAACAGACAATTGGTGACATAAAATTGTCACCAAATAAAAAAAGAAATGAAACAGGCAATATTAATTTTTATGATCTATTTTATTTTACCCAGTTGACCTAAAATGTTATTATTTTAGCATATAATTGATATAAAAATTATTGAGATACTTTACATTCTTTTTTATACAAAACCTGTGAAATCTGGTGTGAATTTCACTCTCAGACATTTCTCAATCTGGACTGGTCACATGTCCATGCTTGGATGGCCACATGTGGTTGGTGGCTACCATATTGGACAGCACAGGTCTTAATCTTTTTCTACCTCATGATGTCATGATGTCCTTGGTATGGGGCCTAGGAGGAGACAAACCTGCCAGACGTAGATCCTAAGAAAGGATATTTGCTGATTACAGAAGACCTATCTATACCAACGTCATGGAGTGTTCACAGATCTCCCCCTGTTCGTCCCTGACCTCCTTCCTGTCCTACACCTTTTCCCTGACCTCCTTCCTGTCCTACACCTTTTCCCTGACCTCCTTCCTGTCCTACACCTTTTCCCTCTTACCCACTGCACACTGGACTGTTCCAACACACACCAGACCACGGCCTCGTTGCCTTTCCAATTCGCTTCGGGACTTTACTCAGATAGTGAAGAGGCTTTCTCTGGGCACTCTGGCTTAAATTTCAACTCCCACTCTCTGCTTTCTATTTCATTCCCGTTTTTAATTTTATTCTCAGCACTCATCGCTAGCTAACATACTATGTATTTTACTAATCTATCTTATTTGTCATTTGTATATCCCACTAGAATACACATCTTGTGAGGGCAGGGATTTACCTCTGTTTCATTCACAGCTGTATCTCCCTTCAATGCCTAGAATGATGTGTGGCACAGGACATGTTTCTGACTGAGTGGATGAACATCAGAACCATGTCATGGGTCAAAGGACAGCTGGCGTTCAGGTCCTCTGCTCCTGCACTTGCCACCGTTTCTGGGGAAGTGCCTTAAGCCGTGTGTCATCAGGTGAAAAGGAGGGATCGTGCGTGGTCTCAGTCCTTATGGGAACCTGCGTAGAAGACAATATCTGAAGAATTAAGAACAGAAATGGCAACCTACAAACAAGACACTGGGAAAGGTTCCAAGGTTTTAAAAAAGAAAATAATGAGGCTGGGTGCAGTGGCTCATGCCTGTAATCCCAGCACTTTGGGAGGCCAAGGCAGGTGGATCACTTGGTCAGGATTTTGAGGCCAGCCTGGCCAACATGGTAAAACCCCATCTCTGCTAAAAAATACAAAAATTAGCTGGATATGGTGGTGTGTGCCTGTAGTCCCAGCTACTCGGGAGGCTGAAGCAGGAGAGTCATTTGAACCCAGGAAATGGAGGTTGCAGTGAGCCAAGATCATACCACTCCACTCCAGCCTGGGTGACAGAGCGAGGCCCTGTCCCTGCCTCCACAAAAAATGAAGTGATGTATTGAAAAAGGCTAACATATAAACCTCTAGAAAATATATTAAGTAAAATGCTTATTGATCTCAACAGTTGACTTCAAAAATGCTGCTGATATTTTGTGTGTCTGCTTGGCTAGGGTATGGTACCCAGTTGTTTGGTTAATAGATGTTGCCATGATATATATTTTTAAATGTGATTAACAATGAAATCAGTAGACTTTGAGTAAAGCAGATTAATCTCCATAATGTGGATGGGCTTCATTCAATCAGTAGAAGCCCTTAGAAAATTGAAGTCTACAGAATAAAGAATTCTGGGCCAGTCACCATGGCTCATGCCTATAATCCCAGCACTTTGGGAGGCCGATGTGGGAGGATCACCTGAGCCCAGGAGTTTGAGACCAGCCTGGGCAACATGGCAAGATCCTGTCTTAAAAAATAATAATTAAAAAAAAGAGAAATAATTCTGTCTCTAGCTGGGTGTGGTGGGTCATGCCTGTAATCCCAGCACTTGGGGAGGCAGAGGCGGGAGAGTAGCTTGAGGCCAGAAGTTCGGGACCAGCCTGGGCAACATAGTGAGACCCTGTCTCTACAAAAAAATTAGCCATGTACAGTGGCATATGTCTGTAGTCCCACCTACTTGGAAGGCTGAATTTGGAGGATCACTTGAATGCAGGAGTTGGAGGTTAGAGTAAGCCATGAGCACTCTAATGCACTCCAGCCTGGGTGACAGAGAGAAACCTTGTCTCAATACCCACCCCCACCCCTCCCCCTCCCCCCCAAAAAAATTCTGTCTCCAGACTGCCTTCAAACTCAAGACTGCAACGTCAACTCTTGCTGGAGTTTCCCACCTGTTTCCAGCCTGCTCGCCTGTCCTGCAGGTTTTAGATTTGCCAGCTTCCATCATCACATGAGCCAATTCCTTAAAATCGATCCCTCTCTCTATATACATATCCTATTAGTTCTGTTTCTCTGGAGGACCCTGACTCATACAAGCAGTGCTTCTCAAACTTTGATGTAACTACGAATCACCTGGAGATTTTGTTAAGTTGCAGATTCTGATTTAGTTCTGGGGTGGGACCTGACATTCTGCATTTCTGGGTTATCAGAGGATGCTGATGATATGGGTCTATGGGTGACACTTTGAGTAGCAAGAGCATCTTCCCTGGGTTCTCAGAGCATCTGGGCTTCTTGAAAGGAGTAGGGACAAGTCCTCTCAGAATCTTCAGAAATTTAAGGAGTCCATAGTTAGTTCCTTCCTCTAAAGCAGGGGTTATAGCCAGGCATGGTGGCACACACCTGTGGTCCCAGCTACTTGGGAGGCTGAGGTGGGAGAATCACTCAAGCCCAGGAGGTTGAGGCTGTAGTGAGCTGTGATTGCACCACAGCACTCCAGCCTGGGTGACAGAGTGAGACCCTGTCTCAAAATAATAAATAAATTAATTAATTAATAAAAAATGAAAAGCAGGTGCCAGCAAACATTTTCTGTAAACGGCTAAATAGTAAATATTTTAGGCTTATGGGTCATATGATTATTTTTCAAAGCTACTAAATTCTGCCATTATAGCATGAAATTAATTACAGACAATACATAAACTAGGCTGGGCACAATGGCTCACACCTGTAATCTTAGCGCTTTGGGAGGTGGAGGCAGGAGAGTCACTTGAGGACAGGAGTTCAAGACCAGCTTGGGCAACACAGCAAGGCCCCATCTCTACAAAAAAATTAAAAATCAGCCTGGCATGGTGGGACACACCTGCAATCCCAGCTACTCAGCAAGCTGAGGCAGTAGGATCACTTGAGCCCAGGAGTTTAAGGTTGCAGTGAGCTCTGATTACGCCGCTGCACTTTAACCTGGGTGACAGAGTGAAACCCTGTCTCTTAAGAGAAAAACCAAAACAAAATGTGAACTAACCTGTGTGGCCGTGTTCCGATAAAACTTTATTTATTTATTGAGACATAGTCTCGCTCTGTTGCCCAGGCTGGAGTGCGGTGGTGCAATCTGGGCTCACTGCAACCTCCGTCCCCTGGGGTTCCAGCAATTCTCGTGTCTCAGCCTCCCAAATAGCCGGGATTACAGGCAGCTGCCACCATGCCCAGCTAATTTTTGTATTTTTAGTAGAGACAGGGTTTTGCCATGTTGGCCAGGCTGGTCTCGAACTCCTGACCTCAAGTCATCTGCCCTCCTCAGCCTCTCTAAGTGCTGGGATTACAGGTGTGAGCTGCTGCGCCCAGCAGGACTTTATGAAAACAAGCTGTGACTGGATTTAGCCTATAGGCCATAGTTTGCCAACCACTGGTTTATAGAATCACTTGACAGTGAGGTTCTCCAGGACAGGGTTTTATTCATTTTGGCAGTTTCAGGACCTCATGCATCAGAGGCATTTAATAGATGCTTAATGAAAAAAAAAATGAATATATTGAATGAGGCCATTAAGATTTGGCTGCCCATAATCTGCGAAGCACAGATTCTCAGTTACCAAGTAACTATCTTTTTTTTTTTTTGGATTGAGTCTTGTTCTGTCA
Organism: Gorilla gorilla gorilla; assembly: GCF_029281585.2. Classification (NCBI taxonomy): domain Eukaryota; kingdom Metazoa; phylum Chordata; class Mammalia; order Primates; family Hominidae; genus Gorilla; species Gorilla gorilla. Next base: position 51,220,570 of record NC_073241.2, read on the forward strand.
CCCAGGCTGGAGTGCAGTGTTGCGATCTCGGATCACTGCAACCTTCACCTCCCGGGTTCAAGCGATTCTCCTGCCTTAGCCTCCCCAAGTAGCTGGGACTACAGGTGCACGCTGCCATGCCTGGCTAATTTTTTTATTTTAGTAGAGACGGGGTTTCACCGTGTTGCCCAGGCTGGTCTCGAACTCCTGAGCTCAGAAAATCCACCTGCCTTGGCCTCCGAAGTAACTATCTTTTATTGTCTTTTCAGTTTCTGTTTCAGATAATGAAATAAGAATGTGTCATAATTTTTGTATAAGTGAACTTTCTGGCTCCTGCTTGCTTCCTTCTGCTGTCCTATTCCTTAGGCCAGAGATATATAGATAGAATACATAAGAAGATAGATAGGAAAATTCAGTATATGATATGGAAATGTGTCATGAGAATATCATGGTCAAAAAATGGAAAAATAACAGTGCAAGTATAGCTAATGCATACAAACAAATTCTTAAATTTATTGTGAAATATTTTGCACATATAAAATGAATAACATAATATATGTGGCATAAAAATTGGCATGCATCTGTAGTCCCAGCTACTTGAGAGACTGAAGTAGGAGGATCACTTGAGTCCAGGATTTCAAGGCCAGCTGGACAACATAGTGAGACCCCGTATCACACACACACACACACACACACACACACACACACACACACACACACAAATACAAATTTAATATGATGACTACCAATGCAAGTGATTTTTATGTGTTAAAAACGATTTCAAGGCCTAGTACGGTGGCTCACACTTATAATCCCAGCACTTTGGGAGGCTGAAGTGGGAGGATTGCTTGAGCCCAGGAGTTTGAGACCAGCATGAGAAACATGGTGAGACCTTGTCTCTACAAAAATTAAAAAATTAGCGGGGGGCCGGGCGCAGTGGCTCAGGCCTGTAATCCTAGTACTTTTGGAGGTTGATATGGGCAAATCACATGAGGCCAGGAGTTTGAGACCCTCCTGGCCAACATGGTGAAACCTCCATCTCTACTAAAAATACAAAAATTAGCTAGGTATGGTGGCGCATGCCTGTAATCCCAGCTACTTGGGAGGCTGAGGCAGGAGAATTGCTTGAACCCAGGAGGTGGAGGTTGCAGTGAGCTGAGATTGTGCCACTGCACTCTAGCATGGGCAACAGAGCGAGACTCCATCTCAAAAAAAAAAAAAAAAAAAAAAATTAGCCAGGCATGGTGGTCCCAGCTACTTGGGAGGCTGAGGTGGGAGAATGGCTTACACCCAGGAGGTCAAGGCTGCAGTGAGCCATGTTTGTACCACTGCACTCTAGCCTGGGTGACACAATGAGATCGTGTCTCAAAAAAAAAAAAAAAATTTCAAGAAAATGCATTTTATATTATAAATATCACATGCTCATTTTAGAAAACAAAATTTTAAAAAAATCTGTGTAATTTCACACGCCAAGGATCAGAGAAAAGACTAGGAAAATGGAAACTCAGAGTGGAATTTGGAAGCCCCTATGTTGACATTATTGGATGAGAGAATGTATTGGTAATTGAGGCAGGCTGCTCAGTGCTCAGTGGTTTTATGTATATATATATATCTCACCTGGGCCTACCTTTTTGAGATCAGTTGTTACAGGTCATGCTCCTTACCCCACTGTCCTTCTTATTGCTACAAGCTCTAAGCTCTAAGGAGAGTCGAGGAGGATGTGGGGTGGAGCCCATGCAGGCCCACGGTCTTAATGCCAACCTTTTGGATGGCAGGTTCTTAACACCATGTTCAGGTGCAGTGGGCTACATGCCAACCTCAGCACTATGGCTTCTCATGTAGAACAGCACATTTAATTTTTACCCTTAGCTAAATGGAACCACTGTTTCCCAAGAGCAAAGTAGGTTTGGCCTCTATGGTTGCATTCATATTTGCATATAAAATTGGCTCCCTCCCTGTCCAAATACTACATTTCCACATACCAGGTGATGGTTATTGATGATGGAGAAGACCTATTAGTAAATGATTATAAAGTACTTGGCTAATCAAAATGAGAGTGAAATAGCCCTCTGATAAGGCAGGGCCGTGGCAAGCATTGATAACCTGGACCTCACTGGCCCTGGAGTTCTTTGTGAGGTCTCGCCTTGGCAGGCCCCACATGATCCGTATTGCCTCTGCGTCCCAGCACTCCACGTGGATTGGGTGTGTCCTGGGAGCTGAGCACTGTGCAGACTGTGCAGAACCTGGACAGTGCATGGTCCCTGCGTCCTAGCTTAAAACTGATCCCACTGTGATGGCATGACCTAGCCCTGGGGGGTCAGTTTTTACTAGCTTGTCACATAGGCTCAAGGCAGTTTGTACACTGCAGGAACACATAATTTTAAATGTTTGAAAACACCACTAGACAGATACTTGTACACCCATGTTCACAGCAGCGTTGTTCACAGTGGCCAAAAGATGGAAACCACACAAATGTCTATCGGTAGATGAATGGAGAAACAAGACGTGGAATGTACATACAATGGAGTCTTAGCCTTAAAAAGGAATGAAATTCTTAAAAAAAAATTTTTTTTTTAATAATAGAGGCAGGGTCTCACTATGTTGCCCAGGCTGGTCTCAAACTCTTGGGCTCAAGCACTCCTCCTGCCTCAGCCTCCCAAAGTATTGGGATTTCAGGCATAAACCACTGTGCCTGGCCTTTTCCTCTTGAATATCAATATATTTCCTTAAAAGAATGGGGCCTGAGGCGGGCATGGTGGCTCACGCCTGTAATCCCAGCACTTTGGGAGGCCGAGGCGGGTGTATCACCTGAGGTCAGGAGTTTGAGACCAGCCTGGCCAATATGGTGAAACCCCATCTTTACTAAAAATACAAAAATTAGCTGAGTGTGGTGGTGGGCGCCTCTGTAAATATACACAGGTGGTGGGCGCCTATGTAAAAATACAAAAATTAGCTGAGCGTGGTGGTGGGCGCCTCTCAGCCTCCTGAGAGGCTGAGACAGGAGAATTGCTTGAACCCGGGAGGCGGAGATTGTAGTGAACCCAGATTGCGCCACTGCACTCCAGCCTGGGCAACAGCGTGAGACTCTGAAAAAAAAAAAAAAAAAAAAAAGAATGGGGCCTGCAGTTTCCTATGTCTGTATGTTTGCATTGGAAAATTTGTGCCTGCAGTTGCTGTTCTTCCCTCACTATTCAGAAACCTCTGGAAATTCAATGTTTCCTAATAACTGGAGCTACAGTTATCACTTCAGTTGCCAAATGAGTTGGGTAGGAATCTGAACTCGCTGTTCTGCTCTCACCAGAAGCAACACCAAACATTTAGGTGCTGAGGGCTCCTGGCAGGGTGCTGTGGGAAGTGCAGGGAAGCCCCTGACACAGGACCCCAGGGATGTGCTGCTGCCATAGGGAGCGGGCAGGAAAGGGGAGGAATTGGACACAGCTGGTCTAAACTTCCAGCCTCCCTGCTGGCCCCACCTGCCTCCTCGAGTCTCTGACTGCTTAGGATTTCATGCTCGACCTTTGTTGAACTCTCTCTCTCCAAACCAGCCTCTTAGAATTTTGTCTGTTCCTTTGATAGGTAGAAATGGATTGCATTTTAAAATGTCTCCCTCCTCATTTATATAATGGCAAGTAAAAGAAAAAAAAAGTTTCCCCCTCAGCCAAGTGCAGTGGTGCACCTGCAGTCCCAATGACTCGGGAGGCAGGAGAATCACTTAAACTCAGGAGTTCCGGGCTGTAGCATGCTATGACTGTGCCTGTGAATAGCCACTGCACTCTAACCTGGACAACGCAGCAAGACTCTGTCTCTAAAAAAATCCAAAAAACAAAAAATAAACGGTTTCCCCTGGAACTTTCATTTCAGGTACCAGCAAGACTTGTTTAGCCAAAAACAAGAGAAGAAAAAAGACATGAGTAGGTGTGTCGTAGAAAAGAAAATATACGCGATTACAATACATTTAAAGAGACACCCAGAGTTATCAGTAGTCCGCAAAATAAAAATCAAGGCAACTGTTGGCATACCATTTTGCATCCTTTGATTGGCAAAAAAACAAAATGTCTGACAATACTAAATGTTGGAGAGGATCATCTTACACATGCTAGTGGGAATATAATTTGGTATAACCACGTTGAAAAGTTGATTGGTCTTAGTTCCTAAAGTGGAATATTTACATACCTTATGACTGAACAGTTCCACTCTATGGTATACACGAAAGAGTGATTTCTGCACCATAAAAACAACAACAGCAACAATAACAATAAAAGGGATAAGTACAAAAATGATCAAACAGTACTGTTCACAATAGCAAAACACTGGAGACATCAGGAGAATGTATAAATAAGTATTATGTAGCAATTGAAATGTATGGACTAAGCAATATATAACAATGAGAATGAATCTTTGCATATGTTAAAAGTCCCAGAAGATTAGTGACAGCATGGTACCCCTTTTTATAATTAAAAACAATGTTGATAACTGTATTCTTTAAAATATACATATAGACTCAATACAACTATTTACAAAGGAAAGCCAGGGCAGGATGAACAGGAGATTCAAGTAGCTATGAAGGAGGCTAGGATGGGGCCACATGGTTTGATGAGGGCTATTGCCCAGTTCCTTGCTTTCAATGAAGATGGCCGGGTGTGGTGGTTCACACCTATAGTCCCAGCACTTTTTGGGAGGCTGAGGCGGGCAGACTGCTTGAGCTCAGGGGTTTGAGACCAGCCTGAGCAATGTGGCGAGACCCTGTCTCTACTAAACAACAACAACAACAACAACAGAAAACCCAGGTGTGGTGGTGGCCGCTTGTGGTCCCAGCTACTTGGGAGGCTGAGGTGGAAGGATTGCTTGAGCCCAGTGGGTGGAGGTTGTAGTGAACCGTGATCATGCCACTGCACTCCAGCCTGGGTGACAGAGGGAGACCCTGTCTCAAGAAAAGTCAACAAATAGAGTCCAGGATGATGATGAGCCAGGATGATGATTCAATCACAATCTGACACTATGTTCCTGAGAGTCCCTTGTCCCTCTTCCCTGCCTCCCAAAAACAAACCAAAGAAGCCGAGTTAGCAGTCAGCAGAACAGCAGCTCCTTCCGCCTTGTGGTTTCTGCATCATAGGGGAGCCTCTTATCCCCACTAAAGCCTCCCTTGTCCACCTGAGGATACCTGCAAATGCCACTCTTCCAGATTCATTTCTTTTTGCTTCAGTTCCCCTGCCTTCTCTAAAAAAGCATACAGTGTTACTGCAGGGAGGCAGAGTATGATTCATTAGTCATGAATGTGTATTTTCAGAACAATCTCAATGACCTCTTCATGCCTCTACATAGAGATTTATTTTAATATAGAGATGGGGGTCTCGCCATGTTGTCCAGACTGGTCTTGAATTCCTGGGCTCAAGTGATCCTCTTGCCTTCAGCCTCCCAAAGTGCTAGGATTATAGGCATGAGCCCTGCGCCTTTTAACAATGGCATAGATTGAGCTGCCCCATCATTTATGTAACGACTCTTTTATTTATGAGCATTTAGATTGTTTCTAGTTTTTAATTTCACAAACAGATGCTACAGTAAATAAAATTGCTGCAAGGAATATTCTTTCTCACTTGGGTGAGCATGCCGGTAGAGTGAATTTCTAGAAGCAGAATTGCTGAGTCAAAAGAAATACATATTTACATTTTGGCGGCCACTGCCAAATTGCCTCCAAAATGGTTCTACCTATTTCCAGACCCACCACCAACACGCCGTAGCAGCTATGTTAGGAAGCCGTGTTTTTATGGTTTCTTTTGTTTTCCCTGAGCTGGCCTGGGAGTTGGAGTGGTTCTAGGACTGTGGACCAGGGAGATGCAGCACTCACCTCCTCACCCTTAACCTCTGCCCTCTGTGTCCTGGTTGCTGATGGGCAGCAACCAAGTTGTTCTTCCCCTTGGCACTGACAGCGCCACCGTGTCCTCTCTGCCTGTCGCTTTTCCCTTGCAGTCAGTGAATGGGTCGGCCTGGCCTGGCAGTGCCTGGGTTGCTAGGAAGTGGTGAGGGGGGTGTGCCTGAGGGGGATGTGCCTAGGATTGGTGAAAAGTCCATTTAGGATGAAAGCGGCAAACATCTATATAAATCCAAACTTGAAAGTACAACCCCATAAATAACAGGACTGGGGAAGTGCCAAAATATGTTACAAGATCAACAAAAGCCTGTTGTCACTCATTCAGAAACCTGACATCTCTTCTTCTGGATTCAGAACTCCCAACGTTTGGTTTCAAGGTGACTACAACTTTCCACCTAAAGCTCACATTCATTTGTTCTGCCGTGTCTGCAGTATGTGGCAGAAAAGAAAAGAAAATCTTTACCTTTTGCTCTTCCTTTTATCAGTTTCATCAAGGTCCATCTCGCATGCTTAGAATGCAGTTAAGTCTATTTTTAGGAGAATTTTTTTTTTTTTTTTTTGAGATGGAGTCTTGCTCTGTCACCCAGCTGGAGTACAATGGTGCAATCTCGGCTCACTGCAACCTCTCCCTCCCAGGTTCAAGCGATTCTCCTGCCTCAGCCTCCTGAGTACCTGGGATTACAGGTGTGTTGCCACCACACCTGGCTAATTTTTGTATTTTTACTAGAGACGGGGTTTCACCATGTTGCCCAGGTTGGTCTCGAACTCCAGACCTCAGTTGATCTGCCTGCCTCGGCCTCCCAAAGTGCTGGGATTACCGGCATGAGCCACTGCGCCCAGCTGAGAATTTTTAAAAATTTATTTTTATTAATTTTTTAAAATCATTATTATTATTTTTTTGAGACAGTGTCTTGCTCTGTCTCCCAGGCTGGAGTGCAGTGGCATGATCTTGGCTCACTGCAACCTCCACCCCCCAACTCAAGTGATCCTCCCACCTCAGCCTCCCAAGTAGCTGGGACCATAGGCACATGCCACCACATCAGGCTATTTTTTTTCTTTTTTTTAGTAGAGATGGGGTCTCGCCACGTTGCCCAGGCTGGTCTCAAACTCCTGAACTCAAGCAATCGCCCACTTTGGTCTCCCAAAGTGCTGGGATTACAGGCGTGAGCCACCACATGCACCTGGCCAAAAATTTTTTTATGATACCAATAAATAGATACAGGGGTCTTGCTCTATTGCTCAGGCTGGTCTCAAACTTCTGGGCTCAAGTAATCCTCCTGTCTTGGCCTCTCAAAGTGCTGGAATTACAGGCATGAGCCACTATGCCAACCCGGAATAGGTAATTTATTTATTTGACTTTTATTTTAGATTCAGCGGATACATGTGCAGGTTTGTTACCTGGGTATATTGTGTGATGCTGAGCTTGGGGTATGAATGATCCCATCACCTAGGTACTTAGTACAGTACCCAACAGTTAGTTTTTCAACCCTTGCTCCCCTTCCTCTCTCCCACCAGGGGAATATTTTCACAAGACTTTGGGTCAAACTGCTATCCAGTGTCCTCACTTAACTGAGTTCATATGAACCTTCATGAGGTTCTGAGTCCTTTTGTCCTGGAGGACGTGAGCCACAAGTGGGCTCTTTTAGAATTCAATTACAAACCAGAGCCGGGATATAAGAACCACTTTTCTAAGCCTAGAGGCCTGTGGTGAAGATGGTGTGAGGTTAGGGTCTTGTCAAAGAAAACTCAAATTGTGGCTGGGTGCAGTGGGTCACACCTGTAATCCCAGCACTTTGGGAGGCCGAGGCTGGTAGATCACCAGAGGTCGGGAGTTTGAGACCGGCCTGGCCAACATGGTGAAACCCCATCTCTGGTAAAAATACAAAAATTAGCTGGACGTGGTGGCTCACGCCTGTAATCCTAGCTACTTGGGAGGCTGAGGCATGAGAATCGCTTAAACCCAGGGGGGCGGAGGTTGCAGTGAGCCGAGATCGCGCCACTGCACTCCATCCTGGGCAACACAGCAAGATTCTGCCTCAGAAAAAAAGACAAAAAAAAAGAAGAAGACCCAAATTCTGTCCCTAGCTGACTCAGACCTTTAGTTTCTTTAGCTATAAAATGGTATCTAGAATTGTTCTGGTCTTGAGTATGATAAGGATTTGAATTAAGGAGATGGCATGCATGAGGACTTTGAGTGACATGGAAGAGCAGTGAGTATTCTTTGGTATTAAATGTCACCTTTCATTTGTGAGTGTAAAAGCCAAATGTGATGAGGGAATAATCCCTTAGAGTAGCACCAATTTAGGATAGCATTAAGAATGTTAGCTTGATGGCCAGGCGCAATGGCTCAGGCCTGTAATCCCAGCACTTTGGGAGGCCGAGGCTGGTAGATCACCTGAGGTCAGGAGTTCCAGACCAGCCTGGCCAACATGGTGAAACCCCGTCTCTACTAAAAAATACAAAAATTAGCCAGGCATGGTGGCAGGCACCTGTAATCCCAGCTACCTGGGAGCCTGAAGCAGGGAGAATTGCTTGAACCTGGGAGGTGGAAGTTACAGCGAGCTGAGATTGGGCCACTGCACTCCAGCCTGGGAGATACAGAGAGACTCCATCTTAGGAGAAAAAAAGAATGTCAGTTTGATGATCTGATTAGTTTTTGCAATAAGTATACAACTGTATATATCATGCTATTTTAGTTTAAAGGTTTTAGTTTATAAGATGTAAGTTACAAGCATATACAGTTCAGCCTTGAATAACGAAGGTTTGAACTTTGGGGGTCCACTTATTTGTGGATTTTTTTCTTCCTCTCCACCCCTGAGACAGCAAGACCAACTCCTCCTTCTCCTCCTCAGCTTACTCAACATGAACACGATGAGGATGAAGACATTTATGATGATCCACTTCCACTTAATGAATAGTAAATATATTTTCTATTCCTTATGATTTTTCTCAATAACATTTGCTTTTCTCTAACTAATGTTATTGTAAGAACATAGTATATAATATATATAACATACAAAATATGTGTTCATTGACTTTTTTTTTCTTTTGGCGGAGTTTTTGAGGCAGAGTTTTGCTCTGTCGCCCAGGCTGGAGTGCAGTGGCACAATCTTGGCTCACTGCAGCCTCTGCCTCCCAGGTTCAAGTGATTCTCCTGCCTCAGCCTCCCAAGTAGCTGGGATTACAGGCATGTGCCACCACACTGGGCTAATTTTTGAATGTTTAGTAGAGACAGGGTTTCACCATATTGGCCAGGCTGGTCTCGAACTCTGGACTTCAAGTGATCCACCCTTCTCGGCCTCCCAAAGTGCTTTGGTTACAGGCGTGAGCCACTGCAACAGGCCTCATTGACTGTTTATGTTATTGGTAATGCTTTTGATCAAGAGTAGGCTGTTAGTAGTTTGGGGGAGAGTCAAAGTTATACTCAGATTTTTGGCTGAGGAGGGAGTTGGCACTCCTAATCCCATGTTTTTCCAAGGATTAACTGTACTATAATACTGAATGATTACTATACTTCTGGTACCAGAAAGGCTTAATGGCTGTTATTTAACTTAATCCACAAAAAGTCCTATGAGATTGGCAATAAAATTTATCCACTTTGGCTGGGCATGGTGGCTTATGCTTGTAATCCTAGCACTTTGGGAGGCCAGTGTGGGAGAATCGCTTGAAGCCAGGAGTTCAAGCCCAGCCCAAGCAACATAGTGAGACCCTGTACCTTCAACAAATTAAAATATTAGCCAGGTGTGAGAGTGTGTGCCTGTGGTCCCAGCTACTTGAGAGGCTGAGGCAGGAGGATGGCTTGAGCCTGGGAGGTCAAGGCTGCAGTGAGTGGTGATTGCATCACTGCATTCCAGCCTGGGCAACAGAGTGAGACCCTGTCTCAAAAAAAAAAATTACCCATCTTTATATATTATGCACATAACAGAGGTCAATAAATATAAGTACAATAACAATAATAATAAATTACATGTATTATTTTTTATATTTAGGGAGCTAAGCTAAGCACCTTTACATTATTTCATTTATTCCTCCTAATCCTGTGAGGTAGAGAAGATTATCCCTGTGATCCATACAAGGAAAATAAGATAGACGGAGGTTAAATAATGAACGTAACTAAAGCCAGTGAACTACTAAAAGGCTGGGGGCTGAGATTTGAAACACACAAATACACAGGATAATGCAAAAGCCATTATGCAGTCAAAGCAGCAGGAAGCTTTATTCTTCTTTGAAGTAAAAGAAGGATAATTTTGTTTCCATTTCCATCGGATTCTTAAATACATATGGCAAAAATACCATGCAGTTCAACATTTTATGTTGGAGGGAGCTACTCTATGTCATAAAGCGACCTATTGTAAAGTAAATCATATTTTCCCATAGGAGCAATGTTGTAATAAAGGGCCTTGTTCTTGGCTGAGAATTTCACATCCAATAAATCAAACCGATGACCAACAATATGGTGGAAAAGCAGAACCAACAATAAAATTACACTTCAAAGTCCAAGGATTTCAGAACTCAAAGGGACCTCAGAAACGATAGAGTAAGTAGCTTTAAAACTTTCTAAAGCAGAGAAACCTCTTCTTCAGCAAAATCTTATTAGTCCATAGATAAAACAGTTGAAAAAGAGGCCACAGTATTTGTACAAGAAGGGAGATTTTATATATATTTATGTTTGTGATGCCTTGGGAACCTGTCAGGGAATACAATAAAATGGTGATGAGGAAGAATTGTGGGGATTGTGGCCAGGTGTGAAGGGATCCTTACATGTCACTCTACTCCCTTAAATGGTTGATTTTTTTTTTTAAATTATACTTTAAGTTCTAGGGTGCATGTGCACAACGTGCAGGTTTGTTACATATGTATACATGTGCCATGTTGGTGTCCTGCACCCTTTTATCTTTTTTTTGAGACAGGGTCTCGCTCTGTCGCCAGGCTGGAGTGCAGTGGCGTGATCTTGGTTCACTGCAACCTCTGCCTCCCAGGTTCAAGCGATTCTCCTGCCTCAGCCTCCTGAGTAGCTGGGACTACAGGGACGCGCCGCCATGCCCAGCTAATCTTTGTATTTTTAGTAGAGATGGGGTTTCACCATGTTGGCCAGGATGGTCTCGATCTCTTGCCTCGTGATCTGCCTGCCTTGGCCTCCCAAAGTGCTGGGATTACAGGCATGAGCCACTGCACCCAGCCTTTTTTTTTTTTTTTGAGACAGGGTCTTGCTCTATTGCTCAGGCTGGAATGCGTGATCATGGCTCACTGCAGCCTCGACTTCCCTAGCTGAACCCATCCTCCCACCTCAGCTTCCCAATTAGCTGGGACTACAGATGTGAACCACCATGCCCGGCTAATTTTTGTATTTTTTGTAAAGACGGGGTTTCACCATGTTGCCCAGGCTGGTCTCCAATTCCTGGGCTCAAGCGATCCTTCTGCCTTGGCATCCTGGCATCACACCTGTAATACCAGGTGTGAGCCACCGAGCGTGGCCCCAGATGAAATTAATTTGACTAATACATTTTATTTAATCGAATGCATCCAGTATACTATCATTTTAACATGTAATCAATATAAAATTATTACTGAGATAGTTTACATTTTTTTCATACTAAATCACTGAAACCATTGGTGTGCATTATTCATAATAGCACATCTCAATCCGGGCCAGCCTCCTTTCAAGTGCTCATGAGCACTGTGGCTGGTGGCTACAGTGCAGGTGTGCAACACGCTAGGTGTACTGCCTGAATTTCAGTGCACACTTAATGAATGCTAGCTGTCATAAATTTTCTCCCTTTGCTCATGCTGTTACACCTCCTCCTCCTTCTCTGTTGAAGTCTTGCTCCTACCTCGAGATTTGGCCAATTGGCCACATCCCCAAAGCCTTCTCCACACATCGCATCAGAACAGATCCCCTCCTCCTTTTTCTGGTTCCCCAGTGCCTATTTCTATTGTAGATATTTTGTCTACCTTCATAGATTTTAAGCTCCTAAAGAGTTATAACCCATTTTTGATTCTTTATACCCTGGGTCCTAACTCAATGCCCGGCCCATGGGAGGGGTGGAGTATGTGTCATGTGAATGCATAGAGGGATAGGAGAATTGCCTGGGTGGCAGGGAGGGCGGTTGTGGGCTGCTTGTTTGTTTTCTTTTTGCTATTTAATTTTTACATACTGGTGGGCAGAGCCAGCTCCCTCTTTCCCTCTTCCAACTTCCTCTCAAGGTCATTTCCCCAAGCTGGGCCTTGCCACAGAAAAGCCATGATAAGAAAAGCAAATGTCTTCGTTAAACAGTGGCCCCAAGGGAAATCACGAAATGTTAAGCAGGGGCACCCAAAGGCACAAACAACACCTTTCACGCGCTCTCTTACTTAGATGTTCTAAACCTTTGTGAAGTGGAAAGAGAAACTGCCCAACCTCCATTTCTTACAGGGATTTGAGCCCGGGAGGAAGAAGGCCCGGGAGATGAGGGTGCAGGAGAAAGGGGCACGTTCTCTGTGAGGTTCTCTCCGTGGAGCAGCCTGTCTGCTCTGGGTGGGGTGGGGGGTCACCGGCACAGGAGGGGCCATGTCACAGGGCAGCTGGGGGTTCCGGAGCAGGGCCGCTGTGTCCGTGGCTCACATTCTTTTTTCACTGCTCTTTAGCCCAATTCTCAGTGTCTGTTTTCCTCCTGGTTTCTGCCCCTGAGAGTGAAGTTGGGGGCAGGGAGGGATACTGAGGCATTTTTAAACCCCGGGCTCATCTTTCACCTTTTGTCAAAGCTGTGCGTCAAGTTTGGTGGGCCCCAGCCCTAGTACATCCCTGTCTCCTGTAACTTTAAGGAACTGCGGAGTTGCTGCGTTTGATGTGTCTTAACTTTTAACACAAAGCACACCAGGGCTGGTTAATGATCATGAACTGTCATGGCAGCCACTCTGCAAAGGTGACATTGATGGATGGAGCCTGCAGCTTTGAGGGAGGCGGGTGGGTGCAGGGGCAGAAGGTTTATTTAAGCCAAGGCTGATAATAGAGGGGCCTTGTGAGTCACTGACCAGCAGGACTTTAATGGGATAAAGAGAAGGGGAGAGTCCCCTTTCTGCACTGCCCTCTGAAGGGGTAGTTCTCATTCTCCTCATCTTGTCTACCAAATAAAAGCATTCCTTGAAGGTTCAGATCTATTTAAAATCTTCTGCTAAGAGGAGGAAAAAAAGCCCACCTCTGTAATCAACCTTGTCATCTTTCTTGGTTTGGCCTCATTTATTTAGAAGTTCATGTTTACCTTACTTAGCCATTTGAAAAAGGCATTCTTAAAGACATTATGTAGGGAGGGTCTAAGAAAGAATGAATTCAATCTTCCAAATAGCCATAATCCCCTTGGGATTACCAATGAAATGTGAATAGGAGTACAATTGGGGTTCCTTAAGTGACTGTATTTTTCAAAAAAAAAAAAAAAAAAAAAACAATTCAGGCTGCATGTGGTGGCTCACACTTATAATCCAAACACTTTGGGAGGCTGAGGTGGGAGGATCACTTGAGGCCAGAAGTTCGAGACCAGACAACATAGTGAGACCTTGTTTCTACAAAAAATTATCCAGGATTAGTGGCACATGGCTGTAGTCCTACCTTTTCAGGAGGCTGAGGCAGGAGGATTCCTTGAGCCCAGGGGTTCGAGGCTGCAGTAAGCTATGACTGTGCCACAGAGTTCCAGCCTGGGCAAAGAGGAAAAAACAAAAGTAAAAATTTGATTTCCATTTTGCTCTGAATTTGTTGATCATCACTCCCTCCAGTGCCACAACTTAGGAAGCATCTGTCTCTCTTTAGGTAAATATCAAGATGTCACTCTCATTTGTAAACAACGCCCATGGTACTGTCAGACAAGCTGCTTTTCATCATGCACTCAGGGTTAGAAGCTAAAGCTTCTTTCTCGCCTTAGATATAGCTGTGCCACATAAGTTTCATAAAAATAAGCTCTTGGTTAGCCGGGTGTGGTGGTGCGTGCCTGTAATCCCAGCTGCTTGGGAGGCTGAGGCAGGAGAATTGCTTGAACCCGGGAGGCAGAGGTTGCAGTGAGCCGAGATCACACCACTGCACTCCAGCCTGGGCGACAGAGTGAGACTCCGTCTCAAAAAACAAACAAACTAACTAACTAACGAAAAAGCTCTCAGGGAAATGTCCTGAACACAGATCCCTCCTTTGGATGGAGATGCCAAATTTGGATCTCCAGGGGACCTCTAATTTCTGAGGGTGGAGGCAGAGAGGCACACTATTGGGGTACCTGGATAATTTTGTGGACATGAAGGCTGATGTCCGCTGGAGACGTCTAGTTGGCTCCTCGCTTACTAAATTCAGCAGCTGATGGCCCCTACTCATTGCTGGACAGCATAAACATCAGGTTCTGGTAAATAAACTCAGGCTATCATGCAACTGCCCAACATGCACTTAAGCTGTGACTGACAGTTTGCTGGGGGCGGACTTAGAGTCTAGGGCCAAAGCTTTTGGGTGCAGAGCCTCCAAGGTTCCAAGATAAACAAATCTGTCGGTGAGAGTGACCAGAGTGTTAGGTCAGTCCAAGGGTCACTTATAGGTCATCCTGCTGGGAGCTTGGTCTCTGCTTTGTGTTTATGCTGGGGAGAAAAGCAGGAGGGGCCAGAGGGTTGGGTCTCCGCTGGGAAAACATCCCTGGCCTGCTCATCAGAGCCTCTGGAAGTGGATTGGTATCCCCCCTGCTCCCAGGAATCCAGTAAAGGGTATGGGTGCAGGCTTGTATTTTTTACAGGAGTTGATGAACAAGTTATTTTGGAAATATAGATTGCAAGATGTGTGGGGCCAGCTCACCTGGGCTGCAGAATGAAGCAAGGGTCTTCCAGGGCCTAGAGTGAGGTAATAGATCACTGTGGGGAACTGGCTGCAGTAAGCATTGGAAAAGACAATTGAAGAAATGGAAAACTTTCCCTGTCCCTCTCCCTCTTCTGGATCTAACAGATTTTCCTGGAAAATATTTTGCCAGGTTTACATTCCTTACCAGCTAGGGGCTTTTTTAGAGAGTGATCCTAATCTTGCTTCTTTCTTGTGCTGGGCTCTCTAAGATTGATAGAGAGGGGAAAGCAGGGGTATGTTTTATAGCCTCCTTAGTTGACTTTTAGCAAAGTGAAGATTGTCCTCCCCCGTGGACCCTTGGCTTAGCCATCTCCCAATTCTCTCTCATTTGAGGACAGTGTGGAGCAGAAAAAAGATGCAACATCAAAAGAAGAGCTGGGCCGGGCGCGGTGTCTCACACCTGTAATCCCAGCACTATGGGAGGCCAAGGTGGGTGGATCACAAGGCCAAGAGATTGAGACCATCCTGGCCAACATGGTGAAACCCTGTCTCTATTGAAAATACAAAAATTAGCTGGGCGTGGTGGTGTGCACCTATAGTCCCAGCTACTTGGGAGGTTGAGGCAGGAGAATTGCTTGAACCTGGGAGGTGGAGGTTGCAGTGAGCCGAGATCATACCACTGCACTCCAGCCTGGGCAACAGAGTGAGACTCCGTTTGAAAAAAAAAAAAAAAAGAGCTGATGGCATTTAAAATTTCATTATTGCAGATGAAAAAGACTTTTTAATCTAAAACTCAGTTGCTTGCTATGGAAAATAGCCCAATTTAATAAAAGGTCTAAAGGAGCTAATGTCTTCAGATAAGCCAGAAGCTGGAAGTACTCGCAAACAAGCCCTTGGGGATACTGGTAGGCCACATTGAAATAAACCCAATTTACAAAATATATAATACATTAAAGATGCATTTAAAGATATGTGTAAAGATGCATTAATGGGCCGGGTGCAGTGGCTCATGCCTGTAATCCCAGCACTTTGGGAGGCCGAGGCAGGCGGATCACAAGGTCAGGAGATTGAGACCATCCTGGCTAACACAGTGAAACCCTGTCTCTACTAAAAATCCAAAAAATTAGCCAGGCGTGGTGGCACATGCTGTAGTCCCAGCTACTTGGGAGGCTGAGGCAGGAGAATCGCTTGAACCAGGGAGGCGGATGTTGCAGTGAGCCAAGATCGAGCCACTGCACTACAGCCTGGACAACAGAGTGAGACTCTGTCTCAAAAAAAAAAAAGATGCATTAATGATATATGTAAAGATACATATAAAGATATGATTAAAAGAATTGAAATTATACTGAGGGTGTGGTGGCATGCACCTGTAGTCCCAGCTACTTGGGAGGATCACTTGAGGCCACAGTAATGTGAGGCTGTAGTACGCTATGATCACACCTGTGAATAGCCACTACACTCCTGTCTGGGCAACACAGCAAGATCTGATTTCTAAAAAAAATTAAATTAAATTAAAAGAAAGAAAGTTGAAATCATACCGAGTGTTTATGACCACAGTGGAATCAAACTAGGAATCAATACCAGAAAGGTTAACAGGAGAATCTCCAAACACTTGGAAACTAAACATAAAGAGGAAAGTCTGTTTTTGGAAGTGTCAAGGGAAATTAAAAAACATATTGAACTGAGTGAAAATGAAAATAAAATATACCAAGATTTGTGGGATACAGCTAAGGCAGTGCTGAGAGGAAAATTTATAGCATTAAAGGCTTACACTAGCCAGGCACAGTGGCTCATGCCTGTAATCCCAGCACTTTGGGAGGCCAAGGCGGGCGGATCACGAGGTCAGGAGATCGAGACCATCCTGGCTAACATGGTGAAACCCTGTCTCTACTAAAAATACAAAAAAAGTAGCCGGGCATGGTGGCGGGCGCCTGTTGTCCCAGTTGCTGGGGAGGCTGTGGCAAGAGAATGGCGTGAACCCGGGAGGCGGAGCTCACAGTGAGCCGAGATTGTGCCACTGCACTCCAGCCTGGGTGACATAGCAAGATTCTGTATCAAAAAAAAAAAAAAAAAAAAAAAAAAAGCTTACACTAGAAAAGAGGGAAAAAACCTATGCCAATCAGAGGGAAGGAAGCAATAAAGATAAAAGTAGATATCAGTGAAATTGAAAACAGAAAAACAATTAAGAAAATCAATGAAACAATGGTTGGTCTTTAAAAAGATCAATAAAATTGACAAACCTCTAGAAGGAGAGACAAAGCAAGGAAGAGAAAAGACACAAATTACAACTATCAGAAGTGAAACACGGGCTTTCACTACGTGTCTTGAAAACATCAAAAGGACAATAAGGGAATACTGCAAACAACTCTGCATCCATAAACTTAGATCTGAGATGACTTAGATAAAATGTACTGATTCCTCAAAAAACACAGACTACAGGCCGGGTGCGGTGGCTCACACCTGTAATCCCAGCACTTTGGGAGGCCGAGGCGGGCAGATGACGAGGTCAAGAGATCGAGACCATCCTGGCCAACATGGTGAAACCCCATCTCTACTAAAAATACAGAAATTAGCTGGGCATGGTGGTGTGTGCCTGTAGTCCCAGCTACTCGGGAGGCTGAGGCAGGAGAATCGCTTGAATCCGGGAGGCAGAGGTTGCAGTGAGCCAAGATCACACCACTGCACTCCAGCCTGGAGACAGAGTGAGACTCTGTCTCAGAATACACACACACACACAACCTCAACTCATCTGAGTTGGAATAGATAATTTCACTAGCTCTATAGTTATTAAGGACATTCACACACACACACACACACACACACACACACACACATACATACACACAAATCTTTAGACCTAAATAGTTTTGCCAGAGCATTCTATCAAATGTTTAAACAAGAATTAGGCTGGGTGTGCTGGCTCACACCTATAATCCCAGCACTTTGGGAGGCCAAGGTGGGAGGATCACTTGAGCCCAGGAGTTCAAGAGCAGCCTGGGCAACATAAGGAGACCCCCATCTCTAAAAAAAGGAAAAAAATTAGCCAGATGTGGTGACACACGCCTGTGGTCTCAGCTACTCGGGAGGCTGAGGTGGGAGGATTACTTGAGCCTGTGAGGTCAAGGCTGCAATAAGCCACGATTGTGCCACTGCACTCCAGTCTGGGCAACAGAGTGAGACCCTGTCACACACACACAGATTAAAAAAAGAAAGAAAAAAGAAGTAACACCAATTCTACACAACATTTTTTCCAGAAAATAGAAGAGGAAACACTTCGTGATACATTTGATGAAGCTAGTATAATCTTGATAACAAAACCAGAAAAAGAATGACAAAAAAAGAAAACTACATAACAATATCGTTTGGGAATACAAATTCAAAAATCCTTTTTTTTTTTTTTTTTTTTTGAGAAAGGGTCTTGCTCTGTCAACCAGGCTGGAGTGCAGTGGCACTATCATGGCTCACTGCAGCCTCAATCTCCCAGGCTCAAGTAACCCTCCCACCTCAGCATCCCGAGTTGCTGGGACTGCAGGTGCATGCCATCACACTGGGCTAATTTTTGTATTGTTTGTGGAGAAGGGGTTTCGCCATGTTGCTCAGGCTGGTCTCAAACTCCTGGATGCAAGTGATCCTCCTGCCTTGGCCTCACAAAGTGCTGGGATTACAGGCAGGAACCACTGCACCTGGCCTCAAAAATTATTGATAAAATAATAGCAAATAGAATTCAGCAATATATGAAAATAATTAAACACCAAGACCAAGTGGTATTTATTGTAGGATGCAAGACTGGTTCAAACTTTGTAAAATGAACCAATCAATGTAATCCACCATATTAATAGGCCATAGAAGAAAAATAACTTGATTATATTAACCCATTTATCATTAAATGCATTTGACAAATTCTGTACCTATTCCTGATAAAAAAAACTTTCAGAAAAATAGGAAGAGATGAGAAATTCCTCAATTTGATAAAGAACATCTATAAAATATCCACCACTAACATTATACTTGACAATCAAAGACTAACACTGGGGAGAAGGTAAGGATGTGTGCTGTCGCTACTCACATTCAACATAGTTATGGAAGTTCTACTCAGTGCAACAGGGCAGGTGAAGGAAATAAAAGACATACAGGTTAAAAAGAAAAAATGGAAACTGTCTTTATTTGCAGGTAACATAATTGTCTACATAGAAAATCCCAAAGAATTAAAAAAACAAAAACAAAACAAAAACCTCTAGAACTAAAACAAATTAGTTCAGCAAAGTCATGGGATACAGGATAGACACATGAAAATCAATTGTATTTTTATATACTAGCAGTGGAAACGGCAACAACAAAATACTACACCATTTATAATCGCTCAAAAAAAGAAATAGGCTGGATGCGGTGGCTCACGCCTGTAATCCCAGCACTTAGGGAGGCCAAGACGGGCAGATCACAAGGTCAGGAGTTTGAGACCAGCCTGGCCAACATAGTGAAACCCCCATCTCGATTAAAAATACAAAAATTAGCTGGGCATGGTGGCGTGCGCCTGTAGTCCCAGCTACTCAGGGGGCTGAGGCAGGAGAATCACTTGAACCCAGGAGGTGAAGGTTGCAGTGAGCCGAGATCGTGTCACTGCACTTCAGCCTGGGCAACAGAGCGAGACTCTGGCTGAAAAGAAAAAAAAAAAGAGAAAAATATTTAGGAAGTCTGAAAAAACATGTATAGGATTTGTATATTGACAGCTACAAAATGCTAATGAGGGAAATTAGACAAGATCTAAACAAATGGAGAGAAATACCACACTCATGGACTGGAAGATTCATTCATAGTAAATGTCAATTTTCCCCAAATTGAAGTACAGTTTTTTTTTGTTTGTTTGTTTGTTTGTTTTTTTGAGATGGAGTCTTGCTTTGTCACCCAGGCTGGAGTGCAGTGGTGCGATCTCGGCTCACTGCAACCTCCACCTCCCGGGTTCAAGTGATTCTCCTGCCTCAGTCTCCCAAGTAGCTGGGACTACAGACCCGTGCTACCACGCCTGGTTAATTTTTTGTATTTTTAGTAGAGACGGAGTTTCACTGTGTTAGCCAGGATGGTCTCAATCTCCTGACCTCATGATCTGCCTGCCTTGGCTTCCCAAAGTGCTGGGATTACAGGCGTAAGCCACCGCACCTGGCCTGAAGTACAGCTTTAGCGTAATTCCTGTCAAAATTCCAGCAGGATTTTGATTATTTTAAAACTTATATGGAAAGATAAAGGACCTAGGATAGTTAAAACAATTTTGTAAAAGAATAAAGTGGGAAGAATCAACCTACCTGATTTTAATTTTATTTATTTTTTATTTTAAAAAAATAAGCCAGACATGGTGGCTTATGCCAGTAATCCCAACACTTTGGGAGGCTGAGTCTGGTGGATCCCTTGAGGTCAGGAGTTCGAGACCAGCCTGGCCAACATGGTGAAACCCCATCTCTACTAAAAATACAAAAATTAGTCAGGCGTGGTGGCGTGCACCTATAATCCCAGCTACTACGAAGGCTGAGGTAGGAGAATCACTTGAACCCCGGAGATGGAGGTTGCAGTGAGCCGAGATTGTGCCACTACACTCCAGCCTGGGCAACAGAGCAAGACTCTGTCTCAAAAAAGTAAAAATAAAAAGAGAAAAAAATAGAGATGAGGTCTTGCTATATTGCCTAGGCTGGTTTTGAACTCCTGGGCTCAAGTGATCCTCTTGCCTCAGTCTCCCAAAGTGCTAGGATTACAGGTGTGAGCCACTGTGCTGGGATCAACTTACCTGATCTTAGGACTTAATATACATAGTAATCAACATTGTGTAGTATTGGCAGAGACATACGTACATAAATCAATGGAACAGAGAACCCAGAAATAGACTCACACAAATATACAAAACTAATTTTTAACAAATGTACAAAAGCAATTCAGTGAAAGATAGCCTTTTATAAACAGTGCTGGAGCAATTGGACATCCATAGGCAAAAAACAAAACAAAAGAAAACAAAAAGAACTTCAAGTCTCACACCTTATATAAAAATCAAAATTATAGGAAAAAACAAAAAGTTGTAGAAAAAAATTTTAAAATTAAAAATTAAAAAAATTTTTTTTAATTCTAAAAAATATACCCAACTACTTTAAAAAATTAGTTGGGTATTTTTTTAACTTGATAAACTGTACTTCATTAGAATTGAAAACTTTTACTATATAAAAGACCACGTGTAAAGGAGGAAAACACAAGCTAGAAGCTGGGACAGAATATTTGCAAACCACATATCTGGCAAAGGACTAGTATCTCGAATATATAAAGAACCCTCAAAACTCTACAGTAAAACCATCAAACAATCCAATTGAAAAATGGACAATCAGAAGAGACATTTCTCTAAAGAAGGCATACAGATGGCACATAAACACATGAAAGGATGTTCAACACCATTAGCCATTATGAAAATACAAATTAAAACCAAAATGAGATATCACCACACACCTATCAGAATGTTTAAACAAAACGTTTTGATAACACTATTTCTGCAGGTGAAGATGTGCTGAAGACCAGCATGCTTTGCTGATGGGAATGTAAAATGCTTCAGCATCTCTGTAAAGCAGTTTGTCAGTTTCTTCGATAACTAAGTATGCAATTATGATGTGACTCAACAATTACACTCCTGGGCACTTATCCCAGGGAAATGAAAATTTATGTTCACAAAAAAACTTGTACATGGATATTTGTAGCACCTTTATTCCTAATAGCAAAACTGAAACAACCCAGATGTCCTTCAACAGGTTACTGGTTAAACAGACTGCGGTTCATCAATACCATAAAATACCACTCAGCAATAAGAAGAAACAGAGGGTGGAGACACAAAACAACTTGGATGTATCTCAAGGGTATTGGGGAAAAAAGCGAATCTCAAAATGATTCCATTCATATGATATTCTTGAAATGAAAAAATTACGGAAATGAACGACAGATTAGTATTGCCAAACATTAAGGAAGTAGTAGGGGTGGAAGGGAAGGGCAGTATGAGTTATCCTTGTAGTGATGGAACCATTCTATTCTATGTCTTCTCTGTAATGCTGTCAATATTCCGGTTGAAATACTGTGCTGTAGTTTTGCAGGATGTTATCAGTGGGAGATATATCATTTTGATTCTTCTAAAATATAGATGGAAAGGAAAAGGAACTAGAATAGCTAAAACAATCTTGAAAGAGAATAAAGTGGGAAGAATCAGTACCCAAAAAACTGGCTAGAGAGTACCCAGGATCTCTTAGCATTATTTCTTACAACTGCATGTGAGTTTACACTTATATCAAAGGTTTAATTAAAAATATTTCTCAGCCGGGCGCGGTGGCTCACGCCTGTAATCCCAGCACTCTGGGAGGCTGAGGTGGGCGGATCACCTGAGGTCAGGAGTTCGAGACCAGACTGACCAACACGGTGAAACCCTGTCTCTACTAAAAATACAAAATTAGCCGGGTGTGGTGGTGCATGCCTGTAATCCTAGCTACTCGGGGGTCTGAGGCAGAAGAATTGCTTGAACCCGGGAGGCAGAGGTTGCGGTGCGCCGAGAACGCACCATTGCACTCCAGCCTGGGCAACAAGAGCGAAACTCCATCTCAAAAAAAAAAAAAAAAAATTTTCGGCTATATCAGGAATTGTAGTCAAATACCTTTAAATTATGAGCTTGTATATATTTTAGGTAGTTGCTCAAATTAATATTTAACACATCTGTTTTATTTACATACACATCTGTTTATTTGTTTCCACATCTGTTTTATTTATCCAGTATTCTGGAATGAGCTACAGTATAAAGTAACCTACACTTTTTTTTTTTTGAGACAGAGTTTCACTCTTGTTGTCCAGGCTGGAGTGCAATGGCGCAATCTTGGCTCACTGCAACCTCCGCCTCCCGGGTTCAAGCGATTCTCCTGCCTCAGCCTCCCGAGTAACTGGGATTATAGGCATGCGCCACCACGCCCGGCTAATTTTTTGTATTTTTAGTAGAGACGGATTTTCTCCATGTTGGTCAGGCTGGTTTCAAACTCCTGACCTCAGGTGATCCACCTGCCTTGGCCTCCCAAAGTGCTGGGATTACAGGCGTGAGCCATCGCGCCTGGCCAACCTACACTTTTACTCTCACCGAAACTCCATGTGTGTCTGTCCCATTTGTTCTGTCATAAAACTTCTTATCCACTCCCTCAATCAGTGATTTATTCATTCAAACATGTTTGGTGTGCAAAGGATGAGTGAGGCTCAGTGCCATCTTGGTGTCGCACCATTAAGCCAGACCTTTCTATCCATGTTTGTGGCTCCCAGATATTGTAGAAGTGACATGCTGAAGTCTGATTTAGATTCTTTTGTGAAAACCACTTTTGGAGTGTCAGTTTTTGGGCTTTTGAAAAGCCTTCTTCAGAATTTGCAATCCAAAGAAGGTACAAAAGGCTTTCTGGTTTCTCCCAAGATGTCGCTCATTAGATCAATGGACTTTTCAAATAACATGGAAAGTGAACAAGCCCTTTCTTTTCTTCTTTAGGGTTTTGTAGACCAAATACATTAGTTAATTTAAAAAATAAGAATAAAAGTGTAAAGAATGGATAGATGGAAATTTTGTTTTTCTCTCAATTCTCCTATCAGACCCTGGGCAGAAATGGGTCTGCAACATTTGATCTCAAGAATTCTTAACCAGAAGTCCCTGGATAAGTCTGGGCACTGGCTGAAATGGCATGCCATATTTTGGGATATGTACATTCTTCTGGAGAGGGAATCCACAGCTTTCAAGGATTCCCTTGAAAGGGTCTGTAACCCAGAAAATATAAGAATACCTGTTTTAATGGCTGAAGGCTCCAGAGACGTAGAAAGAACTAGAAATATGTGGGAAGAGCCTATCCATGGCCTGATGAGGGAGATGGCTTTCATCTTCACCCTTCCTACCGGTTCAAGGGCTGACTCAAACACCTCCTCCCTGTGAAGCTTTCTCTGATCAGCTCACCTCCTCTCAGCCAGAAGCCATCTCTTCTCTGAGCTTCCAGAGTCTTTGCTTGCTCTTCTTTTAAGACACTTACCGGTCAGATGTAGTGACTCATGCCTGTAATCCCAGCACTTTGGGAGGCCAAAGTGGGAGGATCACTTGAGGCCAGGAGTTCGAGACCAGCCTGGACAACACAGGGAGACCCTGTCTCTACAAAATATATAAATAGATAAATAAATAAATAAGACACCACTTTCTATCACATGTGAAACTAGATATTGCCTCTATTCGCTGCCCCTGTACCATTATGGATTTGTTCTAAGTGGATGATCTAGACATATTTGTTGGGCAAGTGATGGTCCTTACAAGTTTGGTGGCAGCCCTTCAGAATTGGCCTGGAGATAAAAATGGTTGGTTCTTTTGCTTTTCAACAAAAAATGTAAGGCATTGGGCATTGACTGGCATTTTACGTGATGTGAACTGCCCAGTGGGGAAGGTAGTCAGTCCTTCTGCAGGGACTGAATGCCTGCTCAGTGAGAAACTGTAAGCAACCTTTGCATCTTCTTTTTTTTTTTCTTTTTTTTTGAGATGGAGTCTCGCTCTGTTGCCCAGGCTGGAGTGCAGTGGCCTGGTCTCAGCTCACTGCAAGCTCCGCCTCCTGGGTTCACATCATTCTCCTGCCTCAGCCTCCCGAGTAGCTGGGACTACAGGCACCCGCCACCATGCCTTGCATCTTCTAAATCCAGCTCAGCTGTGGCATTGTAAATAGCACTCTGCCTTGTCCCAGCTGTCTTATTTGTGAAATACTTAGAAAAACTCCACCAACCTCCTGACTTCACCTTTTCTTTAGGGTAAATCTATTATTTTAAGGGAGGGTGGGAGTGGAGAGAGGGACTCAAGTATTCCTTGTTCCAGTGGAATTTGTCCCAACCTCCCACAGCATTGCCTCCAGCCCATCTTGCATTCTTGGCTTTTGAAGAGGAGGGGCGACCCCCTTCTTATCTGGGATTGCCTGCTTAAACAAACTCAGTGGTGTGGAGGTATTGTCCTTTGGAAACTTGGCCTGGGACACTTTACCAAGTGTCTGCAAACATTTAGACACGGAAAACTACCCACTGTTAACCCAGAGCCCATTGTCTCTGCTCAGGGCTGCTCCTCTCTGAAAGTGGCTTGTGGTTGGGGGTGGAGGTGGTGAGAGTCGGCCCAAGGGAATCCCTCAGTTGGGGCTCTGGGCTGGGGAATTGTGCTGCTGTTTGTTTAAACAACCTGAGTGTAATTGGATTGTTTGAGATGCCCAAGATGTTTGGGAAAGTGGGGGAAGGGAGGCAGCTTGCTGGGGGAGAGAGTCACCAGCAGGGACTTTGATGGGTGGCAGGCTGGGTGGTTGTCAGCCTTCAGATTGCAAAGCCAGTGGGAAGGATGGCCCTTCCGGCTTGTCCGTGGGCACATCAGGACCTGGGTCAATAGGTCGGACCATGTAGTCTATAAAATATTAAAGCTAGTACTTGAGGGGTGGCTCAGGATATGAGGAATATTTAACTTAAAATCAATTATCCCTTTTTAACAATCTAAGGATAGCACAAATGCATGGTTACATGTTTGCTTGTTATTTAGATCTGATTTTTTAAAATCCCACAAAAATAGTTGTAATGACCAACTCAGGTTTCCCTAGTAAGAATGCTGGGTAGGAATTCTTAAGGAGTTGCTACATCATTCCTTGGGACAGAACAGGGGCTACCGGGGAGTATTTGACAGGCCTATGGAAAAAATAAGTCTGTGCTTTATTGTAGGGATCATACCCTTCCATTTGACCTAGGGAAAAGGGCAAAGAGTGTTAAAAAAATGAGAAGAATTTGGGAATAATAGAAGGAATCTTTGCAATGCTGGGCCTGGCCAGCACCGCCCTGTGAGATCAGACCTCACGTGAACCATGTTCTCACGTCACCTGAGGCATGCAGGTAGACTCCACAAACCAGGTGTGAATATTTATTAGGGATGCTTACCACGTAAGAAATAATTAGAAAAGGTAAAGGGCTCCTATTACGTGGCGGGCTCCCAAATTTGTAATTTTACTTAATCACTGCTGGAACCTGTGACAGAAGTTAGAAAAATAGACTGTGGCTCAGAGTGGTGAAATGAACTTGCCCAGACCACAAAGAGGGAAATGGTTCAATCTGGATTTGCATTAAGATCCTTCTGTTTTCAAAACTCTCTTTCCAATACACTATATTCAAACTTCTCCCTACCCTGCAAAAAAAGAATGAAAATGCAGAATTAATCACCATGCAGGTTCAAAAACAAATAACCCTCTTTTGATATGCCAGTAGCATATCACACATAGAGGCCTTCAGCTAAATAAACAGTCAATTAGGGAAAGGATAGAAATGTTAATATTGGTAAAACATACTGATCTTCTGATTGGGAATACATTTTAGATTATTTGAGGATGGAATGCTTGTCATCTTCATTTTAAGATGGCTATCAGTTTTTGAGGTTAGCCCTTAGTTGAAATAAAGTTATAGTCAAATATCTTGTAACATTTAGTGGAACAATACCTGACAGGGTACATTTACCCTTTCACCTTTTTTTTTTTTTTGAGACAGAGTTTCACTCTGTGGCCCAGGCTGGAGTACAGTGGCATGATCTGGGCTCACTGCAACCTCCACCTCCTGGGCTCAAGTGATTCTCCCAGCTCAGCCTCCCAAGTAGCTGGGAGGCACAAGCCACCACACCTAGATAATTTTTGTGGGTTTTTTTTTTTCTTTGTAGAGACAGGGTTTCACCATGTTGCCCAGGCTGGTCTCAAACTCCTGGACTCAAGGGATCCACCTGCCTCAGCCTCCCAAAGTGCTGGGATTACAGGTGTGAGCCACTGTGCCTGGCCTAACCTTTCACTCTTAACATGGTTATCTCTGTAAAAGAAAAATAGCTTTGTAAAGGCGTTGTCTTTTTTCGCTTTTTTTTTTTTTTTTTGAGGCAGAGTCTTCCTTTGTCACCCAGGCTGGAGTGCAGTGGTGCACTAATAGCTCACTGCAGCCTGAGACTCCTGGGCTCAAGCAATCCTCCTGCCTCAGCCTCCTGAGTAGCTGGGACTACAGGTGTATGCCACCATGCCCAGCTCAAATTTTTCAACTTTTATTTTTAATTTATTTGTTTTCACTGTGTTACCCAGGCTCATCTTGAACTCCTGGCCTCAGGCGATCCTCCCACTTCAGCCTCCCAAGGTGGGATCATAGCTGTGAATCACCATGCCCAGCCAGCTTTGTAAAATTTAAAAGATTCATAACAGTATTTTGACAAATACTTCAGAATATTGTTTTCAGAGAAAAGGGCTTTCTATACTTGCCGAGCAGCTCAGTTTTGCACAGGCTCCAAGCAGCAGCTACTTCTGTTGCTTGACTGGTGGATGTCATTTCATGAGCATAGAGAACCACTGTGCAATCAGTGGTGTAACAGACAGCACAGAACAATCGCTGTTTCTATGCCATTTGGCAACTCCATTCTCCTAGACTCTGAGGGCTTCTTAAGGTAAGAGCCAAGGGCTTTTCAAAATCACACCATGACTACACTGGTTTTGTGGGAGCTGATAGCTTCTTCTAGCACTCCAGGTCTTTGACACCAGAAGGCTGCCTGGCTCCAAATACTTAAAAATTGACGATGTTGGCTGGGCGCGGTGGCTCACGCTTGTAATCCCAGCACTTTGGGAGCCGAGGCGGGTGGATCACAAGGTCAGGAGTTAGAGAACAGCCTGGCCAACACAGTGAAACCCCGTCTCTACTAAAAATACAAAAATTAGCCAGGCATAGTGGCAGATGCCTGTAATCCCAGCTACTGGGGAGGCTGAGGAAGGAGAATCGCTTAAACCTGGGAGGCGGAGGTTGCAGTGAGCCGAGATCGTGCCATTGCACCCCAGCCTAGGCGACAGAGCTAGACTCCGTCTTGGGGAAAAAAAGAAAAAAAGAAAAAAAATTGAAGCTGTCAGCTAAGTAAAGGGAGTATTTACAATATGGAGGAATGGAAGTGCAGCGAAGCTGGTGGTGCAGCACTGGAGGGTCAGACAGTGTCTTTTTGTCCTTTGCAGTTTGCAGAGGATGCAGCAGGTGAGTCCTGTAGACATCAGAGGGGCTTCGACGCTGCACAGCTGCCACTCAGAGGGGACACTGCTGGCCTCGATCACATCATGGAGACCACAAGGATGCTGGGAATGCACTTCCCATTGGCCGAGCTGAGGATATGAGCAGGCCATGGGTGAGCCAGGGTTTCCATTTCTCTTCCCGCCATGAGAATTTCATGCCAGTCAATTTTAACATAATAATTTATTTTGCATTTTGCTGTCCTCACTAAGGTATGCATGGATTGTTAAAGATTAGGAAGTTTGTTCTTTGATTGGATTCTTTGATCAGATGGATAAGATCCTTCCATCTCTTTAAGAATGCCACCTCCTCCTCCAGCTCCAATCCTGGCTTCCCAGATTCCAAGCTCCCAACACTTGAAAGGCCCAAACCTTGTTAGGTTTGATGATAGCAATTTACAATTAACAAATACATCGATAATGAGTGCTCTTTTCTGTAGGTTTGTTTAAAAGCGAAAACAATGTGGCTAGTCATAAAAGTTTCTCTTTGTTTTAGGCTGGATGGCTCACGCGTTCAGAGGAGGGACAGCGCTTGCTGCAGAGAATGAGATTTAGTGTGATGTGTATAAAGGTGTTTCATGGCTAAAGACCAAACAGAGACTAGTGTCTCCCACTCACCATGCTAATGGATTAAAATTCTGTTACATAGAATAATCACAGGTTTGAATAAGACTCTGCCTGCTTTATAATTATCAGTATGTGAAAATACACTGAATCAAGGCTGGGTGTAGTGGCTCATGCCTGTAATCCCAGCACTTTGGGAGGCTGAGGCGGGAGGATCACTTGAGGGCAGGAGTTCAAGGCCAGCCTGGCCAATCTGGTGAAACCCCGTCTCTACTAAAAATACAAAAATTAACTGGGTGTGGTGGGAGGCACCTGTAATCCCAGCTACTGGGGAGGCTGAGGCAGGAGAATCACTTGAGCCCGGGAGGTGGAGGTTGCAGTGAGCCGAGATTGTGCCACTGCACTCCAGCCTGGGTGACAGAGTGAGTCTCTGTCTCAAAAAAAAAGGAAAAAAAAAATATATATATATATGTACGAATCAAGATGACTCTTAGATATTTGGCTAGAGCCACTGGGTTGATGGGTAGATGGTGATGTTAGTTCTCAAGGAAAGGACCTGGGACAAGTTTATTTGTCACATTTATTTCCTGTTTCGATTATTTCCAAAATGATCAAGACAGGAAATAGGGAGAACAGGTTGGATGTGTACATATGTGTATTGAATCCAGTGCTTAAATTCACATGCTCTGAAGTCAGAGTTCATGCGTCCAAATCCCAGTTTCACCACTTACTACTTGGGTGATCTTGGGCAAGTGGGTTTATCTCTCTGTGTTTTCGGATCCTAATATAGAAAACAGGTATAAGCTGGGAGCAGCAACTCACGCCTATAATCCCAGTACTTTGGGAGGCCAAGGCGGGCAGATCACTTGAGCTCAGGAATTTGAGACCAGCCTGGCCAACAGGGTGAAACCCCATGTCTACTAAAATACAAAAATTAGCTGGGTATGGTGGCGTGAGCCTGTAGTCCCAGCTACTCGGGAGGCTGAGGCAGGAGAATTGCTTGAACCCGGGAGGCAGAGGTTGCAGTGAGCTGAGATTGGGCCACTGCACTCCAGCCTGGGCAACAGAGTGAGACTGTCTCAAAAAAAAAAAAAAAAAAAAGGTATAATTATAGGGTTAAATAAGACCATATATTTATAAACTCATGTGCTGAGCACACCGTAGAAACTCAATATGTGAAGATCATTTGTATTAGTAGTAGTGGTAGTAGCAGTAATATTTCTCCTGGGAATAGCACAGGAGCAGTCTAAGGAGGCAACAGTGGGTGGGTCATGATGGGCAAACAGTAGGAAGAAATGCCTGTGTTGGTACCATTTCCCAAACTGTGAAAACAGAGCCAAGAGAGCTTTGATGGACAAAACTCCCGGAAGCCTCAAGGCAGGCTCTTGCAGGGAAGAGGTCATTGAGGCATCTTGGATAAAAACAGTGGGCTGGGAAGGAATGAGACCAAGGATTGAACGCTGGAGCTGTGGCTTACCAGCTCTGAAACTTGGATCAAATTCTCTGAGCTTAATGTCTTCATTTGTAAATTGTGGATTAAAAATACCTAAATGACAGGGCTGTTGTGATGATAGATAGTGTTCTTATGTTAAAGTGTCCCACTTGGATGGATATGCAGGAAATGTTTGTTTTCCAAATAGCATCTGACTTCTTACTGAATAATGAATCCTTGAAGGCACACAGTCTTCTGAGCTGGAGGCCAGGAGTAGCTTTTGAAATCACCCAAGAAGGAGCAGCCCTGAGCAGCTGCGGGTCCCTCCCAGGCTGACTCAGACCTTTCACCCAGGCGGCCTTTGGGCCCTGTGCTTTGGGAGTCAGGAACCCCAGACTCAGGTCCTTTCTGGCCCAGCCCTTTCTTGGGCTCATTGTTCTGGGAGGCCTTGTACTATTTGTTCATCTAATCTGTTAGCAAAAAGGCAAACTAAATATCCTTCATTTAGACCTCTGGCTCATATCCCACAAAGGACAGAAGTGTCCTACCCGGGGTGGCTAGTGGCACCCCTGTCTTTGTTCCTGTTTGGCCTTTCTAAAAGGCCCTGGGCAGAGAGCTGTGACAGGTGCTTGGGAAAGGGCCTGGTGTATCTGCCTCTCCAGGCCTGTTTGGACTTGATTCCTGTTCTCTGATGTCAGGAGGGGCCCCAGAAAAGCGCTGGGACAATACGTATCAAGCCCAAGTAAAAATAGAGGTAACTAAAGTTCAAACAGGTGTGTCCCTTCCTATTTTGTACCTATTACGGAGTGAAGTCAGGGTCCAAAGCCACTTTGCCTGGCTGTAGGTGGCCTGTCTACTACTTACTCCCTGACCTGCTGTCTCCCTCAAGTCATTCCCCGACTGTGTGATGGCCACACTCCCTGGCCGGGTAATCAACTCTCCACTAAGCAGGCCGCCCACCCAGATTTCTCTGCCCTGTCTCATGGGCAGGGATCCCTCCCACCTCCACTCCATCCTGAGAATACCTTAGTTCACTCCCCTATCTCCTGGGCCTCTGTCTGGGTGTCCCATGACTTCCACCTGGAATGCCATTATCTCCAAATCCCATTCTCCCTTCAAGTCCCAGCTGAAGTCCTGCCTCTTCACGATACCTTCCTGTCTACCCAGCTCCCGGGAGCACCTCCTTCAGCCTCCTATGACGTCCACTCTCCCCTCACAGGAGAGCTGCCCAGTAATCATCTTTTGTGTGTTTGCTGCTTCGTTTTGTGTGTTTTCTGTTTAATTTGTATCTTCCTGTTCCTCCTTCCGACCCTACACACATCTTCCAACTGGATTCCAGGGCTCTGAAAAGGCAGCCAGTGTTGGACTGGCTCATGGCTGCCGCAGAGGAGCTACCCTCCTTGGAGAAGCAAGGCTGCATCCCCTTTTTTTTGCTGACTTAACAACATCCTGTTTCTACTTCGTGAGGTGGCGGTGACTCACCACTAATGGTCGCTATTATTCACACCCTTACTTTCATAATTCAAACTAATTGGGAAACATGTATCGGTCAGCTTCTCTATGGGACTGGATTGCTAGAAGCAAAAAAAAGTGCTAGAGTCAATAAGTTTAATCAGTAACAGAAGTAAAGTATAGAGTCCCAAGGGAAACCTTTAGGAAAGATCTTCATGAGTCTGCTTATAAGGAAAGGAAGATGCCTCCCAAGCAACAGGTCCCAGACATTCCTACTCCACCTACGGATTGAATGTTTATTAAGTTCTGACAACATGCAGGACTGAAAATTTCTCTAGGCATTTATGAGGGTCAAGCTGTTAAAATGAGATAAAGAATGAAGTATGTTTGATATCATTATACAGACGTATACATAACTCTGTGTGTGTGTGTGTGTATACTCTTTTTTGTTTTCTTTCCTTTTCTTTTCTTTTTTGTTGTATGGAGTCAGAAAGATCTAGCTGGGTTCAGATCCCAGCTTTGCTACCCGCCGGCTCTGGAGCCTTGGATACATGTCTTAACCTCTCTTGCCCATTGATCATTTATAAAATGTGAGCAATATTCCTTCCTTGAATGAGTTTTGAGAGCTATAACTGAGATAAGGGTGTAGTCTGGGACCAGCAGCATCCAGGGAGCTGTCAAAATGCAGAACCTCAGGCCCCACCCCAGAGTAACCTAAGCAGAATCTGCATTTAATGAGATCCCTCAGTAATTTGCATGTATGTTAACGTTTAAAATTCCTGTCCTCAAGGAACAAATAATCAGTGTACAGATCTATATGGAGAGGATAATAGCAGCAGCTTACATCTGTAGAGTTCTCCGGCCTTTCTGAAGTGACTTTGGACTCCAAGTGAGGAGTGTTGCTGGTCGGATTTGGGTCCTGATAATGTTGACAGAAATAGCCGCGAGGACTTGGCGGCAGATGGAATGCGCCGCGGGTCTGGGTGTAGGGATGGCAGGGGGAGGAGGGGAGGTGTGGACACTGTTGGCAGAAGGGGGAAGTTAGGAAGGCTGGGAGCGTGTAAGAAGGAGATAGTGTGCTGGACATGGAGGAAAAGTTCTTTCAAGGCTTTGCGAGCATGGAGCCAAGAGACACTGAAAGAAATCAGCCTATTTACGTAGAATTTGCTAGAGCAAAGTCTTTTGTAAAAGTCACAATAGCTTTCTTCATACATTAGACTCCATCCAAATGAATAAATTCACATATACGGCAGATGGTAATAAAGCAAAACTATTATTAATTTAAAATAATAGATGATGGTGCTGGGTGGGAATCTTGGAGGTCATTTTCAGTCTAATCCTTTCAGCCCCTGAGGCTCAGCTGGTTTAGGGACTTCTCTCATCTGCCACTTCCAGTGTGACCTCCTCTCACTAAAACTTTTTTCTTGGCTGTGAAATGGGGCAATAAATAACTGAGTTTACAGGTTGCTATGCGGATTCAGTGAGATAATTCATGGAAAGCACTTAGCACAATGCCTGACTCTAATTAAGTAACAACATATAATATTATCAAATTGCTACTGACCTATAGGAGGTAGAGAGGGACACATTTTTTATCAAGACTAGTACAATTATTAGTAAAGATTATGGAAGTAAATTTGAGATTCAAGGAGCTAAACCAATTTTTTATTGTTCCCAGTATGAATAATGATGATACCATATTACAATAATAGTAAAACCAACAATAACTGCAACAATAATTATATTATACTAAACACTAACCATAGCTAGCATTCCCTGGATGCTTATCATTAGGTTGGTGTGAAAGCCATTGTGGTTTTTGCCGTTAAAAGCAATTGGAAAAAGAGCAATTACTTTTGCACCAACCTAATATATGCCAAGCACTAAATGAAGCACTTCACTTGGATTATCTCATTTGATTCTTCAAACGTGTATGATGTGTATAACACTATCACCAGTTTATAGATGAAGCAACTGAGGTCTAGTGAGATTAGGTATTGGGCCCAAGGCCTGGAGCTTGTACGTGGAACTCACATTGGAATCCAGACTGCCTGGCTCTCTAAATTGCTCTCTTAACCACTACACTAGCTCCCACATGAATATACCAGTGAATAAAATGCTCTTTCCATTGGTGGCAAATTAGGTGCTATTTGTTTTCTGGCCTGATGCTGTGATACATTTTAAAGAAAATACATGGTTGCAGGTTGAAAAACAGAGTAGCTTGAAAACAAAAGAAAGGAGGATTGGAAAATCTGTTAACCTCCTGTGTGCTGTACCAGGGACAGTCACATGCATGAACTCAATAACCCTTTGTGGATATGACCTACATAGTCATGGAGAGCAAACCTCAGCCTCAGAGAAGTTAAGTCATGTGCCCAGGATATAAACTAGTAAGTGAAGGGGCTGGGATTTGAGCCTGAGCCCAAAGCCCAAGCTAGCTCAAAAAAGATGCGGAGCCATGACTTGTATTTTGACCCAGAGGAAAATTAGATCTCTCCCAATTTCCCAAAGTCCCTAAAACCTGATACCACTGCCAAATTCCTCCGCCAAATTCATCATAGTCTTAACACAGCTTGAAAGACTTCCCGTAGAACTGTTGGAAATTCTGTCCTGGAAGGGCATGTAAAGCTCCTTTCTAGAAGCATTTTACTTTGGACTTATGGGTCACCCCTTTCCAGTATGAATTATAAGCAGCTCACAACTACACAACTGTACCACAAGAAAACAGAAAATTTAGGTAGGAAGGAGAAATTTAGGCTAGGAATAAGGTTAATTTCCAAAATATATGCCAATAGCCCTGAATCAGGTCAGGTAGGCCGTGTGGTATTTTTAATTGGAGTAAATACTGCATTTACTCCCAGAGGGACGATAGGCAGCAAAATCCAAGTAACTTCCTCACGAGTCCCTGGGTCAGGTGAATTACTGTAGAAAATGGGAGATACTTCAAGGCATGGTCTGGCCTTAGAGCTAAAGTTCTGCTTGGGGAACAGGCCCTTCCTTAGTCTGTCTTATAGGCCCCAGGGTGAGACAAGTGTTTGGCTGAAGAGCCATAGGCCCCCCTCTCTGCAGCAGTTCTCAAGTTCTTAGTGCCTTTTCTCCGTGGTACTGTTGCATGTGATATTTCACTAAAACCGCTTTCCTTTCCTTTTTTTTTTTTTTTTTTTTTGAGACGGAGTCTCGCTTGGTTGCCCAGGCTGGAGTGCAGTGGTGTGATCTCAGCTCACTGGCAAGCTCCGCCTCCCAGGTTCATGCCATTCTCTAACCGTGTTAGCCAGGATGGTCTCAATCTCCTGACCTGGTGATCTGCCCACCTCGGCCTCCCAAAGTGCTGGGATTACAGGTGTGAGCCTCCGCACCCGGATTTTTTTTTTTTTTTTTTTTTGGCAGTGGGAGGGGAGACCCAGTCTCTCTGTTGCCCAGGCTGGAGTGCAGTGGCATGATCTCAGCTCACTGCAACCTACTTCTCCCGGGTTCAAGTGATTATCTTGACCCAGCCTCCTGAGTAGGAGGGATTACAAGTGTGCACCACCACACCCGGCTAATTTTTGTATTTTTAGTAGAGACAGGGTTTCACCATGTTTGCCAGGCTGGTATCGAACTCCTGACGTCAGGTGATCCACCCACCTCGGCCTCCCAAAGTGCTGGGATTACAGGTGTGAGCCACCACTCCCTGCCTCTTTTATTTATTTATTTATTTATTTTAAACAGAGTCTCCCTCTGTTGCACTGCAGTCTCTGCCTCCCAGGTTCAAGCGATTCTCATGCCTCAGCCTCCGGAGTAGCTGGGACTACAGGCACACGCCATCACGCTTGGCTAATTTTTGTAATTTTAGTAGAGACAGGGTTTCACCATGTTGGCCAGGCTGGTCTCAAACTCCTGATCTCAAGTGATCCACCCGCCTAGGCCTCCCAAAGTGCTGGGATTACAGGCGTGAGCCACCGTGTCCCGCCAAAACCCCTTTTCTTTGACGTGCTCTCGTTCCACTGAAGGGGAAAGCTCAGCTCTTCCCAGGATGCAAAAAGCCTCCTTCCCCAGCAAGATGGAACTCCCAAGCTCCGGGCAAAGGGGCCTGTAGAATTTCTCTCATTTATGGCTATCAGAAAAATAGGGCGGGAATCAGCCTTCATCACCCGGACCCAACCTTGTGTCAACAGCCCTCACAAACAGAGGGGCCCAGCAACCACCTTTTACACCGCCTGGTACTGTACACGGGCACCAGCTCACACGCTCAGCGAAAGGAAAACAAGCGGTGGCACCGTCCCGCCGATAATGCCCGACCCTGCGGCAGGGGCCCTTGTTCTCTCCCTGCGCCTTCCCGCGCCCTGCGGGCAGCCCTGATAAGTCTGCGTGGTGGGCAGGCTTGTGTTTGAGTTCGGGTTGTCAGACCCATTACTCAAAGGGAGGACGTCGACTTGCTTTGAGAAGGGCGAACTCTGGTCTTAAAGACTAGGCGAGGACAACCATGATTTATGATTAACCCAGTGACTCCACTGTTAAGCGTGGTCTCAGTGACCGCCGTTTGAGTCGTGACTTTTTTGTGCAGTTGCTGTGCCTCCATCCAGGTGTGAGTTGAGGGTCACCATAAAGAAGGTCGAGAGAGCAAGAAATTGGCACGTTGTGGCCAGAAGGCAGGCCTGCATGTTGCCACCTGCTGAAGGAAGAGGGACTCTTTGATTTTCCATGAACCAGCTAAGCACAAGCAATACCTGGATGGGTACACCTGGGTTAGATCCTGTGCCTGTCACTGGCAATGTAGGGAAATTTATTGATTTTTCTTTAAAAAAAAAAATAGAGATAGGGTCTCGCTATGTTGTTCAGGCTGGTCTTGAGCTCCTGGCCACAAGTGATCCTCTTGCCTTGGCCTCCCAAAGTGCTGGGATAACGGGCGTGAGCCACCTCGCCTGGCCAAAGGAAACATTTGTGAAAGCGAGTGAGAATAACATTCTTCTTAACTCTCTCCACAATCAAAACTTGGGGCTTCTTTATGCACTTGAGCGAGTTATTGAAGAAGAAACAAGAAATACAGTGTTTTTCCCAGTTATTTTTCCAGCTGATTGTTAGGCCAACAAGAGGTGGAGGCAGGCAGGCAGTGGTGTGTTGGGTGGGTACAGGAGTTGCCAAGTACTCTGGGACTGTTACTTATTTCCTTCTGTTTCGGGTCCTTGGAGGATGTTAAAGTCTAAATAGTTAGGTTTTTTTTTTTTCTCCCTAAATTGGCAGGAGAATAAAATGTGTGAATGTATTTAAAAAACTAAAGTATTACAGAAAAGGAAGGCGGTATTATTAGTTCATTTAGAGCTCACCATGACTCTATAAGGTTGACTTATCAGAGATCACCGTCCTCATTTTTAATTTGATTGGGTTAAGGAGTAGGTAAATGAGGTTGCCAGGTCCAAAGTCACCCAGTTGGTAAGGACGAGCCAGGAGCAGGACCAGTGTGCTCTGCTGCGTCTCAGAAGGAAGGGCCAGCCCAGCCAGCTGATGAGGGAACCATGCAAGATTAAAGCCTTAGGAGGAAATGTATTAGGAAAGATATAAATTTGACTTAAAACTTTCTTTACCATTTAAGAAATTAAATAGGCTTTTTTTTTTCCAAATTAAAAATCTCTGATATAGAAATATCCTAGAAATATCTTACACATGAGAACCACCAGCCTTGTTCTCCTACTGGCACCCACCGGAAAAAAAATTGTCCCTGAATGGACATGTTCTGCTGCTTGGGGTGTGTGTATGTGTGTTTTGTGTGTGACTTTCTCCCAAGTTCCAAGTTCTATCTCCAAGTGAGATGGAATTCAGAACCCCTTTTGCCTTGAAGACACTATCATAAGTTGATTTCCCACGATAGCCTTTGTAATTTTACTTCAAGCATAATCCACAAGTAAAACATAATTTGGGACAGACGCGGTGGTTCACGCCTGTAATCCCAGCACTTTGGGAGGCTGAGGCAGGCGGATCACCAGGTCAAGAGTTCAAGACCAGCCTGACCAACATGGTGAAACCCCATCTCTACTAAAAATACAAAAAAATTTAGCCAGGCATGGTGGCACATGCCTGTAATCCCAGCCACTCAGGAGGCTGAGGCAGGAGAATCACTTGAACCGTGTAGGCGGAGGTTGCAGTGAGCAGAGATCAAACCACTGCACTCCAGCCTGGGCAATAGAGGAGACTCCATCTCAAAATAAAATAAAATAAAATAAATTTTTGACAAAAAGTTATTTCTAATATTATAGATTTTCATTTCAAATGCACACACGATATTTAGGAACTTTATTAAATAGACTTTGTGAACTAGCACAGGGACTTAATCTCCACTTGTAACACTGTTTCTTTTTCTTTTTTCTTTATTTTTTTTTTTTTTGAGAAGGAGTCTTGCTCTGTCACCCAGGTTGGAGTGCAATGGCGCAACCTTGGTTCACTGCAACCTCCAATTGCAGTGAACCTGCAATCTCCCAGGTTCAAGCGATTCTCCTGCCTCAGCCTCCTGAGTAGCTGGGATTACAGGTGCGTGCCACCATGCCTGGCTAATTTTTGTATTTTTAGTAGAGGTGAGGTTTCACCATGTTGGCCAGGCTGGTCTCGAACTCCTGACCTCAGGTGATCTGCCCACATCGGCTTCCGAAAGTGTGGGATTACAGGCGTGAGCCACCGTGTCTGGCCAATACTGTTTCTATCACAAAAGGTGTTATTGGCCGGGTGCAGTGGCTCACACCTGTAATCCCAGCACTTTAAGAGGCCGAGGTGGGTGGATTACTTGAGGTCAGGAGTTTGAGACCAGTCTGGCCTACATGGTGAAATGCTGTCTCTACAAAAAATACAAAAATTAGCCGGGCATGGTGGTGCACGCCTGTAATCCCAGCTACTCAGGAGGCTGAGGCACGAGAATTGCATGAACCTAAGAGGCGGAGGTTGCAGTGAGCCAAGATCACACCACTGCACTCCAGCCTGGGCAACAGAGTGAGGTTGTGTCTCAAAAGAAAAAAAAAAAAAGGTGTTGTTGGTTCCGAAACTCCAACTCACACATTTTAAGAATGCTGACCAATTGTCGATGGGAAGTCTGTCATTGACTATCCTGATAACTGGTCTCCGAAAACTAATGTTCCTTATTACAAATTTCTCTAGTATGTGAAGACATGATCAGGCTAGAGTGTGCCAGAAAATTTATGCCAAAAGATGGGCAACAGGAAGGCACATCAAATGTAAAAACAAATGGAAGATTCTAAACGTTCTGAAGTCGTGTTCCTGATTATTCTAAAGGAGTCCCTTGTTTTCTATGCTCCTGGCACCCTTTTCTAATCTGCCAGCACTTTAGACAGCAACCCCAAGCCCTGTCTCGACTGTGGTCCTGAATCCTCTGAAAGTGAGGAGAAGAAAGAGTTCCCAGAAGGCGTATCCATTTAGGAATCTCAGAGTGACACTCAGAAGCCAGATTGTCAGGGCAGTCTCCTCACTTCTCCATCTCTGTCTGGTTCCCCTGCAACCCCACCTCTGGGTGAACTCTCCCAGGCCTTAGCACTAGCTGTGCCTCAAGCTGGCATGAGCAAAATATTAATGGATGGAGATTTGTCTGTATTTTTGAAACCTATCAACACAGCTGCTTTCTCAGATTTTGCTGTGTAGGCTGAATTACAAAACCAGGAATCAAATTTATGTAGTTGTTCACATCTGACTTGAACAAATAAACACAGATTTGAGTTATGGCTCAGCTAGCTAACTTGAGACCTGGATTCATCTTCCCATCATAATTTTCCCTTCTGCTTTCTTTGTGAGCCCCCTCCCCCTTTGTCTTCCTTTCATTGTTGCAAACATTTTTTTACTGTTACTTGTGGGCCAAGAGCCTATTAATTAGGAGCTGGTCTGTAGGCCCCAGCGGGAGCTTGTTTGGACTCAGCTCATGAAGCATTCTCACTGTACTTGATTCATGATGGGGCTGGAGGCCAATGGCTCAGTTTTGTTGTAGCCTTTCTGTGAAGGAGACCAGGCCTGGGAATGGGGAGCATGCCTGGCTTTTGGCTCTGCTGAGACTTCCTAATGTGTTTGTAAATCTTTTGAGCCCTGTAAGTAGCCATGCTTACTAGATAGCTGAAGCACAGACCTGGAAATCGGCCACTATCTAGTCCTAATTCTAATATTTCTCATCCAGGCTTGTGTGTGCCCATTTATAAAATGGCTATTAAGATTACTTCCTCCCCAAGGTCCCTGATTAGGTATTTTCATATGGAATCACTCTTTGGGACCAATCCTCTTCTGGAATAACTTTACTTGATTCTCACAAATCTGGCATTTCGGGGTCTCTCCAGTCTGAGTCCAACTCATTTCCCCTGTTTTCATACCTTTATATTTTGTACTGGCCAAAAGAGACTTTACATGATTCCTTGAGACTGCTCTTTTCTGGCTCAAAATCTTGACTCTCTGGGATCTGGACCTTTTGACTTACTGTCTAGTAAGTGCCTTCTAGAGCCACAGGCCGTTAGAGATGGCAGGGACCTGGAGGGCCAGAAAAAGCTCTGGGAGTCTGGGTGGAAGGCTCAGGCATCACGCTTTTCAGATCTCTTTCTGCTCTTTGAGGGCTTTTCTTAGGCCAGTACCACAAACTGCTTTGGGGTGTACTATTATGAGTGCCTCTGTTTTTGTCTTTTGGGAACATGTCTTGTCTCTCTGCCACTATGCTATAAGAATGAAGACATGCTATGCTTATATTTTAAAGCCATGACTTCTAAAAGAAAAATATTTTCTCTCCAGAGAGGTCTAAATCTTTAAAAGTATGAATGAAGTAAATGTGATATTTACAAAACCCTTTGTGATGAAGGGCCTTTCAGTAAACACTCAATAATGGAAAAATCAATGAAAATGTTCGTATGAAAAGAAACTGGCCAATCTGTCTTTGTGAGTGTCACATTTCTTTGCTGAAACAGCTTGTCTTCCATCTGATAGTTGCAAGGTCCACTGTTGGCAAATGTAACATTAAGATGGCAGAACAGTGAAGGATTTTTCAGCTTTGTCAATCACTTGTTTTATCTGTCAATAGATTTCCATGTTACTGTGTTTTTGATGATTACATCTATATCATTAAGTAAATTTTTGCCGACGAGGAATTTTAGAGCGTGATCCCATAAATATTAAATTGCTTGTTAGTTGCTATTCATTGGGAAGATTACTTCACCAGGCTGCTGCAAAACAATATCAGTCGCAGCCCATGACCAAGTCAAAGACGGAAAAAGGTGCAGGTCCACAGAAGGTGTAAAATGAATTTATCAATGGTGTCCATTAAAGTGAATTGAGTGTCTGAGAGCAACTTTATTGCAACTGCAGCCCACGCACACTGATTGGCACCATCAGTCTCTCACTCTGGCCTCAATTTTGGTTGATATCATGCCAAATTGACAATACGCATGAATTATAAAAACATTTACTCTTGTGTAAGTCCATTCTTTGTAGGATTGTATAACATAGCAACCTCTCAAAATAGTCTAAATGTTCATCAATAAGGGTCTAATTAAACAGATAATAATATAGCCACACAGTGGGATACTATGCAGCTATTAAAGAAAAAAAAAGGCGGCCAGGCGCAGTGGCTCATGCCTGTAATCCCAGCACTTTGGGAGGCCGAGGTGGGTGGATCACGAGGTCAGGAGATCGAGACCATACTGGCTAACATGGTGAAACCCCATCTCTACTAAAAATACAAAAAAATTAGCCAAGCACGGTGGCGGGCACCTGTAGTCCCAGCTACTTAGGAGGCTGAGGCAGGAGAATGGCGTGAACCCGGGAGGCGGAGCTTGCAGTGAGCAGAGACGGCACCACTGCACTCCAAGCCTGGGTGACAGAGGGAGACTCTGTCTCAAAAAAAAAAAAGAAAAGAAAAGGCACACTTTGGGAGGCCAAAGCGAGAGGATTATTTGAAGCCAGGAGTTCAAGACCATCCTGGGTGACGTAGCAAGACTCTGTCTCTATTTTATCAAAATTTATAAAATATAACAACCCCAAAATGCAAATCTTTATATATTCATATGGAAACTTTTCCAGGATATATTGTGTAGTTAAAAAAAACAGCAAGATGTTGATCAGTGGGTATAGTGTGTGATCTGTTTTTTTTGTTTTGTTTTGTTTTGTTTTTAGAGACAAGGTCTTGCTCTGTCACCCAGGCTGGTGTGCAGTGGTGTAGTCATAGCTCACTGAAGCCTCGATCTTCTGGGGTCAAGCAATCTTTGTGCCTCAGCCTCCTGAGTAATTGGGACTACAGGCATGTGTCACCATTCCCCACTAAAATTTTTAAAAATTTATGTATTTATTTTTGAGACGGAATCTCACTCTGTCGCCCAGGGTGGAGCGCAGTGGCGTGATCTCGGCTCACTGCAACCTGCAACCTCCTGGGTTCAAGCAATTATCCTGCCTCAGCCTCCCAAGTAGCTGGGATTACAGGCTCCTGCCAGCATGCCTGGCTAATTTTTGTATTTTTAGTAGAGATAGCGTTCACCATGTTGGCCAGGCTGGTCTCGAACTCCTGACCTCAGGTGATCCTCCTGCCTCAGCCTCCCAAAGTGCTGGGATTACAGGCGTAAGCCACCATGCCTGGCCTAAAATTTATTTTTAATTTATTTTTTCTATGTTGCCCAGGCTGGTCTTGAACTTTGGGGCTCAAGCAATCCCTCCACCTCAGCCTTCCAAGCATTGGGATTACACAGGCCTGAGCCACTGTTCCCAGCCATATGTGATCCTTAGTGTAAAATAAAACACATGCTGGATATTTGTGTATATTTGTATGTGCATAGAATGTTTCAGGGTGAAAACATAAGAAACTGATACTGATAACAGATTGTTTGAAGGCAGAGAAATGGAGAAACTAAGGTGGGAGGGAGACATTTTTCAGTGTGAACCTTTCTGAATGGATGGCAGCTTTGTAGTGTGTCACCTTGGCTAGGCTGAACTTCCCAGAATTCCCTCTTGAGTGCGTCTCCAGTTAGTGTAGGCCCCCAAAGAGAGGACTGTGTGAACTGGGAGGGTGGAAGTGAAGCAAAGATATTTTGTAGCTCACACAGATTGTCACTTATCTGCCTGCTGCCCTCGTTGACGTGGGCAGCAGCCAGGCTTGCAATGGCTCTGCCTTCCCTTGGATCCTTTTTCAGCTTTACTAACTTCTGGGCCAACTCTGACTCCTGTGTTCAGCTGCATGGTGACGGCACCAGCTTCTCCTGCAGGACGCTAATGTCAGAGGTGGCAAAAATCAACATATTTCAGTCCATCCTCCTGGATTCTAGTGGATAATTGTGGGTCCTGTCTTGTCCTTGCTCTTGCCTACTTTACATCCATCTTCCTGTGGACTTGAAATTCTAGCATTAGATAGTAAAACAATAGCCTTATGGAGACTGATTAACTAGCTCCTGCAATTGCATAATTGCATTTAACAAATCTCTTATTGTGTGTGTGTGTGTGTGTGTGTGTGTATGTGTAATAACCTACCAATGGTTCTTCTTCTCTGAGTGAACCCTAATACAAAATTGTTAGATTTTAAAAAACATATTCAAGGCATGCTGTTATGCCCTTGTGACAGCCAGATCATCCCATTTGTATCAGTTAACCACTGTGGTAGAAACAACCAGCAAAATTTATTGGCTTAAAATAACAACCATTGTATTTGCTGATAATTCTGTGCATCAGCAATTTTGGCTGGGCTCAACAGGGTGGTTCTTCTGCTGGTCTCACCTAGACTCACTCAACAGTGTGGCTAGAGCCACATGGTCTAAGATAGCCTCACTCACATATCTGCTGATTAGTGCTGGTTGTTGTTTGGGTCGTGTATCTCTAGAAGATTAGCCTGGCCTTATTCATATGATATTGTGTTCCAAAGGCAGTGAAAGAGAGAGAGACCAAGCCTCAATGCACAAGCAAGCACCTTTCAAGCCTCTGCTTGTATTATGTTTACCAGTGTCCCATTGGCCAAAGCAAAGCACATGTTCAAGCATATAGAGTCAATGTAGGAGGGGATTACCCAAGTGTGTGGATATAGGGATGCATGGTTCTTTGAGTCTATCCTATAACAATTCACTGCATCATCCAATGGCTGGTAAAAGAGTTTATTGTACTTTGTGTCACTGAAGGAAAATGTACATGAGTGAGATTGATGGTAAGCTTCTTTAACTTGTTTTATACTTTGTGTCCCCCATGTAATGTTTAGCCCAGGTCCTATCATAAAATGGGTATTCAAAAACTATTTGTTACTTTAATATCTGTAAGTCTCAATCACCACTAGAGTAGTAGAAGGCTTAAGTGAGACCACCTGTGATTACAGTCTGACACCCACTGATTTCCACATGGCATAAGTAACTGGAGAAGAAACACTCTTGGGTTTGGTTTTTGGGTTTACGTGCTTTTGTTGAGGTCATTATGTTAGCCTGTACCTCGACCTCTCTACCTAGAAATTATGAGCAAATAATATCACACTCACAATTCATTTGCCTTTCTGGGTAGAATGTCTTTTTTCCTTTGTTTTTGTACCTCATCACTTTTTTTTTTTTTTTTTTTTTAAAGACAGGATCTCACCTCGTTACCCAGGCTGGAGTGCAGTGGTGTGATCATATCTCACTGCACATCTCCAACTCCTGGGCTCAAGAAATTCTCCTGCCTTAGCCTCCTGAGTAGGTAGGACTACAGGCATGTGCCACCACACCCAGGTTTTTTTCTTTCTTTCCTTCTTTCTTTCTTTTCCTTCTTTCTTTCTTTCTTTCTTTCTTTCTTTCTTTCTTTCTTTCTTTCTTTCTTTCTTTCTTTCTTTCCTTCTTTCTCTCTTTCCTTCTTTCTCTCTTTCTTTCTTTCTTTCTTTCTTTCTTTCTTTCTTTCTTTCTTTCTCTTTCTTTCTTTCTTTTTCTTTTTTGAGACAGGGTCTTGCTCTGTCTCAAGTGCAAGTGGCTGAAGTGCAGTGGCATGACCTTGGCTCACTGCAGCCTTGACTTCCCAGGCTTAAGCAGTCCTCCCATCTCAGCCTCCTGAGTAGCTAGAACCACAGTCAAGCATCACTATGCTCAGTTAATTTTGTTTATTTCTTGTAGAGATAAGGTCTCACTATGTTGCCCAGGCTGGTCTTGAACTCCTAGACTCAAGCGATCCTCCTACCTTGGCCTCCCAAAGTGCTGGAATTATAGTAGGCATGAGTCACCGTGCCTGGCTTTATCCAGCTTAAAAAGATATATATATATATATAGGC
Source organism: Gorilla gorilla gorilla (assembly GCF_029281585.2). Lineage (NCBI taxonomy): Eukaryota > Metazoa > Chordata > Mammalia > Primates > Hominidae > Gorilla > Gorilla gorilla. Next base: position 51,264,931 of record NC_073241.2, read on the forward strand.
TGGATGTGGTGGCTCACACCTGTAGTCCCAGCACTTTGGGAGGTTAAGGTGGGAGGATCATTTGAGGTCAGGAGTTCCAGACCAGCCTGGCCAACACAGTGAAACCCTGTCTTTACTAAAAATACAAAAATTAGCTGGGCCTGGTGGTGGGCGCCTGTAATTCCAGCTACTCGGGAGGCAGGAGAATCACTTGAACCCAGGAGGCAGAGGCTGCAGTGAGCTGAGATTATGCCACTGCACTCCAGCCCAGGAGAAAGAGCAAAACTCCATCTCAAAACAAACAAACAAACAAGCAAACAAACAAACAAACAGACTTGTAGAGACAGGATCTTGCTCTGTTGCCCAGGCTGTTCTTGAACTCCTGGCCTCAAGCAGACTTCCTGCGTTGGCCTCCCAAAATGGTGGGATTACAGGCATAAGCCACCCCACCCAGACTCCTCACAGTTTTTAAATGCCTTGAAAAATGATAAAGAATAAGAGCCAGCTTATAAAGCACTCCCAGAACAATTCATTCAGTTTCTAAAAATGTATTTTTTAGTGCATTACAAGCAAATGGTTTAAGATTACAAATAGTGTTAAAAAGGTTTACATGAAGAACCAATAGTTCCTCTTTTCCTCTGTCTTTTCTCAGAGGCAACCACTTTCAACTCTTTATGCTCATTCTTCTGGTAATTGCACCATATTTCTGTATTTTATATTTATCTAATAAACATTATACAATTGCTCTTTTTTTTATCCAGTTTGTTAATCTCTGTCTTTTAATCTATTTACATTTAATGTAATTATTGATTTGGTTGGCTTTAAAGGTAACGTTTTGCTATTTGTTTTCCATTATCCCATTTTAAAGAATTGTTTTCCTTCTGTCCTGACTTCTTCTGGAATAAATTATATTTTTAATTCCCTTTTTTTTGTCTCCTCTATTGAATTTTTAGCTACATATCTTTGTTTTTTTTTTTTTTGTGGGTGGGGAGCATCCTTAACTTGTCATACCTTGGATTAATACAGTATTAATACAGTACCACTTTATGTATAATGTAAGAATGTTTCAATAGTAGTAAACTTTCATGTGCCCATCTTTGCTATTTTCTATACATTCACTACACGTATTACACCTTCCATCTTTGCTATTTACTATACATTTACTACATGCAAAGACATGTTTTACTTCTGTGTATGCTACAAACTCATAATTGATATTATTTTTGCCTTAAATAGCCAATTGTATTTTAAGGAAATTTATTTTTTATTTTTTATTTTTATTTTTTTGAGACAGACTCTCGCTCTGTCACCTAGATTAAAGTGCAGTGGCACGATCTCAGCTCACTGCAACCTCTGCCTCCTGAGTTAAAGCAATTCTCCTGGCTCAGCCTCCTGAGTAGCTGGGATCACAGGCACGCGACACCATGCCCAGCTAAGTTTTTGTATTTTTAGTAGAGACGGGGTTTCACCGTGTTAGCCAGGATGGTCTTGATCTCCTGACCTCGTGATCCACCCACCTCAGCCTCCCAAAGTGCTGGGGTTACAGGCATGAGCCACCGTGCCCAGCCCCAAGAAATTTTAAAATAAGGAAAAATGAATTTATATATTTATTCACATAAGAGTCATATATTTACTATTGCCAGGGCTCTTTATTCCTCTGTCTAGATCTGTTTCCATTTGGATAACTTCCTTCCAATGTGATGAACTTTGACATTTTGAGCTGGGTGATTTGAAAAAGAAAGAAAAACTAAATGTGAAGGACTTTCTGTATTTCTTGTAGTGTAAGTCTTCTGGTCATAAATTCTCTCAAATTTTGTTTGTCTGAAAATATTTTACCTATTTTTTAAAGGATATTTTCACTGGATATAAAATTCTAGGTTGTCAGGTTTTGTCTTTAAGTGCTTTATTCCATTCCATTGTCTTCTGAGTTACCTTATTGGTTATGATAAGTTGTTTACCCTTTGTTATCATGTATCATCTTCCTCTCCCACCCTAGTTGCTTTTAAGATTTTTTTCTGTCTCTTGAGTTCTTAGCAAATTGATCTTGATGGACCTAGGTGTAATCTTCTTTGTTTTTATTCAGATTGGGGTTTATGGAGATTCTTAGATATCTAGGCTGACATTTTTCACTAAATTTAGAAAATTTTGGCCATTCTATATTCAAAATTTTTTTCAGGCTGGGCATTGTGGCTCATGCCTATAATTCCAGCCCTTTGTGGGGATGAGGTGGGAGGATTGCTTGAAGCCAGGAGTTCAAGACCAGCCTGGGCAACATGGCAAGAACCTGTTTCTACAAAAAGTTTAAAAAATTAGCTGGGCATGGTTGAGCACACCTATAGTCCTAGGTACTTGGGAGGCTGAGGCAAGAGGATTGGTTGAACTCAAGAGTTCAAGGCTGCAGTAATCTATGATTGCACCATTGTGCTCCAGTCTGAGTGATACAGTGAGACCCCATCTCTTAAAAAAAATTATTTCTTGATCTTTCTTCTATAGCCAAGGCTCCAATTAGCTGTATGTTAGATCACTTGGTATTGCCCGCAGGTCATTAAAACTGTGTTCATGGCTTTCAGTCTTTTTTTCCCTCTGTTTTGTATTGATAGTTTCTATTGACCTGTCATCCATTCACTAATACCTTACTTTGTAGTTTCCAATATACTGTTAAGCCCATCCAGTTGAGTTTTCCCTTCAGAATTGATATTAATTTCTTTTCAGTTCTAGAATTTCCACTTGGTTAACTTTTACAGTTTTCCTTTTTTATACGGTAATTTCACCCATCTCTTCATTCATTGTGTCAATCTTTTTGTTTATAATCTTTAAACATATCTATAATAGCTATTTTAAAAAGATTTGCCTGCCGTTTCCAACATCTGTGTCATCTCTGCATTTGTTTCTGTAGATTTTCCTCCCAGATTATGTGTCACACTTTCCTGTCTCTTAACATACCTCATAACTTGATGATTTACTGGGTATTATGTACTGTATTTATTGATAATCTGGATTTGTTATTTTCTTTTAAAGTGCATTGAACTTTGTTCTGGAAAGAAGTTATTTTCTGGTGGATCAGTCTGATCATATTAAGGCTTACTTTAAGTTTTTGTTAGGACACTCTTAAGGCTAGAGTAGCCATTTTTCCTATGGCTTTCTGGAGTCTCAACTGAATACTTGGGATTTAAGTGAAATACCTCCAGTCTGGCTGGTTAGAACTCTAATTCTTCCTGCACTGTCCAGTTTCCAGAACTTCTCTGATTAGTTCACATATTCCCAGAACTGTTCTCTGCCATACTTGGCAAAATCTTTCCCTGTGCATGTATGACTTAATATTCAGCTGAAGATGAAAGGAGATTCCCATGCAGATTTATGGAGCTTCTCCTCTGCACAGTGGCTTCCTCTCTGTTATCCTTCCAAGCAAGTCCTAGTTGCTGCCTCAGCAGCCCTGTTCTCCAATCTGTTTCCTTCACCCAGAAAGATGGTTGCTTTCTATTTGGCTCCACTTCCCTTGGCCTTGGGTTGGGAAGTATTCCCAGGCAGAAAACTGGGATGAATGTGGAGCTTGCCTTGTGTATTTCCCTTCTCTCAAGGACCACATCCTTGTGATATTGTTTGTCTGATGCCTAGAAAGAGTTACATCATATATTTTGTTTATTTTTATAGTTTTATAAGACTATAGAATAAGTCTAAAATTTTTTATTCTGTGTGACAGAAATGGAAGTCTGTTTTTTACATTCATATTTCTAAGTAATATGAATATCATTAATTCATCAATTTTAAACATTAACTATTGGCTTCTTATGGAATAATAGCTCATTTAAACTCCTTTTTCCCTCTCTTTATTCTCATAATATAATTACATTCCTATTCTGATAATATTCATTTTCAGATTTTTGTTTTTATGAATTTGTAAACCCTGTCCCCTGCTAAGCCAAATTGAGCACTCTGATCATGTTGCCTTTCCTGTCCAAATTTTTTTTTTCCTGGAGTTAATATCCGGCTGGTGTATTCTATCTGCCTAATTCTTAAAAAATGCCTAAGTTGGCTGGGCACAGTGGCTCACACCTGTAATCCCAGCACTTTGGGAGGCCGAGGTGGGCAGATCACCTGAGGTCGGAAGTTCAAGACCAACCTGACCAGAATGGGGAAACCCTGCCTCTACTAAAAATACAAAATTAGCCGGGCATGGTGGTGCATGCCTGTAATCCCAGCTACGCAGGAGACTGAGGCAGGAGAATCACTTGAACCCAGGAGGCAGAGGTTTTGATGAGCCAAGATCGTGCCATTGCACTCCAGCCTGGGCAACAAGAGTGAAACTTGGTCTCAAAAAACAACAAAAAAAGAAGCCTAAGTTTTCTCTCACTCATTCACTTTTTTTTTTCTCACTTCGTTTCATACATAGGAACCTCATTCCCTCTCTTCTAAGTGTGTCTCTTGATAATGTTTTCTGTTAGAGCCTTTGACTTTCTGCTTCCGTCTGCAATGATTACTCAGTTGGCCTGTGGTTTTACAGCTGATGTCCTGGAGCTCCTCATGACTCTCATCCTGAGACTTTCCTTCCTCCTCTTCTCTGCTGGATTCCCTGCTTGTTGGTTCCATGTTTCACTTTATTTTGATGTACTTCTTCAGTTTTGTGGAACATACACTCCAGTACTTTCCCAAGAAAGGGTGCATAGGAAGTACGTTTGTTTTCAGTCTCCTTAAACATCTAAAATATGTCTTTACTTTACTCTTACACTTGATTAGTGGTTGGCTACATATAAAATTCTAGGTAGAAAATATACTCAGAATTGTGAGGTTATTACTTCACTATACTCCAGCATCCAATGATGCTATTGAAAATGTTGATTCCAGTCTCAAATGATTCCTTAAATATTACCTATATTTTCTCTTTTGAAGTTTTTAGAATCTTTTTTTCATTTATTAGTGAAATTTGATGATAATGTGTCCTGCTGTGGGTCCTTCTTCATTCTTTTTTCTTCTTCTTTTGTTTTTTAATTTATTTTTAAAAAGTAGTGATGGGGGCCAGGTGCGGTGGCCCACGCCTGTAATCCCAGCACTTTGGCTGAGGTGGGCGGATCACAAAGTCAGGAGTTTGAGACCAGCCCGGCCAACATGGTGAAACCCTGTCTCTACTAAAAATACAAAAATTAGCTGGGTGTGGTGGTGGGCAACTGTAGTCCCAGCTACTCAGGAAGCTGAGGCAGGAGAATTGCTTGAACCCGAGAGGCAGAGGTTGCAGTAAGCCAACATTGTGCCACTGCACTCCAGCCTGGGCAACAGAGCAAGACTCTGTCTCAAAAAAAAAAAAAAAAAGTAGAGACGGGGGTCTATCTCTGGTGCTCAGGCCAGTCTTGAACTCCTGACCTCAAGTGATCCTCCTGCCCTGGCCTCCCAAAGTGCTGGGATTACAGGTGTCAGCCACCACACCAGGCCTTTCTGCCTTTCTTCATTCCTTTGTTCTTTTCTTTTTGGAGTCTCACTCTGTCGCCAGGTGGGAGTGTGGTGGCGCGATCTCGGCTCACTGCAACCTCCGCCTCCTGGGTTCAAGCGATTCTCCTGTCTCAGCTTTCTGAGTAGCTGGGACTACAGGCACACATAACCACGCCTAGCTAATTTTTTTGTGTGTATTTTTAGCAGAGATGGGCTTTCACCACACTGGCCAGGAAGGTCTCGATCTCTTGACCTCATGATCTGCCCACCTTGTCCTCCCGAAGTGCTGGGATTACAGGCATGAGCCACCACACCCTGCTGGCACTGGATTTTTTAATCCAGAGACTCATGTCTTTCAAATTTTCTTGTATTATTTCTTTGAGAATTTCCTCCTTTCCATTTTCTTTTTTAACTATTTCTGGACTTCCTTGTATTTGGAAGTAGAACTTCCTGGATAGAGCTTCTTCTGTTTGGTTTCTCCAGAAAAGAAATCTCTAGTTTCATCACAAAGAGTGATCAGGTAGAGGTATGGTGATGGTTTGCCTGACTGCAGCGGAGAGGTTGGAACTTGGCTATTTCTTACATAACCTTCCAAACATAGCACTACTCTCTTACACCTATCTTTTTTTTTTTTTTTTTTGAGACGGAGTTTCCCTCGTTGCCCAGGCTGGAGTGCAATGTCGTGATCTTGGCTCACTGCAACCTCCCAGGTTCAAGCAATTTTCTGCTTCAGCCTCCCAAGTAGCTGAGATTACAGGCGCCTGCCACCACGCCCAGCTAATTTTTGTATTTTAAGTAGAGACAGGGTTTCACCATGTTGGCCAGGCTGGTCTCAAACTCCTGACCTCAGGCAATCCACTTGCCTTGGCCTCCCAAAGTGCTGGGATTACAGACGTGAGCTACCACACCCAGCTCTTACACTTATCTTCTGTATTAATTGCTGCCTATACTTGAGCATTTCAGGAATTTTGCAAAATAAATGGACTGTGTCTGATCCTATTTTCATACCCTACTAATAGTTAGGTTGACCTTCCTCCTTTGTTTTGAATCAGTTATCATTTCTCCATCAGTTTTAGTTCTTCCTACATTTGGGGAAGGGGTTTCAGATATTTTAGTTTCATTGAATTTCTAATTTTGTGTTAATTTCTTGTTTTCATTGTTTTGGAATTTTACTTATTTATATTTTGAGAAGAGCAGCAAATGGAAATGTCTTTACTCTGCCACCTTGGAATCCAATTCTTTTCTTTTCTTTTCTTTTTTTTTTTTTTTTTTTTTTTGACAGAATCTCGCTCTGTCGCCCAGGCTGGAGTGCAGTGGCATGATCTTGGCTCACTGCAACATCTGCCTCCTGGGTTCTAGCGATTCTCCTGCCTCAGCCTCCCAAGTAGCTGAGACTATAGGCACATGCCACCATGCCCAGTTAATTTTTGTATTTTTTAGTAGAGATGGGGTTTCACCATATTGTCCAAGCTGGTCTTGAATTCCTGACCTTGTGATCCACCCATCTCGGCCTCCCAAAGTGCTGGGATTACAGGCGTGAGTCACCGCGCCCCGCAGGAATCCAATTCTTTAAAACTGGATCGCACCACTGTGCTCCAGCCTGGCAACAGAGCGAGACTCTGTCTCAAAAAATAAAAAAATTAAAAAAAAGTATGGATTTCAGCCGGCTGTGGTGGCTCAAGCCTGTACTCTCAACACTTTGAAAGGCTGAGGTCACCTGAGGTCAGGAGTTCGAGACCACTCTGGCCAACATGATGAAACCCCATCTCTACTAAAAATGCAAAAAAAAATTAGCTGGGTGTGGGGGCCTGCATCTGTAATCCCAGCTACTGGGGAGGCTGAGGCAGAAGAATCATTTGAACCCAGGAGGCGGAGGTTGCAGTGAGCCGAGATCATGCCACTGTACTCCAGCCTGGGTGACAGAGCAAGACTCCATCTAAAAAAAAAAAAAAAATCTTTGAATTTCTCCCCCTGCCTCCTTCCTGCCTCTTCCTTCCTCCCAGATCTCAAATCCTAGTGATCAAATTACTCATACCCCTCAGTTCTTCATTGTTTGTGTAAGGCCTCTGTCTTCACATTGGTGAAGCATGGTGGTGGAGACAAAAGAAACCAAACAAACTAACAAACAAATCAATATCTCATTACAGAAACCAACACTATGAAACCAATGAACTTGATGCTGTGCAAGAGAGCAAAGGGGGCGGGTTGGGGAAGTATTTAGATAGGACAGCCAGGGAGGGCCTCTCTGAAGAAATACCATTGACCCTCAGACTTGAAAAGGAGTTGGCCCTTTGAAAGAGGAAGAAAGCATGTTTGAAGAACAGAGAGGAAGCCAGTGAGGCTGGAGTGTAGTCGACAGGGAAGAGTGTGGCTCCGTCGAGCCTGTGGAGAGGTGGGCAGGGGCTCAGCTACACAGGGGCTTTTAAGGCCGCTGAGAACTTGAGCTTTTATCTGAAGTGCAATGGAAAGCCACTGGCAGTGGTGGTGGGGTGGTGGGTAGGGTGGTTAAGTGGGGGAGTGACATTGCTTCTATAGTCATAGTTTTAAAAGTATCCCTGCACATGAGGCATGCAAAGCACATTTCGGGGTGCAGATAAGAGTTGAAGTCAGGGAAACAGACAGGGGGGGATCTTGCAGCAGTTCAGGTGGGAGATGATGGTAGCTCTGACTGAGCAGGGGTGAAGCAGTGAAGATGGGGAGAAATGGATGAAGTCGGGATTTATTTTGTACTTTATTTTTTAATTTTTAATTTTATTAATTTATTTTTATTTGTAAAGATGGGGTCTCACTATGTTGCCCAGGCTGCTCTTGAAGTCCTGATCTCAAGTGATCCTCCCAAAGTGCTGGCCTCAGCCTCTCAAAGTACTGGGATTATAGGCGTGAGCCACTGCAGCTGGCAAGGATTTATTTTGGAGGTAGACCAAGCAGGATTTGGGATGGACTGGATGTGAGGAGTGAGGGAGAGGAACAGAGGAATTTATAGACAGCATGCATGTGAGCCTGTAATCATCTCCCCAGACCCCTGCAACTAACATCTGAGATATTGGTTTCTTTGCACTATACTCTGAGACGGCTATCCTAGCGTAGCATCCACATGCATCTGTGCTGAGGGGGTGGCGGCTCTCTGAAGTTCTTAGACAGGAAGTGGGATTTTTGAAAAGAGGCCTACACTTGTTTCAGGCCATTTCTCCCAGGTTGTGGGGAAAAAAAGTGACAATAGTTAAAATGAAGATGATAATTAATAATAACAATTATAGCTAACACTTGCTGAGCTCTTATTATGAGCCGGGCACCCACAGCCACGCTATGAGAGGCCAAGTATCTTGCCCTAAGTCACACGGGTAGCAAGGGGACAAGGCAGGACAGCCCCCAGGTGGCCTGGCCCTAGAATCTGCTGTTTTACCACTGTGCTATTTAGCTGGCTCTGAATGTAGGCAGATGCCCTTTGTTGGGCATTGCCATCCAGCATACTTTTTGGCTGCAGAACCAGTAAGGTGTAGTTCAGGTACAAGCAGCGTTTGAGAAAGAGTTTAGGATTTTAGAACCTTCGTTTTTTTTTTTGATGGAGTTTCGCTCTGTCACCCAGGCTGGAGTACAGTGGCATGGTCTCGGCTCACTGCAACCTCCGCCTCCTGGGTTCAAGCAATTCTCCTGCCTCAGCCTCCTGAGTAGCTGGGACTAGAGTTGCGCACTACCACTTATTAGAGACAGGGCTTCATCATGTTGGCCAGGCTGGTCTCGAACTCCCGACCCCAAGCCATCCACCCGCCTTGGTCTCCCAAATTGTTGGGATTACAGGTGTGAGCCACTGCTCCCGGCCCTAGAACCAAAACAACCATCATGCTAACACCAAGCAAACAATAAAAACTTGAAAATGTGAAAAGGGCCTATGCTGGCCAGCCTAAGAAGTGAAGATGCCTGTGACAGGCCTGAGGTCACCACTGGCTCTTCTTGAGCTGGGTAGGTCACTTAGCCCATCGCTGTAACTTTGGCTCGGGCACTTCTCCTGCCTGGGACTGAGAGGAGTCAGCTCCTAAACCTTCTCGCTGGGAGCTAATGATTAACTGGCTCTATCTCTGCCCCTCCTGCGCCTTCCTCTCTACCCATACTCAGACACAGGACAGTCTGGGACACCACCAACCTCGGACACCACCAATCTATGGCAAGGCTATACGTTTTTAATTATAAGGAGATACCTTTATCTCTGGCCAGTCGTTTTCTCCATTAATTTACACCTTCTCTTATCTTTTGCATCTATTGTCTCCCTGCGACAAACGTCCATCCAGCATGTGCCTGTGCTGCCACTGCCTCTGCAGGCCCCTGTCCCTCGGCTGACCCCTCGGGGGACTCATTTATCTCCCTGCTGGCCCTCCTTACGCCTGACCCTGTCCAGGCTCGCTTTGATCTGTCCCTTGCTCCTCTCTGCCTTCACCTAGAGTTCTCCTTTCTCCTTTTCAGGCAACGTCCCTGCCCATTCCAGGAATTCTCCTGACTCCAGGGCATGGTGTTTCTGGGAGCTGGGCCTCTTTGTCCCTCCAAGAGGACAGGAAAGCAAGCAGGGGAAGTGGCCGTTTGCATAGCCAGAGGAATGGGACTAGAGAAAACAGACAGGGCGGGTCTCCTGGGTTCCCAATCAAAGGAAAAGAGGGTCAGAGCAGGGAGGCAGGAGGCCAGGGGCTCTGCAGGGTTGGCTCTATTTAACTTACTCCTTCTGCAAGCAGTCACTTATGAGGTGCCTACTGTGTGCAAGGTGTGGCATGACGAGGCTGAGATACAAATTTGGAGACCTGGTCTGATGGCTGGCCAACCCCTCCCTGACCCTGGACACTGCAATGAGCTGAGGCCGGGGAAGAGACTTGGCCTTGGCAGGTGGAAAGCTGCCTGGGCACCCAGGTGGTGGCCCTTGGTGGGGGCAACTGGAGCAGGAGGGAGCTGACATGTAAAGGAGCCAGCACCAGATGCCCGGCTCTGTCTGGTTAAGGCAGATGTTTTCTTTTCTGTTTTTCTTTTTGTTTGATACAGAGTCTTGCTTTGTCACCCAGGCTGGAGTGCAGTGGCACAATCTCGGCTTACTGCAACCCCTACCTCCTGGATTCAAGCGATTCTCCTGCCTCAGCCTCCCGAGTAGCTGAGATTACAGGTGTGTGCCACCATGACTGGCTAATTTTTGTATTTTTAGTAGAGACGGGGTTTCACTACATTGACCAGGCTGGTCTCGAACTCCTGACCTCAAGTGATTCACCTGCCTCGGCCTCCCAAAGTGCTGGGATTACAGGTGTGAGCCACTGCACCCGACCTGGGCCGACATTTTCTAACTTGGTTCTGTCTTGGCCTGAGGTAGCCCTCCAACACTTCTGTTAACCTGCCTGTTTTTAGCCTGCTGCTAAACATAACTGTTGAAACCCACAGAGATTTCTGTGTCTCCTTTTTTCTCCAGGTGTCTCTTCAGGCTGGAATTTCTCCCCAAAATGCTATCACTGGGCTGGTCCTGGGCATTCTGCCATCTACAGCAAATAGAAAAGGAAAATGTGTCCTTACTGTCGCCACCAATGTTTGCTGTGGCCCTTGGGGGAAGGGTGGGCCCCAGCCGCTGCCGGACACACCTGCTGGATAGAGGGAGGAGTCCAGCGCTCAGGTGGGGGCCATCCAGGTGGCCTGGGAAGGCCAAGCGCCAGACCCCCTTGCTGCTGCATGAGGAAAGGCAGGCACTGCCAAGGCTTCCGAGGACTGCCAGGCAGCTTTGCACGGCATCCCAGGTCTCATTTGCAGGGAAAAACTTGAGAATAAAAAAACAAAAATCAAAACTGAACTCTGGAAAGATACATACACAATTGTCACCAGTGGATGCCTTAGAGGAGGTTGACGGAGTGGGTGGGAGGCAGTGCAGTCCTTTGAGAGGACTTTGGCTCTTGTTTTGTGTGAACAGGGGGACGTGGGGAGGTTTTGAGCAGAGGAGTACACTGTCTGTCTTGAATTAACTTTTTTCTTTTTCTTTCTTTTTTTTCTTTTCTTTTCTTTTTTTTTTTTTTTCAAGGGAGACAGGGTCTCTCTCTATTGTCCAGGAGTGCAGTGGTGTGATCATGGCTCACTGCAGCCTCGAACTCCCGGTCTCAGGTGATCTTCCCATCTCAGCCTCCCAAGTAGCTGGGACCGCAGGCGTGCACCACCATGCTTGACTAGTTTTTGTATTTTTTGTACGGATGAGGTTTTGCCTTGTTGCCCAGGCTGGTCTCGAAGTCCTGGGCTCAAGTGATCTGCCTGCCTTGGCCTCCCAAAGTGCTGGGATTACAGGCGTGAGCCACCGCACCTGGCCTGATTTGACTTTTAAAAGAACTGCTCTGGCTGTTGTTGGAGAACAGAGTGAGGGGGAGAGGGGTGGAAGTGGGAAGACCATTGCCCTAATGTTGGAGGGCTATGGTGGCACGGACCAGGCAATTCCCGTGGCAGTGGTGGTGAGAAGAGGTCAGATTCTAGGTGTGTGTATATATGTATATGACAGAGTCTTGCTCAGTCAGCCAGGCTGAAGTGCAGTGGTGCGATCATGGCTCATTGCAGCCTCGATCTGGGGTATATTTTAGGGAGTAGAGTTGACAGGCTTTTCTGATGAATGGGATGTGGTGTGTGAAAGAAAAAGGGAAAGAAGTCGGGGATGACTCCAAGGACTTTGGCTTGAGCAACTGCAAGAATGGAGCTGCCATTTGCTGAGAAGACAAAGACGTGAAATCCTCTCCTTTGGCTGGCCTGTATCCCCTCCCGAATCTACGGGAATAGAAGCCATGGAAGGAAAGGAGTTGCCTTTGGTGCCTGGCATCAGTCCTCCCACATTGTCAACAAACCATGTGGAAGGAATGGAAAAAAGGGAAAAAGAAAAGGAGAGCAAATATTTGCCTAAAGGTATCTGAGCAGCTCTTGGGCTTCCAAGGGCCAAGTGGTCTCTACAGTTTGGGAAAGTGGGTCAAAGAAGTGTTGGGGTCGTCACGAGTGCCACGATTCCTGTGGATTCTCATCTTGGCGTTTGGGGTCTCTAGCCTCATTTTTAAAGTTGTAAAGCTCTTATAATAATGTAACGCTTTTATAAAATGACGAACAAGAGTGTATCACAGAGATGTAAGGATAAAGAAGGTGCTTTAGGTGTGTGTTTCTGAACAAATTCTAGGATAGGTGCTATACAAGAGTAAGGTACTATTCCAGGGGCCAAAGCCACCTCAGTGAGCCAGCTTCATTTTCTCGGCCGTCTTAGCTGTCTGAACTCTTCCTGAGGACAAGGAAGTCAGCAAAGAAAGGACACCCAGTAAGGCCTAGAAGCCTTCCTAGTTGGAGAGCGTCACAGACCCTGACCTGGAGCCTAGGAACTCTTAGTTTAGACATATTTGTAACTGGCTGGACGCGGTGGCTCACACCTGTAATCCCAGCACTTTGGGAGGCTGAGGCAGGCAGATCACCTGAGGTCAGGAGTTTGAGACTAGCCTGGCCAACATGGTGAAACCCCATCTCTACTAAAAATACAAAAATTAGCCAAGTGTAGTGGTGGGCACCTGTAATTCCAGCTACTTGGGAGGCTGAGGCAGGAGAATAGCTTGAACCCAGGAGGCGGAGTTTGCAGTGAGCTGAGATCGCGCCACTGCACTCCAGCCTGGGCAACAGAGCCACACCCTGCCAGGCTACAACAGGAGCCAGTACAGCAGTATGGTTCAGCGTGAGCTCTGAATTTGGATAGCATAACGTTCCCTCATGTCTCCAGCTGTGTGAACAAGGGCAAGTTAATTGATCTCTCTAAATCTCTGTGTCCCTATCTGTAAATTTAGATAAAGTACTACTTTATAGGGACTTTAAGAAGATTAAATGAAGAAATATTTATGAAGTGCTTGGCACCATGCCAGATACATGGAACCTGCTTAATAAGTAGCAATTTATTTATTTATTTATTTATTTATTTATTTATTTATTTATTTATTTTTGAGACAGAGTCTCGCTCTGTTGCCCAGGCTGGAGTGCAGTGGTGCGATCTCGGCTCACTGCAAGCTCTGCCTCCCGGGTTCACACCATCCTCCTGCCTCAGCCTCCCGAGTACCTGGCACTACAGGCGCCCACCATCATGCCCAGCTAATTTTTTTGTATTTTTAGTAGAGATGAGGTTTCACCATGTTAGCCAGGATGGTCTTGATCTCCTGACCTCGAGATCCATCCACCTTGGCCTCCCAAAGTGCTGGGATTACAGGTGTGAGACACCATGCCCGGCCAATTTATTTAAATTAAAAAAAAAAAAAACTTTGTAGAGGCAGGGTCTCACTGTGTTGCCCAGGCTGGTCTCTATCTCCTGGCCTCAAGCAATCCTTCTGTCTCAGCCTTCCCTCCCATAGCTCTGGGATGACTGTTGTGAGCACTGCACCTAGCCCCGGACATGTATTAATATTTAAAAGGATAACAAATCAGGGAGTTTTTTGTATTTTTTTAGACACAGGGTCTTGCTCTGTTTCAGAGAACTGTTGTTCTCGAAAAAAACCCAAAAACCAAAAAACAAAAAGAACTCCCTTATTTGAAAATTTCCAGGGATTTATCCTAATGATGACTTGAAAAATCATTTATGGAGGGATATGATTATTTTTGAAAGAATATACTTTTTTTCTTTTTAAATGAGACTGGGTCTTGCTCTGTTGCCCCAGCTGGAGTGTAGGAGTATGGTCATAGCTCACTACAGCCTTGAATTCCCCGGCTCAAGCGATCCTCCCATGTCAGCCTGCCAAGTAGCTGAGACTACAGGCACATGTCACCATGCCTGGCTAATATATATATATATATATATAAATATATTTTCCTATATATAATATATATTTTTATGTATTTTCATATATATATATATATTTTTTTTTTTTTGTAGAGATGGGTGGGCGGGTCTTACTATGTTGCCCAGGCTGGTCTCGAACTCCTGGCCTCAAGTGATCTGCCCGCTTCAGCCTTCCAAAGTGTTGGGATTACAGGCATGAGCTCCTGGCTGAAACACAACACAACACAACACAACAAAACAAAACACTTAATGTACTTCATAATCCCCTTACATATAAGCCAATGAGGTTGTTTCATTTTTTAAATATGTCAGGTATAGAACCCTCACAACTTTACACATCCACAGTAGGTTTCCAACTAGATGGATGGAACTAGTGGGAAGTGTGGTGGATAAATCTCTCAAGGGGTAAATCAGAGACAGGACTGGTTAGAGGCGGGAGATTTTCAAGCATATTAACAACACACACACACACACACAGTCACATGACGTCCAATTCAGGAAGATATATTTTCAAACCAAAAATCAGGATAGATAGTACGAGAAATACAAATGGCCCTGGGGAACAATGGAATAGAATCTTTACCACGTGGAACTGCCTTGGACTCTCCATGGCCTCTTGACATTCTCCCCTGGCTGTGACTCCCATGTTTCTGAGTAGATCTTGGGCTTCTGAGGGCCAAATGGTCCCTATGGTTTGGGATCTTGGGCCCATTTCTGTGTTTTTTTTTTTTTTTTTTTTTTTCAGACAAGGTATCTCTCTGTCACCCAGCCTGGAGTGCAGTGGCATGGTCTCAGTTCACTCCAACCTCCACCTCCTGGGCTCCAAAGATTCTCCCACCTAAGCCTTCCCACTAGCTGGGACTACAGGCACAAGGCACCACATCTGGCTAATTTTTGTATTTTTTTTTTTTTTTTTTTTTTTTTGTAGAGATGGGGTTTCGTCATGTTGTCCAAGCTGGTCTCGAATTCTTGGGCTCAAACCGTCTGCCCACACTGGCCTCCCAAGGTGCTGGTAGGTGTTAGCCATGGCGCCCAACCCCATTTCTTACTCTTAGTCTATTCCAGTAGCTTCTTCCTGGTCCTTGGGTAGGTTACCCATTGGGCTCTGTCTACTAAAACAATCACAAGTTAGTTATTTAGTGGGACACATCTAACTCCTCTTCAAATCCCCCAGCTCCTAGTGTAGGGTTTGATCCAGAACAAGCAGTCAATCAGTGTTTGTTGAATGAGATTGAATTAGCGTGGGTGAGAATTAGCAATGTTCTCCTACTTCCTGAGCCACCTGGATCAATACCTCCTGGAGTGCCTCAGCCCAGACAACCAGGCTGGCCCTGCAGATGGCCTTAGCCTCCTGTCCCTGTGGGTGCGCGGCTGGCTGCCTTCTTCCCCACGTGGATGCAGGCCTGGCTTTGGGAAGCGTCCAGCCGGGCCCTGCTTGAAGGCCGAGGCTCCACTGGGCACATGTGGATTGCCCTGAAGCAGCATTTTCCCAAGGTTTGGCTGTGCTAATTATTCCTTCCCCTCCTACTGTTAAAACCTTGGACTAGAAAATGAAATCAGGGAGGGGGCATGGAAGGGCAGCTGGGAAGGAAAGGAGTTAATAAGCAGAACAAGGTCACCCATCTGCTGCCGCTTTCCACACTCCCTTATCTGTGACGCCATCCGCTCCAAGGTCCCCTCTTTTCATTAAAACTGTTGAATTACCCAAAATGATAAAATTAACTAAATTTTTACTGGCCTTCTGTCTTAGACATAACAGAGCTCGCTTTGATACTGCAGCTGTCCTGATGGGCTGCGCTTCTCTCCTCCCTGTAGCTCCTAAGAGGAAAAGCAGCGGCCGGTGGAGAGGCTATGGGACCAGTCTGGCCCCCGTCCCCCACCTGGGCAGGCAGACTGTGAGTGTCTGCAAGGGTCAGTTTCCTGGGCAGGTGAGAGACAGGCCTGCCAGCTCATGCTCTCTGACAGGGCTGTGACAATACCTTGTCATTCCACACCTCTGCAGGGGAGAGGGGATGAGATGGCCAGGCTTCCCAAAGCCAGGAAGCCAGAGTGTCTGGAAGATCATGCGACCTCTGTGAAGCCCCTGCATCGTCCGTGTACCAGGAGGAGAAGCAGAGGAATGTACAGGCAAACCCTGCCCTCGACAGAGGTGCTGGGCTGGAAGGGAAAGAGCATGTTGCCACTGGGTCAGGTAAAATCTAGTTGTTGTGTGATCCTGAGAACTGAAATTCAGTGAGTCTCAATTTCTTCAACTGTGAAATAAGAACAGTAACCACTATGTCGAAGGACTAAAGGAAATAACATATTAGATCCCAGCTCCTGCTCGGCAGATAGTGGGTGCTCAGGTAATGTTTGTTTGACCAATTATTCCTAAACAGATCCACCATATTAATGTAACCACCAAGGCCACAGCAAGAAACCAAAACAGAAAGTAAAAGTAGGGGAAAGGCTGGTATTTAAATTCCTTCAGGATACTTTAAAAAACACAAATGAAAGTATTATAAATGCTGTTATGAGTTTTCTACTTTTCAATCTGTGATACATCTTGGAGATCGTTTTAAATTAGTACCTAGAGATTTGCCTCATTCTTTTAAAAAATTGACTGCATAAGCTGGATGCTGTGGCTCATGCCTGTAATTCCAGCACTTTGAGAAGCTGAGGTGGGTAAATCACTTGAGACCAGGAGTTCAAGACCAGCCTGGCCAAAATGATGTATTTTTGTCTCTACTGAAAACGCAAAAATTAGCCAGACGTGGTGGCACACACCTGTAATCCCAGCTACTTGGGAGGCTGAGGCACGAGAATCACATGAACCCAGGAGGCAGAGGTTGCAGTGAGCCGAGATCACACCACTGCATTCCAGCCTGGGCAACAGAGTGAGACTCTGTCTCTAAAATAAAAATAAAAATAAAAGACTGCATGACAGTCTATAACCTGGGCATATCAGGCCTCTATTGACCAACAGGTACAAATGATATTTTGCTATGTTCAATGTTGACCCCATGAATATCCTTGTACCTACTTCTTGGAGCACCTGAGTCAGTGTACCTATAGCCCTACACCTTTCAATACCTTAATAAACAACTTGGGTAAAAATATGGAAGGCACATTTTTCCGTTTTGCTGAAAGGGAGCACTAGTACAATCGGTGGACAGAGTTCTATGTGTATCTCCATGAGACTATCATTCATATAGTCTCATTTATATACAAATTATATTTATCACTTACATATTGAGTACCTACTGTGTACCAGATACTGTTGCAGGCACTTGGTATCCATCAATGAGCAAAGCCAAGAAAGATACCTGCTTTGTGGAGGTGACAAACTAGCAGGAGAAGACAGCTAATAAATGATAAATAAAGAAATTACATAGCATGTTAGAAAGAGATCAGTGATGTGGAAAATGGGGAAAAGGCAGACAGTGTATAGGGAGTCTAGAGTCTTAGGGCAGGGGATGATCTTGAAGCTCTCCAGGTGTCGTGATATATGTCTGTGATCTAGATTGTGGCATGGATGTCCAGCGATACATTTCAGTTGGATTGAACAGAATTCGAATGAATTAGAAGTTCTTGCTGGGCGCAGTGGCTCACGCCTGTAATCCCAGCACTTTGGGAGGCTAAGGTGGGCGGATCATCTGACGTCAGGAGATTGAGACCAGCCTGGCCAACATGGTGAAACCCTGCCTTTACTAAAAATACAAAAATTAGCCAGGTGTGGTGGCGGGAGCCTGTAATCCCAGCTACTCAGGAGGCTGAGGCAGGAGAATCGCTTGAACCCAGGAGGTGGAGGTTGCAGTGAGCAGAGACTGAGTCACTGCACTCCAGCCTGGGCTACAGAGCAAGACTCCGTCTCAAAAAAAAAAAAAAAGTCCTCTACTTGGCTAAATTCGCAGACCCTCACTCTCTTGACTACCCTCCTCTGAGAAAACTCCAGGATGCCGGCCGGGTGCAGTGGCTCACGCCTATAATCCCAGCACTTTGGGAGGCCGAGGCAGGCAGATGACGAAGTCAGGAGATCGAGACCATCCTGGCTAACATGGTGAAACCCCATCTCTACTAAAAAATACAAAAAATTGGCTGGCCGTGGTGGCGGGCACCTGTAGTCCCAGCTACTAGGGAGGCTGAGGCAGGAGAATGGTGTGAACCCGAGAGGCGGAGCTTGCAGTGAGCCGAGATCGTGCCACTGCACTCCAGCCTGGGCGACAGAGTGAGACTCTGTCAAAAAAAAAAAAAAGAAAAAAGAAAACTCCAGGATGCCAACATCTCACCTACACAGTAGGATGGAGGAGGCAGTTGCTATTTGTGTGGATGGTGATGTCACCCTGTTGTCACATAGTGAGTTTACAGTTGTCAGAAACCCCTAGGGTAGGTGGGTTGCTTGTTTTTTCAGGAATAGCTGTTAAACCAACTGATCCTTATTCTGTTCTACATAAGCTTGTACTTTTCAACCTCAGTGTAGGGTGTTTGTGAGTTTTTCCCAAAATAGCTATTAGGAATAGCTATTAAACCAACTGATCCTTATTCTATTCTACGTAAGCATGTATTTTTCAACCTCAGGGCAGGATGTTTGTGTTTTCCCCCCAGTAGTTTCCTTTCTTTAGTTTCACCTGTGTTTTACTCTGTTGAGATGCTGATTCCTAATTCTAAATAATCGGAGTTTGGGGGTCTTCAAGACATTTTTTTCCCAAACTAGGAAGTCAGGACTTTATTCTGAAGGCAATGGGGAGCCACTGAAGGGCTTTAAGCAGGATAATAATAACAGATTTTCCTGCTAGAGATATCACCCAAGGAGCAGAGGTGAGGATTAACTTGGCGGCTGCAAGATACCAGGTACGGAGATCATGTTGGACCTCGGAGAGGAGACTTGGGGAAGGCCTCCTCCAAGTCAGCAGCAGTGAGAGCCGAGAGAAGGGGGTGGACAGAGGATACGTGGGGAGTGGAAGGATGGGAGTGTGGAGCTGATGAGGATGCCCCCAGGGGTGACTAGATGAAGCCTTTTACCAAAATAAAGAAGCTGGGGAGTAAGAGGTGGGTGAGCCTCACTTTGGGTGTGATGATGGCGAGGAGTGGCTGGGATCCCAGTGAAGCTGTCTCCTGGGGCCTGGGAGACAGGTCTAGCCTGGGACCTGGTGTGGAAGTTATCCACTTACTGAGGGAGCTAGGAAGAGTGCATACATGAAAGAAGGATATGACAGCAGCTTCCAGGTGCTGCCATGTGGAAGAGGACACAGACACACCTGTGTAGCTCTGAGGCCAAAACTAGGATGAAGTGTGAGAGTTGTAAGGATGTGGCTTTCAGGGCAATAACAGAAGAACTTTTCAACAGGACCATTGCAGTCCTATTGCGGGCAGTGGCTGAAAACCTCTGGGCACTATGTGGGAGGGATCGTCTACTGAATGGCCAGAGATGACAAGATGGGTTCCTGCCCGCAAGGAGTTCATGATCATTAGGGGATTTCAGAAGGGAAATGACCATTGACTGAACTGTTCATCACTAGGAGCTCAGAAAAGGGAAAGATTGGCATGAACTAGGAAGGAAAAAAGGATGACCTCCATCTGGATGGGTAAAAAAGAGGAATTCTCTAGATCTCTGGAGCTGGGAAGAAGAGACCAGCTGAAGGCCAGTTTATAGCCTGGTCATGGCAAGCTACCCTCTGCTTCGACCCCTCTAAACGCTTCTCATCTCGCTCAAAGTCAACTCCAAGACCTTTCAGTGGCCTGTAGGCTCCACAGGGCCCGTGTCAGATCTTGTCTCCTACCGCCCTCCCCAAGCCTGCACCGTGCCAGCTGCACTTCTTCCTACATCCCCCTCAGCAGACCAGGCACCCTCCTGCCTCAGGGCCTTTGAAACTATTGCTGGTGCCTGAATGTTCTTCCCAAAGATTTGCACAGGTCTGACTCCCACATGCTTTTTGGATTTCTGCTCAAGTGTTGCCTTCTCATGGGGAGCCCTGGTTTCCCTACCTAAACCAGCAACTCCACCACCTTCTCTCTGCTTGATCTTCACAGCGTTCATCACATTCTTACATATTGCAGTATTTATGTGATTATTGTCTGTCTCCTGCAACTAGAATAGAAGCTCCATGAGGGCAAGGACTTTATCTGTTTTGATCACTGCTGTATCTCTAGTGCCTGGAACTGTGCCTGGCACAGTGGGGAGAACCCTGTAAATATTTGTTGAATGAATGAACAACCTCATGGTCCATATCGAGGGGTTCTAGAAGATGAGGCTGCATGAGTACCGTTGTCCAACTGTGGAAGTTCTAGTTCTGGCATGGAAGCTTGGACTAATATGGTTCAAAATATGGAGACCTTTTGTTTTTTTCCCTAGAGAGACAAAATGAAAATTATGGCTTAGTAGCAGAAATCCATCAAGAAAAAAATGTAATTTCTCCAAGGGGAGCTGGATTAGACTCTCTTTGGTCTTGGAATAGCAAATGCATTATTTATTTGTTTGTTTGTTTGTTTATTTATTTTTGAGACAGAGTCTCTCTCTGTTGCCCAGGCTGGAGTGCAATGGCACGATCTCGGCTCACTGCAACCTCCGCCTCCTGAGTTCAAGCGATTCCCCCACCTCAGCCTCCCCAGTAGCTGGGATTACAGGCACCCATCATCACGCCTGGCTAATTTTTGTATTTTTGTAGAGACAAGGTTTCACCGTGTTGGCCAGGCTGGTCTCGAACTCCTGACCTCAGATGATCCTCCCACCTCAGCCTCCCAAAGTGCTGGGATTATAGGCGTGAGCCACCATGCCTGTCCCAGTTACAACATTTTCTAAGGGCCTGCTGTTGCTCAAACTCTGCTGAGTTTTGTGGGAGGTCCTAGCATGTAGAGGAGTGGTATAAACCTTAAGGAAATAGTTGGCACAGCACGTGACCCCCACACCCCACACCCACTCCCGAAGCTCCAGACAACTGTGGACTTTTAATATTGCTTGTTAAAGGAATGAATTAATGAACAAACTTGTGATTTTGTTGGGGAGACAAAGCAAACATGCGTTAAAAGGACTTTATTAACTGACAAGCAACAAATGGAGTGAAAATTAGTACTGTGCTTCAGAGGAATAAGGATGAACTTTGAAATTGTATCTTCAAAGGCAGCAGTGGCTAAGAGCATAAACTCTGAAGCCAGACAGCCTGGGTTTAAATCACAGCTCTCCTGGTATTAGCTGTGTGACCTTGTCCATTTAATCTCTCCTCCTTAGTTTATTTGTCTATAAAATGGGGATAATAACAGTACCTCTCTCATAGGATTCTTATAAAGATTAAAGGAATACAGATGAAGCACTTAACCAGCACAGCATCTAATAATTGCTGTGCAGTTGCTGACATTTACAACCAGATTTGGGTGGGTTTCAGAGTCTGAACTTTAGACAATTTTGCTACCCTAGCTTTGACACAGCTTCTGGCAAATTCTAGGAGTTCATTAAATAGACACTTTTTCTGCCCTTTGCGAGTTTCAGTTTTCTCATCTGTCAGATAGTCATAACAGGACTGGGGTAGAATTTAAATAAAATTTCTTGCTTCAGTGCATAGCACATGATGTGTGCTAAGTAAATGTGCTTTGAATGAATGACATGTGTGAATCACTGCCTATGGTGAGTTTGGAGTGAGTGAGCCTTCAAGGAATGTAAGTAGGGGAGTGATAGGAGGCGGGTAGGCGTGATTTAGGTGTTTGCTGAGTGACCATTATGAGTCAGATTTTGAAGGAAGAACGGATTACAGGTTGGCTGAAAAAAGAGAAAAAGCATTCTTGGTAGATGAAATAGCATGGAAAATCTCCAAGAAAAGCTGAAAGGAGAATGAAAATAGAGTTAATGAGATGGGAAGACCAGTTTTTGCAACACTTTGAAGATCAGGAGTTTCCTTTGTACTTACAGCCCCCAGTGAATATTCCTGGGCTGTGATTTGCCTCCTGTCTTAGCTAATTGGATCATAACATGAATCTGTCACCAACATTTGCCATTTAGGATTGGGAGAATGGACCTCACAAATGGTTAGGGTAATTCCAGTATCACTTCCTAAAGTCTACTTAGAGTTTTCAACAATACTTTTTGGGGTAAGAAAAACCACCTTAAAATTGCGGACAAACTCCTGTGATTCTGGGAATATGTTTTTCTTATTGGTCAAAATTCCATGAGAAATACCAAATCCAGGATAGGCAAATGAGCCTGTTCCCAGCTGCAGTCATGTTGCCAGGGGAGTCTGAAACACTTTTTAAAGAGCCCCCAAAGTCTTTCAACATGAACACAGGCACTTTGCCGGGAGCTTGAGACCTAATACTCTGGGGAATGCCCTCCCGTAGAAAGGGATAATGTGAGGAAACTGAAAAAGAAGTGGAAGAACCCGTTTCAGACGGAATCGAACAATGCCCCATTGGCCCCCAGCCCTTATGCTCCTGCCGCAGGATTCTTCACTTTACTCGCGAGATGCTGCTGGGGAAATGGAAGTGATTAGAATATGTCTCCCAACCCATTTCTGTAGTCTCTTGCCTGTGGGTGCCACCACCCTTTGAGAACTGAAAAATGCATGTGCCCCCACCTCCAGGCAGAGCTCCAGGCCTGCACATGCACACTTTGCCTATAATATTTGCAGGTCACAGAACAGGGGCCCATCCCGTGGCCTCAGTTAAAAACCTACACTGCTGAGACAGCTATTTCCTTTATCTTATATTGTTGTTTACATGTTTGTCTGCACAATAGATTGCAAATTTGTTGACAGTGGCACCAGGTCTTAAGTTATTTTGGTATTCTCCCTAGCTTTTTTTTTTTTTTTTTTGACAGGGTGTCACTCTGTTGCCCAGGCTGGAGTGCAGTGGCATAAACATGGCTCACAGCAGCCTCGACCTCCTGGGCTCAAGCGATCCTCCCAAGTAGCTGGGACTACAGGCATGCACCACTATGCCTAGCTAATATTTTCTTTTGTAGAGACAGGATCTCGCTATGTTGCCCAGGCTGGTCTCAAACTCCTGGGCTCAAGTGGTGGTCCCATCTCAGACTCCCAAAGTGCTGGGATTACAGGCGTGAGCCACTGGGCCTGGCCTTTCCCTAGCATTGATACAGTTTCTGGCAAATTCTAGAAGCTCATTAAATATTTGTTGATGTGAATCCCCACCTTAGTGACCGGTGCAACTGCTTTCTTTTTAGTGTAATGAAACTGAACTTTTTCTCCAAATGGAATTAGTAAATCTCAAAGAGAGAAGAATCTGGGTCTGCAGCCCAAACCCGCATGCCTTTGGGGGAACACGCACAACAAGAATGCTTTATGCCTTGCTTTTCCAGACACAGGCTCAACACGAGGAAACAGCAAGCACAGGGGAATTATAGCAGGGTGATCTTGAGATTTTTTTTTTTTCTTTTGCCCCAACCCTGATCTGTGGCACTTGAACAATCCTGGTTTCCGGAGAACAGACTACTGTAATGATAATCCAGGAAGTAAGTTGCCTTTTGAAAAGCAAGGAAGAAACCAATGGACTAAGTATTTATTTATATTTAATGCTCCAGGGCTTCTGTTTCCAGCTTTGAAGAGTTCCTGGCAAACGCTTTGTGAAGTCATTAATCTTCGGGGCAAATCTAAATGTCTTGCACAGCTGGGTGCGGTGGCTCACGCCTGTAATCCCAGCCCTTTGGGAGGCAGAGGCAGGCGGATCACTTCAATCTAGGAGTTTGCAACCAGCCTGGGCAACATAGTGAGACCCTGTCTCTATAAAAATGAATAATAAAAAAGAAATCTGAAATAATCCTCTTTCTCGCAGATAATCATGCTTTCCGCATTTCACATGCACACACACACATAAACGAAAAGGTGTTATTCTATGCATATTAGTAGCCTGTTTTCCTCACTCTAATAATATTTCGTTCATTATGGATCAGTAAATACGTACCAGGAGCATTGTTTTGAATGGCTGTATATAGTATTCCATTGTGATTGTACCAAAATCTGTTTAACCAATTGCCCTATTTGGTAATTTAATAGCTGTATTGGTTTGCTAGGGCTGCCATAACAAAATACCACAGATGGGGTGACTTAAATTAACAGAAATTTATTTCCTCACAGTCCGGATGCTGGAAGTCCAAGATTAAGGTGTCAGCAGATTTCATTTCTCCCGAGGCCTCTCTCCTGGGCGTACAGATGGCTGTCTTCTCCTGTGTCCTCACATAGTCTTCCCTCTGTGCCTGTCTGCGTCCTAATTTCTTCTTATAAGGACATCAGTCACATTGGATTGAGTCCACTTTAATGCCCTCATTTTGACTGAATTACCTTTTTTTTTTTTTGAGATGGAGTCTTACTTTGTTTCCCAGGCTGGAGTGCAGTGGCTCAATCTTGGCTCACTACAACCTCCGCTTCCCAGGTTCAAGGGATTCTCCTACCTCAGCCTCCCAAGTAGCTGGGATTACAGGTGCCCGACACCACGCCTGGCTAATTTTTGTAGTAGAGAAATGGGTTTCATCACGTTGGCCAGGCTCGTCTTGAACTCCTGACCTCAGGTGATCCACCCGCCTCAGCCTCCCAAAGTGCTGGGATAACAGGCATGAGCCACTACGACCAGCCTGAATTACCTCTTTAATCACCTTGTCTTCAAATATAGTCACATTCTGAGGTACTGGGGACAAGGCTTCAATATATGAGTTTTTTGGGCAGGGGACATAATTCAACCCACAACAATAGCCGATATTTCTTAAAGCCTTACTATGGGCTAGGAACTGTGCTGATTGCTTTACATAAAGCATCTCATTTAACTCCTTAACAAACCTAGGATGTAGGTACTATTATTGTTTCCATTTCACAGATAACAAAACTGGCACAGAGAGGTGTGGTAACTTACCTCAAGGGCACACAGCAAGTAAGTGGTAGAGCTGGATCCAAACCAGGCAGTCTAGCTTGAGTCTGTGCATTTAGGCACTTTGTTGCCATTATAAGTCACAGTCTTTACTATATTTACTATTATTTCCTACGCACTTGCTAGTTCCCTAAAATAAAGTTAAATTTCTGGGTGAGGCCAAGCATGGTGGCTCACACCTGTAATCTCAGCACTTTGGGAGGCCGAGGCGGGTGAATCACTTGAGGTCAGGAGTTTGAGACCAGCCCGGGCAACATTGTGAAACGCCGTCCTTACTGAAAATACAGAAAATAAGCTGAGCATGGTGTTGCGTGCCTGTAGTCCCAGCTACTCGGGAGGCTGAGGCAGGAGAATTGCTTGAACCTGGGAAGTGGAGGCTGCAGTGAGCCAACATTGCACCACTGCACTCCAGCTTGGGCAACAGAGCAAGATTCTATTAAAAAAAAATTCTGGGTAAGTATATTTGAGCATTTTTAGTGTTTTTCATACAAATTACCCATCCACCAGAGCCTATACCCATTTACATCTCCAACAGCAGCGCATGAGGGGCTGTTGGATGCAAAGCCTCTGTGGGGTGTGTGTTGAGTGTGTATGTGTGTGTGAGATAAAATGATTGACTGAGGTGAGGCACACACCTAAGAAGAATGAACTCTAATTAGGGTTGTGTGGAGTTCATCTCTTAGACTTCCATTCTCACTTTGTCCATCCTGTCATGCAAGGAAGAGCATAAAGCTGACTGATCCAAATGATGGAGCCAGTTTGGTGAACAATGTATATAAACACTTTATCTTAGAAGTGAAAAGAGAAATCCCATAAAAGTGATTTTCTTTCGGTGTGTTATTTTTCTTAAGACAGGTTTATTGAGATATAATTTACTTTACATAAAGTTAATCTGTTTTTGTTGAAGAACCATCTTCTCCAGTGTCTTCACACTGGTCCTCTCAATTCAACAACAACAACAACAACAACAACAACAGGAGAAGGCTGGGCGTGGTGGCTCATGCCTGTAATCCCAGCACTTTGGGAGGCTGAGGTGGGCAGATCACATGAGGTCAAGGGTTCGAGACCAGCCTGGCCAACATGGTGAAACCCTGTCTCTACTAAAAATACAAAAATTAGCCAGGGGTGGTGGTGCATGCCTGTAGTCTCAGCTACTTGGGAGGCTGAGGCATGACAATTGTTCCAACCTGGGAGGCGGAGGTTGCAGTGAGCCAAGATCGCATGACTGCACTCCAGTTTGAGTGACACAGTGAGACGCTGTTTCAAAAAAAAAAAAAAAAATGTGGCCGGGTGCGGTGGCTCATGCCTGTAATCCCAGCACTTTGGGAGGCCGAGGCGGGCAGATTACCTGAGGTCAAGAGTTAAAGACCAGCCTGGCCAACATGATGAAACCCTGTCTCTACTAAAAATATAAAAATTAGCTGGGTATGGTGGCACGCGCCTGTAATTCCAGCTACTTGGGAGACTGGAGGCAGGAGAATCACTTGAATCTGGGAGGTGGAGGTTGCAGTGAGCTGAGATATATAAGCCAGTATCACGCCACTGCACTCCCGCCTGGGCGACAGAGCCAAACTCTGTCTCAAAAAAATAATAAATAAAAATAAAAAACGGGAGAATATTTAATCCATTCCAAAACACACATCGGGAAATGAAGGGAACCATAGGAAGATCCTCCACCTGTAACAAACAGAGCGAGGTTGCTGGCTTTCTGCCTGCTCCTGGCATCCAGAGGTGTGATATTTGGAAGAAATTCTGTATCCTTCAGCTACTCCCCGATATTCAGACATAAGTTACACACATCTGGAGAAGAGTTCTGCCCTGTTGAAGCTAGAAGGGTGCTCGATGGGAAAGAGAAAGGAGCATCAATCTGCAAAAAATTGATCAACAACAACAAAAAAAACAAAAGAAAAAGAAAATAACAAACGATTTTTCAAAGTGGCTGGGCCATTTTGCATTCCCACCATTGATGCATGAGAGTTCCAGTGCCTTGCATTCTCACCAGCACTCGATATTGACAGGGTTGATTTTCTTTTCTTTCTCTGGTTTAGTCATAGAAACCAAACCACTGCACATACAAGTGTGCAGTGACTACTGACTACTGATGCTGAACATCTTTTAATGTGCTCATTTGACATCCATATCTTTTCCTTGGTGAAATGTCTATTCAAATATTTACCTATTTTTAATTGAGTTGTTTGTTTTCTTATCATTAAGTGTGAAAGTTCTTTTTTTTTTTTTTTTTTTTGAGATGGAGTCTTGCTCTGTCCCTCAGGCTGGAGTGCAGTGGCGCGATCTCGGCTCACTGCAACCTCCGCTTCCCGGGTTCAAGCCATTCTCCTGCCTCAGCCTCCCAAGTAGCTGGGATTACAGGCGCTTGCTACCACGCCTGGCTAAGTTTTATATTTTTAGTAGAGACAGGGTTTCACCACGTTGGCCAGGCTGGTCTTGAACTCCTGACCTCAAGCGATCCACCGACCTCAGCCTCCCAAAGTGCTGGGATTACAGGTGTGAGCCACCTCACTGGCCAGATTTATTTTCTTTTTGTTCATTTTTTACTTTCTAATTTCTAAGTGTGAGAATTCTTTATAGATTTTGGATATTATCCTTTATCAGGTAAACTTTTACCAATACTTTATCCCAGTCTATGACTTGACTTTTTATTTTCTTAAGTGCATCTTCAGGAGAGCAAATGTTTTCAATTTTGGTAAAGTTCAATTTATGAACTTTAAAAAATATGGCTGGGCATGGTGGCTTATGTCTGTAATCCCAGCACTTTGGAAAGCTGAGGCAGGAGGATTGCTTGAGCCTAGAAGTTTGAGACCAACCTAGGTAACATAATGAGGCCCCATATTTCAAAAAAAAAAAAAAAAAAGTATTAGCCAGATATGGTGGCTCACATCTGTAGTCCCAGCTACTTGGGAGGCTGAGGTAAGAGAATTGTGTGAGCCTGGGAGACTGAGGCTGCAGTGAGTTGTGATTGCGCCACTGCACTCTAGAGCCTGGATGACAGAGTGAGACCCTGTCTAAAAAAAAAATGGTTTGTGCTTTTTGTGTTCTATCTTAGAATTTTTTGCCTATCCCAAGATCACAGAGATTTTCCCCAGTGTTTCATTTTTGAAATTTTGTAGTTTTAAGACTTACATTTAGGTTTGTGACTCTTTCCAAGTTAATTGTTTTATGATGTAAGGTATAAGTCAAGGTTAATTTTATTTTATTTCTTGGCGTAGGAATATTCAGTTGTTCTAATACTGTTACTTGAAACATAAAGGCATCTTAAAACTTCCAATACTTTTTTTTTGTTTGAGACGGAGTCTCAGTCTGTCACACAGGCTGGAGTGCAGTGGCGTGATCTCGGCTCACTGCAAGCTCCACCTCCCGGGTTCACACCATTCTCCTGCCTCAGCCTCCCAAGTAGCTGGGACTACAGGCGCCCGCCACCACGCCCGGCTAATTTTTTGTATTTTTAGTAGAGACGGGGTTTCCCCGTGTTAGCCAGGAGGGGATGAGGTGCGGAGGGGGCTGCTGAGAGGCTCTGGCTCCATAGAAGTTGTCTTGAGAGCCCACCCCTATTCCTCGTCTAAATGGTGCCCACTGCGGGCTGCTGAGAGGAACAACCCCCACCAAGCCCGGGTCTCATGGTTTGGCTCTTTAAAGATGGTGCCTGAGCAGGAGCTGACTTTGAGATTCAGCGATACCATCAGGGCTGAGTGAGCACTGCTTTGGTGAGTTATCTTCAGTCCCACTTTGGGGGCCTTGGAACAAGCATTTGCAGCTCTTTCTGGTGAAAGATATGGCTGAAGCTTTTAGTGGGCCTGGGACCCTTTCTTATGTGATGGAAACCTCAGGACTAGGCATTCCCCAGTACCCCCCAGTTTCTGTGCACCCTAGAGTCATACACAAATCTGCTGTTCCGTTTTTCAGGTAAAGACTCTGAGGCTGAGACACTTGCTGAAAGTCATGCAGTAATTTAGTCCTCCTGGCCCCAATTTTGTTTCTTGCAGGCTTGAATATCCGCTGCCTCCCAGGCCTTCCATTGATGGGACTCTCAGCTTCTCAAATTCATCATATCCAAATCGGAATTCATTCTTCTCCTTCTTGCTCTTCATCTCCCCACCTCAAACTGCTTTTCGTCTTGATCTCTTCTCTTGGTAATATTTCACCAACCACCCCGTTACCCAAGCCAGGAACCAGGGAAGTATCTCAACATGCCCCTCTCCTGCATCTCCAGGATCAGATCAGTCCCTAAACTCCGTTGATTCTAGCTTGCAAATAGCTCCTAGATTTGCTTTCTGTCCCCTCCTGGCACCCCTTTGGTTCAGAATGTCAACATCTATGATAAAGCTAGATCTAGATAAAGTTTGTCCAACCTGCAGCCTGAGGGCCACATGCAGCTCAGGACAGTTTTGAATGCAGCCCAACACAAATTCACGAACTTTCTTAAAACATTATAAATTAGCCAGGCATGGTGGCATGCGCCTGTAATCCCAGCTACTTGGGAGGCTGAGGCATGAGAATCACTTGAACTGGGAGGTGAGCCAAGATCTCACCACTGCATTCCAGCCTAGGTGACAGAGACTCCATCTCAAAACAAGACAGAGAGAGAGAGATTATTTTGCGATTTTTTTTTAAAGCTTATCAACTATCTCTAGTGTTAGTGTATTTTATGTGTGACCCAAGACAATTATTCTTCCATTGTGATCCAGGGAAGCCAAAAGATTGGACACCCCAGATCTAGATGTTTGAAATGTCCTTTTGGCTGGTCTACTATTTCCCAAATCTTTTTTAACTAAGCTATCATCAGCACAGCTGCCAAATAGATCTTTCCAGAATGCGGTCTTGATAATGTCACTCCTCAGCTTCAAAACTTTTTAGTGGCTCAACATTACCTTCTAGATAAAGATCAGACTCTCCGACTTGGCACCAGGTCCCTGTGTTGGCTTGGGCCACATGCCCCTTTGCCCTTTGTACTTTAGCAATAAAGAGCTCTTATTTTATGTCCGGCTTTTTCTCCTATATGATGGCAATCCCATTGAAACAATTTGTTTACACACCTGCCTTCCTTGCTAGACTATGAAGCACTTGAGGGCAGGAACTCTGTTTAGCTTGTTGCAGCCTTTCACACAGGGCCTGGCATGAAGTCCGTACAGTCATTCATTTCATAAGCATAAAGATAGATGGGAATATCTCCCATCACGTGCCCACATTCTTGCATATATTAAAATGTCATGTTCCTTTGTTGGAATCTCTTAGTAATTTTAAACTGGAGATCAGGAGTACCACATTTTAGGACAATACTGAATGCTGACCACTTGGGAGTTGCTTTCCAAAGTGAAGAATGACTGTAAATTAAAATGCCGGCATCTGGCCGGGCGCGGTAGCTCATGCCTGTAATCCCGCACTTCGGGAGGATGAGGTGGGTGGATCACCTGAGGTCGTGAGTTTGAGACCAGCCTGGCCAACATGGTGAAATGCTGTCTTTACTAAAAATACAAAAATTAGCCAGGTGTGGTGGTGCACACCTGTAATCCTAGCTACTTGGGAGGCTAAGGCACGAGAATCTCTTGAACCCGGGAGGTGGAGGTTGCAGTGAACCTAGATGGCACCACTGCACTCCAGCCTGGGCAACGGTGCAAGTCTCCATTTCAAGAAAGCAAAACAAAAGAAAACCAAAAAAATGCCAGCATCTGAAACACTTACATGAAAGTAATCCTGTTTCATGCTCAGTTGTCCATTTTGCTCTTGGAACATGAGATAGATCAAGTGACAAGGCTTTGGGGGGTCATTTAGGCTGCTGTGAGAGGAGGATAAAGAGACCGGCAGTGAGAGAGAAGCCTGTCCAAAACAGAATTCATGGTTTTGCCACCAACTTCTTGACCCACCCACGGGCCTCTTGTCAGTTAATGGCATCACAGGAAGGCCAGTCTCCTCTCGGCTTTCTCCCCTCACACCCTGTGTGCCAGCCCCTCAGAACTTTCCTGAGTTCATGAGAACACCCTGGACACCATCATATGTCCCTGCTTTGGTATGGATCAACAATGTTCTTCCATTGACCCTTGATTTGGTGGGTTCTGCATTCCTCTTTACTGTGTGTGTACACACATGTGCATGTGTGTGTACATATCTGCGTGTGTGCATATCTGTGTTTTTACCCTCCTTGATCCTGATCAACTGCCTCCTCATCCACGGAGTTTTCTCACCTCCTCCAGGAAGAATCAGTCCCTTGTTACTATACCTTGTTGAGACAGTTCACATGCTGATTATTTGTCTTTGTATGAACTGTGGGTCCCCATCACATAGGGGCTGTGTTTACTTTTTCCTGAAATGTGCCCCCCACCCTAGCACAGTGCTTGGCACAGAGTATGCCTTAATCACCACATAAATGTTAGAGTTAAAGCCACTCACTCACTCACTTACTCTGCTCTTTCATTCGATCAGCCACTACCAGGTGGCTGGTATCCATTTTTCCTAACCTCCCTCCCCATCCAGTGAAAGGACTTTGCAGACAGAAACCCTTTCTTTTCTTTCTTTTTAATTTTTTAATTTTTTTTTTTTTTTTTTGAGACAGAGTCTTGCTCTGTTGCCCAAGCTGGATTGCAGTGGCTGTGATCTTGGCTCACTGCAAGCTCTGCCTCCCGGGTTCATGCCATTCTCCTGCCTCAGCCTCCCAAGTAGCTGGGACTACAGGTGCCCACCACCACGCCCTGCTACTTGTTCTGTATTTTTAGTAGAGATGGGATTTCACGGTATTAGCCAGGATGGTCTCGATCTCTTGACCTCATGATCCACCCGCCTCAGCCTCCCAGAGTGCTGGGATTACAGGCCTGAGCCACCGTGCCTGTCTCTTTTTAATTTTTTTTAAGGTGGAGTCTCACTGTCACCCAGGCTGCAGGGCGGTGGCACAATCTCAGCTCACTGCAACCTCCGCCTCCTGGGTTCAAGTGTTTCTCCTGCCTCAGCCTCCTGAGTAATTGGGATTACAGGCACACGCCACCATACTTGGCTAATTTTTTGTATTTTTAGTAGAGAGGGGGTTTCACCATTTTGGCCAGGCTAGTCTGGAACTCCTAACCTCAAGTGATCCTCCCGCCTTGGCTCCCCAAAGTGCTGGGATTACAGGCGTGAACCACCGTGCCTGGTCAACAAACAGAAACCCTTTCTGAGGTCTGTGCCAGGCCTAAAGTGTTATCTCTCCTTGCTTGCCATCAACCCCTACGTTCCTTCCTGAACAAAGTTATTTCTTTTTCCCTCTTTCCTTCTTTAGAACAATGCCCCTGTCTATCTTTCTATTTGGATTACCCCTGTATAAAAACCTGGTGTGCTCTGAGGGTGGTCTTTTGGAGAAGGATAATCAAAACTCTCCAAGATGAGCCTACTGATGGTGTCCAAGACTATGGTCTCCATATTAAGAAAAAGTCTCACTGGTTCTATCTTTTATTCTGCAGTAGCATCTCTTCCTCAAAGATGAGCCAGCTGTCATTTGAAGAGGAGGAAAGACTGGATTGGGGAAGAATCTGGGGCAAAATGAAGCCAAATTGAGAACGAGGAGAAAAGAAGATGCTAAGGCCGCAGATAAGGAGGTCTTGAGTGTTACAGCTCTTTTTGAATTTGTCTAGCATGCTTTCTGCTTTTTACTGGAAAGTGCCCCCCCCAAAAAAAACAAATAAATAAAAAAGAAAGATTTAAAAAATAAAAGAGAAAGAAGGGCCTGGGAATTGTGGCTGCTCAGAGGACACCCAGCTCTGAGTTCAGTAGCCTCTGATGAAGTGCCGCTTCTGCTTATGGTTGTCCCTTCCCATCTATCCTGGTTCTGTTTATCCTGTCTCATATCTCTCAGGATAGTCAGGGCAGTTTCCCCTGTTCTCTTGCCACTGGCTCCAACATCCTGCCTGTCACACATTCTATCTTTTGCTTCTTCAAAATGTCTCTAAGATTGACTCTTCCTTTCCTCTCTCCATCAAGTTCCATCTCCCGGGCTGGTCCTGCTCCTCTGCGATAGGTTCTGCAGATGGTCCTGTGTGGCCCAGTCTTCCAAATGCACCTCTTCAGGGATGCCCATCCTCAGTTAGAGAAACGTGAGTGACCTCGAGGCCCACAGGGGGTTCTTCCTTCTGACTCGGCATACTTATTTCTCACTGCACCTGAAAGGAAACCCCTCAATGCAGTTTTTGGAGCTGTCTCCAGTCCCCAGTCTCTTCCTGACCCTGCATTCCTGCACTGGCTGAGATAAACCTTTCTCCTCCTCACTTAATCTGCCACTTAGTCTGCATCCTGCCATCCATGAAAGGACTCCAACCCAGGCTGAAGTCTCCTTCTTTGCTTGCATATTAAATGAGCCTGCCGTTGCTAGGCATGTCTCTATCCTCTTGCTGGTTAAAATGGTGTTGCTTTCAGCCAAAAGCCTTTGAAAACTTCACAGAGCCATGTCATCTGTCACATACATCGCAAAGAGCAAAACTGGTCAAAGTTAAAGCAAATTTAGTCGTTTAGCATAGGGTTGTTTTTGAATGATCCCAGGGATGTTAGTTTTGTCCCCCCACCTCCCAATTTGCTACTGCTGCTGGGGTGTCTGTGAGCCTCTCACAGCATGTTATTTAGGGCTGGGCTCAGGGGCGGGGGGGGGAGAGACACTCACTACACACACGCTAATTGACTTATTGAGTTAGTCATTTGGTCTTTGACAAACATTTATTTACTGCCTACAGAGAAGGCTCAAGTCGATTTTTACTTATCTTCCCAAATGGCACCAAAATTCAACAAGAGCCACCCAACACCTAGGAAAGGACTTTGACCAATGAAAGCAACTTGAGAACAGGTTTTGCTGCCTTCAGCTCACCTTGAGCAGGGGCCAAGCTCAGTGCGTTGGGAAGAGGCACAGAGAGCTCACTTGCTGCATGCTGTTTGTTCAGAAATAGCCTTCCTGAAGCATGAGTCTATTGGTGAGAACTCAGCCTTACAAAGTCAACACAAGGCTTCTGGCTGATGCTCCAGGACACTGGGCTGCTGATGCCTTCCATGCAGATCCAGAACTTCTTATTCTCTGGGTTCACAATTTCACAGCACAGGGAGTCAGTCCTGGCTTGGCCTCTCCCTCTCACAGACCTGTGGTCAAGGTTTGTGGCCAACTGTAGGGCTTCCTTAAGGGGAGGGATTTGTAAACCCATTTCTCTAAGTGACCTCCTTGAGCTGCAGCCTTCGGGCTGGTTCTCACCTCTCTGCATGGCTGTAGCTCTCTGGGGCTGAACATCCCAGTAGCCAAGTGGACAAGTAGACTCTGAGAGGTGGCTATTGAGGCAGAGTAAGGGACTAGTGGAAATCTCTATTGGCAACAGAAATGCAAACGTACCTTCAGGTCAGGTTTAAAGGCCTAGTCAATGATTACATATTTTTATTATTTACCTAGTAAAAATTCCCTTGAGAGGAAGAGAGAGAAAGAGAGAGAGAGACAGGTGCTTGATTCTCCACCTCCAAATTTTAGGGTCTGTTCAGAGCTCTTGTGGCCATGTGGGTACATCTGTGATCTCTGGCTTCTGGGCTGGGCTTACTCAGAGCAGGGCAATCCAGTGGTAGGCCTAAGACTTGTAGACCTTAGCCTGGGAGAGGTTCTGCTTGAAGCAGAAAATGTGGAGCCACAGAGAGGTTGCAGCTCAACAAGGTGATTCTCCCAGCCTCCAGATGACAAAGGTTGCATTTACACCTGGCCAGGAGGTTTAATCATCTACCTTTTCCAAACACAGCAGGCTAACAACCGGCTGGGCCGAAAATCATAAATTAAAAAAAAAAATCACCAATAAGAGACAGTACAACGGGAAGGAGGAGAAAAGTGGCAAAAGTGGCTCAGTGTCCTTGCTCTAGAGGAGGAACCCCTAGGTTTAACCCCTAGTGGGACCCCTGGGTGGGGAGCCATGAGTGAGGGTCCCGCGTGGGAGCCTTTGATGAGAGACTGAGCCAGTGTTCCCCATGCCAGCATGAACAGCACAGTTGCCACAAATCCCATGAAAAAACGGCCCCCTGTGGGCCAGGTTGTCTGTCTCACCATGGCTGTGGAGAAAGAAGTCTCTGCCATTAAGATCTTCCCCTGGGGGCTTGCAGGGAGGACTGTGCCATGTTACCGGTTCTTTTATGTCTTTGCTTTCTTGTTAGAGACCAGGCTGTCTTTTTGTCACCAAATCAGGCAGACTGGCATAGCAATTACATGCTTCCACCTCATGTCAGACTACCTGGGTTCAAATCTCAGCTCCATCATTCACCTGTGGCTTCGGGCAAACAGCCTCAGCTCTCCAAGCCTTGGCTTCCCCATTTATATAATGGGGATGGTAATAGTACTTGCCTTATAGAATATTGTCGGGGTTAAATGACATAAAGTGTCATTATTATTATTTCATGGAAAAATGCAATTCAGGGGACTCAGAGATAGCTTTAGCTGTGGGTTGATGGTGTCTGGGGTTGATGCATTTTAACCAGAATGATGACAGATTTATGTGTAGCAGAGACTTGGGGATGCTGGTGTCCACAGGACGGTGGTTACACATTAATTTTTCACATATGAATCTGATCACACCAAGAAAGCCACAGAACTCCATCAATGAATAGGATCTTCATAATAAAGTTTTTATGGCAGAGGCAAGATCAATCCTTTAGGTAACTAGCAATAAATAGTATTGGATGTCTATACACAAGACACTCTGGTCAGTGCAGGGGACCTAGCAGAATTGGATCCAGGCTCTCCTCTCTCAATAAATTTACCACCTTGATAGGGGGACAAGACATACATGTAATTAGATAGATAGCAACTCAAGATAACATATGTCAAATGCCAAATGAGTTGTATTGTAGAGCAAATGTATTTGTGTCTTATCTCTTCCACTCACTCCCTGAAGACAGAAACCACATCTGTCTTGCTCATGATATGTCCTCTGCGCACATCTGCATTATTGCCGAGGCTTCCTGAATACTTATTTTGGCCCAGGTACTGTTCTCAGTGCTTCATAGGCATTAGCTCTTTTAAGCTTATCACATAGACTATGATGTAGATACTGTCATCAGCCCATTTTCAGGATGGGAAAAGTGGGTGAAAGAAATGCAAAAACTTGCTCAAAGGCACATGGGAACACCTGTTACCACTCTGCAGTGTCCATTGCACATACTAGTAACTTTCCCCAGCTGCCCCCTCGAGTGCCTAGTGCTGTACCTGGCACAAGGGATGGGGAAATGCATTTCTGGGGAGGCCACCAATGTTCCAGATGCTGCTAGGCACTTAACGTGGGCCTTCTCACTTCATCTTTACAAACTCCATTGAGGTAGGGACCACGATGTTCATATGAAGGAGGAAGGGGATTCTGAGAGGCCAAGGATGTATGCAGGGTACAGGCTGGCAAAAAATGCTTCCTGGGCCAGGCACGGTGGCTCATACCTGTAGTCCTAGCACTTTGGGAGGTGGGAGGATCACTTGAGTCCAGGAGTTCGAGACCAGCCTGGCCAACATGGCAAAACCCTGTGTCTACTAAAAATACAAAAAATTAGCTGGGTGCAGTGGCACATGACTGTAATCCCAGCTACTTGAGAGGCTGAGGCAGAGAATCGCTTAAACCCAGGAGGTGGAGGCTGCAGTGAGCTGAGACTGCGCCACTGCACTCCAGCCTCGGCGATGGAGTGAGACTCTGTCTCACACACACACACAAAAAGCTTCCTGAATGATTTACAAACCAATAGACTGACTTGAACTGGGACAAGTTTGGAGCTCAGAGGACTGGGGTGGTGAAGGAAGTCTTTTCCAAGAAGCAGTGTGTCCACTGGATTATGAAGGGATTGAATTTGGGTAAGCAGGAAATGTGGGAGAGAGATGGAACTGGAGTGGGAAGGCTGCACAGGAGCCTTGGCAGTGAGCTCATGCCAGCAGGCTGGCTGGAGTAAACGATATGTGCAAACAGGCTGGAACAGTGAGAATGGTAGATCAGGGACAGATTATAAGAGGACTTGAGTGCCAAGCAAAGGAGGAGAGACCCTGAAGGAACAGAATCCACAGAAATAAGCTGGCTGTGTCTTGAATGCTTAATGTTTCTGGATCTTTAACTGGGTCCAAACATTTGATAAGCCTGGCATGGCCTTTAATTTCTTCATGCTACAATTATATTGAACTACATAACATCTTTCATCAAGGCCACTGGAAGATTACACAAAACGTTTGTTCCATACAGCATGGGAAAGTTTAAACGTCTTGCAGGAAAATGCCAATATCCTTCTTTTCCTGTACTTTTGAATTAAAGGGACACTCTGAGGTCGTACTGCCTCATTGTTGAGGAAATGGAGCAGGCAGTGAGGACCAAGGCATAAACCCTGCTGTAACCTACCAGGAGAGCTTAGTGCTGCTCCCAACTGTTCATTTCAGTGCCAAGTACCCTGAGGTGCCAGATCCACAGCTATCTGTATCACTGCCACCAGTTTGGGTTTCTGGCTGTGTGTGTGGCTTTTGACACAGCTCCTTACCACTCTGATTTTTGTTTTTCCACCTGTGGAAAAGAGGATCATAATGGTTCCACTTCCTTTGCTTACCTGGCCATGGTGATGAATGTGCTGGTGTTTGCTGAAGGCCGATGGGAACCTAGACATCACATAAGCACCTGTGCTCTGACTCTGGGTAGCACCCAGATGGTGGTGGCGGTTCTCTATTTGCTCTCATTACAAAGACAGAATCTCATTCAATGCCCAGTTCCTTTGCTTTGTCCCATTATAGTGAAGCCAGGATTATGAACGGAGGTCAGGGGATGATGGCGGTGTGGTAGAGAAAATAAAGACACCAAGATGGTTGTTTGTTTTTCATTGGTGTTTCATATTTTGTTGGCTGTGATTTCTGGACATTGGAAAGTTGTAAAGAGTTATCTTCTGTATCTTGCAAGTTATACTTCAATTATAAGTATACAGTGCAGTGGCTTACATCTGTAATCCCAGCGCTTTGGGATGCTGAGGAGGGAGGATTGCGTCAGCCCAAGAGTTTGAGCTCAGCCTTGGCAACATAGTGAGACCCCATTTCATGAGGGGAGAAATAGGTATATATATATACACATATACATATAAATACACATAAACTTTGCCAAAGTTGAAGGTTGGAAGATGAAAGAACTGGTATTTAGTGCTCTAATTTAGAATATAGTTCTTTTAGTACATAACTCTTCTTTTTTCATTCATTTTGGGAAAAGACGCTGGCCTTTTTTTTTTTTTCAAGGAGAAAGACAAAAATAGCTCCTTAAACTACCAGAAAGTATTTGTTAAAAGGTCTTTTGAAGCTATTGTAGAATCTTCTGTCATTGGTTCTAAGCCTCAAAGAAGTAAAACCCCAAGTAAACAGTGTGTTAATTATTGGTCATGTGGAACTTAGAATGGAGGACCAGACTCCTCTGAAAACATTTGGGATTTTCCTCAAAATTCCATGTATTTTTCAAATAGATATTTGAAAACCTTTGATTAAGCGAGCCAGGCTTCTTGTTTTCCTGTCCTCTATCAAGATTCAGACTCAGTTGGCCACCCACTGATATGAATCTGTAAATAGATTAAATCCTTCCTTTGAACACACTGGTCCCTAACTTGCTATCTTATGAAAATGTTTGGGAGATGACAACATCAGACCAGCACTCAGCGCAGACCAGCATGTCTGCCCTTTGCTAAGGTGACCTGGGAGGCTACAGATCT
Organism: Gorilla gorilla gorilla; assembly: GCF_029281585.2. Lineage (NCBI taxonomy): Eukaryota > Metazoa > Chordata > Mammalia > Primates > Hominidae > Gorilla > Gorilla gorilla. The sequence goes on from NC_073241.2 coordinate 51,303,638, forward strand.
TTTGGAGAGAAAGGGAAGAGCCAGAGAATTATAGAACAGAAAATAGGCCTGCACGGAGTCTAGCATCCCTGACCCTCTGACCATCATTCCATGTGTGAATGCACGTGTGTGTGAATGTCGGGGTGGGGATGCTGATTCCACAGGGATCCCACTGTATTTCCATTTAGCCTTGTGCCTTGTGGTAGGCGGGAGGAATGTGGGGAACAGGGTTTTAAAAAATATGTATTTTCATAACATATGAGACCCTCTAATCAATACCTGTGCCTGGTGGTGCGTGTCTGCCTATTGTGTCCAGCTACCTGGGAGGCTGAGGCAGGAGGATTGCTTGAGCTCAGGAGTTTGAGCTGCAGTGAGATATGATTGAGCCTGTGAATGGTCATTGCACTCCAGCCTAGGGAACATAGTGAGATCCCCATCTCTAAAACAAAACAAAACAAAAGAAAACAAAACAAAACAAAACAAAACAAAACAAATATGTATTTTCGTTGTCTCATTTCTAAAACCTAATCTGGCCAGGCGTAGTGGCTCATGCCTGTAATCCCAGACTTTGGGAGGCCAAGGTGGGTGGATCACCTGAGGGGAGGAGTTTGAGGCCAGCTTGGCCAACATAGCAAAATGCTCTCTCTACCAAAAATACAAAAATTGGCCGGGCGCGCAGGCTCACGCCTGTAATCCCAGCACTTTGGGAGGCCAAGACGGGCGGATCACGAGGTCAGGAGATCAAGACCATCCTGGCTAACACGGTGAAACCCCGTCTCTACCAAAAAAAAAAAAAAAAATGCAAAAAATTAGCCGGGCATGTTGGCGAGCGCCTGTAGTCCCAGCTACTCGGGAGGCTGAGGCAGGAGAATGGCATGAACCCGGGAGGTGGAACTTGCAGTGAGCCAAGATCGCGCCACTGCCCTCCAGCCTGGGTGACAGAGGGAGACTCTGTCTCAAAAACAAAACAAAACAAAATAAAAATACAAAAATTAGCCGGGCGTGGTAGCAGGTACCTGTAATCCCTAGTAGGGAGGCCAAGGCAGGAGAATCACTTGAACCCAGGAGGTGGAGGTTGCAGTGAGCTGAGATTGCACCACTGTACTTCAGCCTAGGCAACAGAGCAAGATTCCGTCTCAAAATAATAATAACAATAAAATAAATAAAATAAAACCTAATCTTTCTGCCTCCTTCCCTCACCTTCTAACATTCCATATTTTCTCTCATTTATTTTACTTTTTTCTTTAAATGAATTCCTTCTGCTCTCATCTTCCTTATTTTTCTAACATAATCTCCTTTTTGTCTATTTCCTAATTTTTACTTTTTTCCTATTTATTTTAATTCTATTATTAAACTTCCCCCTCTTATTTGTTTTTCTCTTGCTACTCTCCCCAGGGGCTGTAAGTCAGAGAAATTGAACTTGACCCAGAGCATGGCCAGACACATCAGCTATTCCCTACATCACGTTTCTTTAAAATAAAGCCTGCCAGCCCAAGAGGCTTGTAGAGTTTGCCATAGTACATGTATCCAGGGCTCTGCTTTTGTTCACGATTCTGTATTCATATTGTGATTTTAATAGCTGCTAATCAAAGAAAGAGGCTTTCTAGTCATTGGTAAGCTGGCAAAGAGCAAAACAACCAAATGCCTGACAAGCAGCTGGTAAGGAGCTTGTGCTGGAGAAATAAACATGCAATTGTCTTCCCTTCCACAATTCAGACCGACTTGCATTCTCTTTACCTGGTGGTTACAACAGAGATTCCCAGAGTTTCTAAACTAGAAGTGAGCCTTTAGAAGCAATTTGCAAAGATGCCATAACTGCAGAAAACTAATGAAATAACCTGGTTGGGGGTACGAAAGTCTGGAGAAAAGAGGAGAGCTAAGCTAAGAACCGTCTGAACGTTTTTTCCATATTCAACCTTCAGCACCTCTGAAGCCGACCCCAGTTCCCTATTTGCCCCCCATACGTGTATTGCTGTTCCCAGTAAAACAGGGGCTTTAGCACAGTGGTTAAGGCCTCTGGAATGAGACTAGGTTTGAATTCCAGCAAAACAACCTCCCCAAGGCTCAGTTACCTTGACTGAAAATAGGTACAATAGGACCCGTTGTTAAACTAGATGATCCAAGTCAAACAGTTGGCATGGCGTCTGACGCTAATAAGTGCTCAAGTTGTTGTTCTTACCCTTGCCCACTATTGAGGAAGTCCCAAGCCTCAAAAAGACTTAATGGAGAGCTACATGTGCCCAGAGTCCTCCCTCCCCCAGGGAGAGGCAGGAAACTCAAACCCCACACCAGCGCACAGCAAGTGCCCTGCCACCAGGCCCAGCTCCTCCTAACTTCACCTACTTCATAGTGAGCCAGAAACTATTTTAAAGGAAGGTGAGAAAAAATCTTTTACTGTTGTGATAAACATTTCCCTCTAATATCAGTTATCTACTAATCTACTACTGTGGAACAAATCAACCATAAAATGTAATGGCTTCAAACAACAACTTTTTTTTTTTTGAGACAGCAATTTTTTTTTTTTTGAGATGGAGTCTTACTCTGTCGCCCAGGCTGGAGTGCAGTGGCGCAATCTCAGCTCATTGCAACCTCGGTTCCCCGGGTTCAAGCAATTCTCCTGCCTCAGCCTCCTGAGTAGCTGTGATTCCAGTGCCTGCCACCACGCCCGGCTAATTTTTATATTTTTAGTAGAGATGGGGTTTCACCATCTTGGCCAGGCTGGTCTTGAACTCCTGACTTCGTGATTCACCCACCTCGGCCTCCCAAAATGCTGGGATTACAGGCGTGAGCCACTGTGCCAGGCTGAGACTGCATCTTACTCTGTCTCCCAGGCTGGAGTGCTGTGGTGCAATCAGAGCTCTCACTGCAGCCTCGACCTTCTGAGCTCAATCCATCCTCCTTCCTTGGCTGCCCAAAGAGCTGGGAATATAGGTGTGAGCCACTGCGTCCGGCCACAACAACCATTTTTATTTACCCATACTTCTGTGGGTCAGCAATTTGGGTTGGGCTCAGCTGAACAGTTCTGCCTGTCTTGACTGGGTCAGTTGGTGGGCCGGCTGGGACAATGGCTTTTGATGGCCTCACTCACATGTCTGGCATTTGGTGCTGTCTGTCGGGGCTGTCTCTCTCTGTATCTGGTCTCTTATCCTCAAGGAGGCCAGCCAGTCTGGGCTTTTCACAAGGTGGCAGCATTCCAAGAAGACACACACAGAAAGTCTGGCCTCTTGAAGCCTAGACTTGGGTATTGCACAGTGTCACCTTAGCCACAATCCACTGCAGGACCCCTCAGCCTCAAAGCATAGGCAAACAGACTCTACCTCTTGATGGGAAACACAACAAAGTCATACTGCAAATGGACATGCATGTAGGAATGGGAGAAATTATTATACCCATCTTTGCAAATAATCTACGAAAGTCCACCTCTGGTCATAATAAATCACGTCCTTCTTTCATGGGCAATACTTATTCCCCAAAAGCTTATCCCATTAGGGCATCAGGCCTTGAAGTCCAGGATGTGGTCTTTAATATTAGATCCAGATCTGGATGAGACTCCTCTAGTAAATCGTAAAAAGTGCCATAGTAGGTTTAGAGTCAGAATGGTGAAGAGAACTTGTATTTTTAGTTCACAGGAATCTGCACCATTCTGGCCGGGTGCGGTGGCTCATGCCTGTAACTCCAGTACTTTGGGAGGCTGAGGCAGGCAGATTGCTTGAGGTCAGGAGTTTGAGACCAGCCTGACCAACATGGTGAAATGCCGTCTCTACTTAAAATACAAAAAAATTGGCTGGATGTGGTGGGCGGGCACCTGTAATCCCAGCTACTCAGGAGGCTGAGGCAAGAGAACCATTTGAACCTAGAAGGTGGAGGTTGCAGTGAGCCCACATCATGCCACTGCACTCTAGCCTGGGTGATGGAGCAATACTCTGTCTCAAAAATAAAAAAATAAAAAGAAAAGAAAAGAATCTGCACCATTCTGCCCCTAAACATACTATGGCACTAGAAGGACCAGACAACCACTGTGGACATTCCCATTCAGAGACTCACAGCAGTCACTGGTCCATGACAATTCTGAAATCCAGCTGGGTGCATTTTTTTTTTAATTTAGATGGAGTTTCACCCTTGTCACCCAGGCTGGAGTGCAATGGTGCAATCTCGGCTCACACAACTCTTTCAGGTTCAAGCGAGTCTCCTGCCTCAGCCTCCCGAGTAGCTGGGATTACAGGCATGCGCCATGATGCCCAGCTAATTTTTTTGTATTATTAGTAGAGATGGGGTTTCACCATGTTGGTCAGGCTGGTCTCGGACTCCTGAACTCAGGTGATCTGCCGGCCTTGGCCTCTCAAAGTGCTGGGATTACAGGCGTGAGCCATCGCGCCCGGCTGGTGCATGTTTTTAGATCTCTTTACTCTAAGGGCAGGGAATTTTCCTTGATTAGGGCCCAGTTTTGCTAACTGAAAGTGATTTCCTAGTCCATTGCTCTCCTTGACTCTTGGTTCTGCCCTCTGGGCTCTTCGCTCCACTGTCTAAGTGGTCCTATCCTTTTCTCTAGGAAGAGCCTGTTTTCAGATAAATAGCTTTCTCAACCTGCTTCCTGCCCATGGAAAATTGGGGACCCAGAAACCTTTTATTTTGAACAAACTCTGTCCCCTTTAGTCTCATATAATGTATCTCCCTTAAAACTTTATGGATTTCTAGTAAATCAAATTATAGTCACCTCTAGTAGGTAGACATCTTTTTAGTTTGAGCAATGAGTCAAGCAGCTACAGGAAAATGCCTTTAAGATTTGTGGAGTTCTTATCCAATGAGAGGATAGGCTTTCTGAGGTATTGATCAGAGAGTTTTAAAGCCACACCTTTGATTTTATCTTTTTCTGAAGCCCTTTCTTTCTCTGATAATATTTTGCTAACTCAAGAGACTTGGAGATAAAAAATGGTTTTATTTTTCAGTCGAGCACATACCAGACCTTCTAGAGTCCCTCCAAATTCTACTTGCAAACTGAGTAGTCCCTTCTTTAGCTTATCTTTCTCTCTCCAAACAGAAATCTTCTTACTCAGATCCATCGTTCATCAGGTACATTTTCTATCTTCCAAGCTACTGCAGATGACATTTTGCCCGTTGTTCTGTCACTACATAAAACAGATTGCAGCTGGGCTCGGTGGCTCACGCCTGTAATCCCAGCACTTTGGAAGGCTGAGGCGGGCTGATCACCTGAGGTCAAGAGTTCAAGACCAGCCTGGCCAACATGGTGAAACCTCATCTCTACTAAAAATACAAAAATTAGCTGTGTGTGGTGGCAGGTGCCTGTAATCCCAGCTACTCGGGAGGCTGAGGCAGGAGAATTGCTTGAACCCGGGAGGCAGAGGTCGCAGTGAGCCAAGATTGCACCATTGCACTCCAGCCTGGGCAACAAGAGGGAACCTGCATCTCAAAAAACAAAAACAAAATAAAACAAAACAAAATCCAAAAAACCAGATTGCCTTTTCCCCTAGTCTCCTATTGCAGTTTCCTCACAGCATTTCCAGCGTCTACTAGCATTTCCTTATCATTGGCCAGGCTCATGCTTATAATTCCAGCACTTTGGGAGGCCGAAGTGGGCAGATCACCTGAGGTCAGCAGTTCAAGACCAGCCTGGCCAATGTGGTGAAACCCCATCTCTACTAAAAATACAATAATTAGCTGGGTGTGGTGGCAGGTGCCTGTCATCCCAGCTACTAGGAAGGCTGAGGCAGGAGAATCTCTTGAACCTGGGAGGTGGAGGCTGCAGTGAGCCAAGATTGCATCACTACACTCCAGCCTGGAGTGTGGAGGGAGACTCCAACTCAAAAAAAAAATTTCCTTACCATTTTTCCAGCTTATGCCCTCCACCTGGTCCTAAAGCCAATGCCACTTGTTTTAGGTTATATATGGTGGCACCCCACTTCCAGTACCAATTTCTATATCAGTTGTTTATTGCTGTGTAACAAACCTTCCCCAAATGCAGTGGCCTTAAATGATAATGATTTAGCTGGGGGTGGCGGCCTGCACCTATAGTCCCAGCTACTTGGGAGGCTGAGATGGGAAGATCACTTGAGCCCAGGAGTTAGGTACCAGCCTGGGCAGCATAGTGAGACTCCAACTTAAAAATAAATAAGTAAATAAATAAATACCATTGATTTGCTCATAGTTCAGTGGGTCAGCAATTGGGGATGGCCTCAGTTGGGCAGTTCTCCTTTTGCCCTTAGCTAAGGTCACTCAGGTGACTGTAGTCAGGTGTCAGGTAGGCTGGGACCAGCTAAGTCTGTGGCCTCACTCACATGCCTGGGTCTTGTGTTGGCTATCAGCTAGGCCTCTCTCTCCATATAGTTTCTCATTCTCAAAGAGGCTAGCCTGGACTTCTTCAGAACAGCAGCACTGCAAGAGGGCAGGAGTGGAACCTGTACAGTCTCTTGAGGCCTAGGCTCAGAAGTCATACAATATAGTTTTTGCTACATTCGACTAGTCAAAGTTAGACACAAGGTTGGTCCATAGGTAGAGATAGGGAAATAGATTTTACCTCTCAATGGGAGGAGGGGTAAGGCCATTTTAAAAAGGGGCACATGAACAGGAATGGGAGGAATTCTCAGTCCATTTTTCAAACAATCTACTGCAAACATAGTCTTGAACATGATGTTCAAAGCCTGTCTATCTCCCCACAATTCTATATGTCACATGAAATATTATTCCTCCTCATATTTTTTCCATTTTAAAAATTGTGGTAATATAAACGTAACAAAATGTATTATACCTCTTCATAGTCATTAAACTATTTTTTTTTTTTTTGAGACAGGGTCTTGCTCTGTCGCCCAGGCTAGATAGAGTGATCTCGGCTCACTGCAAGCTCCGCCTCCCAGGTTCACACCATTCTCCTGCCTCAGCCTCCCGAGTAGCTGGGACTACAGGTGCCCACCACCACGCCTGGCTAATTTTTATTTTTGTATTTTTAGTAGAGACGGGGTTTCACCATGTTAGCCAGGATGGTCTCGATCTCCTGACCTCATGATCCACCCACCTCGGCCTCCCAAAGTGCTGGGATTACAGGCGTGAGCCACTGCACTGGGTGTTATTAAACTACTAATGCATTATTAGTGTAATTAATGCATACCATTGGTGTAATGGTGAGTATACCACTATCTGAGCTTCTTCCATCCCACCCCCTTATTCAATTACCCATTGGTTGCCAAGCTAAAAGCATTCAGGCATCAACTTAAAGCGAAAACCCCTCTGTGTCTCTCCTTATTCCACGCCTTTCTCATGAAAAGCCAGGAAAAAGGTGAGGCTTTGCTGTAGTAAATTCTCTCGTAGACACTCCTGCCTATTTTTCCTAAGACTCTAAACATGCAAGTCACTGTTTAACTTCCCGGGTATTATATTTTACTGTCTGATGTCTTAGTCATTTCCAGCATCCTGGGAATAAAGTTGAGAGCAGGTAAGAATTATTATCCCTGACATACTGCCGAGCCTGTGGCTTAGTTATAAAGAAAACCAGCTATTCCCTCACTGCTCATTGTCTCTTCCATTTGAGTTAGAACGGGAGTATATTGTTGTATTCAAGAACTGCTTCAGGCTGGGTCCGGTGGCTCACGCCTATAATCCCAGCACTTTGGGAGACCGAGGTGGATGGATCACAAGGTTAGGAGTTCAAGACCATCCTGGCCAATATGGTGAAACCCTGTCTCTACTAAAAATACAAAAAATAGCTGCGTGTAGTGGTGCATGCCTGTGATCCCAGCTACTAGGGAGGCTGAGGCAGGAGAATCACTTGAACCTGTGAGGCGGAGGTTGCAGTGAGCTAAGATCGTGCCACTGCACCCCAGTCTGGCGACAGAGCTAGACTCCACCTCAGAAAAAAGAAAGAAAGAAAGAAAAGAACTGCTTCAGCATTTCAGGGTTATTCCGATAATTATAAAGTTGCTCAGCCAAGTAACTTTTCGTATAGCTGGTTTACACTGTGAAGCCATTTTCTTAAGGTGTAAAAACAAACTAATTATTATCATTAAAAATATGTATTTAAAAGTCCTCTTTCATACAGATTAAATAACGTCAAACCTTAGAAGTGACCAGAAATTAACTAGGAAATTTGGAACGTTGCGAGGGAACAGTGAAGAAGTTGTCCAATTTGACTATAAATTAAACTATTTGGCAATTTTCCTCCAAAACAAAAACAAAAACAACCCCCCCAAAATACTTTCCACCCTGAACAACTTCAGTAATGCTCTTTTTCTTTGCACCCTGACTGTCCTTGGTCCACATTCCCAGCTGTTTTTTATGTTCCAAATGTCTGTTTACTTCCAGAAGAAACAAACAAAAGGAAACACTGAAGGGCACCTCTTTCAACATTGACCTTCAGTGAACATTTTGGCTCATTTAATTCCTCCTCTCCTTAGAACCAACTGGATACTCAAACTCTGTAAAGGGCTGTGGAGGAGGCAACAGGAGCGAGAATCATCTGGGAACAGCCCTGTGCCACTTTTAACAAGCAGTCTTACAACTGTACAAAGCAAAGCAACTTTGTTCTTGGTAGTTGATGAGTTCGCATCTAACATTCCCGGGCTGCAGCACTCCTGTTTATACAACGTGTAAGACGCAACACAGTGAATGAGTCAAGTCTGGACTCAGGAGCCTGAATGCCTGGGTTTGAATCTGGCATCACCACTTACCAGCTGTATAACTCTGGGCAAGTTACCTAACTTCTCCTGGGTCTCAGTTTCTTCATTTGTAAAATGGGAATAATAATAGACCCTCCCTCTTTGGGATATTGTGAGGACTGAATGATTAGAAGCATGCTTGCTACTTAGAAATGTTATATGTGTTTAAGAAATTAAGAATAAGGCTGGGTGCAATGGCTTATGCAGCACTTTGGGAGGCAGAGGCAGGAGAATCGCTTGAGCCAGCAGTTTGAGACTAGCCTGGGCAACACAGTGAGATCTCATCTCTACCAAAAAAAAAAAAAAAAAAAGAAAAAGAAAAAAGAAGAAGAAGAAGAAGAAGAAGAAGAAGAAATTTAAAGCAGGCCAAGCATGGTGTCTCAAGCCTGTAATCCCAGCACTTTGGGAGGCCAAGGCGGGCAGATCACGAGCTCAGGAGTTCAAGACCAGCCTGGCCAACATAGTGAAACCCCGTCTCTATTAAAAATGCAGAAATTAGCTGGGTGTGGTGGCACGAGCCTGTAATCACAGCTACTAGGGAGGCTGAGGCCAGAAAATCACTTGAACCTGAAAGGCAGAGGTTGCTGTGAGCTGAAATCATGTCACTGCAGTCCAGCCTGTCTCAAAAAAAAAAAAAAAGAATAAATAACAAACTTATTTGATGGCTCTGTGGATACAAAGGGAACATTAATGCATTAAAATATTCCATGAACTTGAAGTGGTGTTGTAAGAAGAGGCTGTCTTTTCAGTGTCCTTAATGAGAAAAAACCCTTGTTTTCTGAGGCTTGAGATAGGACTATATAACCATTATAGTAATTATAAAATATTATTTGTAATGTATAATATTTTAGGACCCTCTTTAAGGAAAGTCTCTATTACTCTTTTTCCTCAGGTATTCCTACCCTCCTACCCCTACTCCTGCATGAAGACAGTTTCATTTAGTGTTTAAGTGCATGAACTTTGGAGGGAGGTAAAGCTCTGTGACCTTTGAGTGGGTTTCAGTTTCTTCATCTTTAAAATGGGTGTGGGATTTACTGTGAAAATCAGAACAGCTAAACAAGTAAAGCACTTAGCACTTGGATGAATAAAGATTATTATTGGTGGGGCTGGTGAGTCATGCCTGTAATTTCAGCTCTTTGGAAGGCCGAGGAGGGTGGATCACTTGAGCCCAGGAGTTCAAGACCAGTCTGGGAAACACAGCAAGACCTTGTCTTTACAAAAAACACAAAAATTGGCCGGATGTGGTGGCTGGTGCCTGTGGTCCCAGCTAACTCAGGAGGCCGAGGCAGGAGGATTGCTTGAGCCTGGGAGGTCAAGGCTGCAGTGAGCCATGATCGTGCCACACTGTACTCCAGCCTGGGTGACAGAGTGAGACCCTGTCTCAGAAAAAATTATTTCTATTATTATTATTAAAAATATTTCCCCTAATCCCAGATCATATTATCCAGACTAAGTCCCTAGGAAAGTGAAGATTTTATCTGGCTCCTACAAATGTCTCTGTGACAATCAGCAAGTGATAGTCACTGATAATAGAACAGCAATTAACCCCAAAATGTCTGGAAGCTTTTTGGAGGACCAAAGAAATAACAAGAAAAATCTTGGCCTGGAATATTCCAGAAGATACATTCTGAGGCCAAAAAAGAGAATTGGAGGAAGCCTGAACTTTCCATATCCAAAAACTTCTTTGGTCAAGAGTCCCATTTTTGGTTTTGCCCCGGAGTCACTGGGAAACTTATCTGCCTTCTTTTGGGTCCTGGTTTCCTCATTTAAAAATGGATCTTATGATATAATGTTTACAGGCAAGAAAAAAATTGAAAAAAGAAAGTAAAAATGGAGAGGTTACCTTGAAGATCCTCTTTACCTCTGAGATGTTTGGGGAAGACCTCAGATGGAACTGGTTTCAGCCAGGTCATCCATCCATTCACTACCACAAAGGAAACCAAACAGAGCCGAGATAAGAAATTCCCTTTCAACAAATATCTTGTTATTATGCTGATTTTCAGTCACATAATCAGTCTTAAAGCAAATCCCATCTCAATGGAATTTATAAAAGGATTAGGAAATGGAAAAAAGAGGGATATGTTAGCAAACTCATTTGATTAAATTTAAGCCCATTTCCCTTCATCCTTTACTTTTTTTTTCTTTTAACCGAAGAGGGTGGAGAGCACAAACAATTCACTGGCTCTCATGCTTGTATTTTAGGTTTCTCTATTCATGGCTGGCTGTGTAACTGACATGATTTTAAGGGGCTCATTTCTTCGGTCATAATACTGAAGGAACATAAATAAAGAATCTCCTTAGGTGTGGCCTCCCTTGATGTTTCAGCAAGAAAAACCTAAGTTAGGGCAGGACACAAAGACTCTTTCAGTCTCAGTCCAGAGAAAGAACACGTGTCATTTGGACTTGCAGTAGAAGCTATGGGCTTGATAGCTAAAGCTGTTTTCTGCTTTGCTCTCTTGTTTTATTTTTGTAGATTACTGCTAGTTCCAAATAATTGAACTGTGTCAAATGAAATTCCACTCAATCTTTTTTTTTTTTTTTTGATGGAGTTTTACTCTGTCGCCTAGGCTTGAGTGCAGTGGCATGATCTTGGCTCACTGTAACTTCTGTCTCCCAGGTTCAAGTGATTCTCCTGCCTCAGCCTCCAGAGTAGCTGGGGTTACAGGCATGTGCCACCATGCCTGGCTGATTTTTTTTTTTTTTTTTGTATTTTTAGTAGAGACTGGGTTTCACCATGTTGGCCAAGCTGGTCTCAACTCCTGACCTTGGGTGATCCGCCTGCCTAGGCCTCCCAAAGTGCTGGGATTACAGGTTTGAGCCACAGCACCCGGCCGGAATTCCACTCAATTTGATTAACATTTAGAGGAGTTCTTTTGACTTCTGTTCTCCTAGATTGAGCAGATTAAATATATTAAACAGTGCTGTTGTCTGTTATCAAATGGCCACATCCAAACCTCTGCCTTCAGATTTGGCCCAACTCTGGGTCAAGTTCTCCTGTATGATAGTAAGGGATTTTGAAAGGGACAATGTCTAGGTTTTCATCTTCCAGTTTTGGTTTTAACCTTGGAGAATTTGAGGAGGTAGGGTGTTAATTAATTTTACAGTGGTACAGACATCTGTGTAGCCCCTCATAATGTTGAAGCACCCTCACAACCACAAAATAAATGTATTCTTGTGACAGTTCTCTGCGGCCTGTCCTGTGAGCATCCTTCTTGTTTTATTTTTTTTGAGCCGGGGTCTTGCTCTGTCACCCAGGCTCTGGAATGCAGGGGCTCCATCATGACTCACTACAGCATTAAACTCCTGGGCTCAAGCAATCCTCCCCCCTCAGCCTCCTGAGTAGCTGGGATTACAGGTGTGTGGCACCACACTCGCCTCATACTTCTTTTTCTGACAACTTATTTGTGTGTGCTTTATAATTTTCAAACTGCAATTTTAATTCTCCCAGCAAATCTGTAATTTTAGTGTTATCATCATGATTTGAAAAAGAATAGGCTGGGTGTGGTGGCTCACGCCTGTAATCCCAGCACTTTGGGAAGTCAAGGCTGGAAAATTGCTTGAGGCCTAGAGTTGGAGACCAGCCTGGGCAACATAGCAAGACCCTGTCTCTACCAAAAGAAAAAGAAAAATTGAACATGGCTCGCACTTGAGCCCAGGTGTTGAAGCTGCAGTGAGCCATGATTTTGCCACTGCACTCCAGGCTGAGCAACAGAGCAACACCCTGTCTCAAAAAAAAAAAAAAAAGAATAAATGGAAATTTCCTGTTTCCGTGGCTTCTCTGAGGCTTCCTGCCGGCTAAGGTCTGCCCACTGTGGAGATCTGGCTGCAGAGATCTCCTCTTTCATGTTGTATGACTTGCGAGTGACTCAGTCCTGACAGCCTTGATTTGGGCTGTATTTAGGAGGCAGATCTGGTGGGGCTCAAGCCTGAAACCCCAGCTCATAGGATGACCCTAAGTAGTTCTGGCTCCACAGGACGCCAACTCCACCTGCGATCTGCCTCTGAGCCTCCGGACCTCAACTGCACTCTCTACTGTACATTTCCTCACACCTTGCCAAAGAGCTCACCTTAGAATATTTCAGCAGCTTGCTTGCCTGCCAGTCTCCCCTCTAAGTTTGTGAACTCAAGGGCAGGGACTGCCTCCCTCTTTGCTTCTCTAATGCCCAGAATAGTGCCTGACACATATGGGCACTTGGTAAGTGTTTGTCAATGAACAAATCAATAAGTTCACCTCAATAGGCGGATTCCAAAGCTTCTAAAATATTTCACAGATACTGCAAGTTTTGTATTTAAATATTTTGGTATAAATTAGCATTTTGACTATTCCTGATAAGGAGAATTAAAACCATTCATGTTTCCTTAGACAATGTTGTCCATTCACTCCCATCTAAGTCTTGGAATCTTATCAATGAACAAATATTTGAGTATCTACCATGTTCAAGGCACTGTGCTAGGCTCTGTAGATGAATCAAAGAAACACAAGAGGTGAACCCTTAAATAATTTACAGCTTTATGGCAGGACTGACTATTCTTTGTCCACTCAAAGGTCTTTCTGTGGAGTTTAGAGTACAAATAATAGCCATGGGGTGAGAAGAACCATGAGAGAGTGTGCATGAAGAAGTTTTGCAGAACGCCATCAAATTGTCCATTTAGAGTCTTCTATTTCAAGACCCTCAACTGTGGCTGGTTAGGGAGATGAGCATAACCTTTAGAAGTTAATTCTCCAGATAAATAAAAGGGACACTGCAGAAGTTTACATGTTACAAAATGCAGGAGACAGGGAAGTGTGTGGCATAGTAACCCTTTCATCTTCAAGGCGAGAAAAATATGGCACGGTCCAAGACAAACAAGCTATAAATTTCAGGCTTGAGCCCCACCAGATCTGCCTCCTAAATACAGCCCAAATCAAGGCTGTCAGGACTGAGTCACTCGCAAGTCACACAACATGAAAGAGGAGATCTCTGCAGCCAGTATCAGCCTTCAAGCTCCCAAGGGCTGGTCCTGTCTCTCCCAAATCCAACTTAAACTCTCAGGGATCCAGCATCAGAAAGTGACAAAGTAGAAAATCTGCAGGGGCAGCCAAGAACACCTTACAAGCCGAGGGGAATGGGGTCTTCTTGGAGCCAGAACTGTTAGTTGTAAAACTCTCAGAGCCAGACAGAGGGAAGGGAACAGATTTCTTTGGGGTTCTGTTGTTTATACTTAAGTGTTTGGACTTAGAAGACCACAATCGGCCTGTAAAGGCCTTGTCATTAGAGATTACAAAGAGAATTACTTTGGTGTAGACAGACACATCTTCTGTTTTTCTTTCTTTTCTTTTGAATGTCTTAACTTTTCTATTTGAACAGTATCAGAAATTGCTTGTATGGTTCTGCAGGCTCTGCCCTTACATGTAGTTTAAACAGTGACAGCCAGCATTTACTAAATGCTTATTACTGCCAAGCACTGTTCTAAATGCAACAACCCTGGAGGTGGGTACTGTTATTATGACTATTGCAATCCCCATTTTACAGATGGGAAAACTGAGACAAAGAGAAACTGAATACAGCTGGTAAGCAGTGAAGATGAGATTTGAACCCAAGCTCATGTCTCCAGAATCTGCCAACATAACCTCTAAGTTCTGATGGCTCTCAACAGCACAGTTGGGACAGGTTCATATGCATAACAAAGAGAAAACTAGGCCGGGCGCAGTGGCTCACGCCTGTAATCCCAGCACTTTGGGAGGCCGAGGCGGGTGGATCACAAGGTCAGGAGATCGAGACCATCCTGGCTAACACAGTGAAACCCCATCTCTACTAAAAATACAAAAAAAATTAGCCGGGCGTGGTGGCAGGCGCCTGTAGTCCCAGCTACTCGGGAGGCTGAGGCAGGAGAATGGCGTGAACCTGGGAGGCGGAGCTTGCAGTGAGCCGACATTGCGCCACTGCACTCCAGCCTAGGCAACAGAGCGAGACTCCGTCTCAAGAAAAAAAAAAAAAAAAAAACAAAGAGAAAACTAAACCATGCTGTAGAAAATTATTTCTGAAGCTGGCTGGGCGTGGTGGCTCACGCCTGTAATCCCAGCATTTTGGGAAGTCGAGGCGGGTAGATCACGAGGTCAGGAGTTCAAGACCAGCCTGGCCAAGATGGTGAAACCCCGTCTCTACTAAAAATACAAAAAATTAGCTGGGTGCAGTGGCAGGCGCCTGTAATCCCAGCTACTTGGGAGGCTGAGGCAGGAGAATCGCTTGAACTCAGAGGGCAGAGGTTGCAGTGAGCCGAAATCGCACCACTGCACTCCAGCCTGGGTGACAGAATGAGACTCCGTCTCAAAAAAAAAAAAAAAAAAAAATTCTTTCTGAAGCTATACTTGGAGACTCAGATTCTGAGGGCACAAAGCCAAAATACATTAGTGGGCCAGTTCTGATCCTGCCTGTCACCATCCAAGGTGTCAGAGGGAAGAAGGCAGCCTGTTCTCCCAACCTCATGTCTCCAGTTGCAACTTGCCTGGCACAGTCATGGAAGAATGGAGCCTACTTCCAGAGGGACGGAAAGGGCACTGGCGTGTTGTGTGGTGGTGGGGATTAGAGGCAACTGAGGTGTCAAATGCTCTCGGAAGAGATAAGCCAACATTGGTTGGTGTAAGTTATGGAATTCTGTCCAGTGTTTAGAAGCAAGGAATTTGATATAGATACACCAGCATGTATTCAAAAAGCATGTGGCTGGGTGCAATGACTCACGCCTGTAATCCTAGCACTTTGAGAGACCAAGGTGGAAGGATCGCTTGAGGCCAGGAGTTTGAGACCAGCCTGGCCAACATGGTGAAACCCCATCTCTAATAAAAATACAAAAAAATTAGCCAGGAGTGATGGCGTGTGCCTGTATTCTCAGCTACTCAGGAGGCTGAGGCAGGAGAATCGCTTGAACCCGGCAGGTGAAGTTGCAGATCGCGCCACTGCACTCCAGCCTGGGTGACAGAGCGAGACTCCGTCTCAAAAAACAAAAAGAAGTTCTCAGCTTACTTTGTTACTCTGGAGCCTTTACAGCTGTTAAGCTACTAAATAACTGAAAGTCAAGTTAGGGAGCCCAACTATGAACGCTTAAGTAGCAGTGGTGTCCTTAACAGTGGGGGTGAGGATATCAGGAAGCAAATGCGTGCTGAGAGCCAGCCAGGTCGGAGGTCTCTGAACAGAGAGCTGATGGAGGTGAAGAAGTAAGAGGGGTGGAGGGGTGGAGTGAAGCCCAACACAGGAATACAAAGGCTCTGTCCTGGGTCCACCAGAGAAAGAGGTCTGTGGGTTGCCCAGCCTTGCCCCATTTCTTCTTTCCCTCCCTTCCTCTCTCCCTTTTCTTTCTCCTCTTCCTCCCTTCCTCCCTTCTTGACGGGTCCTTCTTGACAGGGGTTTTGCCCAGTCTAGTCTCAGACTCCTGGCCTCAAGTGATCTTCTTGCCTCAAGCTCCCAAGCAGCTGGGATTCCAGGCGCTCTGCTATGCCCTTGCCCCACTTTCCGATAAACATGGCCATCTCATCCCCCACCTCCACACTCACTGCTCTACTCCCCCAAACTGAGGTGGTCCCTGGTTATTTTCAGTGGCTCTCCATTAGCCAAGATGTTATCAAAATTTTCTTCCTGTAATTTATATTGGACCAAAATAGGAGTTTGCTTTCATTTTCCACATATAAAATGATCATACTATATTTTTCAAACTACACCCACCCCTCCCCGGAAATTCTGAACCTCCTCCACCCCACCCCACCTACCCCCAGCTGTGGCCCTGATTTCCCCTGGACCATTGGTTGCAAAATAAGTAGTATGGATGGGTGGGTGGAGGAGATAAGATCCTCTGGGAGGTAGGTTAGAGCCAGATAACAGAGGGCCTTAAATGTTGCCTCGGTGCCTGGGCGTGGTGGCGCGGGCCTATATTCGCAACAGTTTGGGAGGGCGGGGTGGGAGGATCACTCGAGCCCAGGAGGTTGAGGCCGGCAGTGAGCCGTGATCATGCCACTGCACTCCAGCCTGGGTTACAGAGCAACCCTGTCTGAAATAAATAAATAAATAAAATGTTGCCATGGCAACCGCTGTCACCTGAGGCACACATTCTTCTTACATGAGGTGGGCAAAGAAGGGTCATTTAGGATGGCACAAGAGTGAAGTGAGCACACCTCCAGGGGACCGTCTTCAGCTCGGTTCTTGTTGAGTGGGGAAGAGGTGGTCTGATATAGGAAAAAACTTGCTTTGGTCAACCCCGAAGCTGAAGAGATGGGTTTTCCATGAGATCTGTCTCTGAGCCCAGTGGCTTTTCTTACCCCAGAAAAACCAGGAGAAAAGGATCTTTCCTATACTGCAGTCTCCCTTGATTTCACTCCTGTAGGAGGAGTGATATACGGTTTTTAGTTCTAACTTGGTATCTGCAGGTAGTGCTGGGGGGACAGAGGTGGGAGCACCACTCTAAGCCATTTTTATATTACAAATGGCAAAACAAAATTAATGCGTTGACCTGAAATAATGCATGAGTTATAGAAACTCAGGGCTGGATGCAGTGGCTCATGCCTATAATCCCAGCACTTTGGGAGGCTGAGGCAGGCAGATCACCTGAGGTCAGGAGTTCAAGACCAGCCTCGCCAACATGGCAAAACCCCATCTCTACTAAAAATACAAAAATTAGCCGGGCATGGTGGCACGTGCCCGTAGTCCCAGCTACTCAGGTGGTGGTGGTGCACACCTGCAATCCCAGCTACTCAGGAGGCTGAGGTGGGAGAATCGCTTGAATCCAGGAGGTGGAGGTTGCAGTGAGCTGAGATCATGCCACTACACTCCAGTCCCTGGGTGATAAGTGAGACTCTGTCTAGAAAGAAGGAAGGAAAAGAAAGAAAGAAAGAAAGAAAGAAAGAAAGAAAGAAAGAAAGAGAATAAGAAAGAAAGAAAGAAAGAGAGGAAGGAAGGAAGAAGGGAAGGGAAAGGAAGAAGAAGGGAAAGGAAGGAAGGAAGAGAAGGGAGGAAGGAAGGAAGGAAGGAAAGAAAAAAGAAAGAGAGAGAAAGAAAGAAAAAAAAGAAAGAGAAAGAAAGAAAAAGAAAGAAAGAGAAAGAGAGAAAGAAAAGAAATGAAACTCAGGTTCTTTGCTTTGGGCTTGAATTTATCTACCCAATATGGTGACACTGGTCATCTATGCTGATTTCAAAGATGCATTACTTAAATTCATTTTATACTGGGCACAGTGGCTCCCGCCTATGGTTCCAGCTACTTGGGAAGCTGAAGTAGGGGAATTGCCTTGAGGCCAGGAGTTCAAACCAGCCTGGGCAACATAGTAAGACCCCATCTCTAAAATTTTTTTTTTAATTTAAAAAACAATAAAAAATACAGTTTGTTTGGTGGACAGGATCTTTCAGTACATTAAGTCCATGGATTAACAATTATATTGATCATAATAAAGATAAGTAGTCCCCTTTTCTAAAAGGCTTGTTGAATAACCAAGAGGAGAACCAAGTTCTTCCAGGCAAGAGGGAATAAGGACATGGGAGAGTGACATAAGCCTGGCAAAGCTGCCTTCTACCCAGGAAAGCACCACAGTCAAGGTCACGGAGTCTGGGAGAAAAGAAGGTGAGGCGGTGGTGCTCTGTCACTTGTCTCTACTTGTTGCTGAGTGGCAGCCATCAGTTACAATTAACCTTTGGAATACATCCTGAGTCTCTATCAGGTTTTCTATCCAAATTTGGCATTAGTTGGCACCTACCTGTTGATACACAAGTAGTACTGTTTGCAAGGAGCATGAAACCCACTTCCCTATCCCTGCCCCCTACTCCCCTCCCAACTCAGAGAAACCACATTCAGCTTAGCTCTGTGGAGGAGTTAGCCTTTAATCTCATTAAATGTCAATGATAGGAAAGACTTTCTTCATCCACCCAGTTTCCCATCCATTCATTCAACACATCTCCATTGTGCAAGGTATTGTGGAGGATGTGTGGGCTGCCATCTCTGAGCCCAAGGTCTATGAAGTTGAAGTTAGCAATACCAGGCCAACGAGAGTAGTGGGGATGATGATTGACACCATGACAATTTCAATGATGAACTGTAATTAGCCGTTGTTTGGAGGAGGCTGGTGGTTAGAAGCCTCCTAAGCCTGCTGGCTAGGAGAGGAGCCAGGCAGGTATGGTGCCCAAAGGAGACAAAGCCTGAGCAGGGCTGTAGCCAGGACAGATTAAAGAAGCAGTATACCTGGGTGTGATGGTTCATGCCAATAATCCTAGCACTTTAGGATGCCAAGGCAGGAGAATCACTTGAGCCCAGGAGTCCAAGGGCCCTTCAACACTTAGCCTTCATCCTCTAAAACCCCCAAGGGCAACATGCTGAAGCCCCATGTCTACCAAAAATACAAAAATTAGCTGGGCATGGTGGTACACACCTGTGGTTCCAGCTACTGGGGAGGCTGAGGTGGGAGGATTGCTTGAGTCCAGGAGGCAGAGGTTGCAGTGAGCTGAGATTGTGCCACTGTACTCCAGCCAGGGTGGCAGAGTCAGACCCTGTCTCAAAAAAAAGAAGAAGAAGGAAAAGAAGAAGAAGAAGAAGAAGAAGAAGAAGAAGAAGAAGAAGAAGAAGAAGAAGAAGAAGAAGAAGGAGAAGAAGAAGAAGAGGAGGAGGAGGAGGAAGAGGAAGAAGAAGAAGGAGGAGAAGAAGAAGAAGAAGAAAAAGAAGAAGAAGAAGAAGACGAGGAGGAGGAGGAAGAGGAAGAAGAAGAAGAAGGAGAAGAAGGAGAAGAAGAAGAAGCAGCAGCAGCAGCAGCAGCAGCAACAACATGATCATGATTAGCCACTCCAAGGGGTGGACCTCCCTACAGCTTCTGCTTACACATCTGAATATGGGTGTCCTCCCATCTCCTTTTAAGAAATGGATCAAGCATGGATCAGGAGTGCATGGCATCCTCATGCACTTTGCTTTTCTGTGCTGTGGGTGTCTCAGCTGGTCATATTTAGGGGGCCAGAGATCCAAGGGCCCTTCAACA
Organism: Gorilla gorilla gorilla; assembly: GCF_029281585.2. NCBI lineage: Eukaryota > Metazoa > Chordata > Mammalia > Primates > Hominidae > Gorilla > Gorilla gorilla. The sequence continues at coordinate 51,323,258 of NC_073241.2, forward strand.
TTTAGCCTTCATCCCCTAAAACCCCCAAGGTCTGGGAAACTGAGCTCCTGACAGGTGCTGCCTGCCAACGGAGCAGTTGCCCGGGCTGTTGGGAGGGTCGGAGGCAGGCTTCCTGGTGTCAGCTAACCTCAGTTCTTTCTAAGAGGCAGTGAGTGAAAGTCAGTGCACTTGGCTGAGCACAAGTCCCTGAGTTCTCTGAGCCTTAGCCAATGGGCCAGCCAACCGGAGGCCTATAGGCAAGTGCTGCTCTTGGGTGAGCAGGAAGGAAAACGGGCCCCATTGAACACCTCCCAAGCTTGCTCCCACTTTGGCACCTAAAATAGTCAATTTTAGCTGATCAGGTTCATTTCGCAACTCGGTTATGTGATTCCCAAGCATTACCTCTTATCTCGAAACAGAGGTGTGAAAACAGAACCGACTTGGCACAGACTGGCTGCCTGAAGGAGGGTCTTTGTGTGAGGCTCAAGACTTGTATGGTGGAAAAGAACACACAGTGCCGGCCCGTATCCCCCCCACTTCCATTCATTTGTCTGAGACCAGACCCTGCCCTACCCACATTACAGAGTATCTCTGGCCCCTGTAGAGAGAAAAGATAGCACTTGTACCACTATGTGAGGGGCTTTGGCTCCTGCCTGGGGTGAATCTGCAGCCCCACACGAACAACTCAAATAGCTCGTGGATGTTTCCCAAATGTGTAGTGAGGCTTACTGCACAAATATGCAGGTGGCACCATGGCCCTGACCTCTAGGGAGAGAGAAGCAAGATGGCGCCATGCCAGCAGCTTCACAAAGTGGTGTTGTTACCTCTCCTTTAGATGTTCCTGTGTGGCTTCATTGGTGCAGAGGAGGATCTGTTTACACCGACTGGCTCATATTGATCCTTTTAGGGGAGGGGAACGACAATGCTGGCCTCTGTTAGTCTCTGGAGTATGCTGGAAGTGCTCAGCCCACCCCAGAGGGTGTCCTGTGATCCCTCTTGGTTGGCGCGATACTGAATTACACCCCTGGAGGGTGAGCTCATTCCTGGGCTCAGAAAACAAGTTTCTGACCAGGATTGGGGTAAAACTCCAGGTATTGGGTTCTTTGAGAAGCCCATTGTCTCCTTGAAGTGAGTTGAGGGCACTGTTTTTTCAGAGTTGGGTCTCTGGAAAACAGGGAAGTCCACAGGCTCATTTAAAATATACATGAAATGTCTCCGGGGATATGTTGGAAAAAATTTTTGAAATATACGTAACAGTGAAATCTGTGGGGTTTAAATATAATGCATCTTTTTCCCAAATCCTTTAAATCATAGTCATGGTCTCTTATTTTGAAAAACTTCAGCTGTCATTTTGGTGTAGTTTTTGTTTTTCCCGTTCAGAAAGACTGTGGGCATTTCGGGCCCTGTGTCCTGCTAAAGAGGTTATAAAATGAGTAAAGGAAAGCAGAGAGGGCCGTCTGCTAGATCAGGAGACAGGGCCCAGGACAGAGACGGCCTTGGGAGCAAATGTCCTGCAGGGCCTCAATTGCCAAGTCAGACTTGTGACTCCTAGGGATCATCCTCACCCCAGGGCGGATCCCTAGTGTGTGCTCCCTGTCACGTTCTTACAATACTTTCTTTTCAGCAGACTGAGGGATCTCCTATAACTCTTCCCTGAACTGGCTTCACCAGTACATGACATTAGCAAAATCAGTCTATTCTCCAGTAACCTTCAAGAAACTTTTTTTTTTTTTAAATAGAGACAAGGTCTTGCTATGTTGCCCATGCTGGTCTTGAACTCTTGGGATCAAGCGATCCTCCCACCCTGGCCTCCCCAAATGCTGGGATTACAGGCATGAGACACCATGCCTCTTTATCCCCACATCTCTACCTGCTCCGGCCTCACCTCCAGGTAGAATAAGGCACAGAATCCATACCATCCTTCTGCCTTGAACATTCTCCAATGTGGCTTCAGAAACCCACGCTGAGTCCCTATATGCGGAACCCTGGGACAACTTAGCCTACATCCTTTTCTCTAGTCAGCTTCCTTTCAGTCCATTCTCCACCCTGTAGCCAGAGCAAGTTTTCTAAAATGAAAATCTGCCTGTCATTCTCCAGCTTAAAGGGCTTTAATAGTTTTGTAGAGTTTCTGAGAAAAAGTATAAAGCCCTTTGTGTGGCATTCAGAGTCCTTCAAGATCTGGCACCTTCTTCCCTCTCTCTCTCTCTCTCCTTCTCATGTGCACACCAAGTTTCTTCCAGCCAGATCTGCTCCATGCTTCTGGCTGGCTTTCCACTCTCCGTAGGCCCTGCACAAGCGTCCTACTATGCCCAGTCTCTGCCTCTTCTTCCAGGCTGTGAACAAGCAGGGTGATGTCTTATTTGTCTTCCTATCCCCAGAACTTCACCAAATGCAGGTGGCAAAATACAGGGGCTCAGAAATTGTTTGCTGAGTCATTTTGAATTGGAATCTTTCCTAATATGTATTATGTACCTTTTTAAACAAAGTGAGCTCAACGAAATGTAATTTTTTTTTTTGGGTCTGGCTTAGTTGCTTTCCTGCGTAGACTGTGCTAGATTACAGTTGTATCTGGATACCATGTAGTCCTCGTGTTCCAGACTTGGGAAGGAAAGGAAAGCATATTTAGAGGGTGATTTTGTATTAACTAACAGCTTTTACAAATGAGTTGGATCAAATGCTTCCACTTCTAGGACCCTATATTATGGAAATGAAATACTGGAACTAATGGTTAAAAGGCCCAGCCACACTGATACCGCAGAAAACTATATAGCTGTTGGGCAGGGCACAGTGGCTCATGCCTGTAATCCCAGCACTTTGGGAGGCCGAGGCGGGCGGATCACCTGAGGTCAGGAGTTCGAGACCAGCCTTACCAACATGGCGAAACCCCATCTCTACTAAAAACGCAAAATTAGCCAGGCGTGTTGGTGCATGCCTGTAATCCCAGCTACTCGGGAGGCTGAGGCAGGAGAATCACTTGAACCTGGGAGGCGGAGGTTGCAGGGAGCCGAGATCGTGCCATTGCACTCCAGCCTGGGTGACAAGAGCGAAACTCCATCTCAAAAAAAAAAAAAGAAAACTATATAGCTGTTATTAAGGGAAGAGTAGATTTGTATTTCTTTTCTTTTCTTTTTCTTTCTTTTTTTTTTTAAGAGACAGGGTCTTTCTTTGTTGGCCAGGCTGGAGTGCAGTGGTGCAATTCTAGCTCACTATAGGCTCAGGAGATCCTCCTGCCTGAGCCTCCCAAGTAGCTGGGACTACAGCCACGAGCCACCATGCCCAGCTAATTATTTTATTTTTTTGTAGAGATAGTGTCTCGCTTTGTTGCCTAGGCTTGTCTCAAACTTCTCGGCTCAAGCCATCCTCCTGCCTTGGCCTGCCAAAATGCTGGGATTGCAGGTATGAGCTGCCATGGCATGCTTGGCCAATTTGGGTTTCTGACATGGAGGATGTCTATGGTATCAAGTGGTGAAGAAAGTGAATTGGAGAAAAATTGAACAGCATCATCCTCAAACATTCATGTGCAATTTTTTTGTATGTATAGAGAAAGATTTGGAAGGTTATGCATGAAATGGAAGGCCTTGTCCATTCCTGGGACTAGGATATAGAAAAGAGTGGAGGAATTGTTGATTTTTACATATTTTTCTGGAGTGGCCTCAGTGCTGAATTACAATGAGGTTCAATGAGGGGAGCATAGGGTTACGGTCAGTGACCTCAAAGCCCTAACATTATTTTTTTTTCACTGTATTTATTTATTTACTTATTTTTTGAGACCGAGTCTTGCTCTGTCACCCAGGTAGGAGTGCAGTGGTATAATCTCAGCTCACTGCAACCTCCGCCTCCCGGGTTCAAGTGATTCTCCTGCCACAGCCTCTCTACTAGCTGGGATTACAGGCATGCACCACCATGCCTGGCTAATTTTTTTTTGTATTTAGTAGAGATGAGGTTTCACCATGTTGATCAGGCTGTTCTCAATCCATCTGCCTCGGCCTCCCAAAGGGCTAGGATTACAGGCATGAGCCAGCACGCCGGGCCAAAGCTCTAACATTATTAGCACTGACATGGTTGGTTCTTCTTTCCACCTTCTGCCTGTTTTCTGTTTGCCAGAGGTCAATGTCCTGCCTTCTACAGACCCTTCTTATGGCTACTTGCGTTTAAATAGGGGATCATGGAAGATGGGCAAGGTTTCTCAAGAACCCAGGTCATGGCTTTTGCCAGTGGTGGAGGAGACTCTTTTGGTCAAGGGACTTCCCTGAAATTACCCACGGGGTTGGGCCAGCATGGGTCCGAGTTTCAACAGTTCTCAGCTGAGGTATGTTGAATCCTGCGGCAGCAGCACTTTGCCCTGTCGATTATGCTGTTGGAGAGTAAGCCTGGGTTAGGGTTCAAGTGCAGATGTGCAATGGGGAGGAGGTGGAGGAACAATATAAATGCTAATAGCCACCATTTACTCAGTGTTTATTGTGTCAGCACTGGGCAAAGTACTTTATAAACATTCCCGCATGTGACTGATGATTAAATTATCTCTGTATAAACTCTAGATTTATTTTATTCTCTTTATTTTTTTCCCCTGACTTGAAAATTAAAGCTTGCAGGTGATAAGTGATGAGGGCAGGATTTGAACCCAGGGAGTGGAGAGTGAGGAAGCAGTCTAGTTACTGTAGCCACATCACATGGGAGACTCATATTTGAAGATGCCTCCAACAGCATAACCAGAGCAAAGCGCTGCTGTGGGCTCCACCACACTTCAACCAAGAAGTGTTCAAACTCAGACCCACACTGGCCACCCTTCACCATTGGCAAGCCATGACTCCGGTTGCTGGAAAACCTTGCCCATCTTCCAGGAACCTCTATTTAAAGAACACAAAGGGACAGTGTCACATATTGAAAAGAAGACAGACCACAAAGACTGATGTCTGGTTTAATCCCCATTCTGTGGCTTGGTAATGACCCAGGGCAAATTGCCTCCCTGAGCTTTAGTTTTGTCATCTATAAAGTGGAGTGATAATCCCTATCTCACACAGAAGTAGTGAAGAATAAAGGAGTTGGTGTACGGCAGGCAGGAAGCCCTCCTTGGCACTTAGGACTCTAGCTGCTGGTGGCGGGGATGTGGATAGGACTTCATGCTCTAATAATCATGAGTAAGTGTCCTAGAGCACCAGTCACCAGGTCCTTGGGCATGCATTATCTCATTTGACCCTTACCATAAGCCATCAAGCTATCTCTCTACTCTCTTTAATTGCCCTGCTTGGGGCAAGAGTTGTTTACATTCAACCCTGTTTCTTCACTTCCATTTACACCTCAAACCGCTGGAATCTGGCTTGATCCCACCACTCTGTGGGCCAAGGTCTGGCCAAGGTCACCTATAGTCTGCTCCAGACAAATTTGAGCTGAGCAGACACTTTTCAGTCCCTAGCTTCTTGGATTTCACGTTTGAGCATTCTTCCCTTCACTCCTAGGGTTTTCTTCCTGCTTCCCCAGGTGCTCCTCTGTCTCTTTCATGGGCTTCTATCCCTCTATGGCATCTTCCTTGTTCTTAATATTTTTGAAACTTGCCACGTTCTCTTCACTCAGCTGCTGGAGTAGTCTTCAGATCTGATGACGTCATTTCCCTGCTCTGTGAAACCACCCTTGGCTCTTAGCATCAAGACCACAGTTCTCATTCAACATGGCCCTGGGGCCCCTGCCTTCCTGTGCCTTGCATCTCCAGTCTCATTTCAAAAATGAACTCATCCTTGGAATTCTCAGTTCCATCACAAGTAACTGAAATAGGTCACTCCCTCCATCCTCGGTCAGGTTTCCTATGCTTTGGCTCTTGCTGCCTCCTCTGCCTGGAATGAATAAGCCCCGACCCTCCAGCCCACCCACCACCATTTGTCTGGCTACCTAGTCACCCTGGCCCAGCTGGGATGTGTCTCCTGTGTGTCCCAGCAAAAACCGTGTGCTACCACAATCCCAGTCCTTATCCCATGAGAAGCTGTCTCTTCTACCGGATGGCCTTGGGAGCAGGGCCAAGACTTGCTCAGCCCTGTGTTCTCAAGCCCCTAGAGCACAGTGCGGGGGCACCCAGGACAGATGGGCAATACATTTTACTAAATGGAGACTTACCTGCTTTGTACAGTCTGTGGCTTACAAGTTAAGCCTGATATAATTTGAATGGTTGGCCTTTAATATCAGAGAAATTAACTGGTTCCTCTAGAATATTGATTAACAGCCACTCCAAAGAGAGGATATATGCTCTGTCATGTATTATTTGTTGGTGGAAGGTTGCTAGGGTGGTGGATCAGAGGAAAAAATGTTTTTTAAGATACCCATCTCCCCAGCTTTCCTCTAATTCATGCTATTTCTCCTCTTGCTAAGATAAATTGAAACCTTTGCCTTCTCTCTATTCTCCTTATTATCTATGAGTGCTGGTTGGAAGGATTTATTAGAGAAAGTGGTGAAATGCCCTACGCAATCCCAACATAGGACTCTCTCTAGGTTTAAGATGTGTAAAACTGCTTCTTTTTTGTTGCCTGTCCTAAACAGCAGGGAGATTCATTTAAGGAGAACAAGGCCTTCAGTACTTGTGGACTGAATCACAGGCACCAAGGCCTGCTAACTCCTAGGTGTCCCCCAATTCTGCAGGTTCTGCCTCTCCTTGCCCACCTCCTATGCCCCAAATTTCCAAATGGTACAGCTCATTCCTCCCCAAAAGTCCCCAGTCAGCTCCTGCTCTATAGAAGTAGTTACCAACCCAGGCTGTGCTGTAGAATCATCTGGGAGTTTTGCGGGGTTTTGTTGTTGTTGTTGTTGTTTGTTTTGTGAAAGAATCTTGCTCTGTTGCCCAGGCTGGAGTGCAGTGGTGCCATTATAGCTCACTGCAACGTCTACCTCCTGGGCTCAAGCGATCCTCCCACCTCAGCCTCCCAAGTAGCTGGGACTACAGGCATGTGCCAACATGCCCAGCTAATTTTTAAATTTTTTTGTAGAGATGAGGTCTTGCCATGTTGCCCAGGCTCACACCTGGGATTACAGACATGAACCACTGAGACTGGCCCCTCATGGTAGCTCTTTATGGTTATTGGTGATATACGTCCCCTAGTAGACTGTCTGCCTCTGAAGGATGTCTATAGCATAGACCAAAATGACCACAGCATTGTTCTTAGTAACTATTAGTTAGATTGAATTCAATGGAAACCTCAGCTGCTTCTGGATTCTCCTGGGTTGTCCAGGAGTTGAATCCATCCTTTCCTCCTCCATGCTGGGCACCTTTCCTCTTTTGCCCTGATAATTCACCCTTCATGAGGTGGGCTGCACCAGCTGCAGTAGGTCCAGTTTGGCTCAAATATTAATTACAAGATTGTTTTGTGGGCCTACGAATGCACTTGAAGTGGTTCAGGCCAACATAGATGAGAATACAAAAGCCATGAACTGAACACTGCTTTGCAAATAGATTGATCAATTGATGGACCTCATAAGTTTTGTTTTAAATTTTTTTATTGATACATAATAGATGTACCTATTTTGGGGAGTACATATGATAACTTAATACATTCATAGAATTCACAAAGATCAAATCAGTGTAATTGGGATATTCATCACCTTGAATACTTTTCTTTATGCTAAAACATTTGCTTTATTCCCTTCTAGCTATTTCAAAATATACAACACATTATTGTAAACCATAGTCACCTTACTGATCTATCAAACACCAGGTCTTATTTCTTCTATCAAACTGTACATTTGTACCCATTAATCAACCTCTCTTCATCCCCCCACCTCCTCCCCTTTCAGCCTCCAGTAACCACCAGTCTATTCTCTAACTTCATGAGATTTACGTTTTTAGCTCCCAAATATGAGTGAGAACATGTGATATTTGCTTATCCATGCTTGGCTTATTTCACAACACAGTGACTTCCAGTTCCATGCCTGTTGCTGCAAATGACAGGATCTCATTCTTTTTCATTGCTGAATAATATTCCATTGTGTATACATCACCTTTTCTTTATTCACTCATCCATTGATGGATACTTAGATTGATTCCATATTTTAGCTATTGTGAATAGTGCTGCGATAAAGATGGGAGTGCAGATATCTTTTCCATATATTGAAACTTACAGATGTTATCCTAAAAAGTTAAAAGTCTCCCCTCAGTCTGAACTGCTTTGACATCTGGAACTTCCTTTTTCAAACCCAAAGCTGCCTGTCATAATCCCAACTGATTCCTACCGCTTGTCTTTAAATTTTCCATCCCAATAGGCCACCAGCCCTTCTGCTATAAACTTGCACATTCTTTTTTTTTTTTTTTTTTTTGAGACGGAGTTTTGCTCTGTCATCCAGGCTAGAGTGCAATGGCCCTATCTTGGCTCACTGCAACCTCTGCCTCCCAGGTTCAGGCGATTCTCCTGCCTCAGCCTCCCAAGTAGCTGGGATTACAGGCATGTGCCACCACGCCTGGGTAATTTTGTATTTTTAGGAGAGATGGGGTTTCACCATGTTGGTCAGGCTGGTCTCGAACTCCTGAACTCAGATGATCTGTCCGCCTCAACTTCCCAAAGTGCTGGGATTACAGGCAGGAGCCACCGCGCCTGGCATACTCGCACATTCTTAAGTCCCTACTCTTTCCTGGCATTCCTCCCTTACCTAGAATGGGTTTCTCATCACCAAAAGCATCCTACCCACTGTTCAAGGTCAAATTCAAATGTCAACTCCTGGGTGTCCCCAGCCAGAAATGATTCCCTTCTCATTTGTTCTTCTAAGATAACTATTTTCTTGCCATTTAATTATTCTTCACTCAGTAAACATCTATTGAGCACCAAATATGTGCCAGGTTCACTTATCCATCCTCTCACTCCGTATGCTATTTTTTTTCTTCTTTTTTTTTTTGAGACAGAGTTTCTTTTTTGTTGCCCAGCCTTGAGTGCAATGGTGCAATCTCGGCTCACTGCAACTTCTGCCTCCCGGATTCAAGCGATTCTCTCGTCTCAGCCTCCCGAGTAGCTGGGACTACAGGCATGTGCCACCATGCCCGGCTAATTTTTGTATTTTTAGTAGAGACAGGGTTTCACCATGTTGGCCAGGCTGGTCTCAAGCTCCTGACCTCAGGTGATTCGCCTACCTCGGCCTCCCAAACTGCTGGGATTATAGCGTGAGCCACCACGCCTGGCCACTCCATATGCTACTATAATTATTTGGTTCTTATATGAGGGCAGGAGATGAATTTTTCTTTCTTTCTTTCTTTCTTTCCTTCCTTCTTTCTTTCTCTTTCTTTCTTTCCTCCTTTCCTTCTCTCTCTCTCTCATTCTTTCTTTCTTCCTCTTTCTTTCTCAGAGTCTTGCTCTGTTGCCCAGGCTGGAATGCAGTGGCATGATCTTGGCTCACTGAAAGCTCTGCCTCCCGGGTTCATGCCATTCTCCTGCCTCAGCCTCCCGAGCAGCTGGGACTACAGGCACCCACCACCATGCCCGGCTAATTTTTTTTGTATTTTTAGTAGAGATGGGGTTTCACTGTGTTAGCCAGGATGGTCTCGATCTCCTGACCTTGTGATCTGCCTGCCTTGGCCTCCAAAACAGCTGGGATTACAGGTATGAGCCACTGCGCCCGACCAAATCCTGTTTCTTTTTCTATCCCCCCCCCCCCAAGCCCTTCTTTCTAAGAACAGTGCTTTTCATATGGTTGTGTGCAACAATGTGGTTGACTGAATTGTGTGTTGTTGAACGTGGTCTTGTGAACTGCACACATGTTTTTTCTGGATATGGGTAATGGTATTTATTTTGACCTATCAAGGCTCTGTAAGGCACGACACCTACAGAAGTTTGGGAAGTGACTTCAGAATGAAGGGAACCTCCAGTAAGAACACAGAGTGCCACCCTGCAAATCCTTCCAGCGGCGCCTACAGTGGATGAGAAACATCTTCTCCAGAGTCCACCTCAGACGTGAAGATCTGAGTTGTTTGGTGACCAATCACGATGACTTCGCCACCGCCCTGCCTCCACTCTCCACTCACCTCAAGTGAATTGTGTGTGGCTCTTCCTGCCAAGGTCAATGCTCTACCTGAACACACGTTGGCTGTTTTTTTTTTTTTTTTTTGACAGAGACTTGCTCTGTTGCCCAGGCTGGAGGGCAGTAGCACAATCTCGGCTCACTGTAATCTCTGCCTCCTGGGTTCAAGCGATTCTCCCGCCTCAGTCTCTGGAGTAGCTGGGACTACAGGCGTGTACCACCATGCCCGGCTAATTTTTGTATTTTTAGTAGAGATGGGGTTTTGACTGTTGGCCAGGCTGGTCTCGAACTCCTGACCTCAGGTGATCCATCCCCGCTTGGTGTTCCGAAGTGCTGGGATTACAGGCATGAGTCACCGTGCCTGGCCATATTGTCTGATGTTCTGATTTCAGTCGTTGGAGTGTTCCCCACTGGACTCGTGTGCACGTGTGGAGCAGGGGTGCAGCCCTCCACAAGTCTGTTCTGGGGACGGCTGAAATCCCCCCCGACTCTCTTGCCAGACATCTCCCGTGGATTACCTCTGCTTGTCTTTCTCTTGACCTTTTGCTGGTCATCAAAGGGTTTTCTGGCAAGGTGTTTGCTTTCTCAGTGACCAACTGAGAGCTGCTATTTGGTTTCCTGATAACTAGATTAGGATTTTTCTAACTTTTAGAAAGGACTCCTAAGCCCATTTTTTCTGAAAGGCTAAACAGAAATCCCTCACTAACACTGATTTCAAAATCAGAACACAACAAATTCCCAAGCTGCACACCTTTCACAAGGTCTGTCTCACGTTTACAAGAGCAAGTTCTGTCTGTCTTTTTCCTTGGCCACTTGGATAGCACTTTCAGCCGTATCAGGGACTTGTCAAGGTGAAGAGAATGAAAGATTGAGTGAGAGACATAGTGTGAAACTACAACAAAAGCTGGGAGAAACGGAATGTTGCTGAAGGGAAGGTGGCTTTGTGCAAAATGTAATTGCTGTGGGAAACGGTTTTTACAAAGTCAAGATGAATTGGTGTGTTAGTACAGAGATTTTTTTTTTCTTTTACAAATGATCAAGGAAAATGGATTTTTAAAATGTAAACATTCCCTTGTAGTATTTACAGCTTCTCTAATATAGGAGGACAAAGGTCTCAGAGCTTAAAGTAAAAAATGCAGGAACAGGGAGATAACAGCTCTTTTACAGTTTGATTGTAATCTAAATATAACAAGAAAATCACTCTATACCTAAGACATCGTGATGAATAAATATCTGGGTAAGGAGATTATTGAGTCTTTTTTCTTTTTCCTTACTTTTTCTTTCCTAAGGAGTTTTCTTTCTTTGAGAAAGGCCTTTGGTGATGAAGATAAATAGTGGTTGAATGAAAAGCCAGTGTTGGGCTTTGCTGATAGAGGGTTTTGGGGAAATGATTTGTCAGGGCAGAGAAGCTAATAGATGAAATGTGAAACCTCAGAGATCACCTGGTTCAATCCTTCATTTTACACATAAGAGCACTGAATCCAGGCAGGTATGATTTGAGAAGGCACGAAGCCTAATCTCACAACATTTCAGGACCCACCTGTGTCCTATATGACACATAAGAAATACACTTATTTTTCTACCAAACTGGTGTCCTAATTAAAACCTCCTATGGGCCGGGTGTGGTGGTTTATGCCTGTGATCCCAGCACTTTGGGAGGCCGAGGCTGGCAGATCACCTGAGGTCAGGAATTCGAGACCAGCCTGGCCAACGTGGCAAAATCCCGTCTCTACTAAAAATACAAAAATTAGCCAGGCATGGTAGCAGGTGCCTGTAGTCCCAGCTATTTGGGAGCCTGAGGCAGGAGAATTGCTTGAACCCAGGAAGCAGAGGTTGCAGTGAGCCAAGATGGCACCACTGCACTCCAGTCTGGGTGACAGAGAGACTCTGTCTCAAAAAAAAAAAAAAAAAGAAAAAAGAAAAAAGAAAAAAAAAAACCTTCCTAGGGAAGAAATCCTTGAATTACTTCCATAATGACTTCTATTCTCTTTGAGACCAGCCTGACCAACATGAAGAAACCCCATCTCTACTAAAAATACAAAATTAGCTGGGCGTGGTGGCACATGCCTGTAATCCCAGCTACTCTGGAGGCTGAGGCAGGAGAATCGCTTGAATCCGGGAGGTGGAGGTTGCAGTTAGCCGAGATCGCGCCACTGCACTCCAGACTGGGCAACAAGAGCGAAACTCCATCTCAAAATAAATAAATAAATAAATAAATAACAGATTTTCAGTTTGCCAATAGAAAATCTGTTATTCAGGGAAGGTCATTATTGTCCTGGGCATCTAGTTCCATGTTTAGTGAATTTTGGCTATGCTGGTTCTCACTCTTGTTGATCCTTGAGAGGTTTATGTGCCTTGAGGTTTTGCTCCCAACCCCTAGTCCTTTGTCTTAGTCAGTTTCAGCTGATTTAACAGAGTTATCCCGTACACTGGCTGGCTTATAAACTACAGAAATTTATTTCTCACAGTTCTGGCCACTGGAAAATCTGAGATCAAGGTGCCAGCAGATTCGGGGTCTAGGGAGGGCCTACTTCCTGGCCCACATCTGGCCGCCTTCTCACTGGATTCTCACATAGTAGGAAGTACTCTCTGGGCCCCTTTTCTTTTCTTTTCTTGTTGAGAGGGAGTCTTGCTCTGTCACCCAGGCTGGAGTGCAGTGGCACGGCCTGGGCTCACTGCAACCTCTGCCTTCTGGTTTCAAGCGATTCTCCTGCTGCAGCTGGGATTACAGGTGCCCGCCACCACGCCTGGCTGATTTTTTGTATTTTAGTACAGACCGAGTTTCACCGTGTTGCCCAGGTTGGTCTCGAGCTCCTGAGCTCAGGCAGTCCGCCCCTCTCGGCCTCCCAAAGTGCTACGATTACAGGCGTTAGCCACTGCTCCCAGCCACTGGGCTCCTTTTGTAAGGGCACTGATCCCATTCATGACCAAATCACCTCCCAAAGGTCCCACTTCCTAATACCATCACATTGGGGATTAGGATTTCAACATACAAACTTTGGGGAGACACAAGCATTCAGTTCATTGCATTGCCCCAAGGTCTCACCGCCTCCATAGGAAAGCAATTGGCAAGCGGTTGTGTGGGGCCGTGCTGCGAAACGGCAGGTTTTCTCTGTGCGCAAGGGACAGGTCTACGGGCTCAGGCTCCGTTCCACAGTCAGACTTCTCCCTGCTCCACCTGGCTCTGTGGCTGCTGACAAGCTCTGTCCACTGGCACCAGCTCCGGCCTCAGAGGTTGTTAACACTGTTGGGGTGTCCTTTATGAGAAGTGTGAGCTACCGCAGGCCCAGGAGGCCCAGTGGTCAATCAGCCGCGTTCTCCTTCCAGGGAGGGGATGCCCAGCCACGCTCCCTACTCCTTGCACGGACGGAATGCACCAATTCTTTCCTAGCTGCTCACCCGTCAGCCCCCCAACCCACAGAGCTCTTGAAGGCAGTGATTGGGTCTTACCTATTTATTTGTTTGTTTTTATTTTGTTGTTATTGTTGGTTTTTGGGCTTTTTTTTTTTTTTTTTTTTTAGACAGAGTTTTACTCTGTTGCCCAGGCTGGAATGCAGCGGCTCAATCTCGGCTCACTGTAACCTCCGCCTCCTGGGTTCAAGCAATTCTCTTGCCTCGGCCTCCCGAGTAGCTGGGATTACAGGCGCATGCCACCATGCCGGGCTAATTTTTGTATTTCTAGTAGAGATGGGGTTTTGCCACGTTGGCCAGGCTGGTCTCAAACTCCTGAACTCAGGTGATCTGCCAGCCTCGGCTTCCCAAAGTGCTGGGATTACAGGCATAACCCACCACACCCGGCCCATAGGAGGTTTTAATTAGTACACCAGTTTGGTAGAAAATTTTGTATTTTTAGTAGAGATGGGGTTTCACCATGTTGGCCAGCTTGGTCTCGAATTCCTGACTTCAAGTTATCTGCCCGCCTAGGCCTCCCAAAGTGCTGGGATAACAGGTGTGAATCAGTGCGCCTGGCCTGTGTCTGATTTATTTCTGCATCCCTGTATTTAACCAAGGGTGAATGTTTAAGAGATGTTTGTTGCATGAAGTGATGCTCAGTGGCCATTTGCATCTGTAAAAAAACAAAACAAAACAAAACACTTGCCTTTCTTTCTTTTTTTTTTCGAGATGGAGTTTTACTCTTGTTGCCCAGGCTGGAGTGCAGTGGCATGATCTCGGCTTATTTCAACCTCTGCCTTCCGGGTTCAAGTGATTCTCCTGCCTCAGCCTCAGCTGGGATTACAGGCGCCCACCACCATGCCTGGCTAAATTTTTGTATTTTTAGTAGAAACGAGGTTTCACCATGTTGGCCAGGCTGGTCTTGAACTCCTGACCTCAGGTAATCCACCCACCTCGGCCTTCCAAAGTGCTGGGATTACAGGCGTAAGCCACTGTGCCCGGTCAGCACTTGCCTTTCACATCAATCATTTTTAATGAAGCATTCCTTGAGCCCATCCTATGGGTGGGTGCCAGAGTAGTACTAGACAGGCAGTCCCCACTCTCAAGGAACTTCCAGTTAACTAATATGACAAATAGAATTGGATAACTTAATCAAAGTGTGCTGACCAGTGGTGGCCTCATGATGGGGACTAGACCTTCGTCTTCATCAGAGGCACATTGGGAAAAAACCAATGCACGAAAGTCATGTTGGATGTTGTGGCCATTGATAAAGTACAGTTAGCATTAGGTACAGTGCAGGTGAAAAATAATGGTTGGTCTAGCCATTCAGTGCCTAATTGTGTTATATCCTTTGTGTATCTCAAAGCATTTTTTGTACAGGGGAGAAAAAGACTCAGAGCTTTCAAATCAAAGAACTTGGCATCTCAGACAGTTTCCCAATGTCTCCCCTTGGTTATGAAGACAACTTCTTGTCTCCTGAGTCCTTCTCTGTTAACAATCTTCAAGAAATTGTCTAAACGAGTTGCCCGGGATGTGGGCGTGATGGCTTGTGGGGGGGTGGTACGTGAGTTTATGTCCTCCTAAATAGACTGCCCTTGACAAGAGATGCATTGTGTGACACCAGCAGCTAAACTTGTAAAACGTGTTTGAAGCTCAAAATGTATCATGTTTTACCTGAGAAAACAAGCGATGGTATGAAATGTGTTGGAGAAGGCACCCTGCTGCCTCTGCAAAATAGCAGAGTGGAGAGCGAATTCTGTCCATGCCTTGCCAGCTTTCAGGAGGGAGATGCAGGCAGGGGGTTCTTTGTTTGCTCAGCACCTCACGCCAGGCCATGCCCGTGACAGCCCAAAACGAAACTGTGAATAGCAAGTCTATCACAAGGGTTCTCAAATACGAAAGTCGAGTTGGAACAAAGAGCAGGCACCAGCCAGTCTTCCTCTGTTAAAGATTATCCAACGCGTCACCTGGGTGCCAACATTCCCATAAATCCCAGCAGCTATAAGCAGCTCTGTCTCACCTAGTGTAACTGAATGGCGTTGAAACCCTGCCGGGGACCTCGTGGCATTCCATGAAACGACCTCATCACAGGGGAATGAACTTTATCTTGAAGCCTGTAAGTGTGTTTGCTTGAAAGATGATTTACCACGCTCAACAATGACCAAATTTCCTAAATTAAACCTGATCCTCGTGTTATAACTCTGAATTTCACAATCTCATCGAGAGGAATAGATCAGCTAGGGAAGTGTAAATCTCTCTGGGATGGCCTTTCAGTGACTCGGAAGGCTGATTCCTAGTTGGGCAGAAGCAAAGGCAGGAGGGTTTCACATTGGGGACAAGCAGAAAGCAGTGCCTGTCAGAGTGACAGGTTGAGGGAAGCTCCCTCCCAAACTCTGCTCCATCTTCCTCCCTCTAGGTCCTAATTTTTTGTCTGTTTTTCTTTTAGGAAGTGAGGCTTTCAAGGGTTCATGATTTGTGATAGAGAACATTAGCACCCCTTTCTCCCCCTTCTTTTTTTCTCACTTTGTTGCCCAGGCTGGAGTGTAGTGGCACGATCTTGGCTCACTGCAACCTCTGCCTCCCAGGTTCAAGCAATTCTCCTGCCTCAGCCTCCCAGGTAGCTGAGACTACAGGCATGCACCACCACGCCCAGCTAATTTTTGTATTTTTAGTAGAGATGGGGTTTCATCATGTTGGCCAGGATGGTCTCAATCTCCTGACCTCATGAACCACCTGCCTCGGCCTCCCAAAGTGCTGGGATTACAGATGTGAGCCACCATGCCCAGCCTCCCTTCTCCCTTTTCTAGGCCAGTAGGAGAAGCCACTCACTGTGGGCAGCAACTGCACGGACCTCTTAGAGTGGCCAGAGCCCTCCCCAGCTCCGTCTTCCTTACTCTCTTTGCTCAGTCGCCAGTGGCTTCCAAACATACAGCCTGGTTCTGAGAGGAGAACGGCCCACATCCCTTGCTGAAATTTCTTCTCTTTGCTCTAATTTCTCCAGGGTACTTACAATCCTGTTAAAGGATAGGGACGAATCCATGGAAACCATTTGGGAACACATAGAAGACAATAGAGTTCAAAAGAGGTCAGGAGGCAGGGTGCTGACATATTCTGAAAGACTGAACAGAAGGTAATCTTTGAGACTCCAGCAGTGAGTATGGCTTGGACAGGTAAAGAGAAGGCGTTTTAGATGAGGGATATGTCATGCCGTAGATAGATGGCAGGTACACGCTAGTTTTCTAGACCTCGATCTTTTGTGCTGTTTTGTTGAAACTTGTGCCAGAGCTGCGTGGTTTAAAAGTAAGGGTTGGGCACGGTGGCTCACTCCAATAATTCCAGCACTTTGGGAGGCTGAGGCCGGCAGATCACTTGAGTCCAGGAGTTTGAAACCAGCCTAGCCAACATAGTGGAACCCTGTCTTTACTAAAAATACAAAAAATTAGCCGGATCTGGTGGTGCATGCCTGTAATTCCAGCTACTCGAGAGGCTGAGAGAGGAGAATCGCTTGAACCTGGGAGGTGGAGGTTGCAGTGAGCCAAGATTGCACCACTGCACTCCAGCCTGGGTAACAGAGGGAGACTCTGTCTCGAAAAAATTTATATTTATATAATAAAATAAAAGGCCAGGTGCAGTGGCTCACGACTGTAATCCCAGCACTATGGAGGCGGGTGGGTCACTTGAAGTTGGGAGTTTGAGACCAGCCTGACCAATGTGGAGAAACCCCATCTCTGCTAAAAATATAAAATTAGCATGCGTGGTGGCGCATGCCTATAATCCCAGCTACTCTGGAGGCTGAGGCAGGAGAATCACTTGAATCCGGGAGGTGGAGGTTGCAGTGAGCTGAGATCGTGCCACTGCACTCCAGCCTGGGCAACAAGAGCAAAACTCCATCTCTAAATAAATAAATAAATAAATAAAAATAAAAGTAGTATCAGGCCAGGTGTGATGGCTCATGCCTGTAATTCCAACACTTTGGGAGGCCAAGGTGGGAGGATTGCTTGAGGCCGGGAGTTTGAGACCAGCCTGAGCAACATAGGGAGACCTCATCTCTACAAAATCAGCTGGGCATGGTGGTGCGCACCTGCTGTCCCAGCTACTCAGGAGGCTCAGGCAGGAAGATCACTTGAGCCCAGGAGTTTGAGGCTGCAGTGAGCTATGATTATGCCACTGCACACCAGCCTGGGCAACACAGCTGGACACTGCCTCAAAAAATAAAAGCAAAGAAGAAGAAGAAGAAGAAAAGTAGAATCAAAGCCCTGTGCTTCTGGAATTGGGCAGCTGGTCTCAGGGAGAAGCTGGATCTGAGGACCACAGAGGTGTCTTCCAGCTCTAGAACCTTCAACATGCATAGCCATGAGTGTGATTGGACCCTGGGTGCCCTATGGACATTCTACTGACCTGAGGTCACTTACCTTTCTTAGCTGATGAGGCTGTTTGTTACAGAGGACAGCAAGGATTTCAGAGTCAGACACAGCTGGGAGGAAATTCTGACTGTACTCTTACAAGCTTGTGCTATCTTGGATACGTGACCAACTTAAACGCTTTGCAAAATCAGAATAATGATGCCCTTTTTCCAGAGTTAAATTGCGGGAAAATATGAGGTAATATATAAAATTCCAGGGCCTCCATACATGCTGGTTTCCTTGTTTCTTCCCATTTCACTCTTCTGGAGGGATTTTTTTCCTTCTCTAAACCTTTACTTCGCCTAGCTGGCACTTCCTTTCTCACTTCCCCCCCACCCACCCCAAATTGTCCCTGGTCTCCGTCTGAAGGACCGAAGTGTGTGTACGGAAAGATTAAGCTGCCCTTTTTATAAAGGAGAAATGTATTCAAAATGGGGCACATCAAAAGTAAATGTAGGTGACAAATGTTTATATTTGGAAAGTGTTTCTGCTTTGATCCTGGTTTCTATTTTTTTGAGAGTTTGACAAATGTGCCCTCTGGGCCTTGGCGTCAAACATCTTCAGTCAGCAGAGCACTTTACTTGACGGGAAACTCATTTGATCCTGCACTTGCTGCTCCCCACAATCTGGGAGATTCGAAGTCACAGAATAGAACTCCCCTTGTCTTCCTGTCGTGCAGCCCAGAGCCAGTGTGGCTGGGCCAGGGATGGGCCATGCCTGCTTCTCTGAAGTCTTGCTCTTGGGACTGCAAAGCCAGAGACTGATGGAGGCCATCCCTGGCTCCTTTCTCTGAAGTATACTTGGCCATCACGAGTGGTTCCCTGACATCCTCTGCCTCCCTGCCTCCTCCATGAGCTCACATTGAGCTTTTTCTGAACAACCTCTGACCCAGCCACTTTGGAAGATGCCAAAGGTGATTTCCCAAGGGGAACTTCAGGGGTGGTTGCGTGGCATTGAATGCTGAGGAAAGTCTCCATACAGTCAGCTACTGAACTGATTTTTCCAGGGTTTCTTGCCAAGTCTTGCCCAATCCTTGCAGGCAGGTTATAAAGAGGCTCCATGTGTGTGGTGGCTCAGCGTGGCAAGGGTGTGCCACAGCCTCGTGTTGTTTTCAACACTCCAGTCAGGAAGATGTGTGGCCGGCTGCACTGCTGATTTTCGCTGGGAGGTCTCCTTATTCACAAAGTGGTTTCTTTCAGTCCAGACTGATTTCTTCCTACTTTTGGACCTGTGACCTGAAAACAGGAAAGAAGGCTACTGGGATAGTATCCACTATTTCTGCCGGGGTCACTGTCCAACCAAGTAAAACAGGACCCACTCTGAGTATTTCCGACAGAGGGACTGCTGCCATGCCAGGAACTGGTTATGTGGGGGAAGGGATGGTTGAGAAGCCAAATGGGACAGTGAGACAACAGAGAGGTTGGCTGCCGTAGGAAGCCACTGCCACGCAGGCTGGAGGGACAGAGGAGGAGGTTGTACTACTTGGGTGTAGGCACTGGGGTCACCTAGCAGAGGCTGGGACCGCCGTGGGTCCATCTCTCAGGAGCTTGAGCCCTGGACAAGATGCATCCTCTACAGTGGTGATGGAGGGGGGAGAAAGGTTCCTCCTTTTCCTCCCTATCTCCCACTATTGAGCATTGCTAAATCTGGACAGAAGCCATTGATACAAGTCCTGGGAAACAGCCTGCAGGGGCAGCCACTCACTCCCCAAACAGCAAGGAACGGTGAGGAGGTTTTTTGGTCCCCCTGGTGCTTAGAAGTCTGCTCTGGGACTTCTTCCTTCTCTGAAAACCAGAAAGCAGTAGTAGGAGGGGAGAAGGCTGGGATTCTGCAAAGAAAATGGCGTAAATGGCCTGTGCACAGCACAGTCAGAGCTACCCTCCTGTGTGGGGGTGCCTGGCAGGCCCCGCTGTTCTGACAGCACCGCTCATCCCTAAATGACTCTGCGGCTCTCTCACCAATAGCTGTGGCCTACTGCTCCTTTCTCTGAAATGCTGGCATAAGCAGGTGGCATTTCCAAGAATGCTCTGGGCTGGGATTAGCAGGCTATAAATTCCCTCAGGGGTCATGGAGAAATGTGCCTCTTACATGCCTCAGTAACTAAGAGCCTCCCTTGTTTGGCTCCGTATGGTACATGCTAGGTTGTGGTGATGCTGTGGGTATGAGAACATGGCTGATTCTGGAAATCTCCAGCTTAGTCCACAACTCTTACATGATTGCTCTTATGCGGCTTTACAGACACTGCCTTCTTATCTCTATGCGTCTTGTGAGAATATATTTTTTGACAATTGGTGGTTGCTAAGCAACTCTCTGGAAATGTGGGCCTGCAGATCTTATGCTTCTGGGTCACCTTGGGGAAGATGTGCCGCTGCTGTGGGCCTCGGTTCTCTCTGACAGACGGAAGAGTTATAGAAGCTTTCATTTCTTCACGTGAAAAACGGGTTGTGGCAATGTAAAATGAGACCAGAGATTTCAAAATATTTTGTAAATTGCTCATGCTTTTTTAAAAAATTTGAGATGGGGTCTCACTATGTTGCCCAGGCTGGTCTTCAATTCCTGGGTTCAAGCAATCCTCCCACCTCAGCCTCTCAAAGTGCTGGTTAAATGCCAATGAATAAATTAATGAATGAATGCATAAAATATCTGCCCTCAGGAAATAGTCTAGAGGGGGCAGCAGATATGTAGATAGATAAAAGCAGAATAAGGCTCCAGGTCTCATCCCATCTCCTAATCCTCATGCCGGGCTAGGCCCTTGACACACGTGCTAGGTCCATATGGCATCTGACTGAATGGGTGCATTAATGATTCCCATTCTTTCTTGCAAGCAGCTTTGCAACCACTCTTCTATTGATCTTGTGATGGCCTTGAATTGTGGGTAAGCAGACAGAAGGTAGGTTTTTGCGCGAAGAGACAGAGACCTTACTACTAAATGGATTGCCCAATTCACAGCAAATTGAGAGGGAGCCAGGCTGCGGGCTCACTCTCCTCACCTTGACCAGAGCCACTGTTTTTGGTTAAATAATCAAAGTAACAAATGTTGGCTATAAACTCTCCTAATATATTTGGTTAATTATGTAAGTTGCCAACTAAGAGTAGCATCAAAAGTATTTGACACTTTACTGTTAACCTCTCTTAAGAACTCATTTTTGGAAATAAGATGTTAAAATCCGCAGTGGCTAGAGAGAAGAAAAACCAGCTGATATGCAATCTGTGCTTAGGTATTAAAGCTTCTCTTAGTACCTGCCCCCTCTCCACTTTTTTTGATGAACAACACTTAAATACCAGTAGCAATATGTCCAGGATCAGTAAGTCAATTTTCTATGATAAAAGAAGCATTAAAAAAAAAACAAACCTGGAAGATAGTTTGAACAAATAGAAGTGTTAACTTCATGAGGAAAGAGGTCAGTGGTAGTTCTAGGTCTCTGCTAGGGGAACTAGTACATCCTTGTTACAAGGAAAAGCAAAAGGAGAATCAAGTTGTGACTGTGCAGCCACAAGGCCAGAGCTTATAAAAAAAGCAGAGGAAGCAGAATAAACCAGGTGTCCTAGGTCTTAGAAAAGTGTGCTGGTGGCAAGAGAGAGAGAAAAGAAAAGAATAAAAATCTACTGTCTCTGTAATTTTTTTTTTTTTGAGACGGAGTCTCGCTCTGTTGCCCAGGCTGGAATGCAGTGGCGTGATCTCAGCTCACTGCAACCTCCGTCTCCTGGGTTCAAGCGATTCTCCTGTCTCAGCCTCCTGAGTAGCTGGAATTATACGCATGCGCCACCACACCCAACTAATTTTTGTATCTTTAGTAGAGACGGGGTTTTATCATGTTGGTCAGGCTGGTCTTAACATTTTTTTTTAAAAGGCTGGGCACAGTGGCTCATGCCTGTAATCCCGGCACTTTGAGAGGCTGAGGCAGGAGGGTCACTTGAGGCCAGGAGTCCGAGAACAGCCTGGGCAACATAGTGAGATCCCATCTATATAAGTAATACTACTAATATATAAATTATCTATAATATCATATATAACATATAACACGTAATATAAGATATGATATATATCTCATATAATATATGTTATATATGAACTTGCCAACCAGGTTGTGTGTGTTTGTGCACTGGCATGTGGATGGAGGGCTAGACAGTGCTGTGGGGATATGGGAAGCCTCTTTAGGCTGAGTCATTCTTTGTTCAGGGGACTTCATATAATGAGGTCATCATCACTGTACTTTCTGAGATTCTCATACAGGCTGGAGAAGGTTTCAAGGGATGAGGCTTCCTTTTCAATTAGGAGTATGACAGCTTTGATGGGCACGACTCTATACAACCATATTATTATATGTTATATTTTAATATTATTTAAGATATATATTATGCTATATTATATGTCTTATAATATATAAAACATATTATGTTAAATTGTATATTATTATATTATATATGGAAATTTTTTTGTTTGTTTCGTAGTAGAAAAGTAAGTGGCAATAGGAAGACCCATACATATGAATGACTCAGAATTTTGGACAATAATCAAGAAGCATCCCCATGTCTGGTAGACAATGGATAACCAGTTGCCTAGAACAGCTGAGTTGTTCATTTGCTCACCAGCAGTAGCAGGCTGTTCTACCTCGTCCTGGAAATGATTCCAAGGGGAGTCAGCAGCCTTGTGGCCATGGGGACCTCATCACTGTTTGCCTTTTCATTATCAGGTAACATTAAGGCCCCCATTTTACAATTGGTTCTGGTTCTCAGATCTAATAGCTGTGCTTTTTGTGGAAAAAAATTTTTTTTAACATCTTTTTTCGTGGGAGGGGCTGCGAAATGAACTTCCAAAATGGGGATTGTAATACAGAAAGGCCGAGAAGCTTTGCTCTGTGGTTTTGAAGGTAAACCTTTCACTTCTGCCCTTAAGTCTGCTCTTTTTCTTTTCTCTCAGAAGTTCTGCTGCCTGAGAACTACTCAGATGGGTCAATACCCAACACTCGAGCATAAGAGACACAGGTTTGCAAAGAGGATTTTTCATGGTGGTCAAAGGAGAGGAGGCTTGATATTTTCTCTGCTTTATCAACTTGAGCTGTGTCTGGAATGGATGTGAACAGTTTTCTCAGTGGGGTTGGGCTCGGGGAAAACTAACTCTTCCCCATGCTCCGGGCCCAGGAATGCTAGCAGGGAAAGACTAAGGACAACATGGTTCCCATGAAATGAAGCTCAGCTCTAAGCTGGTATTTTACAACTAAAACCTATTTCCATTCTAACTTTGTATCGCTTCTCAAAAGTCCTAAGGGCTGTTGATGCCTCTTTGTGTGTTTGTGCGTTGAAACGTGGATGGGGGGCTAGCTGGTGCTGGGGTGGGGAACAGGAAGCCTCTTTAGGCTGGTCATTCTTGGTTCAGGGGACTTCGTATTAATGAGGTCACCATCACTCTACTTTCTGAGATTCTCATACAGGCTGGAGAAGGCTTCAAGGGATGAGGCTTCCTTTTCAATCAAGAGTATGACAGCTGTGATGGGCATGACTCTATACAAGCTTTCTTTGACACACTTGAGCTTTTGTAATAATCCCTTTAGATCAAACTGACTCTATACAAGCTTTCTTTGACGCACTTGAGCTTTTGTAATAATCCCTTGAGACCAAACCACCAGCAATGTGGTAGACTGACTTATACGCAGGTCGACACCACTGATTTTTATCCTGGACAGCTTATGATGGAATCTTATGTTCCAGAATTAAAACTTAAAAATGAAAGTTCATCACATTCTTCCAACCTACTGAGGAAAACTGGCTTCTTTTCTGGAGTTATTTAAAAATTTTCTTTGATCTTATTTTGTGTCTGGAGATATGAAGTATTGTGTGTGAAATTCAGTTCTTCACCTCTTCGCACCCCCCCACCACCCACAAGACGGAGTCTTGCTCTATCACCCAGGCTGGAGTGCAGTGGCATGATCTTGGCTCACTGCAACCTCCGCCTCCCGGATTCAAGCAATTCTCCTGTCTCAGCCTCCCAACTAGCTGGGATTACAGGCGTGCATCACCATGTCTGGCTAATTTTTGTATTTTTAGTAGAGATGAGGTTTCACCATGTTGGCCAGGCTGGTCTTGAACTCCTGGACTCAAGTGATCCACCCACCTTGGCCTCCCAAAGTGCTGGGATTACAGGCGTGAGCCACCAGACTCGGTCTGAAATTCAGTTCCAATGAAAGATGCTCTCCAGTTAAAAAAGGGGAAGATAATGTTAGAAATCCTCTCACTTGTATAGTTATTTTTGGCGAAGTCCTTTTGAACTTTCTAGCCTTCCAAAAAACCAACACCACAAGAAGAAAACAGCCAGGAACCTCTTGTTTCTTGACATTTAAGCCCGTTGTCTCTTTGGTGGTAATTCGTGTTGAAATTTAATAGTGTGATTTGGACCCCTGGCTTTTCTGTGAGTTTCATGCATACCAGGAATGGGGCTATGGAAACCCATGTGCTGAAACACAATTGTAGACAAGTTGGGTTGGATAAGCTTTGGTGCAGAAAGTCCTGGTTAAAAAAAGCAAACAACAAAAAATCCTAGAGATTTAAATTCTCTTTTTTTCATGGAATGGTGTGGGTGTATGGGTGGGAAAAAGGTATAATAGTGGGGAATGGGTGGGTATCTAATGAGTAAGTTTAATTGGACCTTTGGTAATTTATTAACTTGTTATTGGGTTGAAGTTCTAAGCTGAGATCTAAGAGTCTTCTTCAATCATATGCATGATTTGGGGGCGGGTGAGGTGGGAGCTCCATTAGTCATCCGATTCAGTTATCAAGAAAGCTCAGAATTGGGCAGGGAACAGCATGGGGCTCTGTATGTAAGTGTCTTCTGCTATCTGTCCGCCTGACATTTGGACTTTCTATTGTTCTCCTTGTGAGATTACACCTTCTCGCCCACCCCAGATCACTTTTAAGTTTCTCTGTTCTCAAATTCCTCTGGAAATGAGGTTCCCGGAGGGACAGGCAGGCAGCTACGATGTCTGGATAGCTTGCCTCCACGTTCTCCACACCAGAAGGTGGTGGAGATAAGAGCAGTGGCCACCCACCCAGCCCTGCCTTGTGGAGCCGGCCAGACTTTGTTGGCTGAGGGGACAGCTGGCCGGTGTCTGAAAAGAACAATAAGGAAGAGGTAGATCAATCGGGTCGTGCAAGCTCTGACCTGCAGAACTCTTTACCGATTGCTCAATTCTTCCCTTTCTTCCACTCCAAGGGACAAAAAGTTTAGGCTTTTCCTCACAATATTCCCCTCCAGTGGGTCTCTACCCCCAGGTCCCCTTTATACAGCTGTGGAGTCTCCATGAAGACCCAGAGAGATGTTCCCTCCGGTTTCCAAGTTTATGACTTTTCTAGGGACTGCCTCTCTTGTAGGGACTGCCTCCCTTGTTGACAAGTCTAATACCCATGCTGGGTGGAGGCGAGGGGCAAAGATAACAGGGCCAGAGAGAATCCCCCAGAGCCCTTGGAAACAGCAGCTCGCAGCTCAGTGAAGGAGGGAGTTGTTAGCAAAAGCAAGGCCTTGTGAAGGCTCTGGGGGTAGTTGCCAGATGAAAGGTGCAACGTTCAAAAGGGATTTCATCCTTAAGCAAAAAGCATTTAGCAGCCGTCTGACTGATCATTTGGAGGAGGGGGAGATATTATGCCAATTAAGTCAAGACAATAGCATCTTGTTCCCCTTGCAGTGAGCCCTGATAAAATTGCCTGTCCAGGGGAAGGAAAGTATTTCATTATTTCACCTTTGAAAAAGGATAATCCTTTCTGTATTTCCTCTCTGGGGAGAGCGTCCTTTGTTCTTTTGCCTCTGACCCATAGCTACTTCTCACATTCAGTTTTGGGGGAAAGAACTTGGAATTTTTTTCAAGTGCGTGATTAAATGACTGAGCTATTAGACAAGGGAGGACCAATCTCAGGGATTCTGTAATTAATAAAACCAGGAGTGATACCATGGGGACCTCACAGGATCCTCATTCCAGGCTGGGGTTGTGAATACACTGGAAGTTCCCTCCTGTCCCTGAGGGATTCCTGGGTGGTCCCCTCAGCAGTGACTTTTTTTTTTTTTTTTGTTTGAGACAGAACCTTGTTCTCTCACCCAGGCTGGAGTGCAATGGCACAATCCTGGCTCACTGCAACTTCTGCCCCCACCCCAGGTTCAAGCGATTCTCCTGCCTCAGCCTCCCAGTTAGGTGGGATTACAAGTGTGCACCACCACCACGCCCGGCTTATTTTTGTGTTTTTAGTAAAGATGGGGTTTCACCATGTTGGCCAGGCTGGTCTCGAACTCCTGACCTCAGGTGATCTGCCTGCCTCAGCCTCCCAAAGTGCTGGAATTACAGGTGTGAAACACTGCGCCTGGCCTCAGCACTGACTCTTGCTCAGCATTGACTCATGGGCAGATGTGAAACTCTGGAGAAGACCTTTTAGATTCAGAAGGCCACCAGCTACCACTCCAATGCTCTTACTGCAGGATAGAAAGTAGTCAGGGAAGTCATTGCTTTCCAGAATCACTAAACTTGGAAACTGGGAAGGATCTCAAAGCTCATCAAGCCCAGTGTCTCCGTTTTACAGCTGAGGAAGCTGAGGCTGGAGCCGCCTGAGTGACTTTCCCAAGGTGGAACCACGAATCAGCTGAATGAGTCTAATACGCCCCGCAGCACACCAGGGTACATTCCCCATATGTGGCAGGCTCCACTGGCCAGGCACAGTGGCTCACGCCTGTAATCCCAATACTTTGGGAGGCTGAGGTGGGAAGATCTCTTGAGCCCAGGAGTTTGATACCCACTTGGACAACATAGTGAGACCCCTTCTCAGAAGAAACAAAAGTGTTATAGGGCCCAGGAATGTTAGAAAACAAAAGGGAAAGAGGCCGGGCGCAATGGCTCATGCCTGTAATCCCAGCACTTTGGGAGGCCAAGGTGGGTGGGTCGCTTGAGATCAGGAGTTCGAGACCAGCTGGGCAACATGGTGAAACCCTGTCTCTACTAAAAATCCTAAAATTAGCTGGGTGTGGTGGTGCATGCCTGTAATCCCAGCTACTTGGGAGGCTGAGGCAGGAGAATTGCTTGAACCTGGGAGGTGGAGGTTGCAGTGAGCAAAGATTGTGCCACTGCACTCCAGCCTGGGTGACAGAGAGAGATTCTGTCTCAAAAAAGTAAATCAATAAAAGGGAGAGTTAGAAACCCTGCCTCACATAGTTCCTCAAGTCATTGTGTTCTCAGCCTGGTCAGGAAGTACCAAGCATCCTTTTACCAGTCTTCAAAGTTGTTTTAATCATGAAACATCTTTCACTGAGGAATGAAAGCCTTTCTTGTACTAGTGAAGAATGCTATTTTACTATCCTCCTCCTCTGGGGTGATCTTTTCTTTCAGGTAAAATTCAAGGACCTCACCTTTTCTTAGAAGGGTCAATGATGAAGAGTGTCTTTTCCCAACTTTGGTTATCACCTTGCTATGGTCTCACTTCCGAAGGAGTGGTAGAATCAGGCTTCAGGATTCTCTGCTGGCCACCGGTTCTCCTCTCATCATTCTGGGCACTGGGGGGCAGGTGACCCAAAAGGAAAAATGGAAGCTGGTTCTCATCACACTGTAGAGGGAAAATTTTCTGGGAACAGACTGGGTGTATTTTGCCTACTATTGATATTTTAATGGGAGCAACAGCTTTCCTGAGGACCTGACCATAGGCATCAGTGTCAACTAACACTGTGGTGTGAGTGTCCAGAAAGGTTAGTTTTTGTTTGTTTGTTTGTTTTGAGATGGAGTCTCACTCTGTTGCCCAGGCTGGAGTACAGTGGTGCAATCGTAGCTCACTGTAGCTTTGAACTCCCGGACTCGAGTGATCCTCCCACCTCAACTTCCCAAGTAGCTGGGACTACAGGCATGTGCCACCATACTCGGCTAATTTTTGTATTTTTTGCAGAGACAAGGTCACTCAACATAGCCCAGGCTGGTCTCAAGCTCCTGGGCTCAAGTGATCCTCCTACTTCAGACTCCTAAAGTGCTAGAACTATAGATGTGAGTCACCGTGCCCAGCCAAGGTTGATTTTTGAATATGCAATTGATTGGGAGGCTTAATAATACTAGTGAGGGTGCAGTGTGTGCATGTGTGTGTGTGTGTGTGTGTGTGTGTGTGTTTAGTGCAGAGTAGGGAGGAGGATACTGGCCTGGCCCTCGACTAAATCTTTTGGGCAGGACATTTATTGGAAATGTTATGGAATGCGTGTGGAGCTTATAGAATTACCTGTCCAATAGCGGAAGTTCTTTGAGCTGGCAAGCCTCAGAAATCAAGTCCCTAGGGCTGCCCCACTCAGCCCTCAGTACTTTAGTCACAGCATGCTTGCTGCCCACGATTTGGAGAATATTTTGAGCCCTCCTAGAGTATTGATCTACTTCTCATGATTCTGTCTGGCAGTGCACACTTATGCATTTCCTTGTCCCGGGGTCCTTCTCCTCTGTTTCTGAAATGAAAGGGGGACAGGGCTTGTTAGGCCATGAAGACTTCCCCATCTTTTATTCTTTACAGTTCTCTCTCATCCAAAAATGATAAAATATCAGAGATCCAAATTTTACTTTTATTTGGAGTTAAAATAATTTTGATACTTTTGATATTAAGAGGATAGTAAAGAATAAAAGATGGAGAAGGCTTCTTCCTCCAAATTCCCAGATCCCCTTTTACCTCAGAAGCAGAGCAGAGGGACCCCAAGACAGGGAAATGGGTGAGTACACACTGGCACTGCCAGGCAGAATCACAGAGCTGGAGGGAACGCGTGCGTGACTGTCCATTCATCATCCTAGCCTTGACCTCTTCATTCCTCAGACTTCTCCAGAAAGGAAAACAGCAGTGGTGGGAAGGGCTGAGGGGAGGTCAGGGGGCAGTTACGGAAGGGGTGATGAGGGCTATTTCTTGGACAGTCCTAGCACAGGCAGTGGCAAGAGCACCAAATCGCTCTGAAGTATGGATTGAGCTGTTACCATTCATTAGAGGCCTGTGTGAGGATCCAAATAGCCTAACTGGAGTTGACTGACTCTCCTGACAGATATAACCACTCCAATTTTCTTTCTTTTCATTCTTTCTTGAGAGTCGGGGTCTCATTCTGTCACCCAGGCTAGAATGCAGTGGTGTGATCATAGCTCACTGCAGCCTCAAATTCCTGGGCTCAAGCAATCCTCCCACCTCAGCCTCCTGAGTAGCTGGGACTACAGGCACATGCCACCATGCTTGGCTAATTTATTTTGTTTTATTTTTTACAGAGATGAGAATCTGTCTATGTTGCCCAGGCTGGTCTCCAACTCCTGACTTCAAGCAATCCTCCTGCCTCAGCCTCCCAAAGTGCTGGGATTACAGGCATGAGCCACAGTGCCCAGCCCCACTCCCATTTTCTGAATCTTTCAGAATTTCAGATTGCCTTAAACTGCCCAAAAAAGCTGCTGTAAAACCTCGACATATCACTGCTGCGCAAAACCACCCAAATCATCTTCAGCCTCTGCCGTCTGGCATGTGACTGGCCTGCATTTCAGGAGATGAAAGATCAGACCTTTGTTATTTGTTAAAGCACTCAGCAACCCAGAACTAAACATGCACGCCGATGTTGATTTGAGAACTAAAGGATATCTTTCAAGTCCAATAAATGTGATAAAAATAAACAACATCCTTTCATAAATTTCATGGAGCATGGCTCTGTGTTTATCTTGTGTCATGTACTTGAGATTACCCCATTGGGGGAAGAAAACACTTGATGAATGCAGGGAGTCTATTTTGTAATCTGCAGTAGTTGGAAAATATTTTCCTACTTCCTACCATGCCCTTTTTTGGCTTCTCTAAGGAAGTTATTAATGGTGCACTTTACAGTATTAGAATGCAGCAGCTTCTAATGAGAAATCCAAAAGATTCCTAGGTTGCAGCCACCCTCCTATGTGGTAGCTGCTTATAAAAGGATTCCATGTTCTTTTTTCTTCTACCCAGTGGCTGAAGAGTTTTACTTGGGGTATTACGACATCTGAGAATAACAACAACAGTAGTAATAACAAAAACAATAATACTAATAATACTAACCAATGCGTCTAACACATATCGAAGTGCTAGACAAAGCACTTTTTAAAACTTTATTTTTTTAAGACAGAGTCTCACTGTGGAGTGCAGTGGCATCATCTCGGCTCACTGCAACCTCTGCCTCCTGGATTCAAGCAATTCTCCTGCCTCAGCCTCCTGAGTAGCTGGTATTACAGGCGTGTGCCACCACGCCTGGCTAATTTTTGCATTTTTAGTAGAGATGGGGTTTCACCATGTTGGCCAGGCTGGTCTCAAACTCCTGGCCTCAAGTGATCCGCCTGCCTCGGCCTCTCAAAGGGCTGGGGTTACAGGCATGAGCCACTGCGCCTGGCCTTTATAAACTTATTTAGCCACACAATATTATGAGGTAGGAACTGTTGTCATTCTCATTTTATTCATCAGAACCTGAGACTCTGAGGTTGTGTCTTGTTACAGGTCATACAGCTGATAAACAGTGGAAGATGGGATTTAAGCAGTTCTTACTCCCTTGATTGAATGAATACATCAGTTGTGACTCAGTTTTGAAGCACATCCATCTTATTCATTCATCTGTTGAGCTTGAATATAAAATGTAATAGAGCATCTACTGGAATTGGGTATTGTTCCAAGCACTGGAGATGCTGGGACAAAGCAGACAAAACCCCTGCCCTGGTGGAGCTTACAGTCTAGTGAGGTCTAGTGTGATGAAATCTAAACTCAACAAAACAAAGATCAACTAAATAGCAACTGAATGGTGGAGATGATATGGCGAAAAATAAAGAAATGAACATAGAGGATATGAGAGCAGGGGCTGCAATTTTAAATATGGCAGTCTGAGGAGGCTTCATTAAGAAGGTGAGATTCCAAGAAAGAGCTGAAGGAGGTGAGGGAGTGAGCCATATGGCTACCTGGGGGCAGAACCATCCAGGGCAGATAGAACATGCAAAGGCCCTGGGGTAGGGCTATGCTTGGCATGTTGGAGGAACCATGAGGAGACCAGTGTGGCTGCAGAAGGACGGAGCAAGGAGGAGCACAACAGATGAGGGGAGAGAGGCTGGAGGGTACAGAGCCTTTTCTTGCAGGCCTTGTAGAGGCTGCACCTTTTCTCAGGATGGGGTCGGGGGATTGGAGGGTTTTGAGCAGAGAAGTGACAAGATCTGACCTAAGTTTTATTTATTTATTTATTCATTTATTTATTTTTCTGAGATGGAGTTTCACTCTTGTTGCTCAGGCTGGAGTGCAATGGCACGATCTCTGCTCACTGCAACCTCCACCTCCTGGGTTCAAGCCATTCTCCTGCCTCAGCCTCCCTAGTAACTGGGATTACAGGCGTGCACCACCATGCCTGGCTAATTTTTGTATTTTTACTAGAGACGGGGTTTTGCCATGTTGTCCAGGTTGGTCTCGAACTCCTGACCTCAGGTGATCCTCCTTGGCCTCCCAAAGTGCTGGGATTACAGGCGTGAGCCACCGTGCCCGGCCTAACCCAAGTTTTAAAAGGATCACTCTGGCTGCTGTGTGAAGATGGACACCAGAGGGACAGAGTAGAAGCCAGGAGCCCAGTTAGGAGACTTGCAGAAAACCAGGTAGGAGCTAGTGGTGGCTTTGACCAGATCAGGAACGCTGCAAGGGGTGAGGAGTAGTTGGGTTCAGAAAATAAATAGAAGCAAACTCGAATTTGCTGATGGATTTGTGAGGTGTGAGATAGAGAGAGGTGTTACGATGTCTCTGAGGTTTTCGTTTTAGGTGAATCCAGGACAGGGGTTATGAGGAATGACTTAAAATCAAACTAGGAATGTATTTTACTGAGGAAAAGATCATAGAGGCTTGAGAAGGGAAAAGTGGAGAGAGAGCACCCACACTTCTATTTCTAATCAGTCTGAAAAATGAGGTTTTAGGAAATTCTCAACACAATGAAAAGATAAATGTTTGAGGTGATGGATATACCAGTTGCCTTAATATGTTCATTATGCATTGTATGCAGCTATCAAAATATCACATGTGCCCCCCATGTGCTTTTTTTTTTTTTTTTTTTTTTTTTGAGACAGAGCCCAGAGCCTCACTCTTTTGCCAGGCTGGCGTGCAGTGGTGTCATCACAGCTCACTGCAGCCTTGACTTCCCAGACTCAGGTGATCCTCCCACCTCAGCCTCCCAAGTAGCTGGGACCACAACAAATGTGTGCCACTACACTCAGCTAATTTTTTGTAGAGAGGGAGTTTCACCATGTTACCCAGGATGGTCTCAAACTCCTGGGTTCAAGTAGTTGGCCCGCCTTGGCCTCCCAAAGTGCTGGGATTACAGGAGTGAACCACTGTGCCCAGCCAGTACAATTCTTATATGTCAATTTTTAAAAAAAGAAATGAAAATTGAGGCTTCCATGAGCAACTTTTAACTTTTACCCATGCAGTCAGCTCCCTGACAAGCAGGAGCTCCTGAAGGGGCATGTCCAACAGTGTACATGGTGGATGCAAAGGAACAAAAGTTTATCCTGCGTGGTAGAACATTCTACAAAAATAAGGTATTTTTCTAGTCTGTTTTCTTCTGGAGAAAATCTTTTCTAACCTAGCCTGAGGGAAGAACATTTGTCATAAACCATCATTTTGCAGGAACCTACAATTGTGACTGAATGGGGACAGGCCAGTTAGTGGATTATGGAGGTGAATATTCCAAGGGTGAGGGTGGATCCTGAGATATGCAAAGTCTGGCTTCTAATGCAGATATGCTTATCAGACCGGAATCCTGCAGGTTCCGAGAGGAAGTAGAAATAAGGGATAAGGAAGAGTTAGTGGTCTCTGAACGGGGACAGGAGGTGGGGGGGTATTGTTGTCTACTCTGGGAGGCCTAATCTAAGGGCCACTGATGACACTACAGATGAAGACTGCAAAAAACCAAGGCCTGGGGTGAGGGAGGGAGGGCCAGCATCCCCATGGACCAAGGTCATTTGGGGATTAGAAAATGAAATCATTATAGGATTTCCAGGAAATGCTCTTCTTCTGTCCACACTCCCACCCTCACCTACCAAGGTGCGCTAGACTGTCATACTGCTATTAAAATAAATTAACCTCTTTGAAGGTATTGGAAGAATTCATTCCTTGACACTTTGTTGGGATAATCGCAAAACTCCTCCGGGGTTTGGAAATCTCTGGGAAGACCAGTGGTCTTGGGTATAATGATAAAAAGAACATATCTTTACAGAATGCTTGTTCTAGACCAGGCTCCAGGACAGGCAGCAGAATTGCACTTTACAATGTCATCCTCACACAATCTCAGGAGACAAGTACTATTATTATCCATATTTTGCAAATAAAGAAATAGAGAACCAGGCACAGTGGCATGCCCCTGTAGTCCCAGCTACTTGGGAGGCTGAAGTGGGAGGATCGATTAAGCCCAGAAGTTTGAGGCTGCAGTCAGCTATGATCATGTTACTGCACATCAGCCTGGATGACAGAGTGAGACTCTATCTCTAAAACAAACAAACAAATAAATAAATATGTACATAAAATAGTTTTCTTAAAAAAGAAGAAGACAACTTGAAGAAACAGGTAATTTGCCCAATCTCACCGAGCCAGTGACGGGCAGATCTGAGTGCCTGACCTCCATGCAGTTGACTCTATAACCTGTCCTCTCAGCCAGTGTGGAGTCCAGGCAGGGGACACATAAAAGAGGGACCAAAGGGCTTTTTGGGAAGGAAGCATTTCTTTGTCCTACATTCTCAGAATTGAGCCACAAAAGGCTGGCAGCCAGTTAATGTTGATTTCAAATTAAGGAGTCATTCATTTTCTCAACCTCTCACTTACAAAGAAACACCTACATTCTTCCTTCTTGAAGTTATTTGATTTTCACATTATACTTTAAGGGATATCCTCTATTTACCCAATGCTTTCCTGTTCAGTCTTTTCAGACTACGAATCTTGTATATTTTATATACACAAAGGTGACTTTTCCTTCCTTTAATGACCAATGCTTATCAGCTCAAGCAACTGATACTGAGCTCATAAATATGTCACTCTGAGTTCAGTCCCAGCCCTTCTCCTTTTTAAGAGGAATTTTTGCATGGCAATTTTTCTCCCCCACTCTTTTCCTAACCCTGTGCAGATTGCACTTGTGCCCCAGAAACACCCTTGGGCTATGTTTTGGTTTTTACTCCCCCTTGGCAAATATAAATAAGTGACAGACTGGTGCTTACACACCAAAATCATTTCAGCAGAAGCCTGTAGACAATATAAAACCAGGCCCGTGGAGCCAGCGCCTTCCGATTCCAATTAAATATTTCCTGTAAGTCAGTGCCAATTGTGCATCTTGTAAGAACATTTGAAAGCAGAAGTTTGAACTCACAGGGACCCCGTTGCCTTAAAAACCTGTTTCCTGTTTGACAAGACTTTACTAGTAGGAGCTAAGAAGCATATTCAGCAACTAAAGTCATTGTTAGTGGCTCAGATGTGCAAAGGTGGTGGTTTCCTTTCTTGAGTGCCCATCATTACAGCCTCTTTCAGTTGCAGATTTCTCTCTTCCAGATAGTCTCTCTGAACATTAGAACTCTTTTGCTAAGGGCCCTAATGACATTTCCAGGGTTACAGGAAATATTTGCTTATCTCCCTATCAGTAGATCCCCCCCTCCCTGCCACCCCACCCCCGCCGTGCGGTCTTGTGAAGTTGCAAAATCTCTTTGAGACAACCCTTGTAGGTATTATTTCCATCTTGCAGATGAGGAAACTGAGGCTCAGGGTCCACATCTTCTTCAGCTTTGTCTAGAGCACAGTAGATTATTAGGGACCAGGTGTTTAAGGGTCTGCTCTGCCTCTTGTGTCATGACTTTGCACAAGTTACTGAAACGAGTGCTTGTCTCAGTGTTCCGATCCATAAACTGGGGCAAATGTCAGCAGGAAATGGACATCATAGATACGAAATACCCTTAAGTTGGTCATAAGAAGGGCATTATATTGTAATAACATTGGTGCGCCTTGGGGACAGTATGTGAGGTGACTTAAACCAGACACAGAAAGACAAATACTGTATGATCTCACTTGTAGGTAGAATCCAAAAACGTGCAACTCATAGAAGCAGAGTAGAATGGTGGTTGCCATGGGCTGTGGGGATGGAAAAATGGGGAAATGTTGGTCAAAGGGTACAAAGTTTCAGCTAAGCAAGATGAATAAGTAATGGAGATCTAAGATACAATACAGTGACTATAGGTAGAAGACCGGATTATATGCCTGAAATTTTCTGAGAGAGTAGTAGATCTTAAATGTTCTCACCACAAAAAATAAAAAGAAAAAGCATGTGAGGTGAAGGATATGTTAGCTTGATTGCGGTGATCATTTCACAATGTGTATGTGTATTGAAACGTCACATTGTACACCTTAAATATACAGTTGTCCCTTGCTTTCTATGGGGGATTTTTTCCAGGACCCTCCAACCCCCACCAAAGATACCAAAATCCACAGATGCTCAAGTCCGTGATATAAAATGGTATAGTCATTGCATATACAATGCACATCCTCCCGTGTACTTTATTTTATTTTATTTATTTATTTTTTTTTTTGAGACTGAGTCTCACTCTGTCACCCAGGCTGGAGTACAATGGCGCGATCTTGGCTCACTGCAACCTCCATCTCCCAGGTTCAAGTGATTCTCCTGCCTCAGTCTCCAGAGTAGCTGGGATTACAGGAGCCTGCCACCAGGCCCAGCTAATTTTTGTATATTTTGGTAGAGATGGAGTTTCACCATGTTGGCCAGGCTGGTCCTCCCGTATACTTTACATCAACTCTAGATTACTTGTAATGCCCAATACAATGTAAGAGCTGTGTAAATAGTAGTTATACTGTATTGTTTAGGAAATCATGACAAGAAAAGCAGTCTGTACGTGTTCAATATAAACATAAATGTTTTTCCAAAAGTTTTTGACCTACGGTTGGTTGAATCTATGGCTGTGGAACCCACGGATACAGAGGGCCTACTATATACAATATTTATTTTTATTATTTAATCTACTCTATACTTCAATGGATGCAAGACTGTATAAATTTTTTTTTTTTTTGAGACAGGGTCTCACTCTGTCACGCAGGCTGGAGTGCAGTGGCGTGATCTTGGTGCACTGCAACCTCCACCTTCCAGGTTCAAATGATCCTTTTACCTCAGCCTCCCAAGTAGCTGGGACTATGGGTGCACTCTACCATGCCCAGCTAATTTTTGTATTTTTTGTAGAGATGGGGTTTCACCATATTGGCTAGGCTGGTCTTGAACTTCTGGGCCCAAGTGATCCACCAGCTTCAGTCTCCCGAAGTGTTGGGATTACAGGTGTGAGCCACTGTGCCCAGCCAATTGTATACAATTTTTTTAAAAAAGTTCTTGAGATAAGGTCTTCTACTGTCACCCAGGCTGGAGTGCAGTGGTGCAATAATAGCTCACTGCAGCCTCAAATTCCTAGGCTCAAGCAATCCTCCCACCTCCACCTCCCAAACAGCTAGGACTACAGGTGCGTGCCACCATGCCTGGCTAATTTTTAATTTTTTTGTAGAGATGGGGTCTTGTTATGTTGCCCAGGTAGGTCTTGAACTCCTGACCTCATGCAATCCTCCCACCTTGGCTTTCCAAAGCACTCAGATTATAGGCGTGAACCACTGCACCTGGTCCTGTATGCAATTTTCATTTGCCAATTACACTTCAATAAGACCAAAAAAAAAAGGCACTATATAATATTATTATAGTTTCATTATCATCATTTAAAAAATAACAGTGGACAACAATCTTAGGACTAAAACTCAAAGTACTCTGTGATCTGGCCCTAGTCTGTCAGGCTTTTTTCCAGCCATGACTCCCTCCTTCCACTCTCCCCTTTCACACACACACACACACACACACTCACACATCTTTGAACCTTCTTCTCTGGATTTTTGTCTACATGATCCCTTCTATCTGGGGCACTCAATTCTCCCTAATTGGTCGTTCTGCTTCCACGTGGCCATTTCAGCTCCCTTGGGGATTAGGCTGGTGCAGTAAAGAGTGTTGGCGTCAAAACCAGAAAGGCCTTCATTCGAAGCCTAGTGTACTATCAGTGTGATTTAGCTAAGTTATCTCACCTCTCTGGGCCTTAGGGTGCTCATCTCTAAAGTAGGTTAACACTCTTTTTTTGAGATGGGGTCCTGCTATGTTGCCCAGGCTGGTCTTGAACTCCTTGGGCTTAAGCAATACTCCTGCCTCAGCCTTCCAAAGTGCTGGGTTACAGGTATCAGCCCCCATGCCCGGCCAACATTCTCTATCTCACCATATTATGAAGACCAAATGAGCTACCCCCGGCCCAGCATGGGTACAGAATAAACCTGCGTTCCTGCTTCCCATTCCCTCAAATAAAATTCATCTTGCGCTCTTTTGCGCCATCAATGTATTTGCTTGTATCTCTACTATAACATCTGCCAAATTCCAGCTTGTCTTGTTGTCCCTTGTATATGTCTCTGCTGCCCGAATGAAGCTGTGAGCTGAGAGCCAGGAAAACACCTGATTTATGTTTGTATCCACCACTGTCATTGCCTCATAGTAAGCCTTCAGTGTTCTGATAGAACTCCAGGAATGTTATCAGCTGGCTCTCCTGGATCTGATTACCTTGTGGGCTGGGCTGGTGTTTAATACTCACTGGCTAATTTGTAGAGCCTTGGAAGCTGAGCCATAGACCGGCTAAGTGAGTCAGCAATGAGCTGCTGTCATTTCAGAAGTCACCCTGTAGCTCTGCCTCCAAACTGCCTTCTCTTACCTTGCCAGCTTTGCCCAAATCTAATGAAGTATACTTTTGCATAACCATGTGAGTATAATTTTATAAAGCAAGATTTAAGCATTCACTTAACAAACATAATATGAATATTGTTGGTATTATGGATACTGATGCTAATGGATAGGTACTACGTTCTAGGCAGTATGCTAGGCCCTTCTGCGTATAATATTAATCTCATGAAAATGCTGACGGGTAGTATTTTTTCCCATTTTACAGAAAAGTGGTGCTTAAACTGTCCTTTCAATATCCAATGCTAGATTCTAGAGGTATCCTTTAGCAAACACCAAGCTCTTGGTTGTTAAGATCACAACGTATTGGCAGGGACAGATGGGCAAACAAATCATTAAATGCATCATGAGACACATATGCTGATTAAAAAGTGGAGTCAAAGAGGGGAGAATAGGCCAGGAGCAGTGGCTTACGCCTGTAATCCTGGCACTTTGGGAGGCCAGGGCAGACGGATCACCTGAGTTCAGGAGTTCGAGACCAGCCTGGCCAACACGGTGAAATCTCCATTAAAAATACAAAAATTAGCCAGGCATAGTGACACATGCCTGTAGTCCCAGCTACTTGGGAGGCTGAGGCACGAAAATCACTTGAATCTGGGAGGTGGAGGTTGCAGTGAGCTGAGATCACGCCACTGCACTCCAGCCTGGGCGACAGAGAGAGATCCTGTCTCAAAAAAAAAAAAAAAAAAAAAAGAGGAGAATAATGAACATGATTAAGCATGATAAATTATTATTAGGAAAAGAGGTATTAATAATATTTGAACAGAATCCTAAGGGATAAGAGGTCAGAGGACAGATAAAGGAGAAGGCAATTCTAGGAATGAGACGATGGTTCTCAAGGTTATGGAGGAAAGAACAGGGCCTGCTTCAGTTGTGGTAGAAAGAGGAGTCAAAACTTAGGCTGGGGCAGGACCATGTGCTATGCCAAAAAGCGTGGCCTTTTTCTGTGGGCAATGGGGAGCCATTGAGAGTTCTACACAGGGAAATTACTCTGGACAATGAAGATGCCCTGAGCCTGTTAGTTATAAAGCTATTTCAACATTAAGAGTTACTCTAATAAAAATATGAATGGATTATCATCAACATCTCAGGACATTAACAAAATTAAGCTTCTATTTCAATGCTTATTTTCTTCTTTGGATAAAGTTAGGAGGAAACATGCTGTGTATCCAAATACTTCCTTTCCGGGGCAAAGGATTTCAGAGAAAGTTCACTGTGTGGAATGTTTTGACCCATAGTATGGTAATAGTTAATCTTTTGAATGACTGTTTCTTTCTTTTTTAAAATTTTTAAACTCTTTAAAAAATTTTTTGGATTTTTTTAGAGACAGGGTCTTGCTGTGTTCTCCAGGCTGGAGTACAGTGGCATGATCACAGCTCACTGCAG
This sequence comes from Gorilla gorilla gorilla, assembly GCF_029281585.2. NCBI lineage: Eukaryota > Metazoa > Chordata > Mammalia > Primates > Hominidae > Gorilla > Gorilla gorilla. The sequence goes on from NC_073241.2 coordinate 51,362,189, forward strand.
CCTCCATCTCCCAGGCTTAAACGATTTTGCCTTAGCCTCCTGAATAGCTGAGACTACAGGCATGCACCACCACCACACCTGGCTAATTTTTTTGTAGGGGGTGGGGAGGTCTCACTATATCACCCAGGCTGGTCTCGAACTCTTGAGCTGAAGTGATCTTCCTACCTTGGCCTCCCAAAATGCTGGGATTACAGGTGTGAGCCACCATGCCCAGCCTATATATTTTTAAAATGGGAGCAGGGAGGAGTATGTAGGGTGCTGGGGAAAGATAATCCAGAAACTTTAATTGAGCCCATTTCCAAAGATTTTCCTTGTGCTGGCTGGCCTAACTCCTACCCAAGCAAAGTCCTGGGCTGCAGAAGACCCTGGTGTCCATGGCTCCAGCACCTTTCTTTGAGGCCATGTGGAGAGAAAGCTGGGGGGTAGGGGGTTCCTGCCTCTACCATTCCCCTGTGGCTGTCTCACATGATGAACCCTGCGCAAGTGTCCTTGAACAGCTTTTCTTTTAAAACAAACATCTAATTCCCTGGAAATGTCCTTAATAAAGTGAGCTCACCAACAGATGGTGCTGCTGGGACTGACCCTCACACAAACATCCTCCTTGCCACCTGGAAGGCCTGGCTCCTCCCGATGTTCCCTGCCAGGCATAGAACATGCCTTCAGTTTTTAAGCTATGGAGTTCCTGCCCATCTGTGTCTTCTTGCGGCAGGCCTAGGAGGGAAGTCACCATCTGTAGGGTATTAGGGCAGGAGCTCCCTGGGAAGGGGAATTTTCCAGAGTCACATTGGCAGGCTTGCTCCTCCTCGTGGCCCCCTTCAAGCCCCAGTTTCCCCATGTGTGGCCTGAACAAAGCTTCAAAAAGTTCTAGAGGTTTCTTCTGAGGATACCAGACATTGGCTCTGGGTCTGTGGAGCTTCCAGAATCTTGGGGTTCTGCCCCTTGGCTTGGTGTCAAGAACTCGCCTATCTTATGGGTAAGTGGGATCTGATGCAGGCCTGATGTCTCTACATGCTGAGGGTGAGGAAGGACTTTTTTTTTTTTTTTTTGAGACGGACTCTCACTCTGTCGCCCAGGCTGGAGTGCAGTGGTGCAATCTTGGCCCACTGCAACCTCTGCCTCTTGGGTTCAAGCTATTTTCCTGGCTCAGCCTCTCCAGTGCTGGGATTACAGGCACGCGCCACCACATCCGGCTAATTTTTGTATTTTTAGTAGAGACAGGATTTTACCGTTTGGCTAGGCTGGTCTTGAACTCCTGTGAACTCGAGTGATCTGCTCGCCTCAGGGTCCCAAAGTGCTGGGATTAGCCCTGCCATGAGGAAGGCCTTTGAGGCGACTGACCACTGTGCTGGACATTGCCCCAGGGCACGTGGTCCCACCCTGGGGAGATGGGAGTAGGGCTCACTTGGAGGCGGTAAGGAGCAGTCCTGCTGCTGGCCTGCTCCTTCACATGTCTGCCTGTCTTTGGAGGCATCTCACTTCCTCCTGAAACGGAAAGAATGAAAGCTCCCCAGGGGCTGAGGCAAGAGCACCTCTGGCTTCAGCCAGATACTTCATCTTCCTCAATTCACTTTGCCTTTTGTCAGCCACCATTACAATCAGGAATTACCTATAGAGAGGAAGGAAGAGGAAAGGTGCAAGTGTGCCATCACCTTAGGCTCTAGCTGCTGAAGTAAGAGCAGAGATGGGTCGTAGAAGCCTGGGTCCGGTTCCACACTTTGGATGGAAGGAGCTGGAGTGGGTGAGAGAAGGGTGTCAGCGTCCACAGGCAGAGTGGGAATCCTGACTTTTCTACTAACGAGCCCTGCAGCCTTGGTAAGTTCCTTGAGCTCTCTGAGCCTCAGTTTCCTTATCTGTACAGTGAGAATGACAGCATTTTCCTCACTGATGTGTAGTAAAGATTAAAGGCAATGGTGGGTGGATCATTTGAGGTCAGGAGTTCGAGACCAACCTGGCCAATGTGGCAATACCCCATTTCTACTAAAAATACAAAAATTAGCCGGGCACGATGTTGCATGCCTGTAATCCCAACTACTCGGGAGGCTGAGGCACGGAAATTGCTTGAGCCTGGGAGGCGGAGGTTGCAGTGAGCCGAGATCGCCCCACTGCACTCCAGCCTGGCAACAGAGTGAGACTCCATCTCAAAAATAAATAAATAAATAAACAAACAAAATAAAGGCAAAGGTGGGTGTAAAGCCTCTGGTATATTCCTTCTGTCTCTGGTCCTGGCTCCAGGAAAACCTGGCTCAAAGTCAGCCAGAGCCTCTGAGGGTGTGGCTCACGTGGGGGTGGGGGGCGGGGAGAGTTCCAAACTCCTCTGGTCTGCCCCAGAGCATGACAAGGCAGAAAGGACTTCCAGGTCACCTAGTAAACCTCCTGCATTCTGTAAACTGCCCAAGTAACTTGCAAAGGAGAGGTCACAATCCTATTAGAAGGAGGTACCAAAGAGGCAGTTAGCAGCGGAGTGGACTGAACAAGCCCCGCGGTGAGAGAGCCATCTGTGTGATAATGAGGTTCTTGCTGAGGCCCAGACGGAGCATTCCCACCTCGCTGCAGGCCCTGAGTTCCCTCCACAGGGGAAATGGAGACTGTTTGCCGTGCCCTCCCGGATTAACAATTCAGAAGAATTACTCTCACCCCCATCAGATCTTTCCCATTCCTCAGGGTCCTCTTCATCAGTGGCAGTGCCTTCTTTTGGCGGGTGTATCTTAAGCTTTTAAAGATCTAAAAGGCTTTTAAGCAAACAAGTATATCTAAATGACAGATGTGAATGTGTGTGTAAATTCGAGACAAAATTTTTTTGAGATGTGGTCTTCCTATGTTGCCCAGGATGGCCTCAAATTTCTAGGCTAAAGTGATCCTCCCACCCCAGCCTCTCAAGTAGCTGGGGCTATAGGCATACACCTGGCTTCAAATCTTTCTTAGCTAGAAAAATTGAGTGCAATTGACAGGATAAGAAAAAGACTCACTATTGCATTAGATAATTCACCTTATTTCTTAGAAACCCTAGTCGCTCAAGAGCAAAGCCTCAGTGATTGCTTGTGTAATCTTGATTTTTAATAAAAAGGCATTCAAATTATAAGCCAATGATCTATAAATGTGTTTTTTATTAAAAAACAAAAACATCATCGCAATGCTCTGATGATATATAAACATCTTATGTGGAAACTGACTTGAACACATTCAAAATATGCCACAAGAAGGTTGTGAAAATAAGATGGGAAACCAGAGGCGCAAAATGAAAATGTTTTTGCCCAGGCAATTTAGATCTGGGGGATATATATAAACAGATTCTTCCCCACACAGCGACCATCCTTATCCACAGAGGAGGGTACAGCCAAATGTTCAAACCCAGAAGAGTTAATAACTCCTCTATAGGACCCTATGTGATCTTGCTGTTCGTCTTGTCCTGAACATGCAGATTCTGTACCCAAGGAGAGAAGCATAATAATGACATATTATTATTGTCAATAATAATATGACATGATACATATATATACATATATATATATATATATATATATATATATACAGGTATATATACATGTGACAGAGCAAGACTGTCTCAAAAAAAAAGTAAACTAAAGAAAGAAGAAACTTTTATTTCTTAAGCACTTATTATTAGCACTTACTAGTTGTCAAGCACTTTAAATGATCTTATTTAAGCCTCGTAACAGTCCTGAAATGTGGGCTTTCTCACTTCCATTTTATTTATTTAATTTATTTTTTGAGACGGAGTTTCACTCTTGTTGCCCAGGCTGGAGTGCAGTGGTGTGATCTTGGCTCACTGCCACCTTCACCTCCTGGGTTCAAGCGATTCTCCTGCGTCAGCCTCCTGAGTAGCCGGGATTACAGCCGCTCGCCACCACCTTTGGCTAATTTTTGTATTTTTAGTAGAGACGGGGTTTCGCCATGTTGACCCGGGTGGTCTTGAACTCCTGACTTAAGGTGATCTGCCTGCCTTGGCCTCCTAAAGTGCTGGGATTACAGGCATGAGCCACTGTGCCTGGCCTCATCTCCATTTTACACATGTAAAATGTCCAGTCCAGGACTCACAGGGCTTAAGTAATTTGCATGAAGATGGTGAACTATAGAGCAGGATTTGAATACGGGCCTGCCCGGCTCTGAGGTCTGTGATCCATCATATCACCCTGCTGACAAGGCAGAAGCTGACAAAAGCGTCAGCATTTTGTGGGGTGAACCTGGGGACACAGGCATTTTTCCTACCCTCAATGTCCTCAGATGGGGTTGAATTGAATACGTCTCAAATTGTTTTCAAGGCATAAAACTATTGCCTATGTAGGTCCTCAGTAAATGTTGAGTGAATCACATTGTATATATCCAAAACTCTATCACCAGCGTTAGGTGAGATGGGCAAGGCCCAGGAGGCAGGGAAAGGTCCATTCATGTGGATCTTAGCCATAAAAGTACTTGTCAGTTTTAACATATATTTGGTTGTTTTAAAAACACATTTTTACATAAGTAGAGCTTTGGCATATTTTTCTATAAACAAATATGGCTGCCTCCTTTGTTATACATTTTTTTTTTTTTTTGGATACAGAGTCTTGCTCTGTTGCCCAGGCTGGAGTGCAGTGGCGCGATCTCGGCTCACCACAACCTCCGCATCCCAGGTTCAAGTGATTCTCCTGCCACAGCCTCCTGCGTAGCTGGGATTACAGGCGCGTGCCACCATGCCAGGCTGATTTTTGTATATTCAGTAGAGACAGGGTTTCACTATGTTGGCCAGGCTGGTCTCAAACTCCTGAACTCATTATCTGCCTGCCTCGGCCACCCAAAGTGTTGGGATTACAGGTGTGAGCCGCCGCGCCCAGCCTGTTATACTTTTAAATACATGTCTGGGGTTAACATTATGCATCAGACTAACTTCTCTTCAGGTGTATATCTTCAGCAGTTTCTATTTCCACCAAGGATTAAAAGGTTTCTAGGCTCGTGTTGACCTGATCTTTAGTATTGTATATGTGTACACCTGCTTTATAAATAAGTGGGGAATTTCCCCATCTGTCTGAGATCCACGACTGTTGTGCTGGAGGCATTTTCTTCACTCTGCTATGGCTTACTGTGTATGAACTGCTGCCACGCTTATGTTATCTAGAGTTATCTGGAACATTTGGGCCTCCTTGATTTAGGTGAGTGAATGAAACAACAAACAACAACAACAAAAAACTATGAGTATAGCTAAACAATAAAAAGATAGTGGGTGAGATAGCTGAGCCCAGTAGTGAAGAGACCGGATTCCTGCAGTGTTTCCTGCCTGTCATGAACACCCTGGAGGTGGCCCTGCGCCAGGGTGACCTGCCTCACCCCTGGGTCATCCGTCCAGGGCGCTCTGGGCATGCAGCCTGAGGCTGGGGAAGCTGCTTCCAGCAGAGAAGCGCTGAGAGGGCACGTGGCTTTTTGGGACGTGGTGGCTCAATCTCTCTGCAGGGTTAAGTAGTACCTGGTTTCCCTGGGGTCTACAGAAGATCGCAATAATTATCCGGACTTTTGTCATTAAGCTTAGGAGGAAAAAATACACCAAAAAAGGAGAATGAAATCCTGAGCTTTCTTTGCCTGGTGGGTCATGTGAAACCCCACCCAGGAAGTAACCTAGAAAGGGAAAAGTCTGTAGCTCCAAATGATGGGTTCTCTGTGAAAGACCTACAACCTGTACACACGGTGTCATCCCATAATAATCAGCCCCAGTCAAGGGGGTCAGGGATGGGAGGCAAATGCCCTTCTCTTCTTCAAACCTCCCTGGTGTGGTGGTGTTTTTCTGAGACATCTTTCCTCGTATGGCCAGCGTCCACTTTCAACACATTCAAGGGAAGGGGGGAGGTGGGTGCTCAGTACCCCACTGGGACAGCTGCCTCTTCATCACACTGGCCCTAAGGTTGGGAGTGAGTTTCCAGATAGTAGCTATTTGAATAAATCAAGGCATATGGACCGCTTTAGTGCTTTTTCATCAAGTATCTATAAAAGCCTTATTAATAGGATGATTCCTATTTGGTAGGTATAGATCAGTGGTTCTCAACTCTGCCTGTTAGAACCCTCTGGAAAGCTCAAAATCTCAGGGATTTTACCATTCCGTTGATGAACTGGAAACGGAAAAAGATGATTCTGACAGACTATTTCTTTCTGACGCCAAACTCCAGGGCCTCTCTTTCCTTTCATTAATTTTATTGGAGTTTACCCAAATAAAAAACATATCTTATCCACCTCCCTTATCTGCAAGCTGCCCAGCAAGGAAGGTGAAGGTGTTTGGAAGCAGAACTCAGCATCCTGCATACCTGGTGACACATAAACCAATGAGAGGAAGATGTTCTGACAAACCAGGAACAGCACTGGGGATTCTTCCTGCAGGGCCTGTGGTGCCAGTATTTCCCTCCTTTCTTTTTTCTTTCTTTCTTTCCTTCCTTCCTTCCGTCCTTCCTTCCTTCTTCTTTCCTTCCTTCCCTCTTTCTCTCTCTGTCTTTCTTGCTTTCTTTCCTTCTTTCTTTTTCTTTCTCTCTCTCTCTTTTTTTTTTCTTTGAGACAGGTTCTTGCTTTGTCACCCAGGCTGGAGTGCAGTGGCACAATCATGGCTCACTGCAGCCTTGAACTCCTGGGCTCAAGCAATCCACCTACCTTGGCCTCCCAAATAGCTGGGACTACAGGCACACACCACCATGCCCAGCTGATTTTTTAATTTTTTTGTAGGGACAGAGTCTCACCATGTTTCCTGGGCTGATCTCGAACCCTCAAGCGATCCTCCCACCTCGGCCTCTCAAAGTGCTGGGATTGCAGGCATGAGCCACCATTCCAGGCCAACACTTAGGTCTTGAGAGAATGAGAAGCTCAAGCAATTACTTTTTTATTGTTGATACTACAGGTTGTTTGTTTTACAGTTGGTCTGTAAAAGAAGACAAGGGAATTTAAACTCTTACACTTCTAGTTTTCTGAACAGCCTAATTAGAGTGGCATTTTCGCTGCGTGGGAAGGCATAGTCCAGAGATAATATATGGGGAACGCTCTTTCTGATGTCCTTGGGATTCCTGTGTTGTGTGGGTTCTTTTTTTTTTTTCACTCCAAAATATATCTATTGTCATCCCTCTAAGTAACTGTAGTTTGATAGATGTTTTGGTGGTAATGTGATAAAGTAAAACCTTAGAGACAAAATTTAGCATAATTGCTGCCAGCATTCATGTGTACAACATTTAGGAAAATCTTAATTTAAGTCACAAAGAGAGTTTTATACCCTGTCCTCTAGGGCTGGCTGAGCCGATTATTGGCAAGGTTTGATCTCTAACCATTTACAGAGATATTATAAAAAGAAAAGAAAAAAACAAGCAAAACAAACAAAGATAAAACAACAAACTTCAGAGTGGACTTTAGAAGGAATATAGAAGGGTTGCAGGCACTATAATCTACAGTCATGTGACTTTCCAGCTTCCAAAGTCTGTCCTTTGGTAGGAAGGAAGGGTTTGGTCAGGCGGAGGGAGAAGAGAGGAAGGGAGGGGGGAGCTGCTCCTGGTTCTGGGAACAGGAGAGGCGAGCCTGGCCAGCACCTCCTAGGCTGCGATGGGGGAGTGAAGACGAGACCCGGGTGCAGGCACAGGTGTTTGTTTTCTTGAAACCCCTGTACAGCACTCCTAAGTAGAGGATTCACCCTGTTAACTGTGTGAGGCAGGATCAGAAGTTTTGCTAGGAGATGTGAGAGACAATGGCCCTTTCCTGCGGGCCGGGTAATCTGGACCTTTCTCAAACATTTTCCAAGTTCAAAAATGAATACTTTCCCCAGCTACTCAGGAGGCTGAGATGCGAAGAGTGCTCAAACCCAGGAGTTTAAGGCTGCAGTGAGCTGTGAATACACCACTGCATTCCAGCCTGGGCGACAAAGCAAGACTCTGTTTCTAAAAAAAAAAAAAAAAATAGGGAGAGAATATTTTCAAAGGTACATTAACACATTTGGGGGACAAAATTGAACTTTACTCTTTTAAACATGGTAACTTTGAGAAATGTATTACTGTGATCATAGATGCAGAGGAAAGGTGGCCTTAAGAATCTTCATGAATCATTCAAAGTTATCTCTTGCTCTCTGCTTTACACTGGAAACTCTGTAGATTTAGATGGCAAGAAATATTAAGTAAGGAAATCCATGAGCCTCTTCAAGTGTTTAAGGTGGAGAATAGAACACAACAGAATTACTACATTTCTTAGCTGTAGGCAGCACAGTTTGCAAAACTCCACTAGGTCATACTGTCATATTAAAAAAAAAAAGAGATTTTCCAGGTCAAGGATACATTCTTAGAGCTATGAAGCAATCTAGGGAAATCATTGTGTCCCCACAAAACAACTCCATTCCAAAGAAGAAGTAAAAATACCCATTGGGAATGGCACAGGAAGGAAGCTGTGCCTTGGGTCCAAGCACAAACGGACAAGATGAGCATGATTGGAAATCACTGCTAAGGGAAGAGGGTGGCACACCACACATCCAGAGAGTTTCCATTTCCATTAGTTTTCTCCTCAATAATCGGACTTTCTTTTTTCTTTTTTTTTTTTTTGAGACAGAGTCTCGTTCTGTTGCCCAGAGCTGGAATGCAGTGGTGTGATCTTGGCTCACTGCAACCTCCGCCTCCCGGGTTCAAGCGATTCTCCTGCCTCAGCCTCCTAAGTAGCTGGGATTATAGATGCACGCCACCATGCCCAGCTAATTTTTGTATTTTTAGTAGAGACGGGCTTTCACCATGTTGGTCAGGCTGGTCTCGAACTCCTGACCTCATGATCCGTCCACCTTGGCCTCCCAAAGTGCTGGAATTACAGGCATAAGCCACTGCGCCTGGCCAATAATCAGACTTTCTAATGCATTTCAGGAAAGAAAAGTGAAAGTAGATGTTGCAACTAAATTCTTTTTTGTTTGTTTTTAAAAAAAAATTTTAATTTTTTCCTACATGATGAGATATCAAGCAACTAAATTATTTTCTTCTTGTTATTATTATTTTGAGATGGAGTCTTGCTGTGTTGCCCAGGCTGGAGTGCAGTGGCATGATCTTGGCTCACTGCAACCTCTGCTTCCCTGGTTCAAGCGATTCTCCTACCTCAGCCTCTCGAGTAGCTGGGACTACAGGCACCTGCCACCAAGCCTGGCTAATTTTTATATTTTTAGTAGAGAGGGTTTTCACTATGTTGGCCGGGCTGATCTCGAACTCCTGACCTTAAGTGATCCACCTGCCGCGGCCTCCCAAAGTGCTGAGATTACAGGTGTGAACCACTGTGCCTGGCCAATTAAATTATTTTAAACTCACAGTTCCATGCTCCAACTGAGAGCTCTAATAGTGAAGATGACAAATGGGTTGATCCTGTGTTCTGACACAGGAGGGCTCTTACCCACTGGCTTGTCCTGAAGCTGCCACTCACTTTAGTTCCTTCTAGTCCCAAGAAGGACACAGTAACTTCCAGGCTTCCTGAAGCACCTCACCATTGCGTCACATGAGTGATGCCAACATGGGCCTCTTTTTTAGGGAAAATGGAGGAAGTTGGGAGCACCACAATCCCCCTAGACAGACGCCATCTTCTTTCCTTCAAGCTTCTCTCTTCCAGTTTATAGTAGTATCTCCGGAGCACTTTCTAGTGAAATTTTAGGGATGCTATCTTAATTTATGTTTTCTAATAATGAGTATAGAAACTCTTTCATTTCAAATGATAAAATCAAATCTGATTCCTGGATTTTTTCCTTCTAACTTATCATCATCACTAATATATAAGGGTTTAATCATTGATCTAATATACTTACTTTAATAGTAATTTTATTATTTTATAGTGAGAAATTAAAATTTAGGAAAATATGGCTGGGCATGGTGGCTCATGCCTGTAATCCTAGCACTTTGGAAGGCCAAGGCAGCCTGATCATCTGAGGTCAGGAGTTTGAGACCAGCCTGGCCAACATGGTGAAATCCCATCTCTACTGAAAACACAAAAAATTAGCCGTGTGTGGTGGTGCACGCCTGTAATCCTAGCTACTCGGGAGGCTGAGGCAGGAGAATCACTTGAACCCAGGAGGCAGAGGTTGCAGTGAGCCAAGATTGTGCCATTGCACTGCAGCCTGGACTACGGAGCAAGACTCCGTCTCAAAACAAACAAACAAACAGACCGAAATTTAGGAAAACATTAACAAGTAAAAATAAGAGGAAATGCCACAAATATTTCCACTAATCAAAACGTCAATGAGCACTGTGATGTGTGCCTATAGTCCCAGCTACCCAGGAGGCTGAGGTGGGAGCATTGCTCCAGTCTAGGAGTCTCAGGCCAGCCTGGGCAACATAGTGTGACCGACCCCCATCTCTAAAAAATAAAAATAAATAAATGAAATTTTAAAAAAATTTTAAAAATGATATTTTGAGGTTCTTTATGCTGTCTTTATTCCACATAATGATTATCAAAACCCAATATAGATGTAATATGGAGAATGAAAAGGTAAGACACATACATTCTTTTTTAAAACTGATACATAATAATTGTACATATTTATGGGGTACACGTGTTATTTTGATACATGAATACAATGAGTAGTGATCAAATTCGGGCAATTAGGATATCCATCACCTCAAACATTTATCATTATTTTTATATTGAGAACATTTCAAATCTTTGAAATATTTTCTTTTCTTTCTGTGATGGAGTCTCGATCTGTCGCCCAGGCTGGAGTGCAGTGGTGTGCTCTCAGCTCACTATAACCTCCCCATCCCGGGTTCAAGGGATCAAGGGATGCTCCAGCCTCACCCTCCAGAGCAGCCGGGATTACAGGCGCGCGCCACCACGCCTGGCTAATTTTTGTATTTTTAGTAGAGACGAGCTTTCACCATGCTGGGGCCAGGCTGGTCTTGAATTCCTGACCTCAGGTGATCCGCCCGCCTCAGCCTCCCAAACAGCTGGGATTACAGGCATGAGCCACCACACCTGGCCTCAAATCTTCTCTTCTAGCTGTTTTGAAATATATAATAAATTACTATTAACATAATCACCTTACTGTGCTATCCAACACTAGAACTTATTCCTTCTGTCTAACTGTATGTTTGTACCCATTAACCAATCTGTCTTCATCCGTGTTCCTCACCCTTTCCAGCCTCTGGTATCTCTCACTCTGCTTTCTACCTCCATGAGATTAACTTCTTTAGCTCCCACATATGAGTGAGAACATGTAATATCTGCCTTTCTATACCTGGCTTATTTTACTTAACATAATGATCTTCAGTTCCATCCATGTTGCTGCAAATGACAGGATTTTATTATTTTTTATGACTGAATAGTTTTCCATTGTGTATATATATCACGTTTTCTTTATCCATTCATCTGTTGGTGATTAGAATGATTCCATATCTTGGCTATTGTGAATAGTGCTGTAATAAATATGAGGGTGCAGGTATCCCTTTGACATACAGATTTCCTTTCCTTCGGATAAATACCTAGTAGTGAATTACTGAATCATATGGTATTTGGTATTCTAATTTTAGTTTTTTGAGAAACCTCCATACTGTTTCCCATAAAGGCTGTACTAATTTACATTCCCACCAACAGTGTATGAGTTCCCTTTTCTCTACATCCTCGCCAGCATTTATTTGTCTTTTTGATAATAGCCATTCTAACTGGGTTGAGATGAAAATCTGTGGTTTTGATTTGCATTTCTCTGATGATTAATGATGCTGAATATTTTTTCACATATCTGTTTGTATGTCTTTTCTTGAGAAATATCTATTCAGATCTTTGTCCACCTTTTAATGGGATTTTTTTGTTTGTTTCTGGTTTGTTTTTTTTTTTTGCTGTTGAGTTGTTTGAATTCCTTGTATATTTTGGGTATTAGTCCCTTGTCATATGAATAGTTTGCAAATATTTTCTCCCATATGACAGGTTGTCTCTTTGCTCTGTTGTTTCTTTTACTGTGCAGAAGCTTTTTAGTTTGATATAGTCGTATTTGTCTATTTTTGTTTCTGTTGCCTGTGCTGTTGAAGTCTTAGCCATAAAATCTTTGCCTAGACCAATGTCTTGAAGCATTTTCCCTGTGTTTTCTTCTAATAGCTTTACGGTTTTGGGTCTTACATTTAAGCTTTAATCTATTTAAAGTTGATGTTTGTATATGATGAAAGACAGGTGGATCTAGTTTTATTTTTCTGCATATGAATATCCAGTTTTCTCAGCACCGTTTATTGAAGAAGATATTCATTTTCCAATATATGTTCTTGGTGCCTTTGTTGAAAATCAGTTGGCTATAAGTACATTAACTTATTTCTGGGCTCTCTACCTGTTTCATTGGTCTATATGTCTGTCTTTAATACCGGTGCCACACTGTTTTGATTACTATAGCTCTGTAGTGTATTTTGAAGTCAGATAGTGTGATGCCTCCAGCTTTCTTCTTTTTTTTTTTTAAATTGTTTGAGACAGGGTCTCTCTTTGTCATGCAGGTTGGAGTGTAGGGTGCGATCATGGCTCACTGCAAACTCCACCTCCCAGGTTCAAGCGATTCTCCTGCCTCAGCCTCCAGAGTAGCTGAGATTACAGGTGTGCACCACCACACCTGGCTAATTTTTTGTATTTTTAGTAGAGATGGGGTTTCACCATGTTGTCCAGGCGGGTCTCAAACTCCTGGGCTCAAGCAATCCTCCCACCTCAGCCTCCCAATGTGCTGGGATTACAGGCATGAGCCACCATGCCCGCTTTATTATTTTGCTTTGTGTTGTTTTGGCTATTTGGGTCTTTTGTGGTTCCATGTGAATTTTAAGACGTTTTTCTATTTCTGTGAAGAATGTCATGGTATTTTGATAGAGATTGCATTGTATCTCTCTAGATTGCTTTGGGTATAAGGTCCTTTTAGAAATATTAATTTTTCTGACCTATGAACATGAGATGTCTTTCCAGTGGTTTGTGTCCTTTTCAATTTCTTTCATCAGTGTTTTGCAGTTTTTGTTGTAGAGATTTTTTGCCTTCTTGGTTAAATTTATTCCTAGCTATTTAGTTTTATTTTTGTAGCTATTGTAAATAGGATTGCTTTCTTGATTTCTTTTTCAGCTAGTTTATTGTTGCCATATAGAAATGCTACTACTTTTTGTCTGTTGACTTCATATCCTGCAACTTTACTGAATTCGTTTACGAGTTCTAAGAGTTGTTTGATAGAGTCTAGGTTTTTCTATATATAAGATCATGTAATCTGCAAAGAGTGACAATTTGACTTACTTCTTTTCTAATTTGGATGCTTTTTATTTCTTTATCTTGTCTGATTGCTTTGTTTAAGACTTTCAGTACTATTTTGAACAAGAATAGTGAAAGTGAGAGAACACTTATTCTAGTTTATGGAATGAAGCATTGACTGATTCTAGAATCACAAGTAAGACAACTGAGATATTTAAACTAAATTTGTTGTAATTTTGTTTCTTGATACTTCTTAGTAAATTTCGAGTATATAATACACTATTATTAACCATAGTCACATTGCTGTACATTAGATCCCCTGAACTTACTCTTCCTGCATAACTGAAATTTCGTACTGCTTGAAGCAACACTGTCCCATTTCACCCTCTCCCCAGCACATGGCAACCACCATTCTACTGTCTGTTTTTGAGTTTGACTAATTTAATTTCCATTTATAAGTAAAATCATGCACTATTTGTATTTCTGCAGCTCGCTTATTTCACTTAGCATAATGTCGTCCACGTTCATCTCTATTGTCACAAATGGCAAGATTTCCATTTTTTGGCCAGGGATGGTGGTTCATGTCTGTAATCCCGGCACTTTGGGAAGCTGAGGTAGAAGGATTGCGTGAGGCCAGGAGTTCGAGACAACCCTAGCCAACATAGTGAGACCCGTTTCTATAAAAAATAAAAATAAAAGAATTTTAAAAAAAGAAAAAAAGAGATTTTCTTCTCTTTTTTTTCAGGCTAAATAATATTCCATCAGGTAAACATGCCATATTTTCTTTCTTTGTTTTTTTAAGAGATGGGATCTCACTATGTTGCCCAGGCTGGACTTGAACTTCTAGGCTTGAGCCATCCTCCTGTCTTAGTCTCCCAAGTAGCTGGGATTACAGGCATGCACCACCATGCCCTGGATAATTTCCATATTTTCTTTATCTGTTCATCTGTTGATGGATATTTAGGTTGTTTCCATATCTTTTTTTTTTTTAATTTGTGGGGTTTTTTTGAGACGGGGTCTCAGGCTGGAGTGCAGTGGTGTAATCATAGCTCACGGTGGCCTTGACTTCCCAGGCTCAAGCAGTCCATCCACCTCAGCCTCCTGAGCAGTTGGGACTACAGGCATGTGCCACTATACCTGGCTGATTTTTATTTTTATTTTTTTAGAGACAGGCTCTCACCATCTTGCCCAAGCTGTTCTCGAACTTCTGTCTAGGCCTTCCAAAGTGTTGGGATCACAGGCATGAGACATTCTGTCTGGCCTGTTTCCATATCTTGGCTATTGTCAGTCATGCTGTAATAAACATGGGGAAAAATGTGAAAGTGGTCATCCTTTCCTTGTTCCAGTTCTTAGAGGAAAGGTGTTCGACTTTTCCCCATTCAAGACACAGATAATCTTGGGAAAAGATATTTATAAAAAAAGTATCATACAAATGACATGCATTCAGAATATTAAAAAGCTCCTACAAATTAAAAAAAAAAAGACAAATTAACAGAAAAATATGCAAAAGGAGCCATGGGTAGTGGTGTATCCTACAGTTCCAATTACTTTGGAGACTAAGGTGGGAGGATGGCTTGAGCCCAGGAGTTCAAGTTCAGCCTTGGTAACTTAGGGAGACCCCATTTCTTAAAAAATATTTTTTGAAAGATTAACAAATAAAGAGAAAAACGTATAAAAGACATGAATGGGCACATCACTCAAAAGATATTCAAATTCTGGGCGCAGTGGCTCACGCCTATAATCCCAGCACTTTGGGAGGCCAAGGGGGAGTGGATTACTTGAGGTCAGGAGTTTGAGACCAGCCTGGCCTACATGGTGAAACACTGTCTCTACAAAGATACAAAAATTAGCCGGGCATGGTGGTGCATGTCTGTAATCCCAGCTGCTTGGGAGGCTGAGGCGGGAGAATCACTTGAGCCTGGAAGGTGGAGTTTGCAGTGAGCTGAGATCATGCCACTGCACTCCAGCCTGGGTGACAGAGTGAGACTCCAACTCAAAAAAAAAAAAAAAAATCTATCTATCTATCTATCTATCTATCTATCTATCTATCTATCTATCTATCTATACACACATACACACACACAAATGGCCAATAAACACATGAAAGTTTTCAACTTCATTAATCATAAGGAAAATGAAAATTAAAACCACAGCAGCAGCCTGGCATGGTGGCTCACGCCTGTAATCCCAGCACTTTGGGAGGCCGAGGCAGGCGGATGACTTGAGGTCAGGAGTTCAAGACCAGCCTTGTCAACATGGAGAAACCCTGTCTCTACCAAAAATTTAAAAAATTAGCCAGGTGTGGTGACACACACCTGTAATCCCAGCTACTCGGGAGGGTGAGGCAGGAGAATCGCTTGAACCCAGGAGGGGGAGGTTGCAGTGAGCCAAGATCTTGCCACTGCACTCCAGCCTGGGCGACAGAGTGAGACTCTGTCTAAAAACAAAAAACAAAAAACAAAACAACAACAACAAAACACCACAATAGCATACCTAACAAGACTCCTACCAGAATGACAAAAATTACAGTGACTGACAACACCAAGTGTTGGTGAAGATGTGGAGCAACTGGGACTCTCATATACATCTCATGAAAGTGTAAATTGGCACAGCTCCTCAGAAAACTTTGAGTCAGGATTTAATAAAAATGAACACATGCACACCTTACATTCAACAATTCCTCTCCTAGGCATATACCCAACAGAAGTGTGTAAATCTGTGTAAGAAAAGACACATAGAAAAATGTTCATTAAAGCACCTTTTTGTAATAGCCAAAACCTAGAAACAATAAAATGTTCATCAGCAGGCTGGACATGGTGGCTCATGCCTGTAGTCCTAGCACTTTGGGAGGCCAAGGCAGGTAAATTGTCTGAGCTCAGGAGTTTGAGACCAGCCAGGGGAACATGGTGAAACCCCGTCTCTACTAAAAATACAAAAAATTAGCCGGGCATGGTGGCATGCACCTGTAATCCCAGCTAATCTGGAGGCTGAGACAGGAGAATTGCTTGAGCCTGGGAAGCAGAGGTTGCGGTGAGCTGAGATTGCACCATTGCACTCCAGCCTGGGTGACACAGCAAGATTCCGTCTCAAAAAAAAAAAAAAAAAATGTTCAACAGAACATATAAATATGCTATATTTATACAATGAATACTACACAGCAAGAAGAAGGAACTACTGTTGAATACAGCAATGTACATGAATCTCACAAATATTACATTAAGCGAAAGATAACACACACAAAGAGGTACATAGTGCATGGTTCCATTTATATGCTTCAAAATTAGGCAAAACTTACGGCGATGACAGTTAGGATAATGGTTACTTTTTGTAGGTAGTGATGGAAAGGGGAAAGGGGACGACTTAAGGGGAATTTAGGGTGTTGACAGTTGTTTGATTTCCTTTTTGGGTAGTGCATACATGCCTGTGTTCACCTATTGAGCAATAAACCCGTGACTTAATACTGTGTGTAAAAATGTCAAGAAAAGTCTACTCTAAAAAAATGTCATTTAACAGAGAAGATACAGTTTTCATGATGCTTGTGAGGAGCTTAAATTTTTTTCGTAAAATGAGTGGGGAAAAAGCAACATTTCTAAATCGCCAATTCTTTTATATGTGACTTTAAGTGTGAAACAAAATTAAAATTAAATATTATAAGTAAAAATATATAGTTACAAACATTTTACAAATATTGCATCACCTTTTATTTAACATAAAAAATATTTTACATTACTAAAAATCATTATAAATACAATTTCTGATGTGTAATGTAGATTCAAGATTTGTAAACCCTCTCCTACTGCAAGACTGAGTTATTTTAAATTTAGGGATATTATCTAAAATGCTGCAATGAATATCTTGGTGCATTTTTTTTTATAGTTCAAATTATTTCCAGATGTGGAATTACTGGGTTAAAGAGTATAGAGGTTTTTAACTCTTTATATATATTATCAAATTGCTCTCCTAAGGGGCTGCTCTGATATATGCATCTACCAGTAATGTATGATTGTGCTTACTTCCTAAAATTTCAGTTTTGTCTGTTTCTTTGATAATTTGTAAAAAATGTGAGATTAACACTTCAAAAATACTGCATGTGCTGAAAATATCTTGTTTGCATTTGTCTGCACAGTGGATTTATAAGCCATATAAGAATGTTTATTACCTAAATAATGTTGACCAACTTTAAAAATGCCTCTGTTAAGCCAGTGGTGGCATGCACTAGTACCAGCTGCTCAGGAGGCTGAGGCAGGTGGATTGATTATGCCCAGGAGTTCAAGTCCAGTCTGGGCAACATAGTGAGACTGTCTTTAAGTTAAAAAAAAAAAAAAGTCTATGTTGGCCAGGTATTTGAAGAGTCATTTCAAACCTTCTTGTTTCCAGTTGTATCTTAGAAATAAAAATTATTTGTAAATATTTCAGTATGCATCCTAAAAGATAAGAACTTTTTTAAAAAACAAACTGTGGGCTGGGCACGGTGGCTCACACCTGTAATCCCAGCACTTTGGGAGGCCGAGGTGGGTGGATCACAAGGTCAGGAGATCGAGACCATCGTGGCTAACACGGGGAAACCCTGTCTCTACTAAAAATACAAAAAAACTAGCCGAGCGTGGTGGTGGGCACCTGTAGTCCCAGCTACTCAGGAGGCTGAGGCAGGAGAATGGTGTGAACCCGGGAGGTGGAGCTTTCAGTGAGCCAAGATCACACCACTGCACTCCAGCCTGGGCGACAGAGTGAGACTCTGTCTCAAAAAAAAAAGAAAAAAAAAACCCTCTGATTACACCTAAAAAGATATATTTGATTTCATTAAATACCCAGTCAGCAATCACCTTTTCCCAGTTTTCTTATAAATGTGCGGGGCTTTTTTCCTTTTTTTTTAAATTTAGATTTAATATGTCTAGATTTATTGTTGTGAATGATGCTGAAGAAAGTGGTTGTTAGCCCTGTAGAGTCCGTAGAGTCTGATATCTGATGTACATGTTCACCTATGAACTGTTTTTCTTGTAAGTTGACAGGTCTTTAGGCTTGATAAAATTCAGATTTTATAAAAATCAAGATCTCTTATATACACATATACTTCCCTCAGGAGGTGTATAATGTCTAGATGTCTGTGTTTTTAAGTTTGTAGCCATTGAGGGTCATTGCCTAGATAACGAATTCATTAGGGCTTGCAAAATGGTGATGAATTTTATCACTTCTTCCTTTGTGAGCTGGAATACCTCAATTAAGAAAATCTTCTTCCTCAACTCTGCAATTGCCCTGAGATCTTGTTTATATAGCAAGGGCAGATTAAATGCTTTCTCTACCAGTTTTCAAAATAATGGTTCCTTTGTATTTCCACAGGTGAACTAGTTGTATTTGGTTTTGAGTATCATTATGATTTAAAAGACTTAAACATATTTGATGTGCTTCAATCCAATGTAGTTATTATCCCTTTTAATGTGGAAATGGGCACTTTTTTTTTTTGAGACAGATTCTTACTCTGTCACCCAGGCTGGAGTGCAGTGGCATCATCACAGCTCACTGCCACCTCTGCCTCCAGAGTTCAAATGATTCTCCTGCCTCAGCCTCCCGAGTAGCTGGGTCTACAGGTGCCTGCCACTAAACTCGGCTAACTTTTTGTATTTTAGTAGAGATGGGGTTTCACCGTATTGCCCAGGGTGGTCTCGAACTACGGAGCTCAAGCAATCCGAGTGCTCAAGCAATCCACCTGTGTCGGCCTCCCAAAGTGTTAGGATTAAAGGCGGGAGCCACCGTGCTCCACAAAATGGATATGTTGTTGACAAGTAGGGACTTATTTAAATTGGCTATGTCCTTTTGAGATGAATGCAATTTTTTTTTTTTTTTTTTTGAGACGGAGTTTCGCTCTTGTTGCCCAGGCTGGAGTGCAATGGCGCGATCTCAGCTCATCACCGCAACCTCTGCCTCCCGGGTTGAAGTGATTCTCCCGCCTCAGCCTCCCAAGTAGCCGGGATTACAGGTGCATGCCACCACACCCGGCTAATTTTTTGTATTTTTAGTAGAGATAGGATTTTGCCATGTTGGCCAGGCTGGTCTGGAACTCCTGGCCTCAAGCGACCTGCCTGCCTCAGCCTCCTAAAGTGCTGAGATTACAGGTGTGAGCCACAGCACCCAGCCCATTTACTTTAGAATTAATATAAATAAATTGAAAGAAATTATTTGGGTAAGCAAGAGTGAGAGAAAAAGTCCTGGTTTGGTGGCTCATGCCTGTAATCCCAGCACTTTGGGAAGCCAAGGTGGGTTGATCACTTGTGATCAGGAGTTGGAGACCAGCCTCGTCAACATGGCAAAACCTCATCTCTACAAAAAATTAAAAAAAAAAAAAATTAGCCCTGCATGGTGGCATGCATCTGTAGTCCCAGCTACACCAGGGAATTGCTTGAGCCTGGAAGGCAGAGGTTGCAGTGAGCTGAGATTGCACCACTATACTCCGGCCTGGAGACAGAGTGAGACCCCATCACAAAAAAAAAAAAAAAAAAGAAAAAAGAAAAAGAAAACTAAGAGAAACAAACGCCAACATTCCCAGAACCAAACCACACAAAATCCCTGTTAACCGGTCACATGTCTATCTGAATGACTTGCTGTGCACATATAAATGTAAATGTAGGTTTTAGATTAATATAACCTGTGGCTTATATAATAATGTCTGTATACATATTTCAAGATCTACACAATTGTTTTTAGTTTTTAAAATATTTGCATATTAATTACTGATTTTTAATCCTCCAGATGACTAGCACAACATATAACACAAGTATAGCTAAGGCCATTTGCTAAATTGGGGGCTAAGAAATAGGACAATAAATTTAACTGTGATTTAGTTGATGTCATAGAGCAAATGTTAGAGCTGAGAAGGAAACCTTGAGTTATCTTTTTTTTTTTTTTCTTGAGACAGGGTCTCAATCTGTGGAGTGCAGTGGTACAATCACGGCTCACTGCAACCTCTGCCTTCTAGGCTCAAGCAATCCTCTGGAGTAGCTGGGACTACAGACGCATGGCACCATGTTGAGCTATTTTTTTTTATTTTTATTTTTCATAGAGGCCAAGTTTTACCATGTTGCCCAGGCTGGTCTTGAACTCCTGGGCTCAAGCAATCTGCCTGCCTCAGCCTCCCAAAGTGCTGGGATTATAGGCATGAGCCACCTTGCCTGGCCATCTTTTATTTATTTATTTTTCCCTGCCCTATCTTATGGTGCTGAACTTTGAGTTATTTTGTTCTCAAACCCATTGTTGACCCCTCCCAGCCATTCTTAATGCCCAGAGCTTTGGGGGCAAACATGCTGGGATTACCTGTAGCCCCTTTATTGGCAGCATTGTATGGTCCTGGAGGTTTGGGGGGCAGCATCACTGGCCTAACCTGTTTAGGATTGTGTTAACGCTGAAGAAAAGGAATAATATGTGTGGGCCTCTTCAAGAGAATAGAAACCTCACCGTTTTCAGGAGGTTAAATTTTGCCCACTTTTCAACATATTTTGAGCTTAAAATACTCATCCATTTCAAATTAAATTGCCTAAGAAAAGAAGTTGAGCATAATGTATAAAGGGCACAGTTTTTGGAGACAGAGGCGTAACTTTGAATTCTGGTTCTACCAGTCTTGGCGTCTCTGTGTCTCAGTTTTGTTATGTGTAGAATGGAGATATCACTGCTCAGGAACGATCAATATTAGGATTCCATGAGGAAATTTAGATAGCACTAACCGCATATAGCACTCAACAAATATCTAATGCTATTATTAACATTAGTGCTTAGCAGGATGTCAGGCTATTGGAACCCAGTAGCTGATAGCTAATCGTTTTATTAAGTAAAAATTCTCAAGGTAAGTGTTAAGATTCCCCGAGGGTTCCTCTGTGGCTGCTGACATTGACAAAAGAGAGATGACAATTTAGGGGAGAGAGGTCTTGACTTACTCGGATTAGTAGGCATAGCCTGGTGGCAGAAGAGTCTCAACCTGAGAAAATAAGGCTTAGAGACCTACAGAGACCCACTTATGGAACCAGATGCCTTGCTGTGGTATCACCAGTGGCCACTTCCAAGGGGCAGGATTTGCACACCTGCTAGCTGTGTATTGAGGAATTGAGTGGGAAGAGTTCTAGATCTCAGATTTTTGCTCTCCAACATACTAATTCAAGGCTTCCTTGGGCAGATGTGCTGGCAGGCATGTGTGCAGAGAGCAGACCCAAGGCTCAGGAGCAACCCCTTTCCTCCTCCCAGAAGCTGAGATATTGTATTCCAGTAATCCTGCCCTACCCCTTCCAATGCACACTCACATGCAGACAGAACCCCTTTCCATGGGGCTTTCCAGTAGGACTGCTGCCCTGGGGGAAGGACTGAGCTCATCAGATTGAACATCCTAAGTGCTGTGACACAGAACTCTAGGGACCTCCTTTCAATTCATCTTCCTTCGTCACTTTTTTCCCCTTCCTTCCTCCCTCCCTCCCTCTTCCCTTCCCTTCCCTTGCCTCCCCTTCCCCTTCCCCTTTCCCTTCCCTTTCTTTCTCTTTCTTTCTCTCTCTCTTTTTCTTCCTTTCTTCCTTCCTTTCTCCCCTTCCCTTCCTTTCTCCTTTCTTTGTCTTTCTTTCTTTCTTTCTTTCTTTCTTTCTTTCTTTCTTTCTTTCTTTCTTTCTCTTTCTTTCTTTCTTTTTTTCTTTTCTTTCCCTCCCTTCCTTCCTTCCTTCCTTCCTTCCTTCCTTCCTTCCTTCCTTCCTTCCTTCCTTCCTTCCTTTCTTTTCTTTCTCCTGAGACAGGGTCTCCCTCTGTTGCCCAGACTGATGTGAACTCCTGGCTTCAAGTGATGCTCCCACCTTGGCCTCTCAAAGTGCTGGAGTTACAGATGTGAGCCACCATGCTCAGCCTCTCATCTTTTTTCTATGTCTTTTTTCTTTTTAAAAAACAAACAAACAAACAAACAAACAAAAAAAGAGAGAGAAATGGGTTCTTAGCATGTTGGCCAGGTTGGCCTTGCACTCCTGGCCTCAAGCAATCCTCCCACCTTGGTCTCCCAAAGTGCTAGGATTACAGGCATAAGCCACCACATCCAGCTTAAAAATGATGCTTTAGGTGCCACAAAATAGGTGGAAATGTCTTAACTGCATGTTAGTTGTCAGGCCTGAGGGCCTCTTCCATCCTTGTCAAGGGGAGTACTAACCAGTCTCTCCTTTCATACAACACTCACCTTTGAAAAATTCCAAGCCTACATAAAAGTTGAGAGAATAGCACCCTGGACACCATGATATCCTTCATCTAAAACTCACCAGTTCTTTCAACTGACATTTAAGCACCCACTACATGCTACGTGCTGTGATAGCCTTTGGGTGCACAAAAGGAAGTGAGTCTTGGTTCCTGAGCACAGACTTGCTCAGGCTTATCAGAAAAAGGAGACCATAAAACAAAAAACTATCGTATGGCCTGGTAATATTTTGTTACTGCAGGCATAAAGAACTGTAGGAATAAATGGAGAGGAGTCACTTTCTGATTGGACATTAGAGAATGTCTCTAGTGATGGTAGTATTCCAGAGAGGCAGACTGTGGGCTCAGGAACAGCGTGGGTGAAGGCATAGGGATTTGGCAAGCCCTGATAGATTTGGAAAATGGCAGCTCAGTTCAGAAAGTTCTAGCTCTGGTCACAGGAGGCCTCAGGGACATGGGGTTCAGTAGGAGCATCATGGCTATGAATAGGGACAGTAGGTTCACAATGCTGGCTCTAGGCGACAGTGAAGCTGACCACTCTAAAAGCTTAGGCCAAAAATCTTTTCCTATGCTTCTTCAGGAAAGAAAAATAAAATGTTTGCCAGGTCTGGTGGCTGTTGGGATCTTGCTTGAAGAGTAAGGGCTGTTGAATTATGTAAGGTGACTCAGGGGTCTTGGGGTCACTCAGCATGGACATGTCAGGTGTGGTACCTGGAATGCACATGTTGGCCTTATTGAGATCTTGGGGCCTCTGTCTTTTAGCAATAACTTGCTTCCCACTTCCTGGAATCCATGAGAAGCGGGCCTTGCATATAATCACCCTGAATTGTTACAACTCAGGTTTTTGTTTTTTTTTTTTGACAGAGTCTTGCTGTGTTGCCCAGGCTGGAGTGCAGTGGCACGATCTTGGCTCACTACAACCTCTGCCTCCCGGGTTCAAGGGATTCTCCTGCCTCAGCCTCCCAAGCAGCTGGGATTACAGGCAACTGCCACCACGCCTGGCTAATTTTTGTATTTTTAGTAGATACAGGGGCTTCACCATATTGGCCAGGCTGGTCTCGAATTCCTGGCCTCAAGGCAGATTCCTGCCTTGGCCTCCCAAAGTGCTGAGATTATAGGCGTGAGCCATTGAGCCTGGCCAACAGCTCCATTTTGAGTGAAAGGGAATTAACCCTCTTTACTTATTTGAAAAGAAGCAAGGATGACATTTGAAATGTAAGGAAGACCTTGGCTGGGTGTGGTGACTCACACCTGTAATTCCAGAACTTTGGGAGGCCGAGGGGAGGGGATCACCTGAGATCAGGAGTTCAAGACCAGCCTGGCCAACATGGTGAAACTCCATCTCTACTAAAAATACAAAAATTAGCCAGGCATCATGGTGGGCAACTGTAATCCTAGCTACTCGGGAGTCTGAGGCAGGAGAATTACTTGAACACAGGAAGTGGAGGTGGCAGTGAGCCGAGATCACACCATTGCACTCCAGCCTGGGTGATAGAGCGAGACTCCATCTCAAAAAAAAAAAAAAAAAAAAAAAAGAAAAAAAGTAAGGAAGACCTATGAAAATATGCAGAACTCATTTGCCTTCCAAGGAGAGCAGCATCTCTCAGTTTTTCCAAATGGCTCTTCTGAAGAGATTGATGGTACAGGGTGGCCTTGGCCGTAACTTCTCATTGCTGAGGTGTTCTCATACTGTGGTCAAGAAGGCTAAGCTGTCCCATGCATAACAATATTTGCTTTAACTTTTTCATTTAACCCTTAAGAAAACAACTCATAAGAACTGAAAGCTGTGACCTCTATGACCTCTCCTCAGATATCTAAATTTTATCATCTTACTGTAGAAAGAGCTGGTTTAGCTGGCTTAATTTGTGTAAATAGACTATTGCCTTTTCCTTGGAGTTCTTCAGATAAGATACTGTGATGGTCTCACTTCAGAAGGGGCTGTGGCAGAGAGGGCAGAGATTGCTGGCAGAACCCCCACTCTTTTTGCTTCTGAGGTTATAAAGAAATTCACCTACACTGGGTGAACTGTGAGATAGGATCCTTTTTCCCACATCTGACATGTGGGCCTGTAAACCAAACTTGGGGTCCCACTTTGGCCCTCAGGCTGCATCGGTGTCTTGCTGGGCACAGCAGTGGTTTCAGCGGTCAGATGGCATGCTCCATGCCCACAGGGAAGGGCATTAGAGTGCTCTCTTAGCATTAGAATGCTTTCTGAGAGCACAAAGTTTCTCATGAAGTTTCTCTCTCATTCCCTGTGGTTTCAGGGCAGCAGAGTGAAATAGGAAGAGATGGAGGCTTTACCTCCTTAAAGACATGTTAACTTTTATTCCTGACTGTGGCACTGCAGTACCTTGAGAAAATTGAAGTTGCCCTTTATGTAAAAAATAAGGGAAAAAACCCAAATGTGCTTATGATTTTTTGTCTACTTCCATGTCTAATGGTATATTCAGATGGCAATGGATGATTGCAAGCAGATTTTGGACCAAAGAATTAAATTATTGACATTTTTGGCTGGGCGCAGTGGCTCATGCCTGTAAACCCAGTACTTGGGGAGACGGAGAGGGGTGGATCACTTGAGGCCAGGGGTTCAAGACCAGCCTGGCCAACATGGTGAAATCCGGTATCTACTAAAAATACAAAACAGCCGGGCGTGGAGGTACAAGCCTGTAATCCCAGCTACTTGGGAGGTTGAGACAGGACAGTCACTTGAACCCAGAAGGCATAGATTGCAGTGAGCCGAGGTCTCACCAGTGTACTTCAGCCTGGGAGACAGAGCGAAACTCTGTCTCAAGAATACAAAACAAAACAAAACAAAACAAAACCAAAAACCAACCAACCAACCAAACAAACAACAATTTAAATAGAATTAAATTATTGACATTTTTGAAGGTCTGTTCTGTGTGACATAGAAACATTTAAATATGAATGTTGGTGGGGTGGTGGCTCACACCTATAATCCCAGCACTTTGGGAGGCTGTGGTGGGCAGATCACTTGAGATCAGGAGTTCAAGACCAGCCTGGTCAACATGGCGAAACCCTGTCTCTACTAAAAATACAAAAATTAGCCGGGTGTGGTGGTGCATGCCTGTAGTCTCAGCTACTTGGGAGGCTGAGGCAGGAGAATCACTTGAACCCAGGAGGCAGAGGTTGCAGTGAGCCAAGATCACGCCACTGCACTCCACCCTGGGCGTCAGAGGGAGCCTCCATCTCAAAGGAAACAAACAAACAAAAAGATGAATGTTATCTTTCTCCAAACAACTTAAAATCTTAAACACGAGGCACACAAGAGTTAGCAATGACTTAGTTGACGCTGAAGGTCAGAGGAAAGTCACAAGAGTGACAGCAGGAGCAGCCTGAGAAGGCTTCATGGATCAGAGGCAATGAATTAGCAGGCTTTACATTTGTGAAATGATATAATACATAAAATGTGTAAAAAGGAGTCTGGAATATCATACCAACGTGTTCAGTTCTGGGGAAGAGATTGGGATTGGGTGTGGGGGATACTGAAAAAAGCAGTTGACTTTGATTATAGTCATGCATTACTTACATAATCAGTGGCGTGCTGGTAAATTTTTTTTCTTTTTTTGAGGCAGGGTCTTTCTCTGTTACCTAGCCTGGAGTGCAGTGGCGTGATCATCTATCACTATAGCCTTGACCTCCCAGGCCCAAGTGATCCTCCTAACCTCAGCCTCCGGAATAGCTGGGGCCATAGGTGTGCACCACTATGCCAAGCTGATTAAAAAAAAATTTTTTTTTTGTCAAGATGGGGTCTCACTATGTTGCCTAGGCTGGTCTCCAACTCTTGGCCTCAAGTTATCCTCCTAACTTGGCCTCCCAAGTTCTGGGATTATTGGCATGAGGCACTGTGTCCAACTAAGTGCTAGTAAATTTTTCAGAAAAGCGCTCTTTTCCCATGGTCCCCAAAGTCCCTATTGTAGTGTTTGTCAATTTCCATCATGTAAATTGTAGATACTTCTTCTGTGGCTGATTTTAAGCAACAATATAAGGTCAAGTAGCTCAAAAATTTTTGAAAATTTAACAGTTTGAGCACTTAACATGTACCGGACTCCAAGTCAAGTGCTAGGGGAAGATTGGAAAAATATTATGGGCCAGGCATGGTGGCTCATGCCTGTAATCCCAGCACTTTGGGAGGCTGAGGCCGGTGGATCACTTGAGGTCAGGAGCTCGAGAGCAGCCTGGCCAACATGGTGAAACCCCATCTCTACTAAAAATACAAAAATTATCCAGGCATGGTGGCAGGCATTGTAATCCCAGCTACTTGGGAGGCCGAGGCAGGAGAATCGCTTGAACCCATGAGGCAGGGGTTGCAGTGAGCCAAGATCATGCCACTGCACTCCAGCCTAGGCGACAAGAGCGAAATTCCATCTCAAAAAAAAAAAAAAAACAAAAGATTATGATGTAGTCCTTGTCTACCTGGCAGCAGAAATACAGTAGGTGAGCTAAAAGAGGAACTAGAGGAAGGAGAATTAACTTCGGCAGGGTATGGGTAAAGGGGAGAATCAGAGGAGTTCTCTGAAAGAATGAATCCTCTAATAGAGGATTGGGAAAGGCCCCAGGTGCAGAAGTGTATAAGACGCTTGGGAATTTCAGGTTGCTCTTTGCACAAGAGTATTGGCACAAAATGGACAATAAGGCCAGAAAAGAGGGTTGGGACCATACGATCAAAAGTGTTGCATTTTGCTGTGCAGTAATGAGAGCTACTTACACTATTTATTTATTTATTTATTTTTGAGACAGAGTCTTGCTCTGTCACCTAGGCTGGAGTGCAGTGGCATGATCTCAGCTCACTGCAACCTCCGCCTCCCTGGCTCAAGTGATTCTCCTGCCTCAGCCTCCCAAGTAGCTGGGACTGCAGATGCTGCGTGCCACCATGCCTGGCTAATTTTTGTATTTTTAGTAGAGACGGGGTTTCACTATGTTGGCCAGGCTGGTTTTGAACTCTTGACCTCAGGTGATCCACCTGCCTCAGCCTCCCAAAGTGCTGGGATTATAGGAGTGAGCCATGGCACCCAGCCAGCTACTTACAGTTTTTGAGAAGCATCAGGCAATAACTCTCCTGGCACTATGGAGACTAAGCTGAGACAGACCTGTACAAGAGGTCATCTTAATGTTTCCAGCAGAACATAATAAGAGCTTCAATGAAGGCAATGCAGCAGAGATAGAGATGGGATGGATTCAAGAAACGTTTGGGTAGGAAGAATTGATCGAACAATGGATTGACCGAGATGAGTGTTCAGAAGGATGGTTTGCTTGAAGATAATACCTAGGACTTTGAAAAATGTTCACCCTTCCTTCTGTGGGGATGAATGGCTTCATCAGAAAAGAAAGGAGGCATTTCTAAGAGTTTATGAAGTTTAGGACTTGGGAGCCCAGTTGGTTATTTTCTTTGCATCTCACTACCGACGTTTGTAAGTCTGAAAGAGGGAAGGTCTGAGACGTGACTGGCAGGCCATCAAGATGTTTTGTTACTGAATTTGGATTTATGGATCCTGATTCTGAGTAGTTATGCTATTAAAATGATGGCCTTTTGGTTTGGGATGGAGAGCATCTCACAAAATTGGGAAATAATGATTAACCCAGCAGTTTAGTGTATAAATACTAATTTCTACATGGAGCTTGAAAAGAGTAACAGAAAGGGAGGAAAATGGCAGGTAAACCTGTGATCCTAGCCACTCTGAAGAGTAATAGGCACAATGCAGAATGGAGAATAGGGAAGCGGGAGGAGCCTAGTGATTCACATGAGAAAACAGCTGGAAGGAGGCCAGAAACAATAGTGAGGTTTTAGACGTCTATATACAAACACACTGGGCATACGTAACAAACAGGGCAAACTGGGGATTATAACATCAGGCAGTAAAACATGATCTCATTGAAACCTTATAGGATAGGACCTGAGCCTGACATTCAGTTATGAAATCACATTTACATCCTATTTAAAAGAAGCATAGCCATGAGGTGGGGAAGGAGATTGGTGTGTGTTGTAGAGAAACTAAGTGGAAGCCCATTGAAGAGCATAAAGACGAATATTTAAAAGGAGATTTAATGTTAGAGCATTAATGACTGGGCACAGTGGCTCACGCCTGTAATCCCAGCACTTTGGGAGGCCAAGGCAGGTGGATTGTTTGAATCCAGGAGTTTGAGACGAGACTGGGCAACATGGCAAAACTGTCTGTACAAAAAAATTACAAACATTAGCCTGGTGTGGTGGCACGTGCCTGTAGTCTCAGCTACTCGGGAGGCTGAGGTGGGAGGATCACTTGAGTCTGGGGAGGTCAAGGCTGCAGTGAACTGTGATTGTGCCACTGCACACTAGTCTGGCAATAGAGCAAGACTCTGTCTCAAATGAAATAAAATAAAGCAATTACTACATACCGTTTGACCAGAGAAAAAACAGGGAAAATATTAAATATAAAATTTGTATAAGACATTCAAAGAAAATCCCTTGAAAAACTTTAATGAGAAATACGAGTGATTTCATAAATTTTTATATCAATTTTTATACTTGAAATGGCCATGTATACTTCTTGACAAAGACTTTTACAAAATGATCTCTTGAAATTCTCAATAGTCATCATTGATAAAAAATGGCCGGGTACAGAGGCTTACGCCTGTAATTCTAGCACTTTGGGAGGTTGAGGCAGGTGGATCACCTGAACTCTGGAGTTTGAGACCAGCCTGGGCAACATGGCAAAACGCTGTCTCTACTAAAAATACAAAAAAATTAGCCAGGCGTGGTGGCACTCCTCTGTAGTCCCAGCTACTCAGGAGTCTGAGGCAGGAGAATCACTTGAACCCAGCTTGAACCCGGGAGGTGGAGATTGCAGTGAGCAGAGATCATGCCACTGCACTCCAGCCTGGGTGACAAACTGAGACTCTGTCTCAAAAAAAAAAAAAAAAAGTAAAATGTTTTTATAACTATTAAAAATGTGAAACAATTGAAATATAGGGAATCTAAGAATACTTCCTTTTTTCACTGACAAATGTAATGTCAAAATTCATGTGATAAGGCCAATAGATTCTTTATTTTTTTTTAGACGCATTCTTTCTCTGTTGCCCAGGCTGGAGTACAGTGGCACAGTCTCGGCTCACTGCAACCTCCACCTCCCAGGTTTAAGCGATTCTTCTGCCTTAGCCTCCCGAGTAACTGGGATTATAGGCGCCTGCCACCATGCCTGGCTAATTTTTGTATATTTAGTAAAGATGGGATTTTACCATGTTGGCCAAGCTGGTCTCAAACTCCTGACCTCTAGTGATCTGCCTGCCTCTGCCTCCCGAAGTGCTGGGATTACAGGCGTAGGACACTACGCTTGCCCCCCCCTTTTTTTTTAAATTTGTATAAGTTTATGGGGTACAAGTGCAATTTTGTGATATGCTTACACTTCAGAGAGCTCAGGTCAGAGCTTTTAGGGTATCCAACACCCAAACAACATACATAGTATCCATTAAGTAATTTTCTCATCATCCACCCCGTTTCCCATCCTCTCACCCTTCTACTTCTCCATTGTGGATCATTCCACTCTCTTCCTCCTGGGGTACACAATTTTTAGTTCCCACTTATGAGTGAGAACATGTGATATTTGTCTTTCTGGGTCTGACTGGTTTCACTTAAGATAATGACCTGCAGTTCCATCCATGTTGCTGCAAAATACATGATTTCATTCTTTTTTATGGCTGAATAGTATTCTATTGTGTACATATACCATGTTTTCTTTATCTCTGTTGATGGACACTTAGGTTGATTCCATATCTTTGCCATTGTGAATAGTGCTGCTATAAGCATACGAGTGCATGTAACAAACAGATTCCTTATGATGGACAGACATACTCGTGTCTTGCCTGTGGGCACAACCCTCCAGCCAGATTAATAACCACCTGTAGCCAAGGATCATGAGGCTGTTCAAAGGACTCTGATAAAAATTCAACAGTAGGAGCATCTAGGAAGTGTCAGGCCAGAGGCACCTTGATGCCCTTGGGTGGTCTATCTCTCTCTCTCTTTTTTTTTTTTTGAGATGAAGTTTCGCTGTTGTTGCCCAGGCTGGAGTGCAGTGGTGCAATCTCGGCTCACGGCAACCTCTGTCTCCCGGGTTCAAGTGATTCTCCTGTCTCAGCCTCCCGAGTAGCTGGGATTACAGGCATGCACCACCACGCCTGGCTAATTTCGTATTTTTAGTAGAGACGGGGTTTCTCCATGTTGGTCAGGCTGGTCTCAAACTCCTGACCTTAGGTGATCCACCTGCCTTGGCCTCCCAAAGTGCTGAGATTATAGGCATGAGTCACTGAGCCCAGCTGGGTGGTCTATCTCTCTTGGAGCAAAGCTCCATCAGTACCTGGGGATAGGAATGGAACTGTGTCCCCATCCCAGCCAAATTCATACGTTGAAGTCCTAACTCCCAGTACCTCAGAATGTGACCTTATTTGGAAATAAGGTCTTTGTAAATATATTCAAGTCAAGATGAGGAATACTGGGCTAGGGGGGTCCTAATCCAATGATGAGCGTCCTTATTAAACGAGGGAAATTGGACAGAGATACACACATAGAGGAGAAACAATGTGAAGAGACAGAGGGAGAAGATGAACATTCATAAGGCAAGGAGAGAGGCCTGGAACAGATGGTCCGTTCACAGCCCTCAGAAGGAACAAGCCCTGTTGATACTATGAACGTGGACTTCCAGCCTCCAGAACAGTGAGACAATACATTAGTGTTATTAAGCCTCTCCATCTGTGGTCTTTGTTACAGCGGCCCGGGCAAACTGTTTACAAGGGGAATAGGATTCAGCGCCTGAGAAGAGGAGGAGTACTGGCAAGGCCCAGGCAGGATGTTAGAGTAGCAGCCACGCAGGGGAGTGAAACTGCACCCCAGGGGAGGAAGAAAAATGAAAAAGAGGCACCTAGACAATGCCTGGTAGGCTTTGGGCTAACTCAGTGATATTAAAGCTACACAGCTCAGGGGCTTCCTCAGGACTAGTCTCCCATCAAGTTAGGGCAGCAAGAACCTAGGAAGGTTGGCTGCCCCCGTGGAAAGGGGCCCCGTGGGTGGGTGAGGGTGGTGTATGTGGAAGTCCCCAGATACCCATGGTGGAGGGGGTGGAGGTAAGAGGTAGTTATATGGAATAAGGTCGAAAATTTTGGCTCAAAATTGGGAAGACTTTTATTTTTCTTTATGAAAACACTTGAAATTTAAAATGTCATAGGAAATTCGGAAAATAGAAATAGAAAAAGAAAAAAACTCCTACAATCTCACCACCTTAACCAAATTCATCATGTATTTCCTTTGTCTTTCTTCATGTGCGTATATTTTAAATAGTTGGATTTAGAAAGTGTACCCATGCTTTGTTTTTGTTTTTGTTTTAGAGATGGAGTCTCACTCTGTTGCCCAGGCTATAGTGCAGTGGCGCAATCTCGGCTCACTGCAACCTCTGCCTCCTGGGTTCAAGCAATTCTCCTGCCTCAGCCTCCCAAGTAGCTGGGATTACATGTGCTCCCACCCCTAGCTAGTTTTTTGTATTTTTGTTACCAGACTGGTCACAAACCCCTGAGCTCAGCCAATCTGCCCACCTTGGCCTCCCAAAGTGCTAGGATTACAGGCGTGAGCCACCAAGCCCTGCCAGAAAGTGTACATATACCTTGTATCCTGATTTTTAAATAAATGAAATTATAGTAAAAACATTTTCCCATTTTGCTACACGATGTCTCATAAGTAGAAACTTTAATCGTTGTATAGGTCTATGGAATGGGTGAACCCTAAAGAATTATTACTCTATGGTTGGATGGTAAGGTTGTGGCTGGCTTCTTTCTTCTCAGTATTCTCTTTAAGGTTTCTTCCAGTACTGAGATTTTGTGTTTGGCAAAGAGAAATGCAAGCCACTTCTCAAATTATCTTCTCTAATTCTTTTTAAGGGGGATCTTGCGAGATGCTCTGATGTATGTTACATTTAGTCAGATTTCTGTTGTTTCCTCTGAGTATCACTTTCACAAAAACAATTTTAAGAAATTTCTGTATCGTTGCCTATCCTGCATGGTTTTTGTTCGAGTATGCAGAAAAAATACGAAATCTGTACGAAGAATACAGGTACAATCTTCACTCAGATTCCCCCAAAGTGAATATTTTGCCTTACCATATTACAATTATCAAAATCAGGAAATTAAGTTTAAAACATACTCTTATCAAATCTACAGACCTGATTCAAATTTCAGCAACTGTCCCACTGTGTCCTTTTTCTGGCCCAGAATCCAACCGGAGACCCCAGGTTGCATTAGCTGTCATGTCTCCTCGGTCTCCTTTAATCTGGAACAGTCCCTCAATCTTTCCTTGTCTTTTCAAAGCCTTGATGCTTTTGAAAGGCACTAGTCCATTATTTATAGAATGGCCTGCGTTTTGGATTGTCTCATATTTCCTCATGGAATTTTCATGCCACTGCAGCAGCGTTGGGTTCTTCTCAGAACGTCTCAGGAGGCATGTGATATAGGTCTGTCCCATGACAAGCAACGTTAACTTTAATCGCCTGGTTAAGTGGGTATCTGTCAGATTTCTCCACTGTAAACTTAGGATTGTTTCCTCAGTAAGTATTCTAGGGACCTGCTTTGTGACTATGTAAAAATCTTGTTTCTCATCATAATGTGACTGCCTGGCTTTCATTGATGAGTCATCTCCGAACCAATTGTTACTGTGGTGTTTTCCAGATGGTAGTTTTCTAGTTTCATTATTCTATGTTTATTAGTAGTAATGTAACTTGACAAGCTTTATCCTTAATCTAAATAGGCCTAAATGTTCCTTTAGTTAAAGCAAAATAAAAGAATAGTAATCTATCACTTATTCTGTGCTGTTCCTGTTATGAAAACACAGAGAAACCACAAAAGGTGAGCTGCCTGGCACACGCACCAAGATGAAGGACATCTTCATGTATCTGCATTAATGCGTGAATTTCTGTCTTCCTCAGCTAGGTATAGACAATTCTGCCAAGGAATCAGTTCTACAGATGAGAAAAATGAAAACCTGAGATATAGATACACTGTCTCAGATAGATAGGGGCACAGCTAGAACTAGTTTCCAGTGCCCAGAGATTTTTAGTTCTTATCTAGGACCTCTCTCAAAATTATATTACTTCTATTATACAGATAACACGATACATCTTCAAGAAAAGACATTTGCTTTTAAGACAATTATCATTTTTAATTTTTATTTTTAGAGATAGGGTCTTGCTCTGTTGCTCAGGCTGGGGTATAGCGGTGCAATTGTAGCTCACTGTAACCTTGAACTCCTGGGCTCAAGTGATCCTTCTGCCTCAGCCTCCCCAGTAGCTGGGACAATAGGCATGAGCCACCATGCTTGGCTACTTGCTTGCTCTTTCTTTTTGTTTTTTATTTCAGTTTTTCCCCTTCATTTGACACCTTTGGTATATTTGCTCTTAAATAAAATCATTATCAATAAGATTACCATTCTTAGGCTGGGCGCGGTGGCTCACGCCTGTAATCCCAACACTTTGGGAGGTCCAGGTGGGTGGATCACCTGAGGTTGGGAGTTCGAAACCAGCCTGTCCAACATGGAGAAACCCCGTCTCTACTAAAAATACAAAATTAGCCAGGTGTGGTGGCACATGCCTGTAATTCCAGCTACTCAGGAAGGCTGAGGCAGGAGAATTGCTAGAGCCTGGGAGGCGGAGGTTGCAGTGAGCTGAGATTGCGCCATTGCACTCCAGCCTGGGCAACAAGAGTAAAACGCTGTCTCAAGAAAAAAGATTACCATTCTTTTGGCTAATTATTATGTACATTTTCAGCCATTATAATCCAATCTACTATTTGCAAACAACAATAATAGTTATTTACATAGAAGCTTCTTACAGACATAAATTACAAAAATTATCTTTACCTCAAGCTGAATTCTTAACAACTTTAAATTCTGAACACAGAATCTTCCATTTATCCAGAATAGTGACGAGGTTCTGGTTAATTAGCATTCCCATATACAGCAGGATCTCCACTCTTCAAAGAATACAAACACAAAACTGGAGGAAAGTATTTACCTTAGAATTGGACAATGTCTCACATCAGTGTGAACAGCAACTCTCATAGCATAGTCCCATTTAAAAATGTCGATCAGCTGTTTTTTTCTAAATTCATCTTTTACATTATCTTGTTTTCTTGTCATTTATCTTTTTGTATTTTTTAAAGTGGCATGTAGGAGAAAAAGTTTTTAGATTATTTGGACATTCTGGTGATTGATATCTTGCATTTTTAAAGTTATTAATACATTTGTTTTCAGGCTAGCTTCTTTGCCTTAGGATTCCAGCCTAAGGAGGACTGCAAACATTCACCTTAGATACACCATCAAGACTCATTTTGAATTCTGAGTGCGTCAGTGAACCCTTCTTGTTTGTTGTTTTGTTTTATATTTTATTTTATTTTTTGAGACAGAGTCTTGCTCTGTTGCTCAGGCTGGAGTGCAGTGACGCAATCTCGGCTCATTGCAACCTCCACCTCCCGGCTTCAAGCAATTCTTGTGCCTCAGCCTCCCAAGTAGCTGGGACCACAGGCACGCACCACCACACCTGGCTAATTTTTGTATTTTTAGTAGAGACGGGGTTTTGCCAGGTTGGCCAGGCTCATCTCAAACCAGGTGATCCACCTCAAGTGATCCACCCACCTTGGCCTCCCAAAGTGCTGGGATTACAGGAGTGAACCACCACACCCAGCCTGCTTTGTTTTATTTTTAAGTCATTTGTGTTTCCAGTGTTTGTCTCTGTGCCTGGCACAAAGTAGGCACTGGATAAATATTTGCTGACTGACCTGCTGACCCACTAACAGCCAGACTGACTTCACACCCAGGGCGAGGACCCAGCTTGGGCCTTCCTGAATTCCTGCAATTTTTTTTTATTTCAAATAACAATACATGCTCATTAAAGAAACTTGTAAAATAGAGAAAGTCATATATACAAAAAAGAGAAAACAAAGCTCTCCATTATCTTACTGGCCATAGAGATGATTATGCCAGAAAGATGAGCATTTTCTCATTCATTAAACATTCTTCAAAGACATGTTTTTAATGGCAATAGGATGACCCGTTGTGTGGGTGTGCCGTAATTAACCATTCTTATGTTGTGGAACATCTACATTCTGTACGAGTTGTCACCCCTGGAAATAATGTTGTAACGTTACGCAATAAACTCTCTACTATAGCTGATTATCAAGTTACTTTACAAAAAGATTATATCCATTTAAGCCCACTTGCTAGTGCCCATATATTTGAAACACTGACAGTTTCAAATGGTCAGCATTTAACTTCTTGGGAAACTGAAGGGTTAGAAACAGCCCCTTCCATTTAAACAGCTTCCAGCATGTTCCAGCTTACAGTGAACATTTGTTTTCCTCCAGTCTCAATCCCTGTGAAGGGTCAAGTCAATCATAGGTGAGTACTTATTTGGAAAACATGCCTTGAAAGCTCAATTTAAATAGCAGAGAGCATTAGCCAGAAAGCACTGGTCCTTTTTGAAAAAGCTTGTGAGAGAGAGGCAAGAAGCATTAGGCCATGCCAAAGTAGAAGTTCGTGGTCCCAAGAATCAATACCTGAAATTGAGCTATTAATAACACAACATGGTTAATATCATTATGCTGATTATTGTCACTTTATTCTTAACTCCAAATTTAAAATGATTTTTTCTTCACAAAAGATAAAATCGGCTGGGCGCGGTGGCTTACGTCTGTAATCCCAGCACTTTGGGAGGCCGAGACAGGTGGATCACCTGAGGTCAGGAGTTCGAGACCAGCTTGGCTAACATGATGAAACCCCATCTGTACTAAAAATACAAAAATTAGCTGGGCATGGTGGCGTGCACCTGTAATCCTAGCTACTCAGGAGTCTGAGGCAGGAAAATCGCTTGAACTCAGGAGGCAGAGGTTGCAGTGAGCCAAGATTGTGCCATTGTGCCATTGCACTCCAGCCTGAGCAATGAGAGATAAACTCTGTCTCAAATAAATAAATAAATAAATAAATAAATAAATAAATAAATAAATGGACGGGAGCAGTGGCTTACACCTGGAATCCTAGCACTTTGAGAGGCTCTAGGCAGGAGGATCACTTGCATCCAGGGGTTCAAAACCAGCCTGGGCAACATGGCGAAACCCTATCTCTACAAAAAACACAAAAATGAGCTGGGCATGAGAGTGCACGCCCGATAGTCCCAGCTACTCAGGAGGCTGAAGTTGGAGGACTGCTTGAGCCCACGAGGTCGAGGCGGCAATGAGCTGAGATTGTGCCACTGCACTCAGCCTGGGTGACAGAGCAAGACCCTGTTTCAAACAAAAACAAAATATAAAATCATGTTAGTTAAAAGGAGCAAATATTTGGGAGAGAAATCCATTTAAAAAAATCACTTTAAAAAAGGTAACATTCATTTCTACTCTGAGGAATGTATTTGTTTCATTCTGAAACAAAAACTGAATTTTCAACAATAATATTCAGTAAAAGCCAAAGCTTTCAAAAATTATTTGCCATTCTTATAAAGAATATTCTATTCTGACAGCTGTCTTTTTCTGCTGTGTATTTTACCTCAGCTACTGGTATTTCATTCACCGCAGAGACTGGTAGACCAGATGTTAGAATGGAAAGTTCACTTAGGGCCTACCACAGGCACTGAGTTTCACTTCAGCCCCTCGATACAGCACATACACATCCCTTCAGTTAGTCAGCATTTAAAATGACTGTAAACCATTACAAACACTAAAATAGTATTATTATCGCAAGAGAATAGCTCAACTGTTTTAAATTTAACCCTTAACAAGAGAATTTATTTCCAGGCTTTCAGTCAAGTAAAGGCTGTTCTACGTGGAACCCTGTGGAAACTTCTAGAGATAGAGTCCTAGGCTCTGAGCCAGTCACTCAGTGGGAAACCACCATTTTAGAAATTCGGATTTTAGGAGCACAGCGTGAGTGAGACTGAACGCACTCTATGTAGGACAATTGTGCTGAAAAGGCCAAGTAATTAACCCTTTATTTTACTTTCATGTTGTTATTGATTGTCATGCATCCAATTCCAGCTTATTTTCTAATCACAATCCTATTTATTCCCTTCTATAGTTTCATGGCTCCTAAATGAACACTGTGACCATCATAAGCTAAAAAGAGAAGGATATTCTGTAGACAGTTGGGGACACTTCCTTTTTTTTTTTTTTTTTTTGAGACGGAGTCTTGCTGTGTTGCCCAGGCTGGAGTGCAGTGGCATGATGATCTCGGCATGTGTTGCCCAGGCTGGAGTGCAGTGGCATGATCAAGTGATTCTCCTGCCTCAGCCTCCCAAGTAGCTGGGATTATAGGCATGCGCCACCATGCCTGGCTAATTTTGTATTTTTAGTAGGGACGGGGTTTCTCCATGTTGGTCAGGCTGGTTTTGAATGCCCAACCTCAGGTGATCCACCCACCTCGACCTCCCAAAGTACTGGGATTACAGGCATGAATCACCACACCTGGCCATAATGAGTTATATTTCTAGGGCTGCTATATTTCTCTTTGGCAAGGAATTAGAGTTGAGAGGAAGACAGAAGACACATAGACGCTTGTAAATTATGAATAAAATTGTATGTTTCTATTGATATTTTTCTTTCTAGTGGTGGTGGCAGATCCTAAAGTTTTAAACTGGAGTGAAAGTCTACATAGCTGGGATTTGAGACAGAGGGTGGGTGTCTGTGATCTGGGGCTTCTAGAGGGTGAGGGTAGAGTGTACTCTAGGGTAGGGTGAACAGAAGTAGAATCCTTCCATTTTCTTCTCTGCTCCCCGCACTCATGTGCCTGCCCGGGATAATCTAGCTTCCTCAGATCTGCCACCCAATACCTCCCCGTAGTGGTTGGGGATGGGGACTATGGGGAGAGACAGGTTAGTGGACATGGTGAGTTATCTATCCATTCTCCCCTTCACCCATCTCAACGAACTCACATTTTTACTTTAGTTTACATCGTCACCCATGTACTTGGGGAAGAGAAGATCTCAACCTTATACTTGGTTGGCTAAACCAATCAGCTCATTCCGTTTACCACTGAAGGCCATTGTTCAGGAGTGGGCATGTGACTTACAGGGTCCAGTCAAGGTGTATCTCAAGACTCCTGCTTGGGATCCTGTGACAGTCCTCCCTTCATCTGCCTGCCAGGATGTGCAGGAACCATCGTGTTCCTTTTGCCACCAGAGAAAACCAACTTAAAGATGAAGTCCAAAGAATGAGAGAGGCACATGGAAGGGAGTGGCAGAGAAATGTGGCAGGAGGTCCTGGTTAAGGTGACTCTAAAGCCAATTCTGCTCTGAACTTCCAGTTACATGAACACATAAATGTCCTTATTGTTAACCCAGTTAGAGAAGATATTCTGTTTCTTGGAACCAAAAACATTCTAGCCTTTTACTGAGGGTTGGAGGTGCCTCCATACACCCATCTCTGGGGGCCATGTTTTCCCTCTGACATGATGTTATGAATGGTAGTGAATTGCTCATATGCACCTAGAATGTAGATTAAATGTATACCCTTGCAGTTAACAATAGTAGAAAACAATGCAGTTCAAGTATACAACATTGTACCATGAGGAGGAGAAGGGCAGTATTTGAGGCTCTAACCATCATTTATCCCTGCCTTCCTGCCTTCCTGCCTTCCCTCCCTTCTCTCCCTCCCTCCCTCTCCCTCCTTTCTCCCTCCCTCCTTCTCTCCCTCTTTCTCTCCTTCCTTCCTTCCTTCCCTCCTTCCTTCATTCCTCCCTCCCTCCCTTCTCTTTCTCTCTTTTTTTTCTTTTCTCTCTTTCTTTTTTCTTTCAGACAGGGTCTCCCTGTGTCTCCCAGGCTGAAATACAGTGGCACAATCACAGCTCACTTCAGTCTCAACCTCCCAAGCTCAAGCCATCCTCCTGCCTCGGCCTCCTGAGTAGCTGGGGACCACAGGTGCACACCGTGCACACCACCATGCCTGACTGATTTTTGTATTTTTTGTAGAGATGGGTTTTTGCCATGTTGCCCAGGCTGGTATCATATTATTTCTATGGAGAAATCTGTTACAAGTTCCATATAAGCAACTTACAAATGAAATTGTCAGGGCTCTGTGGGTCTCAGGTTTCCTGTGAGGGTGTCATATTAGATGAAGTTGAAGGTATCTTCCAAGTTTAACATTCTATGAATCTTTGTTGCCAGTTCATTTGAAGTCAGTTAAATGGAATTTCTGAAATAGGGCAGCATTCTTGAATAACATGGCACTTGAAGATTGTTCACTCTCTGTTCAGCAAGCTGTATCTTGTTTGTTTTCACAGCAGTTGAGGATTTACCACCATTATTTTAACTATTTTTGAAATTCTAGCACTCACATCTTGCCACTAAATATTTATAAACAAAATACCCTATTTGTTGCAGCAAACTTATTATTTTGATTTGTGAGTTTTTATGGAAACCTGAGAGATCCGAACAGGCTCACATTTCTAAGCAAAAGCAAATAGTAATTTCCTCCTTCTCCATCCATGTGTTAGACAAAGTAGGGACTTTTTCTAAGAGTAGAGACATTGGCCATCTTGAGGTAATTTCAACACAAAAATGCAGTGGTTCATAATACTTTGGTTCAATATTTAAGTTATAGATTGAAAAATAAGTGGTCTAGGAAGCACAGAGAGTGCCTTGAAATAAAAAGATCCGTGTCTGTAGTCATAATTAGGTAAAACCTACTTTACCTGTAGGTGTGGTTAGTGATTGTCTACCTGGCAGGAATTAAATGTTTCTAAGAGACTCCTCTAAAACCTCTCTCCCATTAGACCACACCAAGAAGTCTGAAATTCTACCAATCACTCTTTTAAGAAACTGTGCTACACAGAGTGTCCACTGGAAAAAAAAAAAAAGGTTTTAACCCATTACCTCCCAGTGGCACGCTAGCTGAGACCAGCCTGATGGCCACCTGTTTGGAGGTGAGTGCTGAGACAGAGAGGAAGGAAGGACTGAATCTGGGGTACCCTACTGAAAGTCCCTATTGGGTACACAGCTCTGGGTATGCGAGCAGGGGCCCAAAGACCATCTGGCCCATTTCATGGCTTTTTCTCAGGCGTTCCTCTATATCTCGATTCAAAAGAAGTCAACGGATCTCATTTTCCTTGAGTCTCTGAGGGTTCAGATTGGAAGAGATCTTCCTTCTACATCATTCCCATTCTCTGTTCTCTTGCTTCTCAGTGTATGGTCACCCACCAATAAGTCTCACTGGGCCCCCTCTGCTGTGGCCTGGCAGTTGTTCTTT
Organism: Gorilla gorilla gorilla; assembly: GCF_029281585.2. NCBI lineage: Eukaryota > Metazoa > Chordata > Mammalia > Primates > Hominidae > Gorilla > Gorilla gorilla. Next base: position 51,402,797 of record NC_073241.2, read on the forward strand.
GGCAAAAGAACAGCTGTTTGGATGCTGCTTCTCTCCTCAGAATGACTGCCTTAGGATTATATCCAGGAATAATGCCTCTTCAGTGGGCCCCTGATTTGGTGCATGGCGGGGGAGGAAGTGAGAGACAATTCCTTTATTTCCTCCTCATTTCCAGCCCACAGTCCTTGTGTCTGTGTTAGAGATGAAGCAAATAAATCTGGGCACAGTGGCTCATGCCTGTACTCCCAGCACTTTGGGAGGCCAAGGCAAGCGGATCACATAAGATAAAGAGTTCAAGACCAGCCTGGCCAACATGGCGAAACCCCATCTCTACTAAAAATACAAAAAATTAGCCAGGCATGGTGGTGTGCACCTGTAATCACAGCTACTCAGTAGGCTGAGGCATGAGAATTGCTTGAACCCAGGAGGCAGAGGTTGCAGTAAGCCAAGAACGCGCTACTGCACTCCAGCCTGGGTGACAGAGCGAGACTCCGTCTTAAAAAAAAGGTGGGGAGAGAGATATGAAGCAAATAAGAGAAAGGATGATACTGATGTTTGCTCTTCGTGTTGTGGAACAGAAGGACAGGGGACCTGATGTGAGTCTCTGCTGAGTCTCTGCTATGGATCTATTTGGGGTGCATCCATTAGGTAGAATATCTGATGGTGACAAATTTTTAAAAAGGATTCTGTAGGGCAGCAACCTCACCTACCTTCTCTTTCTTTCTTTCTTTTTTTTTTTTTTTTAATAGAGAGGGGGTTTCATCATGTTGCCCAGGCTAGTCTCAAACTCCTGGATTCAAGCAATCTTCCCCCCTCAGCCTCCCAAAGTGTTGAGATTACAGGCATGAGCCACTACACCGGACCCAGTATTCTTGTAAAATTACTGCCTTATGTCTTACGTGAAGTGTGCTTAAACTTAGTTTGCTTGGCAGTCTTGTCCTTGTTTCCCTGTACTGGTGGCTTCCAGGAAGGGAGAAGCACTGGTAAGGACGATGACTGATTTTCTTCAAGTAGGTTACCCATTCTAGTTCTCACACTATGCATTGCCCCGGCCCCCTAGTCCATGCTGAACAAAGCAGTGGAAAATGTAAGTGACAGTATTCCTTTTATTATTTTTTATTTTTTGAGACAGATTCTCACTCTGTCGCCAGGCTGGAGTACCGTGTCATGATCTTGGCTCACTGCAACCTCCGCCTCCCAGGTTCAAGTGATTCTCCTGCCTCAGCCTCCTGAGGAGCTGGGACTACAGGCATGTGCCACTATGCCCTGCTAATTTTTTTTTTTTTTGTATTTTAGTAGAGACAGGGTTTCACCATGTTAGCCAGGATGGTCTCGATCTCCTGACCTTGTGATCCGCCCGCCTTGGCCTCCCAAAGTGCTGGGATTACAGGCATAAGCCACCGTGCCTGGCCAAGTGATGGTATTCTTAAGTTGAGATCAACAAAAAGGAAAACCTTGACATTTTATTTGAATGAGCCCTTCACAGTGACCCTTATTTCCTGTGTACTCTTTTCTCTCTTTTTTTGGTGTGACTTTATCTTTTTGTTTGTTTGTTTTTGTTTTGGCATGTGCCAGTCATCATTCTGTTTCTTTATATTATACCTAATGGCAAAAGGAAGTTGCTCACTCTCAAGACTGAAATCTGTTCCTTAATATTAGAATGATGAAAACAAAAGAGGAGAATGAGTTGGGTCCTGAAAATGGAAGGTATGCCTATGTTTTACATTCAGGGTGCTGAAGACCTTGTTGGTGTTTAATAAATTCATGGTGATTTGTACTATTAGCCATTAATTCTTTAATTATTATTATTATTATCATTATATTTTTTTTGAGACTGAGTCTCACTGTGTTGCCAGGCTGGAGTGCATGCAGTGCAGTGGCACCATCTCAGCTCACTGCAACTTCCACCTCCCGGGTTCAGATCATTCTCCTGCCCAGTCTCCCAAGTAGCTGGGACTACAGGCACATGACAGCATGCCCAGCTAATTTTTTTTTTTTTTTTGTATTTTAGTAGAGATAGGGTTTCACCATGTTGCCCAGGCTGGTCTCCAACTCCTGAGCTCAGGCAATCAACCTGCCTTGGCCTCCCAAAGTGCTAGGATTACAGGTGTGAGACACTGTGCCAGGCCTATTATTATTATTATTATTTTGAGATGGAGTCTCACTCTGTTACCCACACTGGAGTGCAGTGGTGCAATCTCAGCTCACTGCAACCTCTGCCTCCCAGGTTCAAACAATTCTGCCTCAGCCTCCCAAGTAGCTGGGATAACAGGCGCACACCACCATGCCTGGCTAATTTTTGTATTTTTAGTAGAGATGGGATTTCACCATCTTATCCAGGCTGGTCTTGAACTCCTGACCTCAAGTGATCCATTCACCTCAGCTTCCCACTATTTTTATTTTTCTGAGGCAGGATCTCACTTTGCTGCCCAGGCTGGAGTGCAGTGGTACAATCATGACACACTGCAGCCTTGACCTCCAAGACTTAAGCATCCTCCCACCTCAGCCTCCTGAGGAGCTGAGATCACAGGCATGCGCCACCACACTTGGCTTTTTTTTTTTTTTTTTGTGGAGATGAAGTCTCCCTATGTTGCTGAGGCTGGTCTCAAACTCTTGCCTCAGCAGTTGTTTTAAGAGGCTTAATAAGTTATTGGCCAATTCAGAATTCTAAACACAACCAATATAATATTCATAAGTGGCTGAATTCAGAGAAAAAATGTGGAGTATATTTTGACTTTGGAGGTCTAGAATTGGAGTTGAAGTTGAAGGAGTGGAATGTTGTGAAATATAAAGTTTATAAAAATTCAAAGTCTGAGAAGAAAAGGAACAATGCCCAATGCAATAATACCCTTACAATAATAGCCCCTTTAAGAACCAATTGTACAATGCCTGGGATTAGAAAATTTCCACAGGCTACAGTAAGGATTTGTTTATATTTGGATAATTGAATCAGAAAATGACTTAAGATATCATTTGATCATCAACTCTACTCAATATGGAATCCTCCCAAAAACTGATGTTCAAACTTTCTGACATAGAATTCTATTTAGGAGGATGTGAGAGAAAAAAAAGTTGAAATGTAAAAAGCCATCTAAAGAGATCATTGTCTTTAGTGTGGAATGGTATGCTATGGATAATGCTGGAATGTATGCTTTGGGCTTGGAGAATTATCTAAAACCTTGAGCAACAACTTGTTCAACCAGCATTTACTGATTTCTGTGTGCTGGACACTGCGTCGAGGGGAATAAAAAGATGAACGAGACGTAATCGGCCCTCCTTAGATCTCACAGACTCAGGGAGCAAATGGCGCAGCAATGATGAGTGGAATGTCTGAGTCTTACCCCAACTGTATGACTGGTTTTCAGCACTTGGCTAGTTCCCCGCTTCTGTTCCCTCACCCATAAAGTGAAGAGATAGAATAATGAAGAGATGGGCCTCTTGGGCTGGTCAGGCGGTCACGTGGGCTGGGGAACTGGAGTGACCAGCTCTGTGGTTAAGCCTCTGAACTCTTCAGGTCTCACTTTCTTCATTTCACCCTCAGATAGTAACTGTGCCCACCTTGCAGTGCTGTTATGGGAATTACATTGAGACAATCCACATGGAGAGCTTGGCTCACAGAAAGCACTGGGGAGGTGTTAGCTGCTATTAGTACTGTTCCTAGGTATGCAGAGGAACATTTCCATATTTGAAATTATTGGCACATTTGTCATTGTGTAGAAAGCACATTGGAAGGCAGATAAAATGTTTCACTTTTATGTTTTATTATTATTTTTAAGATAGAGTCTCTTCTGTCACCCAGGATGGAGTGCAGTGGTGCGATCTCAGCTCTGCAACCTCTGCCTCCCAGGTTCAAGTGATTCTTCTGCCTCAGCCTCCCAAGTATCTGGGATTACAGGCGCCTGTCACCAGGCCCTGCTAATTTTTGTATTTTTAGCAGGGATGGGGTTTCACCATGTTGGCCAGGCTGGTCTCGAACTCCTGACCTCAAGTGATCCATCTGCCTCAGCCTCCCAAAGTGCTGGAATTACAGGCATGACCACTACACCCGGCCTGTTTTCACTTTTAAATCAGAAGGTTTGACATCATGGAATCACTGTCTAATGCTGATCCCACATTTTGGTTATCATAGATTATTATTATTGTTACTATTATTGAGACGAAGTCTCCCTCTGTCGCCCAGGCTGGAGTGCAGTGGCGCAATCTTGGCTCACTGTAACCTCTGCCTCCTGGGTTCAAGCGATTCTTCTGCCTCAGCCTCCTGAGTAGCTGGGACTACAGGCGTGTGCCACCACGCCCAGCTAATTTTAGCATTTTTAGTAGAGACGAGGTTTCACCATATTGGCCAGGCTGGTCTCGAACTCCTGACCTCGTGATCTGCCCACCTCGCCCTCCTGAAGTGCTGGGATTATAGGCATGAGCCACCATGCCCAGTCTATCATAGATTATTTAAAAAGGGCAGAGAGACTAAATAGATGTGATCCTCATTATTGGCAGATTTGATATTTGCAAATTTGCATACTCAATAATGTTTATTGGTAATCCCTAAATCAATACTCACGGTGCTTTCCTGGTCATTCTCAGATATGTACAGAGCAGTAAAAAATCTGAGTTGTTCAACATGCTTGTTCCCAGCTGAGGTTGAACAGGACTACGTTCTGCCTTGTTTCAGCGCTCATACTGTAAACAAGTGTCCTTTCAAAGTCTCTGTAGTGCCACGTTTTTCACATTTTTGTGCCTTTTGTTGGTGATTTTGCCGTTTGAAATGGCCTCTGAGCATAGTATGAAAGTGCTGTCTAGTGTTCCTAAGTGCAAGAAAGCTATAATGTGCCTTACCCAGAAAATATATGTGTTAGAGAAGCTTCATTCAGGCATGAGTTACGGTGCTATTGGCTGTGAATTCAATGTTAATGAATCAACACTACATATGAAATAAGGTGTCTTTAAACAGAAACACACATAAAACAAGGTTGATGAAAACATTGTGACCAGAGGCTCATAGAAACTTAACCCTTTATTTCCCCTGGGGGCAATGGCTCAGTACCCACCAGTTGAGTGTTTGTGGTAACTTTATAGCACATAGCTATCATTAATAATAACAATCAACTGCATGCATGTACGTATGTGTATACATATATATAAATGTATGTGTGCATATGAATGTATATATATACACTTAGGTATTATTTTTTGTTTTTACAAAATTGCTGATAAATTTGTCAGAGAGTGAATGAATGGGGCTCTTTTGAATTGAGAGTCAGACTTGTGAGTTGGACTTACTGGAACGAGGCCAGTATGTTGGGGGCTGGGAATCACATTTATAAAGAGATTATTTTAAGTTGTCCTTTCAATAAATAATTTTAATACTAGCTGCTCTCTGAGTGGTGGCAAGAAGAGGAAATTGATCTTGTCCTAGTCCCTATTTTGAGAGATTGGTCTCTAAAGCCTCTCATTGCTGCAAGGAAAATCCTAGATTTAACAGATGGATTGGACGAAAAAGAAGAATCCATAGCATGACTTTGAAAGTCTTAGGCATAAAAGATATGACAGTACCTGGACTCTAGAACCAGGTTGCTTGTATTTGAAGTTAATCTCTGTCATTTAACTAGCTGAGTGACCTTGGGGAATTTTCTTAGCCTCTCTGTGCCTCCCCTGTAAAATGTGTACCTACCTCATAGAGTTAGGAAGACAAAACGCAAAAGCTCTCAGCACAATGCCTGGTACGAGGCATGTGCTAGTCCAATATTAACTCTTATTAACATTAGTAATCTTCAAAGCTTCCCTCAATCTCAATCATAGGACCATGAATTCACTCACTAGACACTGACTGATCATGTTCTACATCTTAACAACTTGGTAAGCTAATAGCTGACTATAGATATATGTAGATAATTTTGTGGATCTGTGGATATATAGATATTTTAAACTCTTCTATGCAGTTACTCCAAGGAAGAGACTGTCAACAATGGATGATACAGTTTCTCATTTTTTGCTTTGCCCAGGGAGCCAGCGGGGAGTGCCATTGGTGAAGGCAGACATACCACCCACTGTGTGGGTGAAGGAAACTCTGGCCAGCAGAGATCCAGGAGGAGGCACCCAGCAATGGAATGCAAGGCACCAGGGATTCTGTGCAGGAGCAGCAAGAGTATCTCCTGGGGAGCCTGGGAGGTTCTGAGCCCTGGACTGAAGGGCAGCCTGAAACCTCAAGAGACCACAGTAATATTACCGTCTCCATCAGAACTAACTCTTGCTAAATGCTGATGTGCACAGGGCCCGGTGCCAGGTGCTGCCTATCAGAAATCTGAGCTACCTATCTACAAAAACCTTCATAGTATTGATTGCTGCTGGCTGTGGAGATAGCAAGGGGGAAGTGAACAAAGAGGTTAACACAAGGGCTTCGGAGATATTGATAATGTCTTTTTAAAATTATTATTATTATTTTAAAAGTTTCTGAAATAGAGAAGGGGTCTTGCTATGTTGCCCAGGCTGGTCTTGAACTCCCGAGCTCAAGCCATCTGCCTGCCTTGGCCTCTCAAAGTGCTAGGATTGTAGGCGTGAGCCACCATGCCTAGCCGATATTGATAATGTTTTATTTCTTAAGCTGGATAATACACGCACTGGGTTTTGTTTCAGTATTCTTATAGCCCACACACATATATATTAGATATACCCTTATAAGTGTACATATTTATAAGTATATGTTTTGGCTGCAGAGATAAATACCAAAATTACAGTGACTTAAACAAGTTAAAGTTATTTATCTTTCATGGAACAGTCTGAGACTAAGTGATCTTTTTCTAAAGCTCTATGATGTCACAGACTGACACCCTCTACTGCAACTTTGTGCAATATGTGGCTTCTGTCTCATTGTGGCTGATCCAGTGCCTGCCATCACATCTAAATTCTAGCCAGTAGTTTGAGCAAAGGTTAGGGGAAAAGCATGTTTCTTTGCTTTTAAGAGAATGACCCAGAAGTTATTTATTTATTTATTTATTTATTTATTTATTTATTTATTTATTTGGAGGCAAGAGTCTTACTCTGTCACCCAGGCTAGAGTGCAGTGGTATGATTTCAGCTGACTGCAATCTCCGCTTCCCAGTTTCAAGTGATTCTCGTGCCTCAGCCTCTGGAGTAGCTGGGATTACAGGTGCATGCAACCATGCGCAGCTAATTTTTGTATTTTTAGTAGAGACAGGTTTCTTCATGTTGGCCAGGCTTATATCGAACTCCTGGCTTCAAGTGATCCACTGGGCTCGGCCTCCCAAAGTGCTGGGATTGCAGTCGTGAGCCACCACACCCGGCCCAGAAGTTACAATTCTATCTCACATCCCACTGTCTAGAACCTGGTCTCTTAGCTCCCCCTTAATTGCAAAAAAATCTGAAAAATGTAGTTTTTAGCTGGGCAACAATTGATAGAGCTAAAACATCTTTTCCTGTATAAGAAAGGAGGGGCCGGGCATGGTGGCTCATGCCTGTAATCCCAGCACTTTGAGAGGCCGAGGCGGGTGAATCACAAGGTCAGGAGTTCGAGACCAGCCATGGCCAACATGGTGAAACCCTGTCTCTACTAAAAATACAAAAATTAGCTGGGCGTGGTGGCGGGCACCTTGAATCCCAGCTACTCAGGAGGCTGAGGCAGAAGAATCGCTTGAACCCAGGAGGCGGAGGTTGCACTGAGCTGACATCATGCCACAGTACTCAGGTCTGTGACAGAGCGAGACTCCATCCCAAAAAATAAAATAAAAAAGAGAGCAAATATTAGAGGGCAAAGAGTAGCCTCTGCTACAAATATATAAAAATATATAGGTGATTAATTTAAAGAGCTGAAAGTAAAAACTATACTTCCCAGTGCATTAACTATGAACTTATTTATTTAAAAATCATTATAGGCTTGCCCTGGCACAGTGGCTCACACCTGTAATCCCAGCAGTTTGGGAGGCCAAGGCGGATGGATCACCTGAGGTCAGGAATTCAAGACCAACTTGCGCAACATGGTGAAACCTCGTTTCTACTAAAAATACAAAAAAAATTAGCCAGGCAGGGAGGTGCATGCTTGTAATCCCAGCTACTCTGGAGACTGAGGCGTGAGAATCGTTTGAACCCGGGAGGCAGGGGTTTCGTTGAGCCGAGATCCCACCATTGCACTCCAGCCTGGGTGACAGAGCAAGACCCCATCTCAAAAAAAAAAAAAAAAAAAAATTATAGTCTTAAAGGAGAGTCAATAGAGAACAGAGAAGCAAACTATAAACATTGGAAGTTACTGCTAATTTATAACTAGTTTGAAATGAAGAATTAAAAGCTGTAGTGTAAATCAACCAGAAAGTGATTTGATTTTTTTTCTTCACTCAGGGTGGCCTTGAATAATTTGGATTTCAAAAATGCTACATGCCCACAACTCTTCAGAAACATAACTAGCACTTAAAGCTGGGAGGCCTCTTGTATGTCGAAGTTAAATTGGTTCTGGACTATTCATGAGTATTGGTGCCAGGGACATGAGGTGATTATGTAGGAACAAAACCCACTGTTCCTCTTCTAAATTGTCAGGTGAGATCTCATGGAGGAGGTAGAATCTCAGGGACTGGTGGAATAGGAAAGGAGGAAGGTTGAATTTCTTTTTCTTTTTTTTTTGAGATGGAGTTTTGCTCTTTCACCCAGGCTGGAGTGAAGTAGTGCGATCTCGGCTCACTGCAACCTCCAACCCTGGGTTCAAGCGATTCTCCTGCCTCAGCCTCCTGAGTAGCTGGGATTACAGGCATGTGTCACCACGCCCTGCTAATTTTTACATTTTTAGCAAGAGAGGGTTTCGCCATGTTTGCCAGGCTGGTCTTGAACTCCTGACCTCAGGGGATCCACCTGCTTCGGCCTCCCAAAGTGCTGGGATTACAGACGTGAGCCATTGTGCCCAGCTGGGAGCTTGAATTTCTATTCAGCCCTAGAGCAGTGCGTGAGAGAAGGCTTGAGGGAGAAGAGAAGCCATAGGTGGGACAGGAAGGAGGGTCAAGTGAGGTGCAGGTGCCAGGATTTTGAAAGTAGAGAATGAAGACTATTAAATAGTAAGTAGAAAGTCTGATGCCAGTTAGAGAATTCATTTACAGTTCCAACGTGAGGGGACAGCCCTCAAGCACCTGCTTCCCAAGAGACCTACAGCAGTCTAAGTAAAAGGTTGCCAGGGCCTGGGGAGAGTGTGCCACAGGCCCAAAGACAGTGAGGGTATTATTGTAAGTGAAAGCCATCAACAATGCCCTGGGATGTGGCAACAGGTTGTGATGCTGGTGAGTGGGAATTACTATTTGATGGCATATCAAGGAGGCTGGTGATATCATGTCTCAACATCAGAGAAGTGAGTGGCAAGGTTATGGGGAGTGTGCTATATATTTTCATGTACCATTCATTCAACAAATAGGTATGACATGCCTGCTATGGGCCAGGCTCTGTTCTGGGCTCTGGGGAAACTGTGATGAACAGAACAGACAAAAATTCCAGTTTTCTTGAGCTTACATTCTTTTTTATTTTTATCTTTTTTAGAGACGGAGTCTCGCTCTGTCGCCCAGGCTGGAGTGCAGTGGCACGATCTCGGCTCACTGCAACCTCCACCTCCCGGGTTCACGCCATTCTCCTGCCTCAGCCTCCCGAGTAGCTGGGACCACAGGTGCCTGTCACCACACCCGGCTAATTTTTTGTATTTTTAGTAGAGATGGGGTTTCACCATGCTAGCCAGGATGGTCTCGATCTCCTGACCTCATGATCAGCCTGCCTCGGCCTCCCAGAGTGCTGGGATTACAGGCGTGAGCCACCGTGCCCGGCTGTGTTGAGCTTACATTCTAGTGTTCCAGCCTAATTTTATTATTTTGGGTTCCACTTTAATGCCCCAAATCTAATTACAATTTACTTTAGCAGATTCAGTCATGACTTGGCCCTCATAGCATGCAACAGTGATCTCTCTGTCCGAAGAGGTTTTCATCCTTGAGGTCAATTTTCCAGTGAATACACTTGGAGGTTTGCTCATTTCTTTCTCATTGACACTCCTTATCTTTTGTTCTAAAAGGCATATTTTTGCATCTACATTTTTAGTATAATTTTATAGTTAAAAGATCTTTGGCTGCATTAGAATCCTGCCAACCTCTCTGCTTTCTTGCTGGCACTTCACACTAAGGCTCCAGTTAATTATCTTTGCTGCTTCTCACTTCCTAAACCTTGTCTGATTAAGTCATTTCTCAAAACTCAGTCAGGTGAGTTCTAAGACTGCTCCAGGAAGCCTTCCCTGGTTGTACTCCAACAGTCCCCTGATTTCTCTCTACAGTGGCACTTGCCACCTGGTGTGACGATTTTCTGTAATCTTGTCTGTCTCTCCTGCTTATCTGGGAGCAGCTTGAGGGCAGGGCATTGTCAAGCATCTTTGCATCCCTAGTACCCACCACAGTGTTTGTCTCAGCAGGATCAAGGAGTTTGACCAAATAAAACAAACACAAACTTACTTGCACTATCACCTAGGGACAGACAGGGTGAGTTGATGATTGCAAATAATTCCCTATAGGAAATGTCTGATATTCTTGAAAGCTTTTTCTCGTCTTTTCTTTTCAGTTTTGATCACCCTCCTACCTCACTTCTTTGAGGCCTTGGTACCTCCTCTCTTCCCCTTAAAAAGTGGCCTGAAATAGAAGTTTGTGTTTTTGCTTATTTATCAAACATCTCAAAAACCCTGTATGGTGAGCCAAACACTCTTCTAAGCATTTTATAAATATTAATTCATTTAATCTTCATGAAAATCATATATATATATTTTTTTGAGAAGGGTCTTGCTCTGTTGCCCAGGCTGGAGTGCAGTGGCGCAATCTCAGCTCACTGCAACCTACACCTCCTGGGTTCAAGTGATTCTTATGTCTCAGCCTCCTGAGAGATAAGAATTAGCCTCCTCCGGCTAATTTTTGAATTTTTAGTACAGACGGGGTTTCATCATGTTGGCCACAGAGGTCTCGAACTCCTGACCTCAGGTGATCCACCTGCCTTGGCCTCCGAAAGTGCTGGCATTACAGGCGTGAGCCACCGTGCCTGACCAGGAGTAGAGATATTAAGGAACATGCCCAAGATCACACAACTAAAGAGAAACAGCAAGATGCATATCTGGGATTTGAATCCATGCCTCCATAACTGGTGCTTAATCTAGCTCCAGGTGCAGAGGTGCAGCCAGCTGCTGCAGCAGTTGCACTGGATAGACTTTTCCCTATGCACCTAGCCTTTTGCACTTCTGCCCAAAGCATGCTGAGCTCTGGACAGAAAGATGACTGAAATGTAAAGGTTGACAGCTTTGTGGATCCACACTGTGGTTTTTGGCTAGAGTTTGCTGGGCACTGGTAGTCAATCTTTAAAAATGGTATAATAGTCACACATTTTTTGTTGGATAATTGCATATCTTTAATTTGTGGTATTATAAACGGCAGTAATCTAGCTTAAGAGTAGCCAGAAAAAGTTATTTGATATCCATTAAGTCAGGTTTCTATCTTTATCCACCTCTGTAGGGGTGAATATTATTATGGCCAGGAAAAAGCAACATTGTAATATACTCTAAAGGGTGTCTCTTGAGTGGATAGATGAAAAATAAAAATCCCTTCTGAAGAAGGTAGGCAACTACTCTGCTTCCTTCCCTAATAGGTTAATACAATTTTCCCCTTAGGTATTATGACAATTTGGCTCTCTGTAGGACATGAACATTAAAGGGGGGGAGGGGAATCATACCTTTCTTAGTCCATACACTTAGAATAGTGATTAAAAAAAAAATACCTACTTAAACTGCTGCCACCTAAAATGTGTACCTTAGTCAGAAAACTCTGATAGTTCAAGATAAATGAAAACATTAGCTCATACAAAAGAATTGCTTATTTGGTAAGTATGAAGTCCCTTTAGAGTAATCATTGAGAATAAGGGCGTCCATCCTCAGTGATTGCTTTTGGTCAGCGTTCTATGGTTGAGTGGGCTTATATTCACAGGCAAAGAATAAACAATTTAGATAGCATCTTCTATCAGAAGACATTTCAGTGGTTTGAAAATTTGACTCTAAGTTAACTGTTCAGCCTTTGGAAATGGATCATCCCTTTTGTTTAGCCCACTGGTGTAGTATTTAGATTAATGTGTAAGTTTGTATTTAACCTGACAGAAACCAAAGAGCCAGATCAGCCACATGCTAGTGGTCTTTCTGGGGCCCCGATGGACGTACATGCAGGAAAGGGGACCCAAGTCATTAGTTCGTGATTAATGTTTGTAGCAAGTAATATTTTTACCATTTTATGTATGGAGCAACTGAGACACGAAGAGGTTAAGTGTCTTGCCCTTGATTACAAGGCTGTTTAGTAGTCCAGGAAAATCTAGCACTTGTGCATGCACATTGACCATAATTTTGCATCCAATTCTCTCTCTCTGTTTTTTTTTTTTGTTTTTTGTTTTTTTTTTTAATTGAGACAAGGTCTCACTCTGTCACACAGGCTGGAGTGCAGTGATCTCGGCTCACTGCAACCTCCACCTCCTGGGTTCAAGTGATTCTTCCACCTCAGCCTCCCGAATAGCTGGGACTAAAGGCACACGCCACCATGCCTGGCTAATTTTTGCTGTTTTTATAGAGACAGGGTTTCACCATGTTGGCCAGCCTGGTCTCGAACTCCTGACCTCAGGTGATCTGCCTGCCTCAGCCTACCAAAGTGTTGGGATTACAGGCATGAGCCACCGCACCTGGTCTTTTTATTTTTTATTTTTTATTTATTTTTTGACTGTGGGCTTTGCTCTGTTGCCCAGGCTGGAGTGCAGTGGTGCAGTGGTGTGATCATAGCTCACTGCTGCCCCGAACTCCTGGGCTCAAGTGATACTCCCATCTCAGCCTCTTGAATCCTCACCAATTCTGTTTTGTGAGTTACAGTTCCTGTACTTGCCCACAGGCAGGTTACAGGCTAGAAGTGAGAACTGAAACAAGAGGATGTTGACAATCGCTTTCAAGGGGAAGGGACCTATCCAGGCTTGCTATGGATAACAGAGTTGACACACGGACTGATGTTCCCCCTGGGCCTGGCCCTCTTGGACCCTCTGGCTCTCCACTGATCCCCAAAGGCTTCTGTCCATGAGGATTCAATCAGCCTCAGGACGGCTGGCTGGGCTGGGGGGCAGGAGGGCTGTAAATCTGGGAGAGCTGCAAGTATTCAGGGTCTTGAACTTTATCAGGTTTGAATGTGTGATTGTGAAAGTAAAGAGCAGAGAAATGACAGCACTCAGTAAATCAAATGTAGAGAAGATCAGAACTGTCAAAGACAAGAGAAAAACAGGCTCTGGGCACAAACCGGGCAGAAAAGCTGCAGGGACGGGAAGACTTTTATGTTCCCTCCAGACTTTGCCTTCTGAAAAACAAATCTATTTCCCTGTCATTTTATCTAGAGAAGAGTATTCTTTGTTATATCCCATAAATTCCTTTTTAAAGTTTTCATTATGAAGGTTTAGATCTTCTTTTAGAAGATAGGGTGCTATAAGAAAAAAAACAAAACAAAACAGAAAATCAGTTGAAAAATGACTGGAATGGCCTAGATTTTTTCCCTATCAATAATGTGTTCCCTAGCTTCTCAGAGATCTTTTCTTCCTCCTTCCAAAAAAATATGATTAAAGTATAATAAATCTGCATATATAACAAAACCAAATTGAAGAGTAAAAGGCATAAGAGAAGTCTGAAGTTAGATGATCAGGTCACTTTAATTAGTTCTTCCCCCACCCCCCGCCCCCGCTAATATCTAATGCCAGTCCTCAAGGTTGCCCTTCTTAGTGGTCTGTTAATTCACTCCTGTCTACTGCCAGAAAGAGGTTCCCAGGAAGGGATGCTGCTGGGACAGGGATTCTTTTGTTGGAGCAGAGGAGGAGCCTCAAGATTACTGTCTTTGTCCTGTAGAAGATATTGCAGAAGATCTGTTGCTGGCATTTGCAAGGGGAACAACAAGGGATGTCTCCTCTTCAAAGGAACCAAAGACAAGTAAAGAATCTATGTTTGTCTCACCCTTCACCTCCTTTCCTACCATAATGCAATAAATAAAGTCCTCACTGCTGGTACATAGAAAAGGCTTGAGACCTCTGGTGAATCACAGGTCCCAACTGAATGAGTGCTCAAAGAAGTTATTTACTGGGAATTAATCTTGCTCCTGGGGACAGTTGGGCCAAACAAGAAATCGAAATTTGGTGTAGTATATGAAAGTCTATTACAATAGATATTAGTAATAACATTTATATAGCACTTACTATGTGCCAGGTACTATTAGCAGTTTACATGTAAGAAATCTTTTCATCCTCTTAGCAATCTTGTAAGGGGAGTACTTTTATTATCCCCATTTTGCAGATGAAGAAACTGTGGCACAGAGAGGTTGGGCTATTTGCCATGATCACATAGGTAGTAAATGGTGGCATCAGGATTGAAACCCAGACAGCCTGGCCCAGGGTCCTGCGCAGGCCCAATGGCTTCTGGAAATTCTCTCAGTGTATGAGCCACTCCTTTCTTTTCAAACCCGCTGGGTTGCCTAGAGGGCAATCTGGACTTTTCTAGAGAAGGGAAAAAGACTCAGTCACCTCCTTCCATCTTGGAAAGTGGGATTTTGCCTAACCGGCTTTACAGAGGTGCCAACCTTCTAGACTGTAAACACTTCAAAACTAGGAGCTAACTCTTCTCTTTCTTCCTCGTGCAGTGCATACTCAGTATGCGTTGGGCAAGTGGCAGGGAACTGGAGGACTGCATCCTGGTAGACAAGCCTTTGGTCCTAATTCTCTGCATATTTGCAACATAGCTGTATGGAGAGGTCATATTTCTGGGGTTTTTTTGTTTGTTTCTTGGGCACTTTCTGCCCCTTTAATTGACTCAAAGTGGGGCATTTGTAATTTAGCAAGTCTCCAAAAGCTGATTTCTTCTTTTCCTTGCTTCCCTTTAGCAATCCCTGTCCCACACTTTTTGGTTTTGAAAAAACAAAACCAAAAAGCTACTGAACAGTCAGGAAGGTCTTTGAGCTGAGACAGCCCAGGGACAGTGGTATTTGGACCGTGGCCCTAGAACTGGCATGGCCTGCACACCTTGTGATACCAGCAAAATCCAGGAAGAGCCTAGGTCCTTCTTGTCTAGTGGGTTGGACATTTCTCCATCTCTTTCACCTTCTTGGGAGCAGAAATGTTCCCTTTTCCTCTGATGCTCTAATTTTTCCCCTCCCCAGAGGCTGGTGGGGTAAGGATTAGATAGGACGTATGATTTTTGGCATTCACCTTATTTGGAAGGGATAACAAAAAAAGAGAGGCATCTTCCACTTCCCAGCCTAGTGTGAGGGGACAGACAGCAGACCCTGGGCTGCCTTTTGGAATTGAGAGTCCTGCTCCCAGCATCTGCCAGAGAACACACTGGGGGAGGCAGAAGACTTGGGAAAGCCCTCTGCAGGGAAGCCAAGGGGTCTCATCTGAAACTTACCCCCACCCCATCACCTCCTTGTCCTATTTCAAAAAGGTAGAAAAGGTTTATGCTGGTCTGGAATATGGACTCTTTTTACTTAAGGGGAGGAAAAAACTTCAAAAACATCGCAACTGACTCCCCAAGCCCACTTTTTAGTATCCAGGATCAGGAAACTGGATCTTCCCTGCCGTCACCCGTTGGTGAAAGGGAAGGGATCACTCCAGGGCAGAGCCTCAGCCCAGCTGGCAGCCCTAGGCTTTATGTAGTGGTGCCAGTAGCAATTAATAATGATAATAAATACCACACTTCAAACCAAACCCAAGCCGAGGGATGACTGAATGATTGGACCTCTGCCTCCCACCTGCGTGCGGTTCCTCTGCGAGTCCACACCTTCCCTGGCAGCCTCAGTTCCACCCACCACCTTCAGCCTGGGGTTCAAAGGGAGCGCTGCCCCAGGACCAGCGACGTGGACCAGCACACTGCCCCTTAGCAGACCTACAGGGAGTGGGATGGTAGGTGGGGGCAGATTGGTTTTATCTTTATTATTTAGTATCAGAAAATAATCAAAACGGGGTGGTAATTTCGGCCCCCTGAGCTTGGCTTAGTTTTTCCGCGAAGTGCAGGGGGGCCGTTTTAGGATACCCAGCTCCCACCTGGAGCTCCAGAGCTCCCGGGGACCCCCTTGTCCGCCCGTCTCCTAGGGCCTGGCACTCCCTGGCCCCGCAGCCCGGGGACCTCCACCTTCCCCAGGCGGCAGCCACAGGTCCCGCCGGGCCCGTCCGAGGTCTGCGGCCGCCGAAGTCGGGGTCTCAGGGCGTCAGGGAGCAACCAGGCCGCGGGGAGGGAGGCCGGCGCCGGCGCGGAATTTCTTTATCGGGATTTGAGAGCCGCAAGCTTCTCCTTCGCTTCTTTAAGCGATCACGGAAAGACACCTTTCGATCTTTTGTCAGACATCTTGGCCCTTAATAGCTAAATTTATTTGGTTTAAAGCGGCCACGGGAGAAGCAGGGAGGGAAAATCTTTCGTCGGTCATTGGGTGGCCTAGATAACAGGCTTGGAGAGAGAGCGGAGAAGAAAGTAAAAAGGTTAATGGATGAGGGGAGGGCTGGAGGCGCCCGGCGAGGGGCTTTTACGGCGACCCTCCCCCGGCCGCCCCCTTATCGCAGCCCGAACTTACCCGCGGCGCAGCGAGTACATTAAGTCACGTAAACAGCGCGGAGAGGAATGCCACCGCGGTGACCTTTCGTGCGCCGCCGCCGCTAGCCCACCTCCGCGCCGTGCTGGCGGCCGCCGGCGGCGCACGGGGGTCGGCCGGGGGCTGCGCCGGGCAAGGGGCCTCCGGGCCGGGCCTGGCCTGCGCAACGCGCCGGGCCTCGATTCCGACCGCCCGGGGACCCCGGCGCTGGCTCCGCACGGTCCTTCCCCGAAGTGGCCGGCGGCGGGAGCCGGCGCTCGGGGTGGGGGCGACCTGCAAGTTTCCGCCGCCACCACCTGACGTTTCTAAAGAGTGTTTTTGGTTTCCCGAGATTTAAACTTAAAGAAAATCACCGCAAGGACTCTGGTCGACGGCCTACCGTGCAGTGCGGCCGCTGAGTGGGGGACACGCCGCCCGGAGCCCACCACTGGCCCCAGACGCTGGCAGGGGTGGGGGGCTCTGAGGTGACCCCGGATCCTTGGGTAAAAGCGTCCCCGAGACGGGAAGAAATATGGTATAAGCGAGAAGGCCTCATAAATCTGGGCTGTTAAAAATCTAAGTTAAAAATATGTTTTAAGTCAGAAATGCATTCTTTTTCCTTATGAAACATCGCTGAAGCAGCCAGTTCTGTGACAGGATCTTAAAATGAGCGTGAGTTTGCGGGGGTGGAGGTGCACGGGGACGCGGGTCCTTGCTGGGTCGCGCCGCTCCTCCGGAAGCGGCGCAAGACTGGGTCCCCAAACACCCTTCCCGTTTGGCAGCCAAGCCCCCGCCCCCTGCCCAATTGGCTGCAGTGTTCCGGGTGGATTCGAATCGCGAATAGCGGTGTGGCGCGGCCGAAATAAATCAACCCTGGGGACAGGCCGCGCCCGGGAGCCAGCCCTCTGTGAGGGTAAGGGGGACGACTCGCCCAGGAGGGGCCGCTCATTGGGTCTAAACAGTCCGGAGAGAACAGTTTCGTTCAAGATTAGCAAATCCCGAAAGAGGAGACATGCGAGGGTGAAAGAAAAAAAAAAGGAAAGGAAGGAAAAGAAAAAATATATATACCCACGAAGAAAACAATAACTTTTAAGAGCTGTCCGCGTACTTTGGACACTAGTGGGGGCCTTCTCCCCAGCTCTTGGGTTTCTCCCTAGTTTGGGGTGCACCTCTTCCCTCCGAACTTCCTAATTTGCCGGCCTTCCAGACCAGCTAGGGCGCGCCCAGGAAGCTCCACGCGCGGGTCTGGGGCTCATGGGAGTGGCTTTGAAAACATGCTTGTCTTCCCCAGAGCGGTCCCTAGCGCCAAAGATGCATTGGGGAAAAGGCACATTGGAGACGTCAGGCAGCCTGGTTTTCTGTCTGAATCAACTGTACGAGTTAAACAGTTTTATTTCGAAATTAACCAACATAAACAACAACAACAACAACAACATTCACTACCCATTCCCTCGTTAGGTTGGAAAACCAGTCTGAAAAAATAAATACAATCTGTGACCATGAAAAGGAGCAATCACTTATTTTTCCCATATGTTTTGAACATTATTTTTAAAAATAGATTGGGAATCTGGAGGGTAAAATGCCGGGTCCCTTCCCGAGCCCTTAGAGCCCGAACGTTGTCGAATCGGTCAATGTCCACCCCGCTGCTCACCTCTGTCCCAGCAGCGCCGGGGCCAGTGCGCCCTCCCGCCGCGTCTGCGGAGCTGCGGGAAAAGCAGGTCCCCGGGGGGTATCGAGTGTCCAGGGATATCCACGCAGACATCCTTGTACTTGCAAATACAAAGAAACACACAGGACAGAGATCAGGCTCGCGCCAGGGCTCGATCTCTTCGGGGCTCAGGGTTGGAGGCCGTACACAGCCTGGACACAAACTGAGCCAAAGAGTTTATTTTTAGCAAATAAGATATGAGTTTTTAGAAAATTGCTTTGAATAGCAAATCTGAGAAACATTATTTCAAAACGTTGGAATCAAAGGAAATCAAATGCCCACAACCCATTTCCGTCAGTGCTTACAAATGAGCTTCTGCAAAACCCAGTCCACTTAAACATTTGGTCGGAACTCACGAAAAGAACCAAAAGCAAGGCATTCCGAGTCCTGGCGGGGGTTGAGCGGCCGGGCGGACGCCTGGCTATCTCTTCTGGGAGTCGCGCATTCGATCGCACTCAGGTTAAAATTTAAAGCCCCCGGATCCTGCTCCAGTCGCCAGCCTCTCCATTCCAGAGTTTTCTACCTTCAGCCTTTTCCAAATGCGGCCACGCTGAAACTGGGAGCCGCCGCAGTGATTGGGGGAGGCAAAGTGGAATGTAATAAAAGTGACTAAATTGGATGAGAACGGTTTCTGGACCTTCTCGGTAGCAATTTAAAATTCAGAAGTGTTTAGAAGCAATTTACAACGAAGAATGAAAAATGAAGAATTCTCGCCAACTTCCTGAATTCCTCGCCCCCTCCCCCGCACTGCCAGGCCCTGTCCCGCTCCCCCAGGAGCCACAAGTTCACAACTCACAGTTACGTGCAGAGGAAACAACGCTTAGCTACGAGGTCTCACCATCTCTGGAAACCATACTTTACAAGGCACCTCTCCACCCCAGTTCAACTCTGCACAGGCTCCTCTCCCTTCCCTAACTGGGAAAACACGAAAATAAAAACAAAACAAAAAACCAGAGCCTAAACGCTTTCTGGGAGACCGACCTTCAGAAAATCATTTACTTGGATTTACCTGGGCGGGGGGTGGGGGTGGGGTCGGGGTAAAGTATAAAAATTCATTCTCACGAAAACAACTCCTCTTGTCCTAAAGTCTCCCTCGGCAGCCTTCTGGGGTCACGTCTGTCGGAAGAAATCCTTTCTGTAAGCGAAAGGGAGCGAGACATATATCACGGCTCCTGCAGCGGACGAGCCTGCGGCCGCGCGAGTTGCCGCTGACAGATCGGCGCTGATAACCCCGCGACGTTCATTTCCAGTCCCTTTTGCCCGCTAGGGACCGTATCAGTTTGTACAGAGTTGTGATAACTGTTTGGAGGGAGCGAAGAGGGGGTGTGTATATGAACGTGGGGGTGGGGAAGCAGCATTTAGCACTGGGTCCAGGGAAGGTGACACCCCCTCTTCGCAGTGACTTATCTGTGACTTACCTGAAACTCTCCAGGGAAATATCAGAGCAAACGGGACATCAAAAGTTGGAGAGCGTCCTCGGACACGACTGATGTGGAAGCCCTTTTCCATTCTGCGTACCCCATAGACTACCTTTCCGTACGTGACGACCCGAGTTAAAGTTCCCAAAGGTCAGCTGGGGAATGTTGTCTTGAGGTTCCCGAAACCACCACGACCTGAGCCGTAGCATCCCGAGATAGGGTCGGAGAAAGTTTAAGGTCGGTCTCACACAACTTCAGGGCAAAAAGCGCATTTGCTGTGAAGGGGCTAGGCGGGGGTTGGGGGGCGGGGGGGCGCAGGGCACGTTCCCCCTTCCTTCTGGGAGCGTGCTGACCCAAGGTCTGGAGCGCCCCTCCCGCCGCGGCGGCGGCGCGGGGCTGTGCACTGCCAACTCCTCCCGTGCCAAGGCTCCCTCCTCCTCCCTCGTGTGGGTGTGTGTGCGACTGCGGGAGCGGGAGGGTGCACCGCCGCTGGATGGGTGCGGGTCGCTAGCCAGGTCAGGCGTTCTGTGGCCTCCGCCCCTCCCCCGGGGTCCCTGGGCTCGGTGCCCCCCGGGTGGACTCGCCCCCACTCCGGGGACAGGGCTCGCGGCTCAGCCCACGCCCGCAGGCAGCGCGGCTCTCATTGTCTGCCTGGGCGGCGCGCTCCCCTCCCCCCTCGCCGTCCCCTCCCCACCCTCTTTTCTCTCCTCCCCTCGATCCCTCCTCCTCCTCTTCACCTCCAGCGCCCAGCTGCTCGCTGAGCGCAGTTCCGACCCACAGCCTGGCACCCTTCGGCGAGCGCTGTTTGTTTAGGGCTCGGTGAGTCCAATCAGGAGCCCAGGCTGCAGTTTTCCGGCAGAGCAGTAAGAGGCGCCTCCTCTCTCCTTTTTATTCACCAGCAGCGCGGCGCAGACCCCGGACTCGCGCTCGCCCGCTGGCGCCCTCGGCCTCTCTCCGCGCCTGGGAGCACCCTCCGCCGCGGCCGTTCTCCATGCGCAGCGCCCGCCCGAGGTTCGGCTGCTTCCTCCTCGCGCGATCTCCCCGCTTTCCTCTCCTCTACCCCTACTCGTCGCGGGCCCCTGGCCTCCGGCTCTCCGGCCCTCTCCAGGCCGCGGTCGGCTCCGAGGGTGTTTCCCTCCTCCCCTCCGGGCGGGCTGAGGCGGCTCCCAGGCTCCCGGGACACCGCGGACCAACTTCTAGTCTCTTTTCCTCTCCTCGAAGCGCTTATCTGCGCGCAGTCTTATCTCCGAGTTATCTCGGCGCAAAGGGGCGGGAGCCGGTAGTTAGGCAGGCAGAGAAACTTCTTTCTTGCTATCTAGCCAGGTCTGTGTGTGGGCATTAATTTTAGTGTGGTAATCTCCGATGAGCCGAGGCGATTTGGAAGAGCAGCCTGGAGGAGGCCAGCCCGGCTGCATTTCACCTCCCTCCCCCACTCCCTCCGAGTCTCCCTGTCATTCTTCCTGCTCTCCCATTTGGGGTCGCCTCGGCTCTGGGGCGGTCTCACGCCCCCCCCCCAGCCCCTTGCGTTCCCCCTCCTTTTCTCTGCTCTCCGCTCCACCCCGCTACGTCCGATTCCGGAACGGTCCGGCGTTTCTGCTGCTGGAGATGACCGCGGGGTGGGCCGGGTGGCCCGGCCGGCGTGAGCGCGCACGCTGGTGGCTGCAGGCGCGGGCCGTGTCTAAGGTGTGCGGCGCCGCGGGGACGCCGGTGGGGCTGGCGATTCCCGCCCCACAAGCTCCCCGCATTGCCTCTGCTGGGAAGGACCCAGACTGCTGCCCCCGCCCTGGCGTCCCACTTTCCCTGGGCCGAGTTGCATTTCTCTCTGGGGCTCGCGTTCGGGCTGGTCAGCGCAGTCCGGGAAGCTCTGGGAGAGCCAATCTAGGAGAACGCGGCGGTTTCGCTTTCGGGGACAGGTTGCCTTCCTTACGCGAAGGGTTTTTCCCGTGGGGAACCCTCACCCCGAGGCATTTCGGGAGAGGGGCATCCGCAGAGAGGCGGGATGCGGCGGTGCCGACACGCACAGCTACTTAAATTCTTTTGTGTGTCATCAGCCCGGGGGAGACACTGTAGGGCGGAAGGAAAGCCTCAGCCAGCTTCTGCAGATCACCCCTAGGATCTGGCGCGCGCACGGAGAAAGGATGCGGCCGAGGGGGTGGGCGGGGAGGACGCGGGGACCGGAGCGGTGCCTTTGAGGGAGGGCTGGTATCCCAGCCCTTCCAGGGCCCTGTGGCGGCTGCGGAGGCTCCATTCCCCTCCCTTATTGATCCCCACGCCCGGGGCAGAAATAGGATATTTGAGAAGTCTCAAATGGGATCTTTGAGAAGGCAGATCCCATTTGAACTAGAAAAAGGAGTGGAGGCGAGGTAGTGTGCAGCCTACGCTCTTTGTAACCCGTCTATCTCCTACCATACCCGTCTCCCCCACCCCATCAGGAGCTAGACGTCAGCTTGGAGCGGCGCCGGACCGTGGATGGCCTTGACTGACGGCGGCTGGTGCTTGCCGAAGCGCTTCGGGGCCGCGGGTGCGGACGCCAGCGACTCCAGAGCCTTTCCAGCGCGGGAGCCCTCCACGCCGCCTTCCCCCATCTCTTCCTCGTCCTCCTCCTGCTCCCGGGGCGGAGAGCGGGGCCCCGGCGGCGCCAGCAACTGCGGGACGCCTCAGCTCGACACGGAGGCGGCGGCCGGACTCCCGGCCCGCTCGCTGCTGCTCAGTTCCTACGCTTCGCATCCCTTCGGGGCTCCCCACGGACCTTCGGCGCCTGGGGTCGCGGGCCCCGGGGGCAACCTGTCGAGCTGGGAGGACTTGCTGCTGTTCACTGACCTCGACCAAGCCGCGACCGCCAGCAAGCTGCTGTGGTCCAGCCGCGGCGCCAAGCTGAGCCCCTTCGCACCCGAGCAGCCGGAGGAGATGTACCAGACCCTCGCCGCTCTCTCCAGCCAGGGTCCGGCCGCCTACGACGGCGCGCCCGGCGGCTTCGTGCACTCTGCGGCCGCGGCGGCAGCAGCCGCGGCGGCGGCCAGCTCCCCGGTCTATGTGCCCACCACCCGCGTGGGTTCCATGCTGCCCGGCCTACCGTACCACCTGCAGGGGTCGGGCAGTGGGCCAGCCAACCACGCGGGCGGCGCGGGCGCGCACCCCGGCTGGCCTCAGGCCTCGGCCGACAGCCCTCCATACGGCGGCGGAGGCGGCGCGGCTGGCGGCGGGGCCGCGGGGCCTGGCGGCGCTGGCTCGGCCGCGGCGCACGTCTCGGCGCGCTTCCCCTACTCTCCCAGCCCGCCCATGGCCAACGGCGCCGCGCGGGAGCCGGGAGGCTACGCGGCGGCGGGCAGTGGGGGCGCGGGAGGCGTGAGCGGCGGCGGCAGTAGCCTGGCGGCCATGGGCGGCCGCGAGCCCCAGTACAGCTCGCTGTCGGCCGCGCGGCCGCTGAACGGGACGTACCACCACCACCACCACCACCACCACCATCCGAGCCCCTACTCGCCCTACGTGGGGGCGCCACTGACGCCTGCCTGGCCGGCCGGACCCTTCGAGACCCCGGTGCTGCACAGCCTGCAGAGCCGCGCCGGAGCCCCGCTCCCGGTGCCCCGGGGCCCCAGTGCAGGTAAGGGTCACGCCTCAGGTTCGGGGTGCAGGTCCAAAGCGCTGGGGCGCACGGGGCACGTGGAGCAGCCGCTCCACTCGGGCCCTGTTTTCAGGACTTTCTCGTCCGGGTGCGCGGAGGTCGGCCTGGTCCCAGGAAGGATTTGCAGGCCTGTGGCTGGGTAACCCAGAGTCCGGTAGCGCTGAGGCGATTCTGTTGTGCCAAGTTCCTTTCCACGGATGAGACTAAATGCACATCTGTACCTTCCTGCCTTGGGGAAGCTCAGGGCCTTGATGAGTAGTGAATGGCATCTGCTATTGGGGAAAAACGAGGCTGGGAGGGAACTAACAGCGCTTGAGCCCCATCGCAGACCCTACTTTGGGTGAGTGGAAGAAATTCCACGATGGGAGTAAGTTTGGGAGAGTGGCGGGCACTTGATCCACCCCCAAACAGACACACAAGCACATGCAGGCTCACCCAGTTTAACTCTCCAAAGGGTGCGTGTTTGTGTTTTCCTAGAGAAGGGTATTTAGAAGAGCACAACAGAAGAACCTAGATGTTCCTAGGGAAGCTAGTTGGCGTCTCCTCTCCCACAAGGGAGAGAGGGAAAGAAGAGAGGGCACCTAGAGTGGTCAGACTTGTGACTTCATGGTGAAGGAGAGCTGGTGGATAGGCCCTTGGGCTTGGCATCACCTGGGCCTTGGTCTGGGGCTGCTGCTCACATGGCCAGGCTGCAACTCAGGGATCCTGGAGCTGGGGCACCTATTCTCCCTTCGAAGTTTAGCCCGCCAATTTTTCAGTTTCCAATTTGACTCATTTTTTTCCTGTGTCTGGGAGCCATTAGGGGGTAAACCGTGAAAACGCTATTGTCAAAAATACCTGGAAATACCTCGTTTTGAAAAGTGTTTTGTTTACTCCAGCACAGGAGTGTGTGAGCCCTGTTAGGCTGTTTTTCTCAGATGCAACATTCTGCGTCCTTGGTGCTTTCAACTGGCTTATCTTACCTTATATTTCACCTGTTTGATAATCTTTCTAAGGAAACAACATCTTTTTTTATTGTTGTTTGTTTGAGGGGAGGTGTGGGGGAGGCCCCTTGAGTCACAGAGGTGGCAGAGTGGAGGAAGGCACATTACTCCAAACAGTCCTACCCCGGTGTCTTGTGTATCCCAGGTCTGTGCTTCTCGTGGGAGCCTCGATGCTACCTTTAGGACAGCAAGTCAGCCCTAGGGGCCAGGATTCCTTAGGATAAAATGGGACATTCCCAACCTTGTCCGCAAAAGACACGCTGGAAATGCAAGTGGTCTGAAAGAGAGGGAACCAATTTGAACAGCTCTCTGATAGCCTGAGTTCTTTCTGTCTTCTTCCAAGCGCTGCAAGACTTGGTCTCAAAATTCCCTCTTTTTTTAGTTTTGCTCTGTCGCCCAGTCTGGAGTGCAGTGGCTCACTGTAATCTCTGTCTCCCGGGTTCAAGCGATTCTCCTGCCTCAGCCTCCCGTGTAGCTGGGATTACAGGCGCGCGCCGCCACACCTAGCTAATTTTTGTATTTTTAGTAGTTTTTGCCACGTTGGTCAGGCTGTTTTTGAACTCTTGACTTCAGGCGATCCACTCGCCTCAGCCTCCCAAAGTACTGGGATTATAGGCGTGAGCCACCGCGCCCAGCGAAATTCCCTCTTTTTGCTTCTGCTGCAAAGCTGGCCCTGGAGACCATTTTTCCCATGTGTGTGTGGAATGGGATCGGGGGACCCTGTTGAGATTTGCACTGTTGGCTTGGGACTTGAGAGTCAGGGCTCCCATCCTTACCTCTGCATAGGGACCCATGTTTGGCTCCCAGGAGCAGAGAGATGGAGAGGCTGGGAATCTCTAAGGAGGTAATGGTTGGGTGTGAAGCTTCTTTTGTCAGTCGGGGAGTTCCGTAGGGAATGTGCAAGGGTGTTGTGAGTTGGGTGAGGGGTAGTATCTGCAGATTGAGCCAGCGCCTGCAGCTCTGCCTATTTCTTGACACACCTTAGCCTGATCTCCAGGTTCCTTTCCTCCAATCTTCCAGCATTTCATATGGCTGAGAGAGTCTTGATGTTTACAGTAACTGGTCCTGTATGAGAAATCCTTTTAGAGGCAGTATGGGGCAGTTGTGGGCAAGTTAATATGTTTCTTTTTGTTTTAAATTTAGCCTACACTTTTCCTAATTTTTTCATCTTCTGGGCACACCACAGTTAGAGAAATTTTCTGTAGACCCAGAAGATTTGTTATTTTTTTAAGTATTTTTTTTTAAGTATGTTTAAAAAAATGGGAAGGGATTTGGGAACACCCAGCTTTTGCATAGAGTCTGTTAGGAAATCAGGAAGTGACTGGGACCAAGCCAGTATTGGGGTGAAGGGGAGGAGTGAGTGACCCTAACTTTGCTTGTCCTCACAGGTATTCCAAGGCCAGCTTCCTAGCTAGATTTCCTGTTTCTTATATATATTTTTTTAAACAAACCGTTTTTGGAGGCAGACACTTTAAACACCAGAGCTAAAACCTGAGTGCTGAACTTGATCAACCCGCACAATTTGGAGGCTTCTGGAAACCCACACTATGCACCTCTCGCTGACTGGGTAGATGGGGTGAGCTTACTCTGGGGTGAGCTCAGAGTCCTCACACTCCTTTATTTCCTGGGTCCTACACCCTCCTAAGCGCCTGCAGAACCTAGTCCCTGTGTCTTGGTACCACACAGAAAGACAGGTGGTGGTGCCCTTCTCCCCTGAATCTATCACTCCCCAAGGGCGCCGCAAACAGCCATGTTAGGAGAGAAATGGTGAGTTGAAAAGGGGGAACTTGGTGAGCAAGCCCCCAGCTTTTATATCTTATAGCTTTTATAAAGACAGCATTTTTTTTTTTTCCTTTTTAGTCACTTACAGGATTATAGCTGCCTGGTGGGTTTGGGAAAGAGGTAGGGAGGGAATGAGAGAGATTTTATTCAACTAAAAATAAGCAAGCTTCCTAGGTTGTATTTATCCAAAGTGGACTTTTAATTAAATTTTGTCTTTGGGTTTTCAGATGACTAAATAGTTCTACCTGGGGAGTTCACACTGTCTTCTAATAGGATTCTTATTGTTCCCAGTCGTAGGACTGGGTTTTCCAGGGAATGCCCCACTCCTGTATCCAGAGGGGCTCTGATAGGTAACATTTTAAAGTCAACAACAAAGACAAATACCTTGTTTAACTTCAGTGTCCTTGAAGTCCTGAGCATTTTACTGATTACCATAGTCAATAGTGGCTTTTAGGGCGGAGAAGAATAAATCTTTGTGATGTGTTATAAGTTGCAGTATCCCCATGACAACTTTGAACTCGGGTTGTGTAGGATGCCAGTTTCTTTAAAACTTAATAAGAAATGAGAAAAGAGACTTGTTTTGTAAATAGTATTAATGGAATTAAAGTTTTTATGCTAAAGTCATATTTAAATATCGTTACCACACAGTTGATAGTAGACACAAGCAATAAACTGCAAGGGGATGAGAAAGAACAAAAAGGTTCACTAGCACATAATCTTAAGCTAAAACTCTGAAGTGTAATGTTTATTTACTTTAAAAAGTGATTCAGGAATGCTTCTTCAATAATGCAAAACTAGGACATTTAAACCTTCTATAATCTAAAGAACCTTAAATGGTGGTCTATACTTTTTTTTGGTCTATACTTACAGTAAGTACCTTTCTCATTTTTAGAGACATTTATTCTTCCGTATTTAACCTTCTTGAGAAGTAATAAATGTTACATTTACTCTTAATTAGGATTTGTTTTTATTAGCAGGTTTAGGTTATTGTGAATTCTGAAAACTAACCAAAGAATAATAATAATAAAATTATGTAAAATAAACACATTTTAAATAGATTGCATAACTCAAAATGATCACTGGGAAGGTCTTGGTAATTTTCTCAATCAGTAAGGTATCAACCTTTTATAAAAATTTTGCAGATAGAAGCAGTTGGACCCACTTCTAAATCGGGATTTTAGCATTTGATCTTTGTGGCATGAAAATAAAACTCTGTGCTTAATGTTAGTGCATTTTTCCCCTGAAAAGATGAGAGTAATCTTCTCATTTCTAGTTTCTAACTAACGTAGGTGCCTAAGAATAGTACTTTTAATTTCACTTGTGTATCTTTAATTGGAGAAGAGGCACATATGGACGGGTGGCAGATGTAGAAAATACTTTTTAAAATTACTTGAGATAAAAGTTAATGAGGCAGCCTCACTGTGTCCCCGGATATTTGTGGGTTGCAGCGGGGCTCAGTGGTCAGTATTGCTGTGTGGCTTGCTCGGGTTTGGCAACGACGTACTGTAATGATGATGGATTTCAGTCTTTAAAAGCTCCGGGACAGCCTGAGAGTAGGGTCAGGGGACTCAAGCCGACCTCCCCACCGCTCATCTCGGACTCTGACGTCCTCTGCTTCCAGCACTGTCTCTTTCCCGGAGTCTCTACTGGGGCGCTCCGGGTGTGCAGAAGTATTGGACAAATGGTCAGTGGAGCAATAGTGACGAAATAACCCTGCTCCTGGCTTTGCGGCCAAGGAGAAAAGCGCAGCCGGGAAGGGCACGGGCAGGGAAGCCGGGCACCGGGGCTGGGGGCCGGGGTCCCCGGGGTGACGCGGGGAGGGACGGGTCCGGCGCGGCCTCTCCCGCCCTCACGCCCCGCTGTCGCCGCAGACCTGCTGGAGGACCTGTCCGAGAGCCGCGAGTGCGTGAACTGCGGCTCCATCCAGACGCCGCTGTGGCGGCGGGACGGCACCGGCCACTACCTGTGCAACGCCTGCGGGCTCTACAGCAAGATGAACGGCCTCAGCCGGCCCCTCATCAAGCCGCAGAAGCGCGTGGTGAGTGTGACCCGCCCTGCCCCTGGCTCGCGGCTGGCCCCGGGCTCTCCTGGCCCGGCCGGCCCCGCCCTGGCTCGGCCTGCCTTGGGCGTCCCCCTCCCAGGGGACAGGTGCGGCCGTTGCGGTCCCACCCTAGCGGGGACCCAGCGGTACCATCCTGTCCCAGCTGTTCCAACGCCCACCCGCTGGCGCCCAAGTAGAGGTTACCCCGGAACTGGCGTCTGGGAAGCCAAGATAGCCTTTCCCCATGTTTACGCGCAGGGGATGACGTCCGTAAATGACAAAAACAAAAACAAACAAAAAAGGAAGGTGCGAAATGTTACCATGTTTTAAGCAAAAAAAGAAAAAATAATCTATATATCTCTAGGTGTACTTGCCAAAGCACCGTAATAATTCTGGTAAGATAGGCAAGAAATTGGTGATGGTAACCCGAGGAGAAAAACAGTAGACCTACCTAGGCCGGGCGAAGGAAGACTTTTTTCACTGTGTGTGGTTTAGATTTTATGCTTGAAAAACCGCGCTCACTTATACCATTCGTCCCCCAAATAGAATATGCCAGAAATCCACCCACTCACGCCTCCTCACAGCCACATTCTTTTGGGTGCCGTTTACTTTGTCCTTTCCACCTTCTTGGTCACTTCTACCTCTTATCCTCAGGTGTATCCCCAAATACCATATCTTGGATTGCCCTTGAGCCTGGTGAAAATTTATTTGCTCTAACTTTTGTTATTTCAAAATCAGAGAACTTTGTAGAACTTGAGTAAAAGTGTGGTTTGTATGTTCTTAAGTTGAGCATTTTCCCCAATTCGCACACGTTTTACTGTTTTTTTTTTTTTGTTTTTTTTTTTTTGTTTTTTTTTTTTTTTTGAGACGGAGTTTCACTCTTGTTGCCCAGGCTGGAGTGCAATGGCGCGATCTCGGCTCACCGCAGCCTCCGCCTCCAGGGTTCAAGCGATTCTCCTGCCTCAGCCTCCCGAGTAGCTGGGATTACAGGCATGCGCCACCACGCCTGGCTCATTTTTTTGTATTTTTAGTAGAGACAGGGTTTCTCCATGTAGGTCAGGCTGGTCTCGAACTCCCGATCTCATGTGATCCCGCCCGCCTCGGCCTCCCGAAGTGCTAGGATTACAGGCGTGAGCCACCGCGCCCGGCCACCATGTTTTAAAGTAAGGGAATCCTGATTTCAGGGATTAATCTCGTATTGTCATTGTTATGGGTGCTTCCTAGCCGGAGAGAGTATTTACCGCTGTAATGGTTAGAGAAAATAAAGGAAAGCTTTCACCAGTCCCACTCTAAGGTTAACATTTGTTTAGCGAAGTACTCATAATCTAATAACCCTTTAAAGCTAAATATGTTACAGTTAGATGCCAGACGTCTTAAGTATCCCAGTAATTTATTTGTTATACTCTAATTAGCAGGAACAAATGCTACACATGTTGTTTGTGTTAAATAGATTAGAGTGAAATTGCATCACAATGTAAGTCTGACACCTTAAAGAGAAGCAATTAGTTTTATGGTTGGTTTTGTTTTAATGCATTTAAAATAAAGTGGCCGAGGTTAATTTAATGAGTGTATGTGCCTTAAACTCCTTACAACCTCCCACAGCTTAAAATTTTCTTTAAAGGGTACCCTTAACTGCAGTGTGTGACTGTGGGTTTCATTTTTTCTTAAATGCATCATATTAAAGAAGAAAAAGTAGTAACTGGAAAATATCCCACAGAAGTTCCTTGTTTTCATATAATAGACAACACATGAACAATGAAACCGATTTATTTTTCTGGAAAGGCACATTGAGCTGAGTACTAACTGAACTTTCAAAGGTAACATTTTCTAGAGATTGAGCAAAAATTTGGTGGAATAGTAGTCATTTAGGTTCCAGTTGCATTATAAATTTGATCTAGTAACATTTAGATAGTGCTATTTGTTTTGTGCATGTACCAGTAAAAATAACTTAGAAGGAAAAAAAAGAACAGTTTTTAGCATTTCTGAATCGTTAGCTTTGTGCTTAGCAGGTGTCTTGGCCATAACCAAGGTCAGCAAATATGCTTTGTAAATGGGTTATAAATGATACCAATTGAAGGGTGTGTCACTATCAATTAGGTCTCCTTGTGGGCTTCTTATTTATGGTTTTGATGGATCTGGCTTAGTTCTCAGAAGCAGAATGTTGAACTCAAGTTTGTTTAGCCAGCACTATAGAACCAATCACTGTGAATTTGAACTTGCAATACATTGCAAAATAAGAGATTTATGGTGTAACTTGAATTCCTTGTCAGTGAGGAATATGACTGAGATCACTTGTTACAAGGAACTTTTATAACCCATTCACCTGCATTTCACATGTTTATGAGGACTGGCTTCACTTATGATCTGCAGTTGACAGTCATAAAGTCCTTTGTTATAATGGCAAATTCTGATAACAAGTTTGCTTCACATTGGCTCCAAATTCCACTGGAAACTGTCATAAATGGCTGGTTTATAAAGTGAACCTTCCTGTCCCTTGTTTACTGATTTCACATTTATGAAGAGAAAGGAATCCTTTCCTAAAAAATTATTTTCTTTTAACCACAAAGAAAGAAAAAAGAAAAGCCTGGATGTGTAAAGTTTTGTTAATATGTTGTCATCATTTTAGCAAAGCAGTTTCCCAAGTAGCTCTCCTGTGAGCCAAGCATACTCATTTCAACTAAAGGCAAATTGATTCTTAGCACTGACTTCCTAGAAATGTTGTAGTGCTGAAAGGTTTGCCAGTGTCTCTGTTTATAACTTCTCTGTAGAGTGATGCTAAGTAATGCAACAGGATGTAAACCATAAATGCAGATTTTAATTTCATCTTTTAAATTTCCCAGCAAAGGTTTTGGAAGTCTCTGTCCTGTAATCTGTGAATATTCGATACATACTCAATTTACATTTCTCTTCTTCATTCTTTACAATTGATCTTAACTTCCCAAATTTTGTAATTTTCAACTTGGTTTGGTCCTGAATCTTTCTCTGATTTTTTTTTTTAACTATGAAAGGCTTCACGAATTTGGGTGTCATTCTTGCGCTGGGGCCATGCTAATCTCTGTATCCTTCCAATTTTAGTATATGTGTTGCTGAAGCAAGCATCCATTTTTTTTTTTTTTAACTGAAGCTATGTCACAATTTTTAAAGTAATTTACAGCATTTGAAAGGAAATTTAAGCTTGGCAACTTAAAAACAAGTTTTATATTTTGCCATTCTGGGCAAGAAGTTATATTAGCTTATTATAATTAACATGTAGTAATCTAGAGGTAATAAATTCCCTTTAAGGCTGTTATGGGCATAAAGAAAACATGGAAATGGGAGTGACAGTGGCAGACAGATGGCCTTTTACCTTTCCTGGTAATACCAATTAACCCTTTGCATGAATGAAAGTTGAGAATAATACTGATAGGGCAAATATATTAGTATCACTGCATCTAAGACAATGGCAGCATTAAGATTATGCCATAAAATTTGCTCGTATCCTTTGTAAAATAGATAAAACAAAAATGCAGGCAGCAGGCAATCGTGATGGTAATTATGGAATGTATTCAAATATATTTCTTTTTTTTTAAAAAAAACTTTTACCCCTCTTCTGAAATCCATTTCTAATAATGTACTTTCAAAGTTTCCATTAACGTACTTTCAAAGTTTCTGGTTTACTCCTTTACATATATCTGAGAAATAGACCTGGTGATCTCCGGTTTTCAGGGGAAGTGGAGACTTCCCAGAGCCATTTAGCACATTAGCAAGTGGCTTGTGATTGCATTTCACGACCCAAATCTTAGACCTGTGACTATAGTGCACGGCCAATTGCTGTCCACGGTGGGGGGCGGGCGGCGGGGAGGTGGGGCACTTTCATGTTAATGTCTACTTGTGTTGTTACTTCTGGTGTGTTTTGAGTATAACTCTATTTGGTGGGCAGCGGGGAGGTGGGGCACTTTCATGTTAATGTCTACTTGTGTTGTTACTTCTGGTGTGTTTTGAGTATTAACTCTATTTGGCCAACTTTTAGAAAATCTTTTAATTCCCCTAAAAAAGATACCAGTAGTATCTGGGAAACTCTAAATTGGAGAAGAAACCATGGGTGAAACTCTCCTTGTTATGATGCTGGTAAAAGCTTTGCATGAAGTTATTGGCCAACTATATGACTGCTCCCGGGTATTCTTGAATTCACGGAGACAGGCTAGCTGGAGGAGTAAATCAAATCTATAAGGTCCAGCACACTATGGAAACCTCAAATTTCTTGGTCCAGAAAAGTCAGTCTAAGTACACTGCAATTTTTTTTCTCAAGGACCATTTCATTTATAATAAAACAGATACATACTTGTTGATGACAGGGACAAAATACCTTAATGTATGTATGTAATATATATATATGTCACTTATATTTTCCCACTTATGTTCTTGTACTGTTTCTAGCCTTCATCACGGCGGCTTGGATTGTCCTGTGCCAACTGTCACACCACAACTACCACCTTATGGCGCAGAAACGCCGAGGGTGAACCCGTGTGCAATGCTTGTGGACTCTACATGAAACTCCATGGGGTATGCCATGTATTCTGCTCACTTGTATATACATTTAGTATCTGGTTTGTAGGTGATATCAGTTACAAAGAATCAGCAAATGAAAGATACTCAAGTGAAAAATTTGAATGCATATAATTTATTACTGAATATGTTTAATATATTCAGTGTACATACTGAATATATTTATTGAATTGAAGGTGCTTTTAATTATAATATGAAATATTACCTTATGCACCAGTAGGAAACAAAAAATGCCACCAGTTGAACTATCGCAAAGGTTCACTTAAGACACATTCCAGTTTTAGAAATGTGAAAATGTGAAAAGTGTGTATTTTAGAATTGGTAATATGGTAGTAACCCTTTTTAAAAATGCACAATTAAGGAAATCAATCAAAAATGCACAATCACTAGTCTATATCTCTTAAAAATTTTGAATGTAATCAGACATTTGTGCAAAGGAGTAATGCATTTAATAGTTATAGTTTGAAATATTTCATAGTTCATTTTAAAGGATTGCACAAAATATAATAAACAACTCAATCTTAAAAAGAAAAATAACCTTGCATCTGTAGGAGGAAGGAAATACATGATCTCTTTGAAATAATACTTCTTCAATGAATAGCTACTCATTTCAAACAATAAACGTTAAGTTGAAGGAATTAAATTCTCCTTGGCAAATCATCTCATTCTTTCTGAAGGAATCTCTGCATTTGATGAGGAAAGTGTAGTCTTTGTGCACTTGGGATCTTTTGAGTGTGTATAAAAATTGGATTGAAATTTATGCCAAGTTCTTTTTTTTTTTTTTTCTTTTTCTTGTTTTGAGATGGAGTCTAACTCTTGTTGCCCAGGCTGGAGTGCAGTGGTGCTATCTCGGCTCACTGCAACCTCCACCTCCTGGGTTCAAGCAATTCTCCTGCCTCAGCCTCCCAAGTAGCTGGGATTACAGGCATGCGCCAACAAGTCTGGCTAATTTTTGTATATTTAGTAGAGATGGGGTTTCCTCATGTTGGCCAGGCTGGTTTCGAACTCCTGACCTCAGGTGATCCGCCTGCCTCGGCCTCTGAAAGTGCTGGGATTAGAGGCGTGAGCCACTGCACCCAGCCGCCAAATTCTTTTAAATGAGAGCTTTTAGTGCCAATGTTGGGTCTTTGGTTTTTCTTCAATGTAATATTAAATTTATGGCCTATGTGAAAATTTTTTAGGTGCCCAGACCACTTGCTATGAAAAAAGAGGGAATTCAAACCAGGAAACGAAAACCTAAGAACATAAATAAATCAAAGACTTGCTCTGGTAAATATACTAAAATGACGTTTGACTGTAAAGTATTTGCCAACCTTAACAGTAGAGCATATGTATATTTATAAGGTTTATTTTGACTGTTGCAGGTAATAGCAGTAATTCCATTCCCATGACTCCAACTTCCACCTCTTCTAACTCAGATGATTGCAGCAAAAATACTTCCCCCACAACACAACCTACAGCCTCAGGGGTAAGTGTTAAAACAGCATAGACTCCTAAATTACTGGGCTGCTCTCTAGTAAATTATCTCAAATTTTATCTTATCTGGTAGTACAATAATCTAAACCAACAGTTCAGTTTAGTTAGTTGATACCTAAGAATAGTTTTTAGAGGAAATTACATTTAAATGTCAACAAAATGACAAACTTAAGTACTTTACAAACCTCTTAATTAAGATCGGTATCATTTTTTTATGGTTAAATTAACCCAAGTAAAAGCAAGAAGTTTTGGTTTAAAGTGTTTTAAATTGTTTTATTTCCAGGTTTTTATCAGAGTTGCTATATATATTATGTGTGTATATTTATGTATTTCCAATGTAGATCATAAGAACTATGAGGCCAGTGGTTTCATAGATTACAGTGCCCATAACAGTTAAGTAGCTTTTGTTTATCCTATCAATTCCAGCCTTTCTTCCTTTTTTATCATCCACCCAAAGCAAAGCTCATCATAAAGTGTTATGTGCTGCTGTATTCACTATTTCCTTTGCCCAATTGTGTTCTTGCTGGGAGAGCTTGCCTTCTTCTAATGTACCTTAATTGTACTGGCGTTTATTTCAGCTACGACAAAACCTAGGAGTGATTTGTGCCACTGTGGACAGGAGATGCCTGGGTCTTCGTGAGGATCACAGACTTAGTTTCTTGTAAAGCTGTGACCAAAACTCAGTTTGCCTCTAGTAAAGAGCATTTTCCCACCCTAGTGTTTCCCAAATTTACCTGGAATGCCCTTCTAAAAAATACTGGGCCTTCCCTCAGACCTCAGTGAGCTCCAAGGCAGGGCCTGCGGCAAGCAGGACTTTAAAATGTGTCCTTGTGACCCTTGGGACTACACTGAGACAAGATTAGGACTAAACACCAGCATTTAAATGCCTATTTACTTAGTAATTGTTTTCTACATTTAGTTTTCTCCTGAAATTATTTGGGGTACTTTAAAATACTACAGATTCCTGGGCCCCACCCTGGATTTTCCAAGTCAGAGTCCCTGGGTGTGGGACTTGGATATCTGTTTTTGAACAAGTGCCCCAGGTGAAATTGGAACTACTGCCCCGGAGGTGTTTGGGAACCACAGACCTGGTTTCTTTCCACTGTATTTTTACTGGCTTTAACAAACAAAAATTAAATATTTAAAACAAAATGTTTAAACTGTGCTTAAAATTATATTTGATATTTTTCTTTGTCCTCCTACCCAAATTCTTTTGAGCCTTTTCTGTAATGAAACAAAACGTCTTTTCAGAGTTTCACAAGGGAAGAAGCCTTTTAGTTGTTTTTTTTTTTTGCAGACTCATGGTAAAGAATGTTTCTAGGCTTTATAAAGGTGGACTCCATGCTATGGTGTTGTATTTTACAGGCAGGTTAGATGTAACTGAGGATTGAAAGTGGTAAATAGAACATGTTTCTTGGGAACTGAAAAGATTATTTAAAAATAATTTTTTTTTTTTGAGGCTGAGTCTTGCTGTCACCGAGGCTGGAGTGTGCAGTGGTGCAATCTCGGCTCACTGCAACCTCCACTTCCCGGATTCAAGCAATCCTCCCACTTCAGCCTCCCGAGAAGCTAGAATTACAGGCATACACCAACTCACCTGGCTAATTTTTTTTTGTATTGTTAGTAGTGACGGGGTTTCACCATGTTGGCCAGGGTGGTCTCGAACTCCTGTCCTCAAGTGATCCACCTACCTCAGCCTCCCAAAGTGCTAGGATTACAGGCATGAGTCACCGTGCCTGGCCTAAAAATATCCTTTATTATGCCGTAGTCCTCAGGAGCAATTATGTAGCTAGAGGCAAAACAATTTGGTTTTCTAAAGCAGGGAGGGAGCCGCCTCTCTCCTAGCTGAAATGAGGACTGCTGCCAGCTCCAAGTCACTTTTGTTGGTGGTACAATCCAGCTTAAATGTGGCAAAAAGACTAATTTGAATGATAAATTGCACTGAAGTCGATATATACCCAACAATGGGCTTCGGGGACTTGGAACCATTGTGGGTGGAGTCTTGTGATTTTGTGACGTAAAATTTCAAAATTTGCTATTAGCAAGTCCTATCAGTTGCCGTCCAGGGAAAGGAGTGAAAAGGCAGTGAAAAGGGCCATGGTCTGGCTAGAAGAAGGGCCTTGGGAGTTCCATCTCTGGTCCTAGGCTTATTGTCCCAGGAACTCTCACCAGGGACAGAGCAGATGGAGGTGGCTTGCTGGTCAATGCCCTTCAGAGGAAAGATCAGTTCCCCACCAGAGGCCAGGAGGCAAAGCAACAAGGATGTTAAGGATGGGGTTGGAGAGTACTAGTTTCACACCAGGTCTTCAGCTGCAAGCTTCCATCCCTGCGGTAGTCTAGGCAGCCTCCACGGGGACTGAGAAGCTGGGAGTGGCTGGTGTGAGCTGCAGCCAGGGGGCATCTCTCTGAGCTCTCCAGCCTCTGGGCTGCACTGCAGAAACGCTGACTGCAATTACCAGGGCAGGGGGTAGGGTTGCTGGCCTGCCTACCGACCTCCCCAGTTCCCCAGGGACTGACTCTTGGCCTTGTTCCGAGGGCACACGGCTGGTGCCTGGGCTTGCAGGGTTTTGTTTCATGGATGTCTCCAAAAGCCTCTACCTGCTGTGGCCATTGTGGGGAAACAGCTACTCGTCTGCTGGCTGCCTTTGGAAGCTGTCCCCCTGTAAGAATACCTGTAGTAGGCTTGAGTGGTTTCCCCAGGTTGTTTTCATGGCGTGCCCGCGTATAACTGTGGATCCCTTAGCACTTTTTGATGTCCTCTCTGGGTGGGCTGAGCCTTCATGTGTATGGCATGGCCCATGTGGCAGCCGAGTAGCTGTGAAGAGTCTGCTGGAGGAGCCATCTGTGAGCAGCTGGTAGAAGCATTTTTAAAAGGTGGCTTTGTTGACAAAGGTGTGTCATTTTCCCATTTTGGTCACAGTGCATAATGTTAGAGGGCAGCTGGCTTTGTGACTGATTGCCTGTAGGATTTTGTGAAATGCTGTGGGTGAAGAAAATATCAGATCCACATAGCAAGGTTGTATCTGGTGTTTACAAAGTATATGTATTACATACACAGCACCGAGGTTGGCTTGGAGTTTAAGCCTCCTAAGGTAATGCGTCCACCCAGTGGATCTCCAGTGCTCCCTGTGACTGACTGGTAGAAATTAGTAGTGCAGGGTGACCCTCGTTTGATGGGGCCACGGAACTACAAAGCAAAGGGCGATCTCAGGCGCACTCCCAGCAGAAGATGGAACTGGGGGCCACATATCCCTCCATTTAGAGATGTAAGTAGCAATATCACTGCCTTTCTTTAATGATTGTGAGTTATAGCAAGGAAGTAAAAAACTGTTCCAGAGGCCCACATGAAACATGCTGTTTACTTTAATTCCCCATTGAAAAATCAGTTGTAGGAGATCACCGGTAGGCATTCCCGGCAGGCTTATTTTAAGTCCTGGGACATGACAGGAACAGGGTTCTGACCTGCCTTTCACGTGGCCATTTAAGTGATGGCACCAGGACCTTAGCATGACACAGAGTCCTGAGCTCTCTTGGCCAGGGCGAAAGGAGCCACAGGAGCTGAGTATTGTGGAAGGGGTCTATCGTGGTTGTCTGCTTCTGGGAGAGGGGGCTCCAGGGCTCCACTCCCCTAGCAGGAATGAAGGTGTGGGCATAATTCCTAGTGCACGGCATTCTTCCAGGATAAGTTGTCCTAATGTCACGAAAATTTTTGTGCTTTTCTGAAGCCTCATGTCTTAGCTTTATATACTTGTTAATCAGTGCTTTCATGAGACCTGTGTCTGGGCAAAAAGGAGACATTCCTTCAGATAAGAGTCAGCAAGTCGATGACCTTGCCACCTTATGACTCAGTTTCTCTTGGTTATAGGCTGTGCATGTGCTGGAGGCACAGGGAGGGCAGTGTGTTTCTGTCTGAGATCAGGAGGACTCACGGTCATACAGCCCTGCTTAAAATATTGCCTATTTTTTCTTTTGAAATTATTTTTATTAAAAATGTATGTTAAACTTAAATTTTTGATAGATGGTTACTTTCTGTGGCAAAAATAGTCTTTCTTTCTGGCTAAGAATTTTCTTATCCATGCAGATTTACTAAAAAATGTATATTTAGTTGATCTAAATAGATATCAGATTTTCTTTGGGCTGGGCGCGGTGGCTCGCCCCTTTAATCCCAGCACTTTGGGAGGCTGAGGCGGGTTGATCACCTGAGGTCAGGAGTTCGAGACCAGCCTGACCAACATGGAGAAACCCTGTCTGTATTAAAAATACAAACTTAGCCAGGCACGGTGGCGCATGCCTGTAATCCCAGCTACTCTGGAGGCTGAGGCAAGAGAATCTCTTGAACCCGGGAGTTGCAGGTCGCAGTGAGCTGAGATTGCACCATTGCACCCCAGCCTAGGCAACGAGCAAAACTCCGTCTCAGGAAAAAAAAAAAAAAAAAAAAATTTTCTTTGGCTTTTATTCTCTATGGATTGTAAGAATACTGAAATCTTTTTTTTCTTGAATTCCGTTTATTGACTGAATTGTATTTTATAGTTTTTTTTTGGTGGTTATTTAGGAGAGAAACATGGTAATGTTCTGTTTCTGCAATAAGATTTAATAAGTAGTCCACAAATGGTCCTACTCCTCCTATTTCTCCTCCTATAACTCAAAATTTGTAAAACTGGAGGATACTTTATAGCTCAATCCCCAAATTTTATAGATAAAAAGGTTTTTTCTTAATTTCTTTTGTAATAGGAGGGATTAACTTGGAGATGAAATTAGCAATAATATCTGAAAATGGCAGCTACAGAAAAAAAGAAATTAGCAATAAGACGATGTCTGAGAACAAGGAGTCACTGAACATATTTTGCCTGCCTAAAAATAGTTTCTATAAATAGTTACTTTAAAAATTAGGCGAGGTGCAGTGGCTCACGCCTGTAATCCCAGTTCTTTGGGAGACTGAGGCTGGAGGATCACTTGAGACCAGGAGTTTGAGATCAGCCTGGGCAACATAGCAAGATACCTGTGTCTATTTCTATTTAAAAAAAAAAATGAAAAAAATGTAAACCCTATTTAAGTTAATATTAAAACTACCAATATAATATTGAAATCATCATTAAACATAAAGTGTTGAAGTTAAATGGAGACAGAAATGTATATGACCAGCCCTTGCTTTACTGGTCTTTGTTCCATTTGAGTAAAACAAAGTGCAACATCTGGAATTGTTTAAAACATGGAGGTGGTAGGGGTGGGTGGAGAGAGACAGGTATAGATGTAGATCTTACTACTGGTCAGATTTGGACGTGCTTTAAAGGAGTGATAACTAGAGTTGGAGATGGCTCCGCAGAGTAGAGGAAATTAAAATTAGTTAGGATTTTTGCAGGGGAAAAATTGGGATAGAGGTATCCAGGAAAGAAGAAGGCATAGGAATCTTTGGAGCTGAAGGGAAATAGTTAGTTCATTGTGACTGGAGTGTAGGGGGTAAGAAGCCAAAGGCAGGAAGTGAGGCTGGTAGAACGGGTGGAAAGTAGATACTTGAAAATATTTCAAATCAACGATGGACTTTATTTAAATCCTGCTTCGGTGACAAATGTGTTTTCTGTCTGTACACTGGAGTCCAACAATTAGGACCTTCTTACTGGAGCGTTCTGTATTTTGATAATTGATGTAAACAAATGTAGCATGCTCCTGCTTGTCAAGTTTACAAACAGAGTTTCCTCCTCACAATTAGGAAGGAAAAACATCTGCCAGCTGATTCTATGCGCTGACCTTCTTTAGGCCTGCACTGTAATTTCTCTGCCTCCAGGGATTCTGGGGGCAGGATGGTTGGAGTGGCTGCCTGGCTACCTCTTCTAATGGAAACATATTAGACATGGTGTATTAGGGATAGGAAATGTGTTTCCTCACCTTTGTGGGGCATTGCTGGTGATATACAACTTCCACGAAGAGAGGTGGACAATAGACTGAGAGATAGAGACTTAGGTTCCTCGCCGGCTGCATCTGGGCCTAGATGGGTGGGCCTTAACCACTCTTTTGGTCTGTTTCTTGCTAGTAAATAGGCGTCATCATTCCCATCCCCTGTGTGCTTCTGGGACACTGTGTGCTTAGCTAGACCTATTTCCCTACTGTAGTCACTCCTGAGCTGCGTGGTCGTTTGAAGGAGTTAAGCACCCATAAGTGCTTGTGGCCAACAGCAGTGATCTAGACTGACTCAAGTTAAGATTATTTGATGTGCTCCATAAGGCCTCTGAAGAAAGCTTAGGCAGGTAAATATTTTAAGTTGTTTTCATAGATTTTATTTCATATATAATATTTGCATCCTGTGGTGGAAATAGAAAAACACCTTAGTAGGTCCTGTAGCTTACTATGCATTTTCCAGTGCAGGGGGATTCTTTATTAGCAGATTTACACTCCACTGTCTTTTTCTTCAAGTAATGGAATTTTTTTTTTATTTACTGTGCACTATGGTTGGTCACAAAATTATAGTTCCTGTGAAAGAGCTGAAAGGAACATTTGTGAAGGACTTACGTTGTGCTTATACTGTTAAGTTGCTCAGAGGAACGTATGAAGGCGAGCTCTGATGCAAGAGCCTGCTGGGGCTGGAGCAGAAAATTACTGCTTCATTTTTAACTTGAATATGCCACAGAGCTTCTAGAGGACTCGAGAGCCAAACAGTGTTGGATTGGTCTTCGATTTTCTCATAGTGATCTTGCTTTGAGGAAGTTTTTCCCTTTCCTAAGACTCGCTCACTTATAAGATAGTGAACATAGGGAGGCAGGAAATTAGTTTCTATCAGGTACCTTTTATGTGCCAGGTGCTTTAGATACATTTTATTTTTTGCTCCTCCTTCTAAGTGAGACGCAGAAGGTAAAGAACAGTTCCAAGGTCACGTGTCAAATTGAGACGCGTGGTTTCACGTTGGCCGAAGGTCTGGCTGATGCGGTCAGTGTTGTTGCCACTACAGCGTGTTAGATTAATATGCGATATTAGTTCATTTCTTTGAAATCTTCAGAGAGAAGAAAGAATGTTTTCTTAAAGAAATTTGACTAATTTGATTAATAATTTTAGCATCACATATCCTCCCACTGAAACAGGTGGGAAAACAGTGTGAGAGAAGTTATTTGCTCTTGACCAAGAATGTATTTAAGACAGTTAATGCAAATTTTCTTATCAATGTTATACTTAGAAATCAAATGTGTAATGGTACTAAGAATATGGCAGTTGGGTAACATTAAGTTAAAAAAAAAGTAGTAAAAATTACTTTTGTTGACATATCTAATGTGGTTATAACAAGGTTCTTTTAAGAGAAACACAAGATTGCCATACTGAAATCCTTCTAATGCTGCGATTTAAATCCATACACAAACAAATGCTAAGTTTTGGAACTTTTCAGAATGTTAAAATTGTCTTCAATGAATGTTTATGAAGAAATTACTGAA
This sequence comes from Gorilla gorilla gorilla, assembly GCF_029281585.2. NCBI lineage: Eukaryota > Metazoa > Chordata > Mammalia > Primates > Hominidae > Gorilla > Gorilla gorilla. Next base: position 51,444,382 of record NC_073241.2, read on the forward strand.
AAAGCATTTCTTAATAGTGAAGTGCCTGTTTTTTTTTTTCAGAGTCTATCGTCCAACACACTCTTTTCTAAATGAGTAGCAAAGGGGTTAAAAAATCATTAATCTCCCAAAGGGTCTGTGAGAGAGTTATGTGGTTAGGTATTATTATTGCCTCATTTATAAACCAAGATCCGGAGTGACTCCTTAAGGTCACAAAACAAGCCAGTGTTGAAGCCGGGACTGGAACCGACGTCTCCTGCCTCCCAGTCCAGGGCTGTTACCACTCCCAGGGAGTTGACCAATCATCACAGTTATTAATATCCCACTTGCCACATGCTACAAGCCATGAACATAAATATTTTGTTGGCATTTTATCTTCATGCTCCCTATGTGCCAGGCTCCCTTTCTTTCTACGTTCACAGCCCCTTCTAATAACTCACGTTCTTGTCTGACCACATTGGCCTTCGCGTGAAAGTCACACGTCACCCCGGCAGGGAATGTTCAAGCATGCGGATTTGCATACTTTCATTCTGATCTCAAGGCTTTTTCTAGACTTCCTTTTTTTTTTTTTTTAAATCTCGTGTGTGTGTGTGTGTGTGTGTGTGTGTGTGTGTGTGTGTGTGTATGACAGGGAGGATGGTAAGAAGTAGTTTAAAAATGCATTGTGTGCTACATCAATATCCAATGGCTTTGTACATTAGGAAACAGTAAAGCTTTAAATAGTTTGTAACATATGTCCACATAATTTATCACAGAATTGTGGTTTATTTAATAAGTGACTCATTATCACTATCTGATAGCCAGAATACTGGATAAAGAATAAGTGTGGGCAGAAGTTATTCACCATTTCTTATAGCCTCATCCCAGAACACAGCTTTTCTTTGCAAATTACAGATTCTTTGCAGTTTTCTCCCACCCGCCCCCCAATGCCTCTATAAGAATATACAAAATTGTCAGAAAACATGAAATAATGTTACGGGAAAACATGGCCAAATTTAAGAAATCTGGCTTAGATTGCTCTGAAAGGTTATTGCTAAATGAATCTTCGAAGAAAACGAATTCCTTTACTGGAACAAAAGTAATTTATTATGCATTTCATGGGTGTCTGCCAGAAGAGTTACTAGCAGTATGAAGATCCAGTGGATATGAATTAAGTACAATCTGTTAGTTCTGTTCATGTTTAGACCTACCTGTTAATTTTCTCTGAAATTTTAATAATTTAAAAAAGCATCTCCATAGACAGGTGTTGGCAATGTGACAATTCACCACTCAGCTACCCATCACATCAGGCTTTTTTAAAGGCCCAGTACTCAGAATTTGTGAGACTGAGCACAAAGACATTATTTTATTGACCTCATATTTTAAGAATGATTTGAACAAATACATAACTAGGCATTGATTCTAATGTCCTGTTGGGGTCTTACGAGTAAACGGTTCCAAGTCAACATCTGACGATGCTTAAATCATGATCCGACTTGATGGTGTGCTGCCTGTTTTGGTTGTTGGCCTGGCACGGTTTCACCAGAGCTGGGCCACATGCTGCAGAACCATATTTTTATTTTATTAAACACAAGTATTTTACATTTAAAGTTCTCATTAAATTTAGTTGCTTGATTCGTGGTGAAGCCTGAATATGGTCAAAAGTTTATTCTGGGGGTTCACGGATTAGCAGCTGGGAGGAAACAGATTCCAGCAGCCAGGCGCTAGCTCCAGCTCTGTCTGTGTGAGTATAGCAAGCTGCCAAGGTTCTGTAAAGCCTCTGTTTTCCTCCTTCTACTAAAGGGGAAAAGTAATTCCTACCATCTGGTCCTTAGGAGTATTGTGTAGAGTGAGTGGGAGATGCCTGGAGACCTCTTTGAAGTTTAAGAAGAATAGCACTACTTAAATACGGGTCTTGGAAGTTAATAGTAATCAGCTTTATTTGCGTGGCATTTTTTTTCATCCCAAGATATTAGAATAAGATCTTCACTTTCTTAATGGGGAAATTTAGAGATGTAGAGTTATTGTTAAGAAAGTAACCACATTTTAGAGATTTGTATTTCACTGATAGCAAATTTTTTATTCCTTCTGATACTTAGTACTTTTCTAATGCTTTTTGTGGTTTAAGTGCATTGTAAATGCTTCTTGGTATGTTTTCTGTAATTAAGATGGAGAGATTAAGATGCTCATCCATCTCCTGAAAAGTCAGTTTTGTTATAAAAATTAAGATCATAATTCACCAGGTTTTAAATGTTGCCTCAGGATTCTGTCCCACTTAATTTGAAGATTAGAATAGTGTAATTCATTCTGATTCATTTAGAAGATAAGCTTTTTCTTTAGGGTCCTCATTGACTTCAAGTTGTGGGACAAACCCTCTCCCTTGCAATTTATATTTATACATCAGTATTTTGGTGATAATCCCAGAGTACTTATAAAGTTTGGCGCCTTTCTTCACCACAACATGCTTGCTGTTGAGTGTGCACAGATACATAAAGCAATTTGCTCTTTTGTCCAGAATAGATTATGTGCATAGAATTGCTTTTGTCTTCTTGAAAAGGGCAGCATCCCTTGGTGTGGCTATAACCTTGCCTACTCAGGCCTAGAAGGGGCGAGAGGGGTATGGGTTGGGGCAGAGTGGGGGAGCAGCCGGTGAAATTTCCAGTAAGGAATTTGTTTGCCGAATTAAATATACAAAACTATTCTGCTGAATAGTTAGGTCATCAGTTGAGGTGACGGTGACTCTCTCTCTAGAGAAAAGGTGTCCATGTTCTTTTGTTTTATTAAGCTGTTAAGAATTTGAGAGTTTCATTGTGATTGGTTTTCACATGTCCTGGTGGAGACAGAATTTGTGTGTGTTCATGTGTCTTTCATGTGTCACTTCTAAACTATTACTGTCACTTTGTGTCTGGTCCTCTGTTACCTCCAGCCAAACTGAAATGATCGTAGTTTATATAGTGGAAGTTACGATTTGCAGGAAAGCATTTCCCCTTTGTTGGAATTTATACAAAGTTTTTAATTCCTCTTTGGAGGAAGGCAGCTATAAAGCACCACAGGAGTCTAACCTAGAGGTTACAAAAGCAGAGAAGAGCTTTGGCAGTGAGGGACGGCTGGCTTCCCCTCACACAAGAAAAAGCCGTAAGCACAGTCTCACTCAGATGTGTAGGAAGGACGGATCAGAGGCTGGGGGAGCCGACAGTCTGCCTTGCAGTGAAGGAGGCATGTGATCACCATCAAAGTCTTCTGCTCTGGGAAGGATCACACAGTCGTCCTTCAGCCTGCCTGGGGCGCAGTGTTTTCTTTCTTCAGACCGAAACTGCATGAAGAGAGATTCCAGCAAGGAAGATAGAGCATGCCCCGTACACTCCTCTCTGGTTTTCTTCCTCAAAGGAAATTTATGCATGTAATCCACAAGCCGAAGAACCCATGTTTTTCTTTGGAAAAGGCTACGCCCTTTCAGGGTTTCCTTTTCTCGGCTGTGTTGCCTTCCCATCAGAAGCTGTCTCTTGCCCTCCCCATTATGGGATGTGCGAAATGAAGGAAAACAGAGACACTGCTGGGCATTTGTCTCCATGAGTTGATCCAATCAGAAATCTGACTTTTCGGATATGTGTCCAAAAATGAGTGAAGGCTCCTCACAGGAAAAAAAAAAAAAAAGAAAAAAAAATTCCAGGTGATCTAAAGATGAACTGTGGCTACTTCTCAGGCTAGCGGATATTTTCCATGTCCCAGTCTGTAGCAGCCCAAGCTCTCCCTGAAGTCATTTACTCCTTTAAGAGGGAGTTTTCCAGCCCAGCTGCTCTGCCTGTCTCCCACCTAACCCGGCCAGCTTTCAGTGCTAAGCCCAGGCTGGGTCTGGCCCTGATAACACATTCTTTCAACAGGAAGTGCCTCCATTTTCAGTTGTCTGTGGGAGGGTGGAGGGCAGATAAGCCTTGAATGGAAACACAGAGCCGATTTCTGCTCCACCCTCCTTGCACTTTGATCAGGGAGAGAGCAGGGACCTCCGCCTGGCCTGTGCTGGCTGCCGAAAGGAGGGAGGATGGTTGAGCTGTGGGCATTCCGGAGCTCTCCCTCCCTTTTGTTCAGGAACGTTTGTTTAGGTTGGTCTAGGTTAGTGAAGTGCCTGCTTTTGCAGGGTTGTGATGTCTGCAATCTGAAGTCCTTTGAAGGGTTGAATTATTTGTGGGAAAATATATTAACCAATTGAAATTTATACGTGTGTTTGTATGTGTGTGTATTAGGTCCAGGATCATAGTATATTTTTCTCTGATTTCCCCCCTCCGCCCCCCCTCCCAACACACACACATCGTATTGATTCTCAGTAGGCATCTCTTGACTATCATCAGTGAGGGAAAGGGACTTAAAAGATGAACAATAACAGGACAAAGCCAGGCTTCCTAAGAAGAGTAGCTGTGCCAACTCTGAACGCCTTCTACTTTTAGAATATTGGTTTAGAGGCCAGGCACGGTGGCTCATGCCTGTAATCCCAGTACTTTGGGAGGTCGAAGCAAGCGGATCACTTGAGGTCAGGAGTTCGAGATCAGCCTGGCCAATATGGTGAAACCCTAACTCTACTAAAAATACAAAAGTTAGCCGAGTGTAGTGGTGGGCGCCTGTAATCCCAGCTACTCTGGAGACTGAGGCAGGAGACTCACTTGAACTTGGGAGGCGGAGGTTGTAGTGAGCCGAGATATCACCACTGCACTCCAGCCTGGGCGACAGAGTGAGAGAATATCGGTTTTGAGAGCTGAAGTTACGCTGATGCATGGAGCTGACGTGTTGATTGTTTTAACTTGTATAGAACTGTGAGATTCACATGTGCGTGGCTGGCCAGGCCGTGGCCTGTGCCAGGTGGCAGGGAGATGATTTCAGGGGCGGATGGGGGCCCTTCTGACCCGCCCTCCTGTTAGTGCCCCGACTCTGGTTCCCTCCTATTTTTTCAAGCCACTTTCTGATCCCATGAAGGTTGGCTTGTCCCTCAAGTGCCTTGTGTTTCTGGTACTCATGTCTTCTATTCATCCCCAAAGTTATTAGGTTGGTGCAAAAGTAATTGTGGGTTTTGTCATTACTTTCAATGCCAAAAACTGCAATTACTTTGGCAACAACCTAAATAGATTTACTATGCAATTCAATTTAAGTATTCAAAGAAAAATATTCAAAGAAAGGTATAGATGGCTAATAGACTTGGCCCTCTCAGCTAGTCCCCTGTTTCTCCCCTCCTCCCAGGGGACCTTTGTAATACTTACACATGTGCATGGATAAATTGCAGTTATGACGTGTAATTCATATCTTGCTGTTTTTCACTTAACGTGGTATTACAGGATTTTTTCCATTTTGCTCCATGATCTTATTATTTTTAATAATTGCATAATAGTTCATTGAGCGGATGTGCCCTGCTTTTCTAAACCGTTCCCATATTATTAGACATCAGATTGTTTCTATAGTTTCTACTATTAGAAGTAACCTTGCAACGGTTGGCTTCCTTTGCGGAGCCTTTCCCTTCTTTTGAATTATTTCCTTATAATACATTTCCAGAAGTGAAATTACAGGGCGAAGTAGGGTCTAAACTTCTGGATGGCTCTTGACATTGCAGCTAACTGCCTTCTGTAAGGTGGGTGTACCAGAATTTAGCTCCGCCAGCCATGAGTGAGGGGACTGGTGTTACCATGTAAGTAACATCAGCCTTTCTTTGCAGTATTTCATGTTTAAATATTATTATATCTACACATAAAATAAGGCTACCAAGCATTGGGCACAAATACTTGCCCCATTTTTTTTCTGACAGGCTCAGCTATTGCTTTTAATTGCAAACGAGCAGATTTATTTTTAGGAGTGCATCACTCGTGGAATTTGAGGTCTGTCTGCCCTTTGATAGCAGGACTCTTGGCCTGCCAAATAGCTTAACATTTTGTCTGAAAAAAAGACAGGTTATTTTCGCCAATTGCTTTTGGGATTGTTATTCAGGTGTAAGAATAACATTCAGGGTGTTAACGTTTCTTTAATGTGGGTTGTTGAAAAAGAGTCAATGAGTCACCAGGTGTGGTAGCTCATGCCTGTGATCCCAGCACTTTGGGAGGCTGAGGCAGGTGGATCTCTTGAGCTCAGGAGTTTGAGAACAGCCTAGGCAACATGGTGAAACCCCATCTTTACAAAAAATACAAAAATTAGCTGGGCATGGTGGCACATGCTTGTGGTCCCAGTTATTCGAGAGGCTGAGATGGGAGGATCTCTTCAGCCCAGGAGGTGGAGGTTGCAGTGAGCCGAGATCACACCCAGTGCACTCCAGCCTGGATGACAGAGCAAGACCCTATCTCAAAAAAAAAAAAAAAAGTAAAAAAGAGAAAGAGTCATGAGACTTTTGAATGGCTACAGAACACTTTGATTTATTTTTGCGAAGAACTGTCAGTGACAGTTTGAATAGGGTCATTCTGGAGGTGGTTCTCTTTGAGCTCCAACTGTGTTCCCACTGCTTCTGCCCCTGCCTGGTGATGGGGTAACTTGCTTGGGCTGAAGGATAGAATGAGGAGAATAAATTAGATCCAAGCCTCTTAACCTTAACAATAATAATTAGATAACAAGAGTAGCTTATACTGACATAATCTTTACTGTTCTCAGACACTGTTACAAGGGCTTTACATATATTAGCCAATTCTTCTTTTTTTTTTTTTTTGAGATGGAGTTTCACTTTTGTTGCCCAGACTGGAGTGCAATGGTGCAACCTCGGCTCACTGCAACCTGCCTCAGCCTTCTGAGTAGCTGGGATTACAAGCATGCTCCACCTTGCTCGGCTAATTTTTTTGTGTCAGTAGAGATGAGGTTTCACCATGTTGGTCAGGCTGGTCTCAAACTCCTGACCTAAGGTGATCCACCTGCCTCGGCCTCTCAAAGTGCTGGGATTGCAGGCGTGGGCCACCGCGCCTGGCCTAGCCAATTTAATTCTTGCAATAATCTTATGACATAGGTGCCTCTTTTTATCCCACTTTGTAGGTGTGGAAACTGAGGCACACAAAGCTGCATGTCAGGCTTCTGGTTTACCTCTCCCACATGGTCTGTTCACTCTTTTGCTTCATCCTTCTGTTTTTCAGCTGGCTTTTCTTCTGAACAGGCCAGGTGACCACCTCTCTTCATCCGTCCTGCCTCCCATTTTGAACATCCTTCTCTCGCCAATAACAATAGCTTCCCTTTACGGAATGTTTAACATGGCAAGGCACCTTGCCTTCGCTTTTACAAACATTAGCTCATTTAATTGTCGCAACCATCCCTGAGGTGGGAAATGTGAGGACCCAGGCACAGAGGAGGCTCAGGGGGGACTGCACTCAGCAGGGGACTGAATCAGGACAGGACTTGAGAGTCCAAGCTGCTTCCCCTCCTTCTCATACTGCTGTGTGGGCTGCCTTTGGTTCCTTGCCCAGGAGTCCTTGCCCTCTGCTATTCCTTTTCTGACTCTTGGTCTACCTTCCTGTCTCAGCCACTCATTTGTTGTTCATGATAAGCAGCCAACAGTCGACTTTCTAACGTGTATGGATCCTGGCTCCCCACAAAGCCTGGGAGCTCCTGGGGCAGTTGACTATCTTTCAGGCTCCTGATCTAGTGTCTGGCTGTCAGTTGTTGCTTTGCCAATATTTCTTTTTTTCTTCTCTTTCTTTTTCTTTCTTTCTTTTTTTTAATTTTTACTTTTTAGAGACAGGGTCTTGCTCTGTCCCTTAGGCTGGAGTGCAGTGACGCAATCGTAGCTCACTGCAGCCTTCATCACCTAGACTCAAGCAATCCTTCCACCTCGGCTCCTCAAATAGCTGGGACTACATGCCCAGCTAACTTTTGTATTTTTTGTAGAGACGGGGTCTCCCTATGTTGCCCAGGCTGGTCTCAAATTCCTGGGCTTAAGTAATCCTCCCTCCTCGGCTTCCCAAAGTGTTGGGATTAAAGGCACGAGCCACCGTGCCCGGCCTGCTTATGCTTCTTGTTGCTGGCTGTGGTGGTGGTGACAGATCCCTCTGCTGTCTTGGCACTTCCCTGCCATTTGAGATGGGCTATTTCCTGGGCCAGTTCAGGAACCCTCTCCATTTCAGAAAAAAGCACTTGTTGCGGTGAAGTCAGATTTAGTCAGAGGCATATGCTGATGTGCCTGTTTTCGAATAAGAAAATCAATGCAAAGTTGGATGTGACATGTATCATTATAAGGAAGCTCACTCTAATAGTTCCTTTCTAAATAAATAATTCTTTTGTAATTGAATATCATCCTTTTGCTTATTTCTTTGAGGTTTAAATCTGGATCCACACTGGATTTGCTTCTGGTGGAGTCTCTGGAATTAAGGGCTAAAGTTAATCACTATGTTTATAAGTATAACCAAGTTTATGGCATTCAGTTTGTTGGACAGGATTATTTTAGCTTTTTCAGAATTGCCACAAGAATCCATCTGAAGCTTTAGACATCTCACTGATTTTGTGAAATTTGCTTTTTAATGCACCTAAAACCCTCAGTTTAAGTCTTTACATTTGTGTTATGTAAACAAAAGTTTGGGTGTGGGGCCAGTGTTGTTGGTGGATTTTCATAAAACCTCATTTCTGCTGGGAAAGGGAAGGAGTGGTTACCTGTGGAGGGGTTGGGTTTGGTCTGTCTGGTTGGGAGGAAGGCAGTTTGGGTGCTTAGACTCAGAGGGCTTGCTCGCCTGAAGTCCTGCCTCCCAGCCTCATGCCCTTATGGTGAGGGTTGGGAGCAAACCAGATCTTGTTGGAAAACGAGTAGAGTTGGACCTCATTCACTTGCAGGCCGTGGAGGCTCGGTACACTTCCTTTCTGTTCCGCCTGTGTCTGGTGCCAGAGAAATGCTGTTTTAAGGATTTAATGGGATTATGTATGTAAAAAAGAAATTCTTTGAAAAGTACACAATGTCCTACCTCTGTCAAATAACAAGTATCTGGTAATTTATAGACTGGAGCCCTGAAAGCTTGGAAGGAATAAGAGCTCCTGAACTTTTAGAAGGAAAAAGGTGATTTTAAAAAGTACATGATTATGGCGAAATTTTTCAAAAAGCTTCTCAAAAGCAACTTTATTCAAACTGTTGTCTAAACAGATTTTAGTTATTTTGGTTTGATTTTACTAAATTATATGATGTTTCCTATTTGGCCTTTTTCATGTGAATGGGAGGAATGGGTGGAACAGGGCAAAGGTGAACTTGTGCTTCAAGAAATCATTGTGGCCAGGCACAGTGGCTCACGCCTGTAATCCCAGCACTCTGGGAGGCCCAGGCAGGCAGATCACCTGAGGTCAGGAGTTCGAGACCAGCCTGGCCAACATGGTGAAACCCCGTCTCTGCTAAAAATACAAAAAGTAGCCAGGTGTGGTGGTGCATGCCTGTAATCCCAGCTACTTGGGAGGCTGAGGCAGGAGAATCACTTGAACCCAGGAGATGGAGGTTGCACTGAGCTGAGATGGTGCCACTGTACTCCAGCCTGGGAGACAGTGAGACTCTGTTTCAAAAAAAAAAAAAAAAAAAAAAAGAAAGAAATCATTGCCATGATCATGGCAGATAGAGGATGTTAGCATTTTCTTTATAACGTGGTCTGCTTCAGACATGGACTGTTCTTGTAAATAATTAAGGTAAGTGAGGTAGATTTTAAAACCTGTATATGCATAGGTTTATTTTCCATGAAGTCAATGCTCAAAAATTTCACTGATCAGGGAGTGTTGAACTTTGCAGCTTTTCTAAAAAGTCTAAAAAGACTTTGCCATCACTGGATAAGCATTGTTAGAGGTGTGTGTGTGTGTGTGTGCGTGTGTGCGCATGCACGCGTGCGCTCTGCATTTTCTCTTTGGAAATGATCAGGTTGTGTGTGCATCATTAATGCCTATTCACCCACAGAGTGAGGTTTGTTTCACAGTCAGAGATCTTAGAGCTTGGCACTTTTTACAAATAGGATTTCTTCAGTTCCCCTTCCTTTTGTTCAGCTTTGCATCTTGCCAGTGGCTCCTGCCCTGAGTTCTAAAGTTTCCAAGGCTTAAGTGGCCAGGGTCAGGTCAGTGGCACTGTGTGCAATGCAGGGAAAGGCCCCCACTTGCTGGGGGCAGGGGATAGTAACGCCGGCCTCATTTCTCCTGCCCTGGGTCTGCCCAGGAGCAGCTGTGGCCCTGGCTGCACAGACCCTTTCATTAGCTCCCATGTATTTCACTACCAGGATTGTAACCGCTTCTCACCTTCTCGTCTCTCCTCTGTGTCCCCCTCTTCTGCCAGGCGGGTGCCCCGGTGATGACTGGTGCGGGAGAGAGCACCAATCCCGAGAACAGCGAGCTCAAGTATTCGGGTCAAGATGGGCTCTACATAGGCGTCAGTCTGGCCTCGCCGGCCGAAGTCACGTCCTCCGTGCGACAGGATTCCTGGTGCGCCCTGGCCCTGGCCTGAGCCCACGCCGCCAGGAGGCAGGGAGGGCTCCGCCGCGGGCCTCACTCCACTCGTGTCTGCTTTTGTGCAGCAGTCCAGACAGTGGCGACTGCGCTGACAGAACGTGATTCTCGTGCCTTTATTTTGAAAGAGATGTTTTTCCCAAGAGGCTTGCTGAAAGAGTGAGAGAAGATGGAAGGGAAGGGCCAGTGCAACTGGGCGCTTGGGCCACTCCAGCCAGCCCGCCTCCAGGGCGGACCCTGCTCCACTTCCAGAAGCCAGGACTAGGACCCGGGCCTTGCCTGCTAAGGAATATTGAGAGAGATTTTTTAAAAAAGATTTTGCATTTTGTCCAAAATCATGTGCTTCTTCTGATCAATTTTGGTTGTTCCAGAATTTCTTCATACCTTTTCCACATCCAGATTTCATGTGCGTTCATGGAGAAGATCACTTGAGGCCATTTGGTACACATCTCTGGAGGCTGAGTCGGTTCATGAGGTCTCTTATCAAAAATATTACTCAGTTTGCAAGACTGCATTGTAACTTTAACATACACTGTGACTGACGTTTCTCAAAGTTCATATTGTGTGGCTGATCTGAAGTCAGTCAGAATTTGTAAACAGGGTAGCAAACAAGATATTTTTCTTCCATGTATACAATAATTTTTTTAAAAAGTGCAATTTGCGTTGCAGCAATCAGTGTTAAATCATTTGCATAAGATTTAACAGCATTTTTTATAATGAATGTAAACATTTTAACTTAATGGTACTTAAAATAATTTAAAAGAAAAATGTTAACTTAGACATTCTTATGCTTCTTTTACAACTACATCCCATTTTATATTTCCAATTGTTAAAGAAAAATATTTCAAGAACAAATCTTCTCTCAGGAAAATTGACTTTCTCTATTTGTTAAGAATTTTTATACAAGAACACCAATATACCCCCTTTATTTTACTGTGGAATATGTGCTGGAAAAATTGCAACAACACTTTACTACCTAACGGATAGCATTTGTAAATACTCTAGGTATCTGTAAACACTCTGATGAAGTCTGTATAGTGTGACTAACCCACAGGCAGGTTGGTTTACATTAATTTTTTTTTGAATGGGATGTCCTATGGAAACCTATTTCACCAGAGTTTTAAAAATAAAAAGGGTATTGTTTTGTCTTCTGTACAGTGAGTTCCTTCCCTTTTCAAAGCTTTCTTTTTATGCTGTATGTGACTATAGATATTCATATAAAACAAGTGCACGTAAAGTTTGCAAAATGCTTTAAGGCCTTCCTTTCAAAGCATAGTCCTTTTGGAGCCGTTTTGTACCTTTTATACCTTGGCTTATTTGAAGTTGACACATGGGGTTAGTTACTACTCTCCATGTGCATTGGGGACAGTTTTTATAAGTGTGAAGGACTCAGTATTATATTTGAGATGATAAGCATTTTGTTTGGGATCAATGCTTAAAAATATTCTAGAAAGTTCAGATTTTTTTTCTTTGTGAATGAAATATATTCTGGCCCACGAACAGAGCGATTTCCTTTCAGTTTTTTCCTTTTGCAACGTGCCTTGAAGTCTCAAAGCTCACCTGAGGTTGCCGACGTTACCCCCAACAGAAGATCGGTAGAAATGATTCCAGCGGCCTCTTTGTATTTTCTTCATTGTTGAGTAGATTTCAGGAAATCAGGAGGCTGTTTCACAATACAGAATGATGGCCTTTAATTGTGGCTCCCTGAGTGTACAGTATTTTTTTACTTCTTTTCATGCACTTATTACAGTCATTCTATGGGGTTCAGTCTGAATCTTTCAAGAGAAGGAATGTCTTCCTTGGTCCTGGTGAATGCTACTCAATAGAGGGACAGTGTCCATAGCCAGTGTGTGTGTGTGTGTTTCTGGGTAATTCAGTAAGGCCCACATGCACCCTGATATCATAAGGTGGGCCAGAACAATGGTTAAGAGTGTTGGGTATGCAGGCAGATCACTAGGCTTCAAGTCCCTGCTTGGCCGTGGATAAGCTCTGTGACCTTGGGCAAGTTATCCAGCTCTCATCTTTCTAATATAAAATAAAGGCAAATAGTATATAAATCACAGGATTAAGTGAGATAGTCCATGCCAAGTGCTTAGCACAATACCTGGCACATATTAAGTACTAACTTGACTTTGAAAGAGAGTGGCATGATTTGCAACATAGATCCTTTGAATAATGTCTGACTACCTGGAATATCAGAAGTTTATGGTCTGTAAGAGTCTGATGTCCTGTGGGTCACCTGTGCTTCTTCAGCAAGGCCAAGAAGAGTGAAATGAGAGACTCCCTCTAATCCAGGGGGTTGCAGAAATGGAGGGAGGATGCATAAGAGCTGATTGTTTTATAATAGAACAAGGCTGTTCTGACAACAGAAGAAAATTATTATCCCCACGAACTGATGTCTGTTTTCCTCCCTCCTTTTGTGGTTCTCATTACTTTGAGTGCTTTTTGGTGGGTTGGGAGTTGTTAAAATTAATATGGTTTGATTGGAAAATGAATTTTTCTTTTTGGGGCTTCCAAATGACCCTTTTTCTGGGATAATCTCAAATATTGCTCCTTCCATTTCTAAAAAGAATTCTAGTTTTTATGAAACAAATTACAGTGGGCAGAAGACAGAGGGGGCTTCTTGTAGCCTGTCCTAACACAATGAACTCCACTATCTGTTTTTAAATGATTACTTTCTTACCTATGATTGCATAAAGAAGTTTGTTAAATTTGCTCCAAATACACAATTTCAGCACTCCTCTCCCAAAGTATGACATGTGCAACCGAACATGACCCAATCATTTCTCAAAAGGGAATGCATTCAAATAGATGCTGCACCTCAGCTTAAAGAATCCCCAGACCGTATATCGTGGGCTGGAGAATTTATGTCTTCTGTCACACATGGCTGATTTGAGGCCATCTTAAATAAGTGAAGGCTCTGTCTGGGTTCTCTCTTCAGGGTCATTTAATGTTGTTTCCTGGTGCTTATGGGAGGGTCAGGAAAGCAAAGGGAACCATTCATTTCCCAGTGCAAATAAATTAACTTCTTGCTCATGGGAAATGTTTTTCACAGTCCTTGGAAATTTGATGTAATTTCAGATCACAGATAAATTGGCTGCTTTGCTGGGAGGGCAACCCAGCGAGTCTTCAGTGCTGTACCAGATTCCAGGGTGAGTTCAGGTTGGAACAGTGTAGTGGGGAGAAAGGTGGCAGGCAGAAGCAAATATTTTCAGAATCAGGCAGTGCTGGCTTATTAAGATGCTTTCTTTCTTTCTTTCTTTCTTTCTTTCTTTCTTTCTTTCTTTCTTTCTTTCTTTCTTTCTTTTTCTTTTTCTCTCTCTCTCTCTCCCTCCCTCCCTCTCTCTCTCTTTCTTTCTTTTATTTTTCTTTCTTTCTCCCTTCCTTCCTTCCTTCCCTTCCCTTCCTCCCTTCCTTCTTCCCTTCCCTTCCCCTTCCTTCCTTCCTTTTCTTTCTTTCTTTCTTTCTTTCTCTCGCTCTCTCTTCCTCCCTCCCTCTCTCTTTCTCTCTCTTTCTTTTTCTTTCTTTCCTTCTTTCTTTCTCCCCTTCCCTTCCCTTCCCCTCCCCTCCCCTCCCCTCCCTCTCTCTCTCTTTCTTTCTTTCTTCTTTCTTTCTTTCTTTTTTTCTTTCTTTCTTTGAGACAAAGTCTGGCTGTGTCACCCAGGCTGGAGAGCAGTGGCACAATCATAGCTCACTTGCAGCCTCAACTTTCTGGGCTCAAGTGATCCTTCCCCTTCAGCCTCCCAAAGTGCTAGTATTATAGGCGTGAGCCACTGCACCTGGCTAAAATGCATTTTGTTTCTAGGTTGAAATACTAGCAAGTCATTGTGGCAATACTAGTTATCTTCTGTTGCTTGGGAGCTCTAATTGGCAGTCAGATATACTTTATTTTAAATGGGAAATGTATTAATAAACTTGCTAGACCAAATCTTTCAGAACAGGGTCTGTGGGAAAAAATGTGGTACCTACAGGTCTGGTTGCCTGAGGCTCCTGGATGGATTCTGTGTGGCTGAGCCTTCAGCAGCTGCATTCTGAGAAGGCCACTTCGCTTATGACCTTCTGGTGGGGCTGGGATCAGGCAGGAGAAGGTGATAGACATCAGTAGGACAGGCAGAAGAGGAGTCAAAGGGTGTTTTCAGTTGGTTCAACTTCAAGATAAAGGATGCCAGAAAGTCTTAGTTTATAGGGACTTTGGATAAATATATTGTGGTTGATAGTTCCAAATTGCTTCTAAGGAAAGTTAGGACGTTGCAGGTGCGTGTCTGCACCTCTGAGACTCATGTCAGAGCAAGCACCCATGCTCCTCCGAATATTCTCCAGCATATTCCAAGTCTGCACTAGGGAACCAGCATGATGACGGGTGCTTCACTGCTCTTGCCACCTGGTAGCTGTCACAGGGAAGTGACCATTACACAGTTGATGTCACTATTTTGGCTCAAGAGATACTTATTTTGCTTGGTGGCTTTTTTTTTTTAAAGAAAACATTTTAAAAATGACTATAGTGATTAAAGAATGTTTAATGAGGAGAGGCGCTTATATTTCAGTTATCAGTGGTCTGTCTGTCAAAATAATCATCTACATATCCTATAGCTTTGGGGCAAGTTGTTTGCTCTCTCTGGATCTCAGTAGCCAAAAAATGGCGAGATCTGGCAGTTGGGGTCTAGAAGTTCCCTTCTATCTGCGTTTACATCCCACAGTCCCATGGGCAGACTGTATGCAAGGTGATGGCAGGTCTGTGGCTGAGTTTGAGGGGCTCGCAGGGACCCTCTGTGAGTAAGGAGGCTGGTAGATTTACAATCTCCTCTCTTCCTGTCTCCTCCCCACCTCAGATCTGGTCTCTGGAGGCCAAGTCCTCCCATAACCTTAGGCCATAGAGGGTGAGAGTTGCAGTCATATTCATGAACCCAGGGGCTTAGTAAGAGCTGCCACTGCTCCCTAACGCTGAACCTGTTTGGTCTGCGTCCCCCATATGAAACTGAGACAGCGATACGAATCCAGACCGGAAAATGGAAAAGTCTGGCATTGGAGCAGTCCGCAGAACAAGGAAAAAACAGCTTTGCTTTGCTTGGCCCATTGCTTCAGTATCTTATAGTTGGTTTTCTATTTCTTGGAAGCAATCAACATTTCATTGTTGTTTGCCTTCTGTGTCTTCTCTTTAGCTACTACACAGTTTTCCTCTCTGTCTCATCACTCTCTTCCAGGGTTTTTACCCTTACTTTTGTGAATTCTGTTTCTTTAATGCTCCAAGACTGGTCTGAGATAGGAACAACACATATTTATATAGCACTATGTGCCATTTTCTATGCAAAATGCTTCACATATACCCATTTATCCAATCCTCATACCAAGTAAGTGGGGTGGTACTATTCCCATCTTAGGGATGTGTCTACGGAGGCACAGAGAAGTTAAGTCACTTGCCCAAGTTTGCACTGTGGCAGAGCTAGGATTTGAACCCCTGCAGTGTGGCTCCAGAGCACATGCTCCTAATCACTACATCATGTTGTCTTTTCATCTTGATTTAAAGGCAAAAAAATTGGGCGGGCACGGCGGCCCACATCTGTAATCCCAGCATTTTGGGAGGCTTAGGCGGGTGGATCACCTGAGGTCAGGAGTTCAAGACCAGCCTGGCCAACATGGTGAAACCCCGTCTCTACTAAAAATACAAAAGTTAGCCGGGCATTATGGTGCATGCCTGTAATCCCAGCTACTTGGGAGGCTGGGGCAGGAGAATCACTTGAACCTGGGAGACAGAGGTTGCAGTGAGCCGAGATCGTGCCACTGGACTCCAGCCTGGGCAACAGAGTAAGACTCTTGTCTCAAAAAATAAAATTAAAATAAAATAAAATAAAATAAAATAAAATAAAATAAAATAAAGTAAAATAAAATAATAAAATAAAATAAAATAAAATAAAGGTGAAGAAATAGAAGAACACAGAGGGAAGCCATCACTGTCTGAGAGCAGAGGCTATGCTTTTTCTTTCTCCCCTCGCATCTCAGAAATACACAAGTATCATTTGCAACATAGGTATGCCTAGGTTGAAGAAACTGAGTAAACATGCATATTTCTCGCAGTTAGTTGTTTCTTTAGAACATACAAGAGAGTGCCTAGTTGTTAGCTGGAAAGTTTAGAGGTATCATTCTATTTTTGGAGTGAGTCCCTTCCCCTTTTCTTGTAACTTCAAGTGCAGCTTATTATGCTCTTATCTAGCTCAAAAGATTAGGGTAAAGCATTTTGTAAAGTGTAAAAAAGCTGGTGAAATGATGAACAGTGGTTAAAACTGAACACCAGAGGGAACAAGGAATACCTTGTTGTGGTGTAAAATCTCTGTGCTTAGCTGTGCCAGAGAATTTTTTTCAGGAAAACTTGCACAAGATCTTGGCAGTGGTGTCTTGGGCTTTATCTTTTTAAGTAAGTGTTCATTACTGCTTACATCATTGTTGCTATTATTATTTTGATAAGTGTGCAGTGCCAAGGATGCTCTGTGTCAGGGGTTCTCCAACTCCCATGTGCACGAGAATCACACACAGGGCTTGTGAAAATCGCAGAGTCCATAACTCCCCCAGAGAACTGGATTCTGCAGGTCTTGTCTTGGAAGCTGCAATTTTGGCCTTTGCATTAATTAAAATTTCTTGGCTAGTACAAAATCACAAAGTTGTAAGTTAGAATGCACTAAAAAAAATTGTCCTTTTCACCCCTCTACCTCAGTCAGTCAGTTCCTCTCCCAGATGTTACTTCCTTCTTTTTCTCTTTCTTCCTTTCCTTTCCTTCTTTCTTTTTTCTTTTCTTTTTCTCCTCCTCCTTCTTCTTCTTTCATTTCCTTTCTTTCCCTTCCTTCCTTCCTTCCCCCCCCTTTTTTTTTTTTTTTGCTAGAGTCGCACTGGAGTGCAGTGGCGTGATTTTGGCTCACTGCAACCTCCACCTGCCAGGTTCAAGTGATTCTCCTGCTTCGGCCTCCGCAGTAGCTGGGACTACAAGCATGCACCGCTACACCCAGCTAATTTTTGTATTTTTAGTAAAGATGGGGCTTCTCCATGTTGGTCAGGCTGGTCTTGAACTCCTGACCGCAAGTGATCTGTCGGCTAGGCCTCCCGAAGTGCTGGGATTACAGGCGTGAGCCACCGCGCCTAACCATAACTTCTTATTTCTTGCATAGATTGTATGCATTGACTAGGGACACACAATATATTCCAGTTTTTTGACATATAGGATAGCGCACTATACACATTGCTTTGCATTTTGCTTTTTTCACTTAGCATATCTGGGTAGGTCATTATTTAATCAGTGCCATATTTAAGTACATTTGTTTCCAGCCTTTGGTTTTTTTGAGTAATGCTGCAATTAATATCCCTTATCTGTGTCATTTCACGCAGGTGCAAATATACCTGTAAAATGAATTTCTGGAAGTAGCATTACTGACTCAAGGGTATCTACTTTTCATTTTGATAGATATTGCCAAATTGCTCTCACAGAGGTTTCCCCAATTTGTACTCCCACGAGTAATGGACAAGAGTGTTTTTTCTTTGTCACACAAGTCTGGTGTCAAACATTCTGATCTTGTCAGTCTTGATTCTCTGAGTTTTGTTTTGCATTTCTCTTACTGTGAGTGAAGTCGAACATCTTTTCCTATGATTAGGAGCCATGTGTAATTCCTTTTATGTGAACTTTTTGCCCATCTCTGTCCATTTTCTTTACTTATTTTTTCTATTGGGTTATCAGTCTCATTGATTTGAGAAGTTCTTCGCATGTTAAGGAAAGCAGCCCTTTGTCTGAAATATACTTGAAATATATATACATATATTCTGGCTTTTTGTTTTACTTTGTTTATACTTTTTAAAAAGTCATGATGATCTTTTCTTTTATAAAGTAATTCAATTTATTGGTCTTTTCTTTTATGACTTTGGAGTTTTGTATAATATTAGGAAGGCCTTCCCCACCATTAAGATGATTTTTTAAAAATCCCGTGTTTTCTTCTAGTATTTTTATGGTTTTGTTTTTGAGGTTTGCATTGTTTTTTAAATCTGGAACTTTTGTTGTTGGTTGTTGTAACATGTAGAGTATATATTCAACATTTGTCCAAATGGCAACCTTATTGTCGCAGCATCATTTCCTGAAAATTCCATTTCCTTCCCACTGATTGAAAATAGGAAGTCAAAATTATATAAATTCTCATATGTATATGTACTCTTTTATAAATTCTTATGTGGATATATATTTAATATAAATTTACATATACATTTGGGTCTATTTCTGGGTTTTCTATTTTGTACCAATGATATGTTTATATATGTGTCAATCTCATACTTTTTTTTGATTATTATATAAGCATGCCTCACTTAACGACAAGAATACTTTCTGAGAAGTACATCAGGCAATTTCATCATTGTGTGAACATCACAGAGTGTGGTTACATAAATTTAGATGGTTTAGCCTACCACATATCTAGGCTATAATGATATAGCCTATGGCTCCTAGGCTACAAACTTGTACAGCATATGACTCTACTGAATACTGTATGCAACTGTAACACAATGATAAGTATTTATGTATCTAAACATATCCAAACTTAGATAATGTACAGTAAAAATACAGTATTATCATTTTATGGGACCACCTTCATATATATGCAGTCCATTTTTGACCAAAATGTCGTTGTGTGGTGCATGACTATACTTTGCATGTATTTTACTGTTTAGAAGGCCAGCTCCTTTTCATTGATCTTATTTTTTAAATAAGAATTTGATCACTATTCTTGCTTACTTGTTTTTCCACATAAACTTTAGAATTAGCTTGTTCCTTTTCAAAAAAATCCTGTTGGTATTTTTATTGGAATAGTATTAAAATTTTAGATTAGCTTAGGGAGAATTAATATCTTAATTTTGTTGTCTTCCTGTCCAAGATGAGGTATGTCTTTTTTGTTTGTTAAAACTTTTTTTTCTGTGTCCCTCATAAGCATTTTAACCTTTTCTTCCTGTAGATCTTGTGCATGTTTCTGGTTAAGTTTATTCTTAGGTGTTCAATACTTTTTGACGTTAGTTTATTCTAATGGATTGTCATGTTCATTAAGAGTATAGTAAGCCTCTTTCCCAGAACCATTTAAAATTCTCATATTTTTTTCGGTCGATTCTCTTGTGTTTTATGAGAGAATATGCAGTTTCTATTTGTACTGCTGGTGGTTCAGATGTTGGTGGAAACACTTTTCATGGTGTTGTCTGATTAAGGAAATCTAGGTACCTCACACTGCATTTATTCACTTAAATCATCGATTCATATAACTTTAGAGATGGAAGAGACTTGACTGAGGTCCAGCTGAGGAAACTGAGTCTCAGAAAGGTGGGTTGTGGTTGGTCAGTATAGAGCTCAGGTTTCCAGGCTCGGGGATCCATGACCTTGGTGCTGTGGGCTAGGCTGAGAGGTCACTGAAGGAAATGCAAGAACCAAATACTGTGAGCAAAAGCTTGGACTTTGGCAGAGGCTATAACTTCTTTTTACTCTGAGTAATGCTTCATTAATCGGTTTAGGAATTAACAAGATACTGAGACTTGGGCCAGTATGGGTTTTCAAAGATTGCATGTGTCTCCAAACACCACCTCTGAGTTCCCTCCAGGGAGTAGCCCACATGACCATTGGTCTCCAGTGAATCACCACGCCACATTTGCTGAAGTAAATGGAAGCATTGCGAGAGCAGAAAATCAGGACAGACACCTATACTTGCTAACCCAAACAACCGCCCTTTCTGAGCCACTGGAGATCAGTTATCACCAAATGGACAGATACACTCGGCAAAGTTTTTGCAGGCTTCACAGCTTGTAAATAAGAGACTGCATTCTTCATGCTCCCGCTTGTTGAATCTGGCAGAGGGAAGACCTCTGGCTCTAATCAGCTGGGCAATGACCAGTAGCTGGGCTGGCAGGAAAGAGTGATGACTCCATTTGAATAAACTTTGTGAACCCACTATAGTTAATTCAGAGGACCCATATACCAAGAACACAGGGCTTCTTATCCATGGAAAATCATCCAGGGAACACTGGTTGCATGTTACTTATAATTTATAATGGCATACCAAATACAAATTGGTCTGTGTGGAATACATTGGCATAGATTTAATAATATTTAACATTTCTATAATTCAACATTCTGTTCATTCATTCTTATATTCTTTTTTTTCTCTTTTTTGCCATGGAGTCTCACTGTGTCACCCAGGTTGGCGCTATCTTGGCTCACTGCAACCTCCGCCTCCCGGGTTCAAGTGATTCTCTTGCCTCAGCCTCCCGAGTAGCTGGGACTATAGGCGTGCGCTACCACGCCTGGCTAATTTTTGTATTTTTAGTAGAGATGGGGGTTCATCACATTGGCCAGGCTGGTCTCGAACTCCTGACCTCAGGTGATTCACCCGCCTGGGCCTCCCAAAGTGTTGGGATTACAGGTGTGAGCCACTGCACCCGGCCCATTGTTTCTTATATTCTTATTATTCTTTGTACTTTTACCAGGACTTCCTTCTTTGTAGCTTTGTTTACCCTATTCTTCCATTTACATTTTGCCGATCACTTGAGTATCCAAAACAAATTTCTGACTCTTTGATATCACTAGGCATGATTTCCAGTTGAGTCCTTCCAGGAGAAATTTCAGAAGGTGCCTCCTTTTCTTTCTAAATGGGTCAGAGATACCTTTATTTTGGAACTGAGCATGGGAAGCCTTCAGTTGTTTATATCTTGAATTGGGGCAGCAGATGGAGCTTTTCTCCCCTGTCCCCAGCACCATCCAACCTTCTTTCCTTGACCTCTTAGAAGCATTTGACATTGTGGCCCTCTCCATCTTACCTGAAGCCTTCTCCCCCTTTTGACTCCAGAGACATCATAGATAAATCAGGGCTGTGGTGAAATGGAAACACTGTGCCTTCAGAGTCATGCAAATGGGGGTTTGAATCTTGCCTCCACACAGCAGCTCTGAGGCTTGAACAAGTTCTGGAATCTCTCAAGGCTGCAATGCTCTTATCTCAAAAAGGAGGGTGACATAATCTGCCTCGTATGCCAGTCTTCAGCCTTGAAGCCTTATTCAACTTCTGCTTTTTGAGGGTAGGGACAGAGTTTGTACCCTGGAATATGATGCTAGCATAGTGCCTTTCACAAGATGGGCACTCACTAATTTATCTGCTTTCCACTTCCCATTTTCAGCCTAGAGTCACACCATTCATTCATGCTCCACGTGTTAGGGTTCTCCAGGGAAACAGAACCAATAGGATATATACATATGTAATCCATATATTGGATTTTTGATTTTATATATATCCTTGCATGTATATATATATATATATAGAGAGAGAGAGAGACAGACAGACAGAGAGAGACAGAGAGACAGAGAGAGATTTGTTTTAAGGAGTTGGCTCATGTAATTGTGAGGGCTGGCAAGTCTGAAATCTGTAGAGCAGGCCAGTAAGCTGGTGACTCAGGTGAGAACTGATGTTGGTCTTGAGTCTGAATTCCACAGGGCAGGAGTCTGGAAATGTAGGCAGGGTTTTTATGATGCAGTCTTGAAAATAATTCCCCTTTTTTTTGAGACTGAGTCTCACTCTATCACCCAGGTTGGAGTGCAGTGGCTTGATCTCGGCTCACTGTAACCTCCACCTCCTGGGTTCAAGTGATTCTCCTGCCTCAGCCTCCCGAGTAGCTGGGATTACAGGTACCTGCCACCATGCCTGGGTGATTTTTGCATGGGGTTTCACCATATTGGCCAGGCAGGGAAAAGAATTTCTTTTGGGGTAAACTTCAATCTTTACTCTTTTAGGACCTTCTACTGATTGGGTGAGGCCCACATACATGATGGAGGACAATCTGCTTCAAGTCCACTGATTTCAGTGTTAGTCCCATCTAAAAAATACCTTCACAGTGACATCCAGACTGGTGGTTGATTTTTTTTTTGTTTAAAGTTGAGGTCTTGCTCTGTTGCTCAGGCCGGAGTACAGTGGTACCGTCGTAATTCAATGTAGCTTCAATTCCTGGGCTCAGGGATCTTCTGCTTCAGCCTCTTAAGTAGCTCTTAAGTACAGGCCTGTGCTGCCATGCTCAGCTAATTTTTTTGTTGTTGTTGTTGAGACAGAGTCTCGCTCTGTCACCCAGGCTGGAGTGCAGTGGTGGGATCTCGGCTCACTGCAACCTCTGCCTCCCAGATTCAAGTGATTCCCCTGCCTCAGCCTCCCAAGTAGCTGGGACTACAGGTGTGCGCTAGCACGCCTGGCTAATTTTTTTTTATTTTTAGTA
Organism: Gorilla gorilla gorilla; assembly: GCF_029281585.2. NCBI lineage: Eukaryota > Metazoa > Chordata > Mammalia > Primates > Hominidae > Gorilla > Gorilla gorilla. Next base: position 51,466,996 of record NC_073241.2, read on the forward strand.
GAGACGGGGTTTCACCATGTTGATCAGACTGGTCTCGGACTCCTGGCCTGACGTGATCTGCCCACCTCAGCGTCCCAAAGTGCTGGGATTACAGGCATGAGCCACCACGTCCGGCCTAATTTGTTTTGTTTTGAGACGCAGTCTTGTTAGGTTGCCCAGACTGGTATCTAATTCTTCAAGCCATTCTCCCACCTCAGCCTCCCAAAGTGCTGGGATTACAGGCTTGAGCCACTGCACCAAGCTGTGGTGTTTGATCAAGCAACTAGGCACCAGAGCCTAGCTAAGCTGACACATAAAATTAACTATCGCTCTCCACACGCTTGGCCACTGATCCTTAGCAACTGGGCCTCAGTCCAAAGTTAGAGAGCTTAATTGAAGAGGACATTGTGATGATGAAGCTTGCCGGGGGCCATAGGGATCTCTGTTAGAACTCCCTCAGGATGGGAATTCTATGTTGTTGCTGGAGGCCTCTCTGAGGGTTCTTGGGGAAGTTATGTAGAAGGTGCCTCTGCTGAAGTCCTGGAGCTGACCACTCCCACCGGCTTGGCTCTGGGCTCAGCTCTGTCATGGTTGAACTGTATGACCCTGGGCAAGTCATGGGCTCTTCTGGGCCTCAGTTTACTGTCTATAAATAGGGACATTTGGACTTGATGTACCTTAAGTTCCCTTCTTGCTTTTAAACAGCTTCTCAGCTCCTTTTGTTTTACCACTAGCTTTGCAGAGACTTGTTAGGAATTTACAGCTTGTGATTGCTTCACTTTTTTGGAAATGGCTCTATAGTTTCAAACAACATTAACTTTAAAAAATTAACAATGCTGGGTGTGGTGGTTCACGCCTGTAATCCCAGCACTTTGGGAAGCTGAGGCATGTGGATCACCTGAGGTCAGGAGTTCGAGACCAGCCTGGCCAACATGGTGAAACCCCATCTCTACTAAAATACAAAAATTAGCTGGGCGTGGTAGCACATGCCTGTAGTTCCAGCTACTGGGGAGGACAAGGCAGGAGAATCACTTGAATCCAGGAGGCGGAGGTTGCAGTGAGCTGAGATTGCGCCACTGCACTCCGGCCTGGGAGACAGAGTGAGACTCCATCTCAAAAAAAAAGAAAAAAAAAAGAAAAGAAATTGACATCATGTGTTTATTGACTAGATGCTTTTTTTTCTTTTAATCACTGCGATGTCATTCATCTAGTAAGTGCTCAATACATGTTTTTTTTGGATTAAAACATATTTTAAAAATTTGTATATCATTAAAAAGACATTTGCACTACAGAAGCTCCTGGGTGATGATAGGTAGACCCACCCTCTCCATTAACTATCTTGTAGTTTAGAGGACTCCAGAGTATATTGGAAAGAACCAAGGCTTTGCAATAATACAGACCTGGACTTAAATCCTGGCTTTTCTACTTGTCAGCTGTGCAACCGTGGTCATAATTCTTAATTTCTCTGAGACTCAGTTTATTTATCTGTAGAATTGGAGTAATGGGATATCTCCCAGAGTTGTTAAATGACATGTATGTGAACTGCCAAGCATAAGGCTTAATAGAGTAAACTTGAAATAAAAATGAGGTATTTTTTGTTCTCTTCCCTTGGACTGTGTGTGGAGTCCTGGAGCACTGTAATGCCACTAGGAAGTTTGAGGCAAGAGGCTCTCTTCCAGAGACGTCAAGAAACTTACTGCTTTTTTTTTTTAATCACATCAGATGGATGTGATTACCATCTGAGTGTGTCCCATCCAACAGAACGGGGTTAGGCTGTGAAGTGCTTTGCTTTTAAAACAGACAGTCCTGTACTCTAGGAATCAACAGTTCTTCCCTTTCAGGAAGAAGTGATGAATCATTACAGGAAATATTGTGTTTTTTTTTCCCCTCAAGTATCTTACCAATGAAAGTTATTAAAAATAGAAGCTTCGGTTGAGAACAACTTTGGGAGGAGTCAGAGTGGAGATGAATTTACTAGGGTTGAAGTCAACATCTTTGAGTGAGTTAATCTGGGGTTTTAATCCCTGTCACTGTCTCTCCAAGCCCTCAAATCTTGGATCTTGAAAAAAAATTAATTGAAATGCTACTTGATTTCAAAAGACTTAGAATACCACTAATGATAGAAATAATGGTAACTTCTAAATAAGTAACCAAAATAGGCCTCTATTGGTAGCTGAGAAAAGCTCTTCCAGCTGCGGAAGATAGCGTGCGGCAGCGTGGGTGCTGGCGGAGGCACTGATTTGATTGTGGCCATGATCATACCACGTATACGTACATCAAATCATCATGTGGTACGTCTTGAATTAGTCAATCTTTATTTGTCAATTAAATATTTTTTAATTAAAAAAAAGCAGGCCGGTCGTGGTGGCTCATGCCTGTAATCCCAACACTTCGGGAGGCAGAGGCGGGCGGATTGCCTGAGGTTGAAAGTTCAAGACCAGACTGGCCAGCATGGTGAAACCCTGTCTCTACTAAAAATACAAAAAGCTAGCCAGGCGTGGTGGCAGGCTCCTGTAATCCCAGCTACTCGGGAAGCTGAGGCAGGAGAATTGCTTGAACCCAGGAGGCGGAGGTTGCCGTGAGCCGAGATGGTGCCATTGCACTCCAACCTTGGCAACAGAGAGAGACTCTGTCTCAAAACAAAACGAACAAACAAACAAACAACAACAAACAAAAAAAACACCACCACCACCACAACAAAACAAACAAAAAAAATGCAAGCCAAGTGTGGTGGCTCACGTCTATAACCCCAAAGAGGCTAAGGCAGGAGGACTGTTTGAGCCCAGGAGTTCAAGGCTAGTCTGGGCATCAGAGAGAGACCCCGTCTCTGATTTGAATGAATGAATAAATAAAGAGGAGAAGACAGCAGAGGAGGTGGCTGTGTTGCTCAGGAGGTGAGACTGACCCACACCTGCCCTCCAGCAGCGGTAAGCCCAAGGGAGGGTCTGACCATCCTTTTTACAACATCATTTGTGCTGGAGCAGAAAGTACTCACTCTGTCATTTCACTGGGTTTCATTCAAACCCTCAATGGCTGTTAATCACCATTAACCAGTTCCTTTAAACTACTTTGCATTTCAAAGAAGATGGGTTCTCTAACTTATTCTTTCCTTCAATTGTGGCTGGCTGGAGGTTACTTTACTACCATCTACGTTCTTTTTTCTTTTTATCTATTTACTTTTTTGCCTATGACATAGCCTCAGGAGGTCCTGAGTACGTGTGCCCCTCTTTGTTTTATTATTATTACTTTGTGAAACAGTGGTCTTGCTCTGTCATCCAGGCTGGAGTGCAGTGATGTGATTAAGGCTCACTGCAGCCTTGACCTGCCTGCTGCAAACCATCCTCCCATCTCAGCCTCCCAAGTAGCTGGGACTACAGATGTGCACCATGATGCCCAGCTAATTTTTAATTTTTTTGTAGAGACGGGATCTTGCTATGTAGCCCAGGCTGGTCTCAAACTCCTGGACTCAAGGGACCCTCCCACCTCAGCCTCCCAAAATGCTGAGATTACAGATATAAGCCACCGTGCCTGGCCTCTACATGCTATTTTAATTGATACTCCCCAAATACCTGCAGTTGGCACTTGGTGGCATGCGTGACCTTAGCCTCATCTCCTCTGAGTGGATTCCTCCACACCAGCTGAGCTCACAGCCACTTGTCTCAGCTCCACTTTCGCGTGGACTCAACAAAGCTGTTTCCAGCAGGGCTGATTTTAACCAAGGGCTGGGGGTCTTGGGTTCCTGCTCTTCTTTTCCAGAGTGGAAGGTGAGTTTGTTTTTTGCCTTACTCGGGGCCTTTTCCCTGCACTGGATCCTTCCTTACCTGTCAAGCCCAAGCAGCTTTTAGAACTGATTGCTGAGATTTGTGTTGAGAGAAGAGAGAATGAAAAAGAGCGGGCTGCACGTTGTGGCTCATGCCTGTAATCCTAGCACTTTGGGAGGCCGAGGCGGGCGGATCACTTCAGGTCAGGAGTTCAAGACCAGCCTGGCCAACATGGTGAAACCCTGTCTCTACTAAAAATACAAAAATTAGCCGGAAATCGCTTGAACCTGGGAGGCAGAGGTTGCACTGAGCCGAGATCGTGCCACTGCACTCCAGCCTGGGCAACAGAGCGAGGCTCTGTCTCAAAAAAAAAAAAAAAAAAAAAAAAAAAAAAAAAAAAAAAAAGAGCAAGCACTACAGAGAACTCGAGCAGGTTATTTCTGGAGAACCTGCTCCCTGTCACCCCTTTTAGTGCTGGGCAGGGCTGGAAGAGATTGTCATTTGTTGACTGTCCTTGGGCTCTTGAAAGGGAGTCAAACAGCTTTGTGTCTGCGACCCAGACCTCTCTGGTGGTGGGTCCCAGGGAGGGATGGCTCTGTTCTGTTCATCTTGTCTGTCCCTCCATTCGGGCCATGGAGGGAAGGGAGTCTCTGGCCAGCCTCACTCCTGAACACACGGAGGCTGAGGCGGGCCTAAGTTCTGTGGCAGGCGAGAGCTGTTCACAGATTGTGTTCTTGGAGGTTTGCTGCTCACATTCCAGCAGGGTCAGGAAACAGGAAGCCAAACAAAGGAAAGAAACACAGAGGAAGAGACCTAAAGGGACAGAGACAAGAAGAGGCACTTTTTTTTGTTTGAGACGGAATCTCGCTCTGTCCCAGGCTGGAGTGCAGTGGCATGATCTCGGCTCAGTGCAACCTCTGCCTCCCAGGTTCAAGCGATTCTCCTGCCTCAGCCTCCAGAGTAGCTGGGATTACAGGTGGGCGCCACTACGCCTGGCTAATTTTTGTATTTTTAGTAGAGACAGGGTTTCACCATGTTGGCCAGGATGGTCTCTATCTCTTGACATCGTGATCCACCCGCCTCTGCCTCCAAAAGTGCTGGGATTACAGGCGTGAGCCACTGTGCCTGGCTAAAAGAGTGACACTTTCAAATCCGACCCAGAAGTCTCCTCCTACTAACTTGGAGTAGAGTTGGCAATGGGAATGGAGACTTTTAAAATTAAATATTTTTATTTTAATGAGACATACAAAAAAGCAGAAGATTTATCTTACATATGTACAGTTTAAGGAATAATAATGCAGCCTGACCAACATGGCAAAAACTTGTCTCCACAAAAAACACAAAAATTAGCTGGGCATGGTGGCATACGCCTGTAGTCCCTGCTACTTGGGAGGCTGAGGTGGGAGAATCGCTTGAGCCCAGGAGTTCAAGGCTGCTGTGTGCCATGATTGTGCCACTGCACTCCAGCCTGGGCAATAGAGTGAGACCCTGTCTCAAAAAGAACACAAATCCTCAGGTCCTCACCACCCAGTTAAAGAAATAGAGCACTATCAGGATCTTAAAACCCCTGTGGGGCTGAAGGGGCCATTTTCAGGTACCTATGGCTATCTAATCCACTGCCAAATGTCTGAATTTACCATTCATCTACATTTAAATATGACAAATTAGCACCTTTTTTGGCATTCTTGAGAGAAGAATTGGTTTTAATGACTTGAAGGATTCCCTACTTCCCTGACACCCTATCATTTGCCTTTTCCCAGCCCTGAAACCATTAAGGATTTTCCTCAGCTTTTGTCTGCAAAAAAAGGGTTGTTAATGCACCCAGGGAGACCTGTTCCTATTAATAACATCTGTTTAGCCTACCCCATTCTTCCTAAATGCTATAGATATTAGAGCCAGGCATCGGTACAGACTTAAGGAAAGAGCAACTGCATCCATTTGCAACACAGCTAAGATATACAGTAAGGTATACTATAAACTACTCTACAGTATTTTATGGGGTGGGAGTGAGGAAGGGATAGGTAGGTTGCAAATTTGATTTTCTTCCTTTTAATATACAGGCACTGAAGGCAAGGAAGATCTTCCTTCTTCTTTCTCTGGCCTCTCTTCCAGAGAGGCCAATATCCCTCTTCCAGAGGGATATTGTAGAATGATTTCCTGTGTTCTGCATGATGACCTTGGGAACCACAGCTGGGGTGGGTAGCTGGATGGTGCAGGTAGGCGTAGATGGAGATTGTCTTTATTGTCTTTTTTTTTTCCCCCCCCCTGAGATGGTCTCACTTTGTCACCCAGGCTGGGGTGCAGTGGTGTGATCTTGGCTCCCTGCGGCCTCGACTTCCTGGGCTCAAGTGATCTTCCCACTTCAGCCCGCCAAGTGGTTGGGACTACAGGCATGCACCACCACCCCGGCTAATTTTTTTTTTTGGTATTTTTTTGTGGAGATGGGGTTTTGCCATGTTGCCCAGGTTGGTCTCAAACTCCTGAGCTCAAGCGATCTGCCCGCCTCGGCCTCCCAAAATGCTGGGATTACAGCCTCTCCTGGCTGAGATTGTCTTAAGACAGATGCTGCTGAGAAGCCTTGCTGAGCTGTCCTGAGTGTCTGCCGGCAGCTGAAAGTCAAGAAGCATCTTACATCTTTGCTTGTTACTCAGAAGCAAACTGTGATGATGTTTCATGCACATATATCATGGTTTGTGTGTACCTGCCAACTCATCATTTTCTGGATGATGAGGTCCAGCCTTTTTTTGGACCAGGATTTTTAGGTACCTTCCACCCCATTTTTACATCATCGCTCGCTAAGCTGGACCTGAGCCAACTTTCATCTCGGCTACCTTTTCCTGTCTCTTTGGCGGGGCCTGGAGAGGAACCGTGTGAGATCCGATGAACCGTCTCCCTTGGCCAGGTTTCAGAGCAGCCCTCCCTCTTCCCAGGCTTATTGCCCAGAATTCCCATGATCTGACACCACCAGGTGGAGCTTTTTGGTCTTGAACCCAGATGAGCTTCTGGGCTTGGGGCTTTGGGGGATCTTTTTGGATTTGGCAGTATCACTATGGTCAAGATCTGGGCAAAGGAGAAGAAGCTCCTTGTTATTCTCGTTTATGAAGATTCATGCCACTTTACAGAAGACTAATCCCGAGAGCTTCAGGTCCTGAATGTGGGACCTTCTTCTGAGTCTTCTTATTTTTTCCCGCCTAGAGACAGGGTCCTGCTTTGTTGCCCAGGCTGGAGTACAGTGGCACAATCATAGCTCACTGAAGCCTGAAACTCCTGGATTCAAGTGATCTTTCCTCATCGCAGCCTGCAGAGTAGTTGAGACACAGGTTCATGCCACCATGCCTAGCTTATTTTTCTTATTTTTAACTTGTTTTTTTTTTTTTTTTTTTGTAGAGATGGGGCCTTGCTCTGTTGCTCAGCTAGATTCTGAGTCTTTTCTAGCTTGCACAGGACCTCAGAACAATTAAGGATGACCAGAGGATGAAGTCACTAGTCAGGGAGAGACTAGGTCATCAGCTAACAGCAGGTGATCTTGACCTTGGGCCTGCCAATGTGTGGACTTAGTTGTAAAATTTTTATTACATTCCATTTTTAAAGTTTTATTTTAGGTTCAGGGGTACAGTGCAGGTTTGTTCTATAGGTAAACTCATGTCACAGGGGTTCATTGCATAGACTATTTTGTCACTTGGGTACTAGGCCTAGTACCCAATAGTTATTTTTTCTGCTCCTCTCCCCCCTCCCACCCTCCACCCTCAAAGAGGCCCCATTGTCTGCTGTTCCCCTGTTTATGTTCATGTGTTCTCATCATTTAGCTTCCACTTGCAAGTCAGAACATGCAGTATTTGATTTTCTCTTCCTACATTATTTTGCTAAGGATAATGGCCTCCAACTCCATCCATGTCCCTGCAAAGGACATAATTTTGTTCTTCTTTATGGCTGCATAGCATTCCATGGTGTATATGTACCACACTTCCTTTATCCAATCTGTCATTGATGGGCATTTAGGTTGATTCCATGTCTTTGCTATTGTGAATAGTGCTGCAGTGAACATATGCATGCATATGTCTTTATGGTAGAATGGTTTATATTCCTCTGGGTATATACCCAGTAATGGGATTACTGGGTTGAATGGTAGTTCTGTTTTTTGCTCTTTCAGGAATTGCCATACTGTTTTCCACAATGGTTGAACTAATTTACCTCCCACCAACAGTGTGTAAGTGTTTCCTTTTCTCTGCAACCTCACCAGTGTCTGTTATTTTTTGACTTTTTAATAATAACCATTCTGATTGGTGTGAGATAATATTTTGTATGTATATAGGTCTGCACATTTTTCTGGGGAAAATTTCATTGCTTTCATCAGATTCTCAAAGGCACATGTAATGCAAAGTAGGTTAAGAACAAGGGATCACTTCTGATTGCTTGGTTTGTAACAAAATAAGAAAAATAAGGAGATACAATTCAGCTTCTCATAAAGCTACAATTATAAGAATGCCTTTTATTCTGGGATTGTGCCCATTCACTGTCTCTCTCTTTTTGCTATTAGGTTTTCTTTTATGGGATGATGGTCTAGTGAATTGTAATTACAAAAAATATTTCTCTCTTGACAAAGCCAGAAGTTGGTAAAATCTTCAACTAAGAGTTCTTTCCTTTTTTCTGGCTTGTGAAATCCCACATCCTGGAAACCACTAATCTAGAGGGTTGTCTTTCTATCTGCACGTGATTTAGGGGTGTGCGGTTGTACATCATTCTTCCCCTCACACTCCCCCATGTATATGAAGGTTGTCTTTTATTATGTGCAAACCTTTCTTAAAGAACATGATATAAACATAACTTTTCCTGGCTCCAAAAAACATAACTATCACTTTGGGCAAATAGTCTAATCTTCCTGGGCCTCAATTATCTTATTAAAATGAGGAAGATGGGCTGGGAGCTCTGAAGGTTCTGTCCAGATCTAACATGATGTTATTGAAGTGAATGCACGTGAGGCCAGACAGGAAAGGCTGAAGTACAGATCAGGGCCTTGAGGGAGGAGATCAGAGGCAGGGGGAGAACCCTGTCTTTTGATTTTCCTCAAAAGCAGAGTAAAAGAAAAGATTTTGGATGTATTTAAAATTTTGGTCTACATGATTCAGTGAACTCATATGCTAATTTATTTTTTTTTTTAATTTCACAGCCTAGACCTTACAAGCTAATCTGGTTTTATGAGGTGTTCTTTGTAAGATTATGTAAAATTAATGTAAAATTTAATGTAAAATTATCCAAAAGTTGATAATATGCTTTTTGAGACAAAGAAGGATAAAGGAAAACTGATCAAAATCGGCTATAAGAATAATGAAGCTGGGTATGGTGGTCACACCTGTAATCCCAGGACTTTGGGAGGCTGAGGTGGGAGGATCACTTAAGGTCAGGAGTTTGAGACTAGAGTGGGCAATATAGGGAGATCCTGTCTCCACATAAAATTTAAAAAAACTAGCCAGACATGGTGGCACACACCTGTAGTCCCAGCTCTTCAGGAGGTTGAAGTGGGAGGATCACTTGAGCCTGGCAGGTTGAGACTTCAGTGAGCCTTGATTGTGCCACTGTACTCTCACCTGGGCAAGTACAAAAACAAGAAGAAGAAGAGTGAAGAAGAGCGATAATAATAATAGTAGCAGGCCAGGTGTGGTGGCTCATGCCTGTAATCCCAGCACTTTGGGAGGCCAAGGTGGGTGGATCACTTGAGGTCAGGAGTTCAAGACCAGCCTGGCCAACATGGCAAAACCCCATCTCTACTAAAAATACAAAAATTAGCTGGGCGTGGTGGCACATGCCTGTAATCCCAGCCACTGGGGAGGCTGAGGCAGGAGAATTGCTGGAACCTGGGAGGTGAAGGCTGCAGTGAGCCAAGATCATACCACTGCACTCCAGCCTGGGCAACAGAGTGAGACTCTGCCTTAATAATAATAATACTAATAGTAACAAAAAGGAGAGTAACAGTAGTTACGCTCAGGTCATTGAGTGCCAGCTCGGAACTGAACTTTGCATTCATTGTCCTCTTGAGTCCTGCAAGGTAGGTTTGATCATCACATTGTTTTAGATCCAGCCATTGGCAGAGGTATGATTTGGCCCAATCCACTCACTTGAAAGCTCCCACTCCCTGTGGCCACTCCTTTAAAACAGAGCCTTGCTCCTCAAAATATGGTCTGATCACCTGCAGCATGGGCATCCCCTGGGAGCTTGTTGGAGCAGCTCAGGCTCTGTCCCAGACCCATTTCAAGCCAAATCTGGATTTAGCAAGACTCTCGAGGGATTTGTATTCAAGTAAAAGTTTGAGAAGCACTAGTTTAGATGATTCTGCTTTAGAAAAAATTTTAGAAAAAACTTTCCCTATGCATTAATACTTATCAAGTGTTCCCTTGCTTTATGGCTGAAGAAGGAAAGCATCACACTAAGGATGGAGAGAAGGCTGTCCTGGTTGGGGAGGGTGGAGTCCTTGCTCTACTGAGAGGGTGTGCATTTCTGAACCCTTGTTGCCTGTTTCTCTCCTTGAAAACTGAATATGTCATAGGATGTACAACACCAAGCGTGAGCCCTAACATGGACTATGGACTTTGGATTGTAACCAACGTAGCACTCTGGTGCAGGATGTGGGGATGCGGATAGTGGGTGGGGCTGTGCGTGCTGGGGGAACAAGGGGTCTGTGAGAGCTCCGTACTTTCTGCCCAATTTTGCTATGAACCTAAGACTGCCCTAAAAAATAAGGTGTATTCAAACCTGAATACACCTTAATGTATTCAGGCCGTGGGCCTTGCCGAAGATGGGACAGCTAGTAAGATAATGCCTGTTAAATTCTTTTTTAAAAAAATCATTTGGATAAAAGTGCTTTTGAAAGAGAGGGTTTTGTCAAGTGCTATGATCTCATCATCTGGCAGCCCCGGCGGGCGAGGAGTCCAAGGGAAACCCAGGGCGTTGACAAGTGGGTGACTCAGGTGCCGGCCCTGCTGGCGGTGAGCAACTGTGGGGTTGGAACCCGTGGGAGGGGCAGGGAGATGTGCTGAGCTCCTTTCTGGCCAGTGCTGATGTCATCAAAGCCCCAGGGCTAAGGCTGTGCTTTCCACCTGCCCTCAGAAGCACCAGTACTCCTGGTTTCTTATTTATTTATTTTTTCTCTTCTCTCTGGTTTTCTGGGTTGCGTTTTCCCCTTTGTTCTTAAATAGATGGTTGGGATCTGTGGTAGCTCTTTCAAGGGCTCTGCTAACACAGGACAGCCCTGGACCTTGGCTTATAGGGACTTTATGTCCTCATTGTCAGTCCCTGGGGCAGTTAATATGCCTGAAACGCCCTCCACTCCCTCTTAAGTGTGTGTGTGTGTGTGTGTGTGTGTGTTTGGTTTATTTAATACTATTCTGTAGCATAGGTCAAAGGCTTTAAAAAAAACCTTTTCTGCTATCTCATTTGATTCTAAAGACAGTGTCTGGTCAATGGATGGGTGATGGTATTAGGAAGACAGGCTGGGTGTCAATCATCCTCCAGTTAATGCAGAAAGAAGGATTCAGTGAGTGAAGTGACTTGCTTAAGGGCACACAGCTCTGTGCAGGTGGGCAACGTGGGAAGGCTCCCAGGGCTCTCCCTTACAAATCCCCAGGCATCTGGCTTCCTAAGCCTGAGGCCTTACTTGTCCTGCCTAAATACTACTAGGTCAGCAAAACTTGTTAGCCATAAAGAGAGAACACTAACCCTGTGTGTCACAGGGGATTCGGGATCAGGGTGGTGGAAACCAATAGGGCCATTTTTTCCTCTGGGCTGTGCTGTTTCTGCCAAGCACCTTCTTGTTTTTATCCATAATAAAAATAAGTGCTAAGTTTTTCATTTTACTTATTTTTTAGATTTTGGGTGTGTTGCCTAGGCTGGAGTGCAATGGTGTGATCATTACTCACTGCCGTCTGCAGTCTTGACTTTCTAGGCTCACTACAGCCTCCAGAGCAGCTGGGATTACAGGTGCACACCACCACAGCCGGCTAATTGTTTTTTTTTTTTTTTTTTTTTAAGAGATGAGGTCTTGCTGTGTCACTCAGGCTGATCTTGAACTCCTGGCCTCAAGTTATCTGCCAGCTTTAGTCTCTCAAGTTGCTAGGATTATAGGCGTGAGCAACCAAGCTCAGCTGGTGCTAAGTTTTAAGAAATAAAATAACCAGAAAAATTAGGCCAAGTGAAATAGTTCAACTTAGCTTAGCAATGGCAAGCTCAGGTCTTTTCCAAATAGTGAGGAAACCTGGTGAAACCACAGTAACCTCAGTGAGCTGTGGCCTTTGCTGACAAGATGGGTGATCAGAATTTGAGGCAAATGGTCCAAGTAGCTGTTTAGCGTCTTCAACTTTCACAGCTTCCATTCCAAGCCAATAACTCACTTCTGGGCCCCACAAGTGACCTGTGTTCTACACCTCTAGCAATTTTCCCCGAGGTGACTTATTCATTAGCAAATGTGAAAAATTACTAATTAGCACCCCTTCCATGTGAAAGCAGTCTAGACTATTGGTGGGTGTTTAAAAAGGAAGACAACTTCTCCCATCCTCTTGCCTTCTGAGATACTTGGATTTACACAGGAAGGATGTCTCCACTAATGAAACTACCACAGCCTTAGAGACATTTTAAGTGGAAAAAGTGGATATAAAAAGAATGCTAAAAAAGTTTGAAAAGGCACACTGACAGCAATGAGGTGAAAAAAAAGGTCTGAAGAAAATGTAAAAAACCCATAAAACCCATAATACTACCATCTTCACATGATAGAAGCATTTATATGTTTTCATATTTTCTAGTTTTGGTCCACAAATAAAGACACATTTATTTGGCATTGTGGCAAGCTCATTGTAACATACTCACTGAATATTATCCATTCCTCCCACCTATATCCTATGTTTATACATTGCCTTCATAATGATCATTTTTGATGTCTGCATAATATTGATCATGTGGACACCCTGAATGTACTAAGCAAACTCTTGATTTAATTTTTTTTTTTTTGAGATAGGGTCTCCCTCTGTCACCCAGGCTGGAGTGCAGTGGCACAAACATAGCTCACTGTAACCTTGAACTCCTGGGCTTGAGGATCCCTCTTCAGCCTCCTGAGTAGCCATCACTACAAGCATGTGCCCTCATGCCCAGCTAAAATCTACTCTCTTGGCAAATTACCAGTATATAATACAATATTATTAATTACAATCCTCATGTTGTACATCAGATCTCTTTAACTTATTTATCCTACATAATTGCAACTTTGTACCTTTTGACCAAAGGAAGTGAAATCACCACCTTATAAAGGTATCTGCGTTCCCTCGTTCATTGCAGCATTATTCACAATAGCCCAGAACGGGAATTAACCAAAGTGTACATAGACAGATGAGTGGATAAAGAAATTGCAGTATAGCTATCTGTCTCTATACACATATAATGGAATATTATTCAGCCTTTACAAAGAAGATGGAAATTCTGTCATTTGAGACGAAATGGATGAACTTACAGGACAATATGTTAAGTAACATAAGGCAGGCACAGAAGGAAGAATACTGCATGCTGCCACTTATGTGTGGAATCTGAAAAGAAATTAAATATGGGAAGGAGGAGGCAGGAAATGGGAATACTTAAGTCTAACCAATCCCTTTGGTGGACATTTTGATTGTATCTGGATTTTCTGTTATTGATGGGACCAGGAACATTTTTGCATGTAGATACTTTGAAATTGTTTTCTTAGGAAAATCTCAGCAGTAGCAAATGAAGACAGGACTTCAGGAAGAGGGGCCACTCTTCTACCTCTGTCCTCTCTGGAGGGAGACACACAGCACTTTCAAGCCATCTCACAGAGGGCGACTGGTTGTGCTTTCTCAGGCCCTTTAAATACCTCTCCTCTGCTCCTTCTGCTTCTGCCTTCATTTCCTCCCACTCTCCTTCTCAGTGCCTTTCCTCAGCCCAAAGCTCTCCCTTGGACTCCTCCTGAACATCTGTCTCCCCCAAAGGCTCTCGTCTGAATGATCCAGCTTTTCACTCCTGGCTCCTTTCTGAAGATCTGTCCTGAAATGCAGGAAGCGGGGAGGGGAACAACACATATTTGAATCTTATCAGCCTCTTGATCTGGTGTCTTATCTAAATATTATTTCTTGTCCTACTTACATCACAAGCCTATAAGGCATAGGCCATGCCTTTATGTGTGTCATAGAGAACAGAGAATGCAGTTGGCTCTTGGCAAACGTGTGTTGTTGTTGTAAGTTGTTAATAATTGGAAGATGTGAGTAGATGTTCTGGGGAAGTAAAATCAGAGCTAGAAACAAGGGGGGACTTTCTGGGAAGATCATTACGGAAAGTCTTCACAAAAAGGGGGTGATTCTGAACTTTCACCCATGTTTTCAGAAAAGTGCCCAGGGCTTTTGCTCCTGGGAGATATTGGCATTTGGATGGGTGCTTGAATTGAGTGCTGTCCACTTGAACAAAACTTCGTGGGGCATTTTGAACCCTGCCAAGTTAAGTTCAGGGCCATAGAAAAGACAGTGACAGGCAAATACCTCTGGGATAAGCCTTTAGTGACTTTGGGTAATGGAACTGGAACTCTCATCAATTCCTACGTTTTATAATTTGTAGTTTGGGAATGGAGGTTAAACGTTAGAGAGGATTTTTCTTTTCTAATTTTTAATTTTTATATTTTCTTAGAGACAGTGTCTCACTCTGTTGCCCAGGCTGGTCTTAAATCCCTGGGCTCAAGCAGTCCTCTACCTTGATCTCCCAAAGTGCTGAGATTACAGGCATGAGCCACTGCACCTGGTCCAGGATTTTTCTTTTCTTTCTTTCTTTCTTTTCTTTTCTTTTTTTTTTAGAGACAGAGTTTCGCTCTTGTTGCCCAGGCTGGAGTACAATGGCACGATCTCAGCTCACTGCAACCTCCGCCTCCTGGGTTCAAGTGATTCTCCTGCCTCCGCCTCCCAAGTAGCTGGGACTACAGGCATGCACCACCATGCCCGGCTAATTTTTGGTATTTAGTAGAGAGGGGGTTTCACAATGTTGGTCAGGCTGGTCTTGAACTCCTGACCTCAGGTGATCCACTAGCCTCGGCCTCCAAAGTGCTGGGATTACAGGCGTGAGCCACCGCGCCCAGCCGGTTTTTCAAGTATAAAACATAACATTGAGTCAAGCCAGTGGGCTGGACCATCCATTCATTCTCCATGGCTTCAACAAAGGGTAAATATTTTGTCCTTTTTGACTTTATCATAAGATATTAGTGATACCCTCCCTTAATAACTTTAGCTAAGGTCTTCATTAGTAAATAGAAATCACATTAAGTAGATTAGAAACCAAAATCCTGTCTGGTAAGGGCCTTTTACATCAAATGTTAAAACAATTTAGATGAGTAGGATGTTTCTATAAATGGGTTATTTCTAATGCAGAATCTGTTTTTACATTTGAAATGTGGTGATGCTTATTAATTTACTACTATTTTTATACAGATTTGCTTATGAGGTATACCTATAACTATTTACATATTGTTCTACAGTTTAACAAGTGGGGTGTTTTTTTTTTTTTTTTTTTTGAGGCAAGGTCTCACTCTCTTGCCCAGGCTGGAGTGCAGTGGTGCAATCACAGCTCACTGTAGCCTGGACTTCCCAGGCTCAAGTGATTCTCCTACCTTACCTAAGCCTCCCAAGTAGCTGGGACTATAGGCATATGCACCATCATGTCCAGCTAATTTTTAAATTTTTTAAGAGACAAGCTCTCTCTATGTTGTCCAGGCTGGTCTCAAACTCCTGGGCTCAAGTGATCCTCTTGCCTTGGCCTCCCAAAGTGCTGGAATTACAGGCATGAGCCTATAATCATGAGCTGACAAGTGCTTTAACATACATTTTCTCACTGGGCATGGAGGCTTATGCCTGTAATCTTAGCACTTTGGGAGGCAGGGGTGGGTGGATCACTTGAGCTCCAGGAGTTCAAGACCAGCCTGGACAATATGGTGAAACCCTATCTCTACAAAAAATGCAAAAATTAGCCAGGCATGGTGGCACATACCTGTAGTCCCAGCTACTCAGGAGGCTGAGGTGGGAGGTTGACTTGAGCCCAGGAGGTGGAGGCTGCAATAAGCCAACATCAAGCCACTATACTTCAGTCTGGGCAACAGAGCTGGATCCTGCCTCAAAAAGCAAGCAAGCGAATAAACAAACATTTTCTCTTTATTCTCACAACTTGTAAAGCAGACAAAGATCTGCTTCTGTTTCACACAGGAAGACACTGAGGCCAAAGAGGTTAAGTGATTCAGTAAGTTGTTGAGTCAGGATTGAAAGGCAGCATTAGATATTTGTCCAGTGTCGTAACTATCTCCCTGATATGGGAAATGATGATGATTTCAGCCTTTTTTGGTCTTCGTGGGTATTCTGTAATTTTCTCCTGTTGGTCCCTTATTGTCTTTCTGTCTTGTGGATATCGTTCTTGTGTTGTTAAAATTCCAGAGAAACAACTGGACTTTGAAATAGTCAATAAATGAGGCACAGAAATGGAAACGTCAGGTATTTTCATAGATCTGGAAGAGGGTAGGGAAGAAAGACCCAGTTAGTTGAAAGTATCCGTTAGACACCATGGGAAGCCCACATGAGGCATTTACGTGGAAGTTCTGGCGTGTGGGCTGAGGAAAGGTGACACTTCTAGGTTGTTTTGGAATGCTGTATCTGCTCTGGAAATGCTCAAAAACTGCAGTGGTAATGCCGATTTGAGTCTCCAGTAGATTTAGTCTCTTCTTGGTACATTTTGGTGCCCTAGCAGGAGAGAGAGGCAGAGAGAGAGAAAGAGAGAGAGAGAGAGAGAGAGAGCGCGACAGACAGACACTAATCATTTTTGTAGATTGCCAGTAGGTAAACACAAGTGTTTTATTAAACTATGTATCAGGGGCTAGGCAGGAGGATCACTTGAGGATAATTTGAGACCAGCTTGGGCAACATAGCAAGACCCTGTCTCTACAACAATAAAAAGTAAAAAAATTAGCCAGGCGTGGTGGTGAGTGCCTGTAATCCCAGCTACTGTGGAGGCTGAGGTAGGAGGATCGCTTGAGCCCAGGAGTTCAAGGCTGCAGTGGAATGTGATTGCACCACTGCATTCCACCTGCATGACAGAGTGGGACCCTGTCTTTAAAAAGAAACCCAAAACAACAACAACAATAAAACAAACTAAAAACTCTACATAAGTGTCTTCAACTATTACCCTATTACCACTGTGTGTCTTTGGGAAAGTGGTATCCTCTCTCTGTGCCTCAGTTTCCTCAGTGTTATGGCACAAACTGAAATATTTAAATGACATTTAATATTAATGTCATTGATATTAATATATTAATGACATATTAATATATAATTAATATTATATATTAATGTCATTCTATTAAATGACACAATATTGCACGAACTGAATGCATTTAAATGAGCCCTGGTGATAGCTCAATAAATATTAACTATTATTATTATTGTAAAGGCTAACTTGTCCTCTAATGTATTATAGATGCTGGGTTTACTCTTTAATTGGTAATAAAACTTTTTTTCTACTTTTTAAATTGTGGTAATATATACCTATATAAAATTTACCATTTTAACCATTTTTAGGTGTACGATTTAGTGGCATTACATTCAGACAGTCACGCTGAATGCGTGTTTAGGCAGGGAGTGGACCTGGGCAGGGTGGCAGGGCTGGTGTGGGGCTGTGTGAGTCTCCCCAAGGCTTGGGTCGGCTCCAGGTCTGGATGCCCCCTGCGCCCTGCACAGTGCAGGGAGCAAGGAATGAGTGAGGGGTGAGAGCACAGTCACACAATTGTTGCCTGGCTGTTCTGTGAGCAACTGACTCAGACATTTATTTGTGTCATCTCTCTCTGTTTTTATTTCACTGGCTCTTAGCCCCATCAGTTCATTTTCCCTGGGAAGCAAAGGCTGGGGTTCTTATTCATTTTGTTGATGTCATTCTTTTGAGCTGTGAGTGCATCAGTGGCCGAGAGAACCTTTCAGACATCCTTCATACCATGATCGGAGGTTCATGACTCAGGTCTTCTGGCACGTGTGGATTAAGTGTAAACCTGAAGTCAGTGATTTTAATGCATTCCTTCAAATGAGTAAGGTCAGAAGTTTCGAAGGTTAGTCTCTGAAAGTCGTAAGTAGGGAGGACAAACAGACTTTAATAGAAATGGGAGGTCTGTATCCCCAGCTCTCTGAGATTGTTTCTTCAAGCTTCTGGTGGCTCTTGTCATTTATGGTACCATCACCATGAAGCTGGTAAGCAGGAAAATTTCTGGAAAAGTGACCGGCCTGAAGCCTGGTGCCTGTGTTGATAAATTCAGTTGCAGAGAGATGGTTTGAAATTCATGTATTCATTCATTTGTTCCTTCAACAAACATGCATTGAGTGTGTGCCAGAAATTGTGGTAGTCACTGGAGTTGTAGTGGTCCCTGGAGGATGTCATCTTCTCCCAGAAAAGGTTTATTATAAGAGGTTTCTAATGTACAACTTTTCAGGCAAATGACTCTTATCCCTAATTCTGAATTTTATTATTTAATTCCTCTGAACCTATTCAGCTTGCAGGCATCAAACAGGCACAAGTTTTAAAAATATCTGAAAGATCTGGCCAGGCACAGTGGCTCACACCTATAACCCCAACACTTTGGAAGGCCGAGGCAAATGGATCGCTTGAGGTCAGGAGTTTCAGACTAGCCTGGCCAACATGGTGAAACTTCGTCACTACTAAAAATACAAACATTAGCCAGGCATGGTGGTGCATGCCTATAATCCTAGCTTCTTGGGAGGCACCTGTAATCTTAGCTGCTTAGGAGGCTGAGGCACGAGAATCACTTGACGCTGGGAGGTGGAGGTTGCAGTGAGCCGAGATCATGTCACTGCACTCCAGCCTGGGTGACAGAGGGACACTCTGTCTCAAAATAATAATAATAATAATTAATAAAAATCTGAAAGATCCTAGGCTGGCTGACCTCTAAGTTATAGCTCATAAAGTAAACTATTGGCAACCTGGAGGTTTTCTGGTGGGCACAACTAGATGCAACCACTTAGGGGCCAGAGATTTAATTTAGCCATCTGTCTGTCCATCCATCCATCCATCCATCCATCCATCCATCCATCCATCCATCCATCCACCCTTCCACCCATCCACCCACCCATCCATCCATCTGTCCATTCGTCCATCCATCCATCCACTCATCCATCCATCCACTCATCCATCTACTCATCCATCCATCCATCCATCCATCCACTCATCCATCCATCCATCCATCCATCCATCCATCCATACATACATACATCTATCCATACATACCTACATACATACATCTATCCATCCATCCATCCAACAGGCATTGACTATGTTCGCAGGCACTGGGAATGTTTATGAGGGGAGACTCATATGTAACATTTTCCAGTCTAGTCTAACTATGGAACCCCACGTATTCCATGGAACAAAGTTTGAGAAACACTAAAATGTAGGGGTGCAATACTCTTACCTTCTTTTTAGGACCCCTCTCATAAAACCTCACCTCACTAGGCTTTATATCTCCTAGGGTATTCTGGAAAGAGTGAGATTTTGGTAAACCATGGCTAGGATTTGTTATAGCCATGAGATGTCTGAAAGCTCACATTTCTCCAATGATTTGAGGAGTTGAACTTTTAGTTTTGATGAAAAGACTAGAGAAACAGGTATCTTGAGTATGCCAGCCCTCCCCTTCTGCGTTTTCTAGACAAACAAAAGCTGCTACCTTTCTTTCATGCGGAGCCACCTAGCCTCTGGCCTCACACCTGGGCTGTTTCATCTCAGGCAAGGTCTGAGTATCTGATTGACCTGCCTTTCCACTCTCTGCCTCCCACTCCCACTGGGATCCGGGGATTTGTGAACACACATGTTTGGGGAGAAGGCAGGAGTTGCACTACCACCTGGAGGCTGGGCAGGCACACCCCTGTGGTGTTTGTGTTCGTGTGCCTGTGTCAAGGACCTGGCCGGAAGCGCCTCTCCTGGGTTAGGTTTAGCGTGCTGGCAATGCCTGGCGAAATCAAGCTCCTTTTTTCCAGGTCCCCAGCTTTCATCCTCTCCATGAAGTCACTTTTCTCATCGCATCCTAAATGGAGTGATGGGGTGGTAGGGGAGGGGAGGAGGAAGGATATGTCCCTTTGTGTGTTCCTGGAGGGTCACAAGTCTTAAAGGTCTCCTCTGCTGAGGGGCACTGCTTCCTGACACCTTGCTAGCTTTGCTATCAGGTTTCATAGCAGGAAGAAATAGCTTCTCCTGCCCTCCCACAAACATTCCAAGGTGTGGAGATGCTCTTAGCATACAGCTATGCAACAAAAAATAAGAAGAGAATGGCTTCCAGCCCCTTTCTATTTAGAGGAAGTAGAAGTGTGAACCTACCAACCTTCCCTATACTTGTAAAAATTGCCTTAAAAAATACAAATGGCTTAATGGTCCTGTTTAGTAACTTGCTGAGTGGCACGCTTAAAGAGCCACTTGGATTCCACCATTTTATTTTCATGTATGTGTGTGTGTACCATCATCATTATCAAAATTAGATAATATATGTGAAAGTGCTTTGTAAACAGCAGAAGAAGTAGGTATATGAGATTATTGTTGTTTTTGCCCTGTTACTAAAAACATCTCTTAAAGCTCTGCTTTTTGTGAGGCATCGTGGCAGATTCCTTTCTAAGGCTGGCTTTCACAATTAAATGTAAATAGATGCCCAGATGATGGAACTCTGCAGGCCCTCAAAGCCAAAATCTCTCTGTCATGTTACCTAAATTCCCGTCATCTGTCCTACTTTAATGTCAACTGGGATGGGATAACTATTAAGATGTTAATCATCATGTCTCTTATTTGAAAATTTAGCAGACAGCAGAGCTTTGAGGCACTGGGGCACAGGACAGGTGTGTTTTGAAATAGGGGAGTGGGGAAGAGAAGCAGATGACACAGGCCAGTGGTATTCCACAACACTGGATGCCAGAAACGCAGCACACAAAATAAAGGAGAAGGAAGAATGAAGCCCTCACTTGCTCTATGAATTTTCTCTGTTGTTCAGTTTGAGTGAATCTGACCAGATCTTTGCCTTTTAGAGCATATGACCAATGATACAATAAAGGTATCGGTAAACATATTGAAGTCATTAACAAATACCTATGTTTAAGTATTTCCATATTGGTAAATGTAGTCTGTGGGGTGCTGAGTGATGGGGAACTCTGTGAAGTTCATATTTGGATAGGGTGCCTGAAAACTTTCCTGTGTCCTGGGAAATCAGGAATTGTTACCTGGATGCAGTAGACTCCAGGAGCCCTCAGAATGACAGCACAGAAGACACTTTTGCAGTCAAAAGTGTCTAGATGAGGGGCAGGGGATTCCAGGCATAGGGGGAGGCTAAAGAGAGGGCTTGGAGGGTGGAAGAGAAATCTGTAGGTTGATCACTGATCTATAGGGAAATCTTGCATACATCACCAAGACGCTGTTCTGTGTTAACACGGGAGGATAGTAATGTGTTGTAAGAAAGCCTAGCAAATATATTCTACTTTCCCTAAAATCAGCACAAATCACAGGTCCTTTAGTGCACTTGGAATCTCACTGAAGGCCTCAAGAGGAAGCATGTGCCTTCCGAGCAGGCTTTCCATGCAAGTGAAAGTGTATTTGCTAAAGATCTGAGCCATCAAGTCTGGTATGAGTTGACACAGTGCTACTGTGTGCTGTGATTTTGGCAAAGGCTCTGGATCCTTCTGAATATCTTGTTTGCAGGATAGTTCCTGAACCCATGCAGTTTACAGCCCGTGGGAGAGGAGCTGCCACTCACCGGCTGGTTGCTTGAGTAAGATAATTTTTATTTCTCTTGAACTTTGAATAATTTTTAGCTGAATTAACCTTGAGGGGGTTATTTCTTTAAAATTCATGAATATGTTCATTAAAAACAATTTCCAAATTCAGTAAGACATTAAAAACCATCAAGATTCTACAAATTTGGGGGTTTGACCAGATTCTGCCTTTGAGGAAGTTTGTTTGTTTATTTATTTATTTATTTTGAGACAAGTTCTGGCTCTATCACCCAGGCTGAAGTGCAGTGGTGCCATCTTGGCTCACTGCATCCTCCATCTCCTGGGCTCCAGTGATTCTCCTATCTCAGCCTTCCGAGTAGCTGGGACTACAGGCATGCACCACCATGCCTGGCTAGTTTTGTATGTTTTGTAGAGATGGGATTTTTGTATGTTTTGTAGAGATGGGATTTTGCCATGTTGCCCAGGCTGGTCTTGAATTCATGAGCTCAAGCGATCCACCTGCCTCAGTCTCCCAAAGTGCTGGGATTACAGGCGTAAGCCACCGCGCTTGGTCTAGGAAGTTGATTCTTAGGATTTTGGAGGATGGAGATGGAAAAGTATGTTTAAATTCTGAGGCTTAGAGCTGTAATTTATAATCATGATTCCCAAGTGGTTAAAATTTCAGAATATCCAAAGCTATTATTTTCATTAACTTATAATTATTTATTGATAGATGCCTGGGTTCAAGCCAATACTTCAGAGTGAATGCACAAAAACCAAGGAAGAGCTAGCTCCTTACTTCAAGGATCTTATAATAACAAACCAGCCCAATGTTGAATACTCATTGAACTTCTGCCATATTTGCAGTGTTGCTGTGGGAAATACAAAAGAAACCTAAGTCTTTGTTTTCCAAGAATTTGTGGTCTAGTTGGATATTAAGATCAGTACACAGGAAACAATGAGGCCAATATCAGTTGGAATGCTTTTGAATGCAAGAAACAAAAATCTCAACTGAAACTCACTTAAACAAGTAGCTGGTCAAATATTGTAATTAAACATCAGAGGTAGAACTGATTTTAATCTAGTGGGTCCAGAAGTTCAAAAACATTATTGAAGACCCAGGTTCCTTTATTCATTTCCTTCTGTCAATCCCAAGGCTGCTTCATCTTAGATCATAAGACAGCAGCTATAGACATCAGGACTAAGACTCCTTCTTCAGGTCCAGTGGGAGAGAGTGGGCATGTATTTTTTTTTTTTTTGAGATGGAGTCTTGCTCTGTTACCTGGGCTGGAATGCAGTGGCGTGATCTCGGCTCACTGCAACCTCCGCCTCCTGGGTTCAAGCAATTCTCATGCCTCAGCGTCCTGAGTAGCTGGGATCACAGGTATCTGCCACCATGCCTAGCTAATTTTTATATTT
This sequence comes from Gorilla gorilla gorilla, assembly GCF_029281585.2. Classification (NCBI taxonomy): domain Eukaryota; kingdom Metazoa; phylum Chordata; class Mammalia; order Primates; family Hominidae; genus Gorilla; species Gorilla gorilla. The sequence goes on from NC_073241.2 coordinate 51,489,917, forward strand.
TTTTGTAGAGACAGGGTTTCACCATGTTGGCCAGGCTGGTCTTGAACTCCTGGCCTCAAGTGATCCGCCCATCTCAGCCTCCCAAAGTGCTGGGATTACAGGCATGAGCCACCCTGCCCGGCCGAGAGTGGGCATTCTATAGTGCATACAGAAAAGCAAGGAAATCCCTTTTCCAGAAATTCTCAAACTATCTGTTACCTTCCATTGGCCCTAATCAGTTACCTATCCATCCCTGATCGAAGCATTTTGGCAAAGGCAATAGGAGTACTCTGATTGGTTCGGATTGATCGGGGCTCACCACTGGAGCTGGGATAAGCGTAGGATAAGGGAGGAGGGTAGATACTAGAAGGGGAACATGGGTACAATTGAAAAGGGGTGAATGGATGCTGATTGACAAACAACTATGCTCACTATGGGATCCAAGCAAAATATTAAGATGTCATTGGGGAAATTTTGCCATCTGTAACCACAACTGCCTTCTAACAATGGTGGGCATGGTTATATGGACAACATCTTGCTGGTGCCATCTTGGGAAATATGCCAGTTTTGGAATATGAGGTAATAGGAGCTGAACAGCCCTACAGAAGAATTTGAAGAGTGGGGGTTGGAAGAGGAAAAACCCAATGAGAAAGAGAGGAGCCAGCAGAGCTGGGAATTTCATGGGGCAGGAGCTGACACAGAAATGCCTGGTGAAGTGGAGGTGGTGTGGTTGATGAGAAGGTTTCAGAGAAATGTCTAATAAAGAGTTTGAAAGTTGCTAGGGCTGGGCGCAGTGGCTCATGCCTGCAATCCCAACACTTTGGGAGGCTGAGGCAGACGGATCACTTGAGGTTGGGAGTTTGAGACCAGCTGACCAACACGGAGAAACCCCGTCTCTACCAAAAATATAAACTTAGCTGGGTGTGGTGGCACATGCCTGTAATCCCAGCTACTCAGGAGGCTGAGGCAGAAGAATCGCTTGAACCTGGGAGGCGGAGGTTGCGGTGAGCCGAGATCGCACCACTACACTCCAGCCTGGGTGACAAGAGCGAAACTCCATCTCAAATAAATAAATAAATAAATAAATAAATAAATAAATAAATAAATAAATAAATAAATAAAAGTTGCTGTGGGCAAGTGCCATGGAAACTCATCCTCCTGTGGAACCCTGTGGGACCTCTTGAAATGCTATGCAAAGTCTACATTGTTCAATATTCCTTTTGTGAGAGTGGGTTCTTGGGAAATCTGAACAGCTCTTTAGTGTTACATGTGGGTCAACACACATCAGAGAGGACAATACCCCGTTTTGGAAATGGGGCAGGTAAAACAAAAAAATTTAAACAGTCTCATCTCTGCACACACCCAAGTGGTGGAGTTTAGGAATATTATGCAGTTATGCTCTTCCTCTCTAGTTTGCCTTTTTTGTTGCTATTATTTTCCCTTCCAAATAAGCTCTTTTTCCAGGGAGGCTTTGAGAGACAGAGATATTGTCGATCCTCCCCAGACCTAAACCTGAAACCTCTTGGTCTCTCTCCTCCAGAGGGACAGACAGTGGCCCAGGGGGAATGACCAGCAGAGGGGCATCTTCCATCAGTAGAGCTTGGCTCTGATGCCTCTCAGACACGCTGATGGTTTTCAGTGAGGGTTGTGGTTTCATCACAGTGTATCAGGGGTGATAGAGTTTCCTGGTCTGGCCTGGGCTGTGCGTACACAACATATCTGTATGCAAAAATCATTGTTCTCATCTTGGCTTCACAGGGACAGTGGGATTACATGCCTTCCCTCATTTCCTCCTTACAACAGTTCTGTGTGGTGGGTACTATGATTACTTCCATTTTACAGTGAGAAACTGAGGCTGGGAGAAATTCAGGCCACATAACTAGTTGGGTGAATCCCAAATTCACTCTGAGCCCATGGTCTTAACCAGGCACCACATCACGGGTTGTATTTCTAGAGAGGTTTCCTGGCAGCTGAAATATGTGATGAATTGATAATAGGGGTGAGATTGGGGCCTTGTGTTAATAAATCAAGTTCCAACACCAAGGTGAAATTTTACTTATTAAGCAGCCATTTTTGTGCTTTAAGTCCACTGTCAACATCAATGAACATCTGCACACCGTCGTGCCGTGCACTGTTCTAGGCGCTGAGACCACAGACGTGCCCAAGGCAGACAAAACCCCTCAATTCATCCTGAGTAGCTTATTTTACCAAAAGAAATATGCAGGAATGTCTTTTGGGGCAAGGAAGTGAGAGAGTTTTCCATAGTTAGCATTCTTTCTTGGACTACACTAACAGACTGATTTCTCTTGTTCTTGAGCAAAGTCAACACCTTGTTTGCCCTCATTTTACTTATCCCCCCACCTCACATCAGAGAACATGAGCTGGAAGCAGAATTCACCTGCTGTACTGCTTGCCTTGGAGAAAGTTCATGACAACAAATTCTGAACAAGGGTATTGAGAGAAAGGTGGCAGGAGGGATAGTAGCCCCTCACTGCAGGCACATTGCACCACTGGGCACATTCGTGAGATCATGAATGAATGAATGCACTCATGAATGAAGGATGTGCCTTACCAGGAAGCAGGCAATGGTGAAACACATCCTGAACTTGATAGACTTAAAATGTTTCAGAAGTCATTTATCTCTTTTGAGATTTGCTCAGAAATTTCAACCATCCAGAAGTTTGGTGTGCTGTAGATCAAATAACAAAATGAACAATCTCTTATTATATGACTTTATTGTTTACAGACTTTAACTCACATTACATCCTTTGTGTTTTAGAATTATATGATGTAACCTAAACTGTAAGGGATCATTCCCTCCACACTTTACATAACTTGATTCAATTTCCTTTACCTTATATTAGCAGATTCAAAGAAGCCTTAAGGCGGATAGAACATACATGAATTCAAATTGTTTCCTACTCTATTTTCTCCTGCTTGGCACCTGGGCAGCTTTATTCTGGAAATAAAATCTCTGTCTTTTCTGAAATGAGAGCTATCTCAGTAACCAACAGGGCACATATGTCCTTGCATCTTTCTTTTGTGTGATCCAAATAGTGACTCTCTCTCTCTCTCTTTATTTTTTTTTGAGATGGAGTCTTACTCTGTCACCCAGACTGGAGTGCAGTGGTGCAATCTCGGCTCACTGCAACCTTCCCCTCCCAGTTTCAAGCGATTTTCCTGTCTCAGCCTCCCGAGTAGCTGGGATCACGGGAGTGTGCCACCACGCCCAGCTAATTTTTGTTTTTTGTAAAGACGGGATTTTACCATGTTGGCCAGGCTGGTCTTGAACTCCTGACCTCAAGTGATCCACCCTCCTTGGCTTCCCAAAGTGCTGGGATTACAGGTGTGAGCCACTGCACTTGGCTGATTCTCTCTTAAATATTGAAGATGGCTGGCAGAAAGCCAAACAGTATTACTCAAGTTCCCTAAATCAATGATTAAAGATTTTTAATCTTGTCTTTTGGAATGGCACACTGAAAGTGTAGCCTGTAAAAATGGCAGCCAAGCCTCATGTAGACATGAATTGTGGGGTAACAAAAAGAAAAGTCTTTTCAGCAAAACTGAGTTAATTCTTTTTTTTTTTTTTTTTTTTTTGAGATGGAGTCTCACTCTCTTGTCCGGGCTGGAGTGCCGTAGCACAATCTCTGTTCACTGCAAACTTCGCCTCCCAGGTTCAAACAATTCTCCTGCCTCAGCCTCCCAAGTAGCTGGGATTACAAGCCTGCACCACCACACCCAGCCATTTTTTTTTAGTGATACCGGGATCTCACCATGTTGGCCAAGCTGGTCTCCAACTCCTGACCTCAGGTGATCCACCTACCTCAGCCTCCCAAAGTGCTAGGATTACAGGCATGAGCCACCGCACTCGGCCTAAAAAAAGAAAAAAACTGAGTTAATTCTTATCTGAGGTTGATTCACAATAGATCTATCAATTTCATCTCTTTCATTACTTAACATATGGCTTACAATACAAAACTATTCTGAAGTCAACTATTTATTGTTTTCGAATTTATTTACCTATTACCTGATAGGGAATCATGGGAACTTAGAACTAGCAAAGGCTTAGGAACACTGTGGTTTATCTCAGGCCTAAATATTGGAGCCCCAAAGGGATCAATATTTTGTCCATAATTTTAGAGATCCTTAAGCGACAGAGCCTGGAATGGACCCCGACTTTCCTGACCCCAATCTGAGGATTCTCCTTCACTAACATGGCAACCTCCGCTCCCAGCCATGACTGTGACACTTCCCCTGAAGAGAGAAGCCTCAGGCCACACCATTTGTGAGGACCAGGCCAGAAAGAAGCCACAGCGCTCCTCCTGGGTGCTTGTCTGAGGTGGTTTCCTTAACTTAGTTAAGAAAAGGAGAGCATTTCCCTTTCCTCCCCATAATGTAAGAGTCATTCATTATCGGAGTAGGGACTGATAGTTTATTTCTAAAATATCTATTGCAGTCATCAAAATCATTATTAGTAGTACATATATTTTACATTTTATAGGATTAACTTGTCATGGTCCTTTCAAGTGCACTATTGTGTCCTAGTTGTGCCTTTGAGTGACAAGTATTGGTGTTCCCATACTACTGGGAAGAAACTTGAAGCCCAGTATGGTGTTTGCTAATGGTAACATAACCAGCAGGCACGAATAAGCAGGAGGGATGAGCTCTCAGGAACACAGGTCTTTTAATTCCTCTCCTTGACCCATTCATTTATGTGACAGCTTCTGTGACTGAGATGACAGCTAGTTCTGCAACTATGAGTGGGGAATTGAAATCTCCTGTAATTTATGTTGAAAAAAATCTTGGATGATTTATTCCTGCCAGGCACTCTCTTTGGCCTCTGACTTTCAAAAGTCCTCACCCAAAGGACAGTTTGTGACTGGGTTCCTGTTTGGAAGGTTGTCGCTGAAGGTGTATGCAGTGTGGCTGGAACAGCGCCCCGGCCCTTGGTGGCTGAGCTTGGTTCCCCTTAAGGAAGCTCCTATGCCATGCTGGGGCCTGGCCTTTAATTCCCAGAGGGCATTAGTGCTAGCGACACCTCACATCACCACTGAGGCACCTGCCTTTGTTGTTCTCATGTGCATTTTCCAAATCCCCAAATCTGTGGGTTTCTAGAAGTTTCTGGAACGGGGAAGATCTCAAGGACTTACTTGTTTTAATGGTTACAAAAGGCTGGTTGGGCCAATTTCCTTAGGGCATGACCTCTCTGGGGAAGAATTCTGCACCCACAAATCACGGATGGAACAAGGAAGTATTTTTATTCATGTGCCCCGCATCCCTTTTTTCTTTTGAGTCGTCCACCAAAGGCTCAGGATTACCTCTCCTGCCTGCTCCTCGCCTCAAAGGTAAACAGACCATAAATTCTGCAGTAAAGCAGTGCAAAGGTTTTAAAGGCTGTGTTTACAACCAGGTTTGATCTCTGAAAACTGAACTTTACTCAAGATAGAGAAAAATCCGAGGAAGAAAGGAAAGGGAGAGATAGCTTGCATCGCACAAATCTCTTTTCACCTCATCGGCCCCCAACCTGGGAGACACACATTCCTTGTATTCAGAACCCAGCGTTCTCACCTCTCGACATCTGCCACGCAAGTTAATGGCAGTTGGGTGTTTGCATGGGAGTGCTGCCCACAAAACCTTTTCCTCATGATTAATGATCAGTTAGTTAAGTGTTTCAGGTCTACAGGATGGCTTCTGTGGACAAGAGAGAAGATTCTGAGCTTCAGATATGTTTGTTCTGTCAGGAAGTCTGTCCCTGGACTCAAAGGCCCTCTGAGGACTGAGGGTGGCTCCTGGGAGGTGTCTCCCCAGGGATCATGACTCCCACCAGGCACCTGGTCCTGCAACCACAAACTAGAAAAGTGGATGCAGAGTAGCTATCAAGTCCATTTGCCAAAACCTCCAAAAGCCTGCTCTTCCTGCTTCCAAGCTTGGCAGAAAGATCTTCCTAGGGATAGGCAAGTAGAGGCCATGAGCAGTCCCTGGAAAGAATGAAGGGCCGAACCTGGGAATCTGGGGGTGGCTCGGCCATTTAGGCTCCTTGGGGTGGGGCCATCAATGAAAAAAATATTAAGATGGCTCCTCATGACTACTTCTATCATCTGTCTTGGCAAGAGGATCTGAAATAACATCTACCTTTCCCTTTGTTTTCAATTAGCAGCAGAGTGAGAGCTTGGTCTGCTGACCCCCCCCCTTGGCCAGATGAGCCCCCATGGATCCTAGCGGCCCCCATCCCTGCCCTCACTCCGGAGTGCCCTCTCCACCCATAACTGCATGGCTGTGATTAGTTATATAGCTCATTTGGATTCTACTTGCCTTTATTTCTCGCATGTGTTTGCCTTGTCTCCTGCTCTTGATTGTAGATGGCAGAAGTTTAGAATTTTAAGAGTCTCAGGACAGATGGAATCACACCTAATAGCACAGTGAAAGCACAGTGTCTGACTTTGCCTTGTCATTGATTGATATTCGAGTCTAGAAGTCCCTGAATTTCAGCTGACAAGAAAGGGATGGGCTGGCATGAGAGTCACTCCATGCCCAGTGCTGGGCTGAGGACAGTGGCTGAGCCCACCGGTGGAGTCATCATCCTCTGTAGTCTCCATCGGCCCCTGCAAAGCTACCCAGGAAAAATGATGATCTTAATAACATCTTTTAATCTGGACAATTGCTATTTTTCAATTCAACGTGAAGTCTTAAAGGAACATTATTTTTATTAAACTTAACTCAAAAGTATGCTTGCTGTAAAGACGCTCCTTTAAGACAAGTTCCCCAGCTCTCCCCTTTTAACCTTATCCTCTCCCATATGGAAATTCTGATTCCACCAGTGGCTACATCTCTGTGGGTTGCAAAGATGGGAGCTGAGGGGCTCACCATCAAGGAAACTGACCAGGTCAATATTGGTCAATACTGAAACCCTACCACAAGGCCAGCCAATGTCAGAGACAGACATTTTATTTGAAATGTAATAAATTTCAGGGTGTAATAAATAGAGAGGCTGTGACTGATGACTACTTTTTTTCAGAAGTAGATGGAGGTAATTTTGCTGTGCACATTCCGCCAAGCACAGGGTAAATAAATAACACTCAGCAAGTTACGAATTTGTTTAAACAGTGGGTGTCTCACTGGGTGTCAGAATCGTAAATGTATCTGAGGTCCCTTTTATACCATTCTCTGGATATAACAATCCTGATCCCTAACTGCCACATTTTTTTGGATTGCTTTAAACCCAAACTGTCAAGTGACAGACTCAGGAGTGAAAGTTAAGCTTTCAGTATCCAAAAGCTCACTCATGCGCAATGTAAGCCCCAAACAGTAGTGAGTTCTCAATGAGAACTCCATTTCAATAACTTACCCCACCTGGTCTGCTCCCAGATGACCCACGTGTTGTCTGTAAGGATCTCTCCCAATCTTTCTAATGATCTGTGAGATATGTGTATTTACCTCCATTTTACATGTAAGAGAATGGAGGCTCAGAGGATAGATGATGTGCCAAGAGCATGAAGCTGCAAAGGCTGTGGCAGTGTCTGCATCCAGGTCCCTTCGACAGCAAAGCTCGTGCTCTTTCCACTACACAATAATGAACACATGGAGTAGGATTTGGCATGTGAGAGAACCAGCTAAGATTCTATGGCAGATATTTTTCTATTTACTTATTTTATTTTATTATTATTATTTCTTGTTTGAGACAGAGTCTCCCTTGCCCACCCAGGCTGGATTGCAGTGGTGCGATCGTGGCTCACTGCAGCCTCGACCTCCCAGGTTTAAGCGATCCTCCAATCTCAGCCTCCCCAGTAGCTGGGACTACTGTTGTGCACCACCACGCCTGGCTATTTTTTATTTTTATTTTTTCTGTGGAGATGGGGTCTCCACAATGTTGCCTGGGCTGATCTCAAACTCCTGGGCTCAAGTGTTCCTCCTGCCTTGGCCTCCCAAAGTGCAGAGATTACAGGCATGAACCACTGTGCCCAACATCAATTTATTTATTTTAAAAAGGAACAAGAGGAAGAAGGTAGGTCATAAATTGCTTTATCACTTTCTTTTCTTTATCTCTCGTTTCCTTAGCTTTTCAACCCCACTCCAATTCCTCTCTTGATCATCTCAAGTCCTGTGTAAATCCCAAATTTAAAAAAAAAATTTATTTAAAAATAATTTTAAACTTGTAGAAATGAGAAAAACCTTATCTCCCTTTCACCCAGATTCCCAAATTGTTAATATTTTGTATTTGCAGGCTGTCTCTCTTGCCCTGTCTCTCTCCATATATATCGTTTATTTATATATATTATACATAGATAAATAATTAATACATAGTCTTTTTCCGAACGATCTGAGAACAAGTTGCTGACATGCTACTCCATCAGCCCTAATTATTCTAGTGTGTATTTCCTCCAAACAGGGACACTCTCTAACACCACCATCATACAACCATCCAAGCCACCTTCATACATGATCATTTGTTTCTTTTTAAAAAATGTTTTATTAGAGATGAGTCTTGCTCGGTCGCCCAGGCTGGAGTGTAGTGGCACGATCATAGCAGCCTGGGCTCAAGCAATCCTCCTGCCTCAGCCTCCCGTATAGCTGGGACTACAGGCACACATACCACACCCCCATCCATTATCATTTCACAGACCCCATTTACACTTTGCCAACTACCCCAAGAATGCCACTTCTTTCTTTCTGGTCCAGGATACAATTCAGGCTCATATGCTACATTTAGTTGTGAAGCCTCTATAGTCTCTTCTGATCTGGAGTGGTTCTTTAGTCTTCCCCCTATGTTCCCCTACCTTGTAGAATGGCCTGTGCCTGGGTCTGCCTGACGTTTCCTCATGCTCTGACTCAGGTCGGGCATTCTTGGCAGGGATGCTATAGAAATGGTGCTGTGCACCGAGGAGGTCCGTGTTGTCAACCTCAACTGTCTCACCACTGATGTTAGGGGAGCCTCCCTCCATCACCTTGTTTATGTCACCCAGGTGGTAGTATGATCACGGCTGACTCCAGCCTCAAACTCCTGAGCTCAAGTGATCCTCCTGCCTCAGCCTCCTAAAGTACTGGGATTACGGGTGTTAATATGCATCTGTGTGGTACTGTTTCTTTTGTTTGTTTGTTTGAGATGGAGTCTCACTCTGCTGCCCAGGCTGGAGTACAGTGGCGCGATCTTGGCCCACTGCAACCTCTGCCTCTCAGATTCAAGTGATTCTTTTGCCTCAGCCTCCTGAATAGCTGGGATTACAGGTATGTACCACCACGCCTGGCTATTTTTTTTTTTATTTTTAGTAGAGACGGGGTTTCACCATGTTGGCCAGGCTGGTCTTGAACTCCTGACCTCAAGTGATCTGCCCGCCTCGGCCACCCGAAGTGCTGGGATTACAGGTGTGGGTACTGTTTCTTAATAAGACCCACAATATGTTTTGAGTTTGGTTTTATAAGGTAGATACCATTTCCTGACACCCAGAAAAGCTCAGTGTTCACTTTTTTCCCCCTCAATTTTTATAAGTGTACAAAGAACATTTCTATAAAAATTCTCACCTGGCCTATTGTGAAGGGCAGAAGGAAAGAAGGTAAAACTCATACATAACTAGGGAAAAATGGGGAAGTTATAAAGTTAAAGTTTAAGTCATGTCAACCATAGAGACCTCAGACCTATTTCCTACTGTGCCTATTTAGGTGAGGTGGAGGGCAGGGATGGAGGAGATCGATGATCTTACAACAAAACTGTTTTTAACACTCTCCTGGCCCCTACTAGATTACTTAAGATTTTAGTAAAATGGGTCATTTTGCTTTGCAATCTGCTTAGAACTTTCTGGTTATTTTGAGGATTCTTCCATTCAGAGAAATCAGTAGCGAGTTTGGAGTGAGCCTGATCTCCAAGGTCCTGGGGTGGGCCCAGGAGCGACGCAGAGTCTGGAATCACGTGGACATGCACACAGTGGGAAAAGCAGGCTTGGTTTTTCCTGTGTCTCCTTGGGCAAAGTACTTCATTTCTCAGAGTCTCAGCTTCCTAATCTATAATGTGGAGGCTACTTCAACGAAAGAGAAAAAAGAGAGAATGGTCACAGTGCTTGACACATAGTGAGCATCCAGAATGTGTTAATGATGATTACAGGGCAAGCCTAATGCCTGGCCCTTGACCTAGGTTGCTCATGGTTCAGTTTAGCCAATGAACTATGAACTATGAGTATTCTAGAAGCCAAATCACCACCTTGTTAGCTTGCATCTCCTAGTGTTGCCACCACTCCCAAGGCGCCAAGGAACTTGGGTATTTTTGGAAATTAAACACACACACACACACACACACACACACCCCACGTCACTTGCCTTCATGATGTGCCAAGGATGTTTCTCTAGCCCCCACTTCACCATCTTAGATGAAGTTCCCGAGAAATGGACCCTCAGAGAAGGACTCGCATGCCAGTAGCTTATTAAGGAGCCAGGTAAGGGAGGAGGAGGAGCAGGAGGGAAAGAGATACCGCCGCCATCAGTCCCCACAGAGGGCAGCTTCAGCTTGATTTTTGCAGAAGAGTCCTGAACTATTAGGGATGATTCAGAATTCTCCTAGCACCTGTCGGTCACTGGACCTACCCTGGCGAAAGAACTCTCAGGCTCTTCGGCTCTCTGCCCTCTGGACAAAGGGGCTCCAGCAGCCCTGGAAGTCCTCCAGAGCAGAGCCTTGGGTGCTGGCTGTGGGAACTGAAAGCACACTGAAGTTGGGGGTTGGAGGGGAAGCACTGACATTTCTGCCACTAGACCCCACACCAGTGCTCAGGGTGCTGGAGTTTTGACAAGGCTGGAGGCAACCATGGCAGGTGAAGCTGGTGGCACATGCTGCCCCCTCTCTCTCCCCTCCCTCTCATCGCCACAGTTCTTACCCCTTGACAGGAAGGCAGTGTCAAGGCCTTGGGATCTCTGACTCAATTTCTGTCTTTTCTGTCAAGCTGGACATGATTCTGCCCAAAACCCACCTCCTGTCCTGCCAGCCCAGACTTCTCTTTTTCCTTTGTAAGCCCTGGGTCTTTCTCGTTCTAGTTAATACCAGTAAATGAAAGAGTCATGGAAATCACAAGAGAAGAGTCATCTCTCCTAGGACAGGGCACCGTGAATTGCCAAAGAAGTAGTTGATATCATAGCAAGACCTACCATGCAGAAGACGAGAGCGCTGTCTAGGATGGGGTGGTTAGAAAAAGAAGAACGTCTCTGGGCTTAGGCTGGTCTTCATTGCAGGCTTCAGATTGTTAGCTGAGAGGGGAAGACCTTCCAGCAATAGGGATGGTATGGGCAGAAGTGCCAGGTATTTGGGGTGAACCATGAGTCGCCCCATTTGTCAGTGGTGCTGATGTGGAGGGGAGGGAGGAGTTGGTGAAGAGGAGGGGCTGAGCCGCAGCCAGGGCCCCCAGAGCCTGGGTTGGGGTAGCAGGGAGTGAACAGACAGGACATTCTTCTGGGACTTCTGAAAATTTTGGCCAATTTTGGGGATTTATTATTTTATTTTTTTGAGACAGAGTCTCACTCTGTCACTCAGGCTGGAGTACAGTGGTGATGATCTCGGCTCACTGCAACGTCCACCTTCTGGGTTCAAGCGATTCTCATGCCTCAGCCTCTGGAGTAGCTGGGATTACAGACATGTGCCACCATACCCAGCTAATTTTTGTATTTTTAGCAGAGACAGGGTTTCACCATGTTGTTCAGGCTGGTCTTGAACTCCTGGCCTCATGTGATCTGCCCATCTCGACTTCCCAAAGTGCTGGGATTGTAGGTGTGAGCCACTGCACCCGGTCCAGTTTTAGGGATATTTTAGAGTTATTTTAGGAGCTATCCATTAAACATCTAGACAAATTGTATATTTATACATAAAATTGTGACTTTGTCCAGAGGAAGGGAATTTCTGACAGAATGTACCCTCTACCCACTCTCTGTGGTTTGAAGGAGGTAGAGTTAAAAATAAGCAATCCATCACATTATACTAATCTAATTTTTAAAAAATGGGCCTCTATGTCTATGATCCTGACATATTTAAGAGACAAATGGGGATGGATATTGGCAGTGTTGCAGAGTAGGCACTTGACAAGTAATTCTTGAGCGTTAAGAATTTGAGCCAATAGTGCGGTAGTTTGATTTTAATCCAGTCTCAATATTATTTTACGCAAGGTGGGGCCTCTGGGCTCGGTGTTGGTAGGATGATGACTGCAGAGAGAATGGGAGAGGAGCTGTGTCTGATCTTTTGAGGGGGTGTCTTTGTGGGTGCGGCTGAGTACTGTCTCCCATGAAAACAATGTTCTACAGTGAGAATCCTGTGTACATGTGTTGAAAAAAATAAAATGTGGTTTTCCAATTTCTTGTAGGCTTTCAATCTCATTGACATAGCCTAGTCTAATAAGGAAGCTCTATATTTTCCAAATTAATTTTTCCCTCCACCAAGGGAACCAGTGATGCCAGATGGACATAAACTCTTTCAGAAAATGTCTACACTCATGGGCAGATTTCCTACACAAATGGTTGCATAATATATACACTGCTTTGTTCCTTGCTTTTTAACCTAACACTGTATCTTAAGAGATCATTACTGATCAGTACATATAAAGCTAATTTTTTTACTTATATTATTAATTCCTAAACACACATTATAAAGCCTTTATACAATACAGAAATATACAGAACAAAAAGTGAGCGCCTCATCACTATTCCTTTCTCACAACTGTTTTTTAAAGATCTTAACATACACACACATGCACGCATTCACACATACACATGCAGAGTATTTTAAAAAACAGAAATGGTATCATACTTCTTTTGTGTGATTTCTTTTTCATTTTATTTTTATTTTTGAGACGGAGTCTTGCTCTGTCGCCCAGGCTGGAGTGCAGTGGTACAATCTTGGCTCATCAGAACCTCCATCTCCTGGGTTCAGGCGATTCTGCTGCCTCAGCCTCCCGAGTAGCTGGGACTACAGGTGCCCGCCACCATGCCCAGCTAATTTTTGTATTTTTAGTAGAGATGGGGTTTCGCCATGTTGGCCAGGCTGGTCTTGAACTCCTGACCTCAGGTGATCTGCCCGCCTTGGCCTCCCAAAGTGCTGGGATTACAGGCGTGAGCCACTGTGCCCGGCCTTCTTTTTCATTTTAAATATATGACTGATATCTGTTTATTTCTGAAGATACAGATCTACCTTAGTCTTTCAATTTTATTTTTTATTAATAAAAATTAATTTACTAATTTTTTTGGAATAGATAATACATATATAAGGTGCAAAATTTAAAATTTTATACAGGGTATAAAGGGGTACACAGTGAGAAGAACGTCTTCATCTATCTCTGAACCCCCAGCCACCAATTGTTCCTTTCAGACACAGCCACTATTACCATTTATGCCATTATCTTCTAGATAGTTTACGCATTTACAAACATATATTTTTAAAAATTTACCTACAAAAATGATAGCATGTTATCCATACTGTTCTCTCTCCAGCTTTTGTTTTTTTACACAAAGTAGACTTCAGCTATTTTTCATATCCGTATGTATACAGATGTCTTATCTTTTTAAACAGCCACATGGTGTTGTATTCCCTAACACAGATATACTGTAATTTATATGGTCTGTTCATGAGCAGTTTTATGGGTTTGGAGGGTATCAGCTGCGTAAATTCCTAGAGTACAGAGACTGTCTGCCTCCCTGTTCCTTCATCTTGTCTTAGTCCACCCATTCTCTCGCTCACTGATTTATTTACTGATTTGATCAATTTCAGAGCCCGTTATGTGTTGCACATCATTCTAAGCTCTTGACCAATTTAAACTGAATCTTTTAAAACCGTAGTATCCTTTCGCAAATAGACAAAGACTTGCTGAGCTAGATGAGAATGTTAAGCATCTTCCTATTTGCCATGTTTTACCTGGACCACCCATAAGCTACCCCAATCAGCAGGGAGGGTGTAAAACCTCCAAAGAGGAACACATTCGAATGTCTCTGAGCCCCTGGCTTAATCGTCCAGCTGTCCTCTGGGGGCTCTGCTGTGCAGTTCCACCCAAACCCCGTCCCTCTGCCTCGCCTGTGACTGAGTTTGGCAGTGGCTGGGAAGCCAGTGGATCGTGTGCCAAGTTCCAGATGAGTAGGAGAGAGGTCTCATCCCAGCCAGCCGGTAGGTAAGTATTAGTCACACAGGGGCACAAACAAGTCTCTAAAACCACATTTAGCCAGCTGTGGCCAGCAGTGTCCCATGCTTGGCTGCCTACAGACACCTCTGCGCTACATTAAGAAAGAGTTACCACTTGTTGCGGCAACAAAGCCAGCTGCTGGGAATCAGGTGGTAAAGATCAGAGGAAGAGGGGGTGGCTGCAGGAGCTGAAAGGGAAGGCCGAGCCACTCCCTGCACAAATAGTTCCTTGTGCCTCTCCTCCAAATGGGAGTTGGCACCAGAAAAGGAGGTGGTTAAAAGGAAGGCGACTCTCCACACCCTGGCCACTTCGTCAATGAAAAGAGAGACCCACTGATGACGGATGATCCTGGAGATGGAAATGGGCCCCAGTGGGGGAGGCCAGGATGAAGTAGAAGGACCACTGCAGATATCAAAACGCCCTTGGCAGGGTGCGGGGGCTCGACCCTGTAATCCCAGCACTTTGGGAGGCCGAGAATCACTTGAGCTCAGGAGTTTGGGACCAGCCTGGGCAACAGAGTGAGACCCTGTCTCTAGAGAAAAACAACATCAACAAAATGTCCTAGATTCTCTCCGCTTGCACGTGAGATGGAAGAGGATTTTCTAATTTCTTGGCTCCAGCACTCATCTCAAAAAACACTAGATCAGAAATACTGTCCTGTGTTTCTCCCCAAAACCCTGGGCTTCAAGGGTGAAAGATTTATGTCTACCAACCTGAAGAATAAGTCTTCCTTTTCTTGCTTTGGGTGTGACTTTTAATTTAAATATCAGACAATCTTTCTTTAATTTCCAGTCTTTAGAAGTGAATTACTGTACTCCCTACAAAAAGGTTGCAGGAAATACTCTCAGAGTGGATAAATATTTCCAGAGCATCAACAGAATAAAGGCTGTGCTTTCACCTTGAAAGGCTTGTCCACAATTCTCACATTTTTCATTTATCCACTTATTTATTGGTTTAATAATCCATCAAGGAAACATTTATTTAGTGCTTATTATGTGCCGGGCTGAGCTCTCTTTATGCCTTATCTAGCTTCATCTCACTATAATTCCTCTAGAATGAAAGCTGCATGAGAGTAGGGACTTTTTGCTTCTTTCGTTCATTGTTTGTCTTCAGTAACTAAAATTGTGCATGGCACATAAATATGTGTTTAAAAAATGAATTAGGTAAGTTATATTATTATGGACCTTTTACAGTTGATAAAACAGAGCCTTACATAGATTATTAAGAAGCTTGCTTAATTAGGAAAAATAGCTAATGCGTGCTGGACTCAATACCTAGGTGATGGATTGCTAGGTGCAACAAACCATCATGGCACAAATTTACCTATGTAACAAACCTGCACATGTACCCCAAAACTTTAAAAATAAAAATTAAAAAAAGAAAGCTTGCTTAAAGTTTCAGAGCTTATAAGAGGCAGAGTTGGAATGTAATTTCATCTGACTCCAAAGGCAACATGTATTGAAATAGATGAGGGAGATGTTGTGGGATCACCAAGAAAAGATGTTTTTTTTTTTTTTTTTTTTTTTAAGATAGGGTCTCACTCTGTCATCCAGGCTGGAGTGCAGTGGTGTGATTATGGCTCACTGCAGCCTTGACCTCCCTGGGCTCATGAGATCCTCCTACCTCCATTTCCCAGGTAGCTGGGACTACAGGTGCATGATATCACACCTGGCTAGTTTTTGTATTTTTTGTAGAGATGGGGGTTTTCCATGTTGCCCAGGCTGGTCTCAAACTAAGCGTTAGCTAAGCAGAATAACTTAATCCAGATAGTGACTTCTGAGAAGGAGGTACAAGCCCCATGATTTAAGAAGCTATGAAAAGCAAGCTGGGCACAGGGGTGTACTCCAGGAATCCCAGCTACTCAGGAGGCTGAGGCATGAGGATCAAGATTACGCTGTCCTCCCACCTCTGCTTCTTAAGGTGCTGGGATTACAGGTGTGGGCACTGTGCCCTGCCTGAGGGTTTTGATTGTGAAAACTGGGAGGAAATGGCATCTAGAGCTGGGCCTTGAGGGATAAACCTTGATATTTTATCTCGGATATTCATTGTTGGCAAAATAAGGTTGGACCAAGCCCTGATTTAATGGGAAAAAAAATGCAGACCCCGTTTTCAATTGCCCTACTTATAGTATGACCTCTTTAACGTAAATTCCAGAGACCATTCAGTATGTTGGTATATATGGTATCCTCTGTCTGTGTGGGTTTGATAGGAAGCAGGTTTTCAGTATTTATTTGATGAAAAAACATTCCTAAATTTCTCTTCATAGCTTTCTTTTCTTACTTTACTTTTTTCTTTTTTAAAGAAATGGGGTCTTGCTGTGTTGCCCAGGCTGGCCTCAAACTCCTAGGCGCAAGTGATCCTTGTGCCTTAGCTTCCTGAGTAGCTGGGATTCCTGGTGTACACCACTGTGACCAACTTGCTCTTCAAAGCTTTCTAAATGACGGGGCTTGTATCTCCTTCTCAGAAGTCACTATTTGGATTAAGTTATTCTGCTTAGCTAATGCCTATAAAAATTCCCATTCATTACTAACGGTGGAAAGCGGCTCTGACAGCCTTGCCTTCCCATTCATCCCAGGCAGCCCCATCCTTACTAATTGGAAGGGGAGATTGAACATTCTTTGCTTTTGATCAAGATTTGTCTCCTGCCAGGAGCAAGGAAGGATGTGTAGGAGGGAATGTCTCCGATAATAACAATAACAAGAGTAATGAGTAAAAGTTTTCAACAGGATCTTGGGCAACGAAGTTACCCAGGCCATTTATACATGTTTATAGTGTGAGTGTTTTTTCTCCAGCTAACAATGGCTCCAAAATGCCTTCCTTCCCTGGGCCCCCTCCCAAACACATTGAATGGTCCTGTTTGAGCTATAGAGGAACAGCTTTCAAAACTAGACCTTTTTTTCCTGCTTATTTCTGGCAATGAGTAAATGGAAATGGGGCGTTGTTGGCCTTTGGTTATGGGAGGGCAATGCTCTCATGGTGCCTGGTTTCTGGATTTTGTGGCTGAGAGCTTCAAGTGGCCTTCTTGAGCCAGTAGCAGGGCCTGTGGTGCAGCCGCTTGTCCAAGTGACTGAGGAAACCTTTCCTTCAACTTCCCTCCTCTTCCCAGCTTGAATGTAATCGGAGTTGCTATCCCTATGTTTAAGAAACAGACTGTGACTTCAACAACAATGAACTGACTTCCTACACATCCCTCTGCACCACCTCTTGGGTGATTTAGAAGAGGAAGCAAGATTTCCTCCTCCTGGCTCCGCTGGACAGAGCCTCCTCCCGCGTGGGTCAGCCGGGCCTGGGCTCTGGGGGTGCAGGAAGTCTCTCATCCTCTCACCCCATCCACATCCTGGAACTGGAGGATGAGCAGGAAGTGGAAAGTGTCAGGCAGAGTCTTTCAAGCTCACAGTCGGCTCTGGGCAGCGCGTGGGCCTTTAGGAAAACAATACAAAACTTTCCAAATGGTTCTTTTAATGGCCCTCTGCAAACACTTTACACAGTTGTGTTTGACACTGCCAGTCACGAAGACTCTGGGATATTTATTTTGTTTTCTTTTCATTTTGCTGGGCTGAATAAAAAGTCACGGCTGAGTGTTGCTCTCAGTAACTCTCTTCCCGGTTGTTTGGAACACCTTTGACGGTGGCTGGGCTGGGTCGGGCCCCTCCCTGTCCTCTCCTACGGGGCGAGTTACTACGGCAGCCCTCTGCCCAGGGTTCCGAAGATTAATTGGCCTGAGTTGATGCTTTAAATTTGGGAGCATGCCCCCATATACCAGGGGCCAGCTGCCAGCTGTTCTGAACCTTAGGGCACACCACATCACGTCTTCAGTGCCCTCATTTGTGAAATGAAGGGGCTGGAATGGTGACGTGACCCAGGTCAAATGTTCTCTGGGTCAGTGAGCTCCTGACCAGCCCCATACAGAGACCCCCTGGAGTCTTATGGGGCAGTGACCTCAGGTGTGCTCTGAACCCTTCTCCTGAGGCATCTTCTTTTTTTTTTTTTTTCCATAAATTTTTTAAATAAATAGAGACAGGGTCTCGCTAAGTTGCCCAGGCTGGTTTCAAACTCTTGGGCTCAAGCAATCCTCCTGCCTCAGCCTCCCAGAGTGTTGGGGTTGCAGGTGTGAGCCCCCGTCCCTGGCAGAGGCCTCTTCTCTACATTTTCCTTCTTCCCTCTTTCCAGGTGGAGGCTTCTTGCTCCTGGGGCTGACCCCTTAAACTTTTTTTCAGCAAATCTCCACTGACTTGCCGTAAGACATGATCTGGCACATTGAGCTTTCACACAGCCATCTTCTGATGTCTTTACCAGGGTGGTTATTTTATTTTTATTTTTAGCGCTAGATTGCACCAATGGAGCCCAAAGATGGCAAAATTGTAAAAACTTTGCTTTGCCAATGACTTCTTTTCAGTACTCTCTAGTCTTTGCTGTGTCAGGTCACAGCACAAGCCCGGTCGGAAAATACCCTGGGGGGCTCCTCCCTGCCCTTCCCAGACTGCCCCTCCCTTTCCTTCTTTGGCCATTGAGGTAGTAATAGGAAGAAGGAGCTCTCTTTTATTAGGAGGTTGGCATTTATCAAAAATAACATTTTCCCTGACGAATTTCCAGACACTGCCCATCAACTACCTTGGGATTTCACTAATTTCGAAATGCAGACGGTTCTAAGGCACTCCCCATCTCACGAGGGGAGATCTGAGGGCAATGCCTCTTTGACTTGGTATGAGATGGATGTTCGGAATCTCCATGTGAGATGAGAAATCTCAGCTTCCTCTGATCCCAAGCTGAAGGTGATGATACTTGGCAGAGTTGCTTCAACATGGAGCCTCCCTAAATTTAGAAAGTAACAGACCATAAACAGAGACAGTATGAACATGAAACTGAAACTTAAACTGATACTTCGGGAATTATTTACCTTTCTCACTTACTAGTGAACAATTTTAGTCTTTGCTTTAAATCAGATAGACTATGTGAGTGTCTCTGTGAAGTATCTGGCACAAAATAGGTGTTCAGTTAATGTGAGCATTGTTCACTTGTCACAACACGGGTGGAGACTCCTGCTCAGAGTTAGCCACCTCAAGGGCTGGGAGGGTGGAGGGGAGGAGAGGAGAAGACCCACACCTGCTGGCTGAGACCCCTCCTTTCTCCAGAATAGAATTGGACAGATGGGACCAGGCATGGTGGCTCACGCCTGTAACCCCAGCACTTCAGGAGGCTGAGGCAGGTGGATCACCTGAGGCCGGGAGTTTGAGACCAGCCTGGCCAACATGGCAAAACCCCGTTTCTACTAAAAATACAAAAATTAGCCCGGCATGGTGGCAGGCACCTGTAATCCCAGCTACTCAGGAGGCTGAGGCAGGAGAATCGCTTGAACCTGGGAGGCGGAGGTTGCAGTGAGCCAAGATCACACCACTGCAATCCAGCCTGGGTGACAGAGTGAGACTCTGTCTCGAAAATAAAATAAAATAAAATAAAGTAAAATAAAATAAAATAACTGGACAGATGGAACAGTCACATGTCAATGGATGCCTATGGCAGCTTGCGGGACATCTTGGAAGGAAATGGATTGATCTGCCTGATTTGGCCTAGTGGCCTGAAAGGCTTTATATATGTACAGACCCCGAGGTTCTTCTTCTTTTTTCTTTTTCTTTTTCTTTTTTTTTGAGATGCAGTCTTGCTCTGTAGCCCAGGCTGGAGTGCAGTGGCGCCATCTCAGGTCACTGCAACCTCTGCTTCCCAGGTCCCGGTTCAAGCAATTCTCCTGCCTCAGCCTCCAGAGTAGCTGGGATTACAGGCACACGCCACCATACCCAGCTAATTTTTGTATTTTTAGTAGAGACAGCATTTCACCATGTTGGCCAGGGTGGTTTTGAACTCCTGACCTCATGATCTGCCCACCTTGGCCTCTCAAAGTGCTTGGCTTACAGGCATGAGCCGCCACGCCCGGCCCCCCAGGTTCTTCTTAAAGCATCAATTGGCTTGATTGTCCCCTTCTTCCCCCGAAATTTATATATAAAGTAGATATATATAAATTGCCTCCCTGAGTCACATATCCTTGAGGACCAAGTCATGGAGACTTTGCAACGTCATAGGAGGCCTGGGCCCCTAGAATCCCCTAAGTCAGAGGCCTATTGGGCAACCAGTGTCTGTGAGACTGGAAGCCTGGGAGACTCTAAAATCATGCTGAGATGATGATGAATTCCCCATCAATGTCTGTCATTCAGAAGTCTGGAAACCCAAATTGAGAAGTTCCCAAACAAAACTGCCAGACCTTGAAGAGGCTACAAAAGAGTGAGCTGTGGTGCCTCCATCACTCAGGAATGTGAGGGGCTGTCCAGCTCTTCTGGTCCTAGTTCTCCTTTGTGTCACCCCCTCCTTGGCTTATACCTTGCCAAACCAAATCTTCTTCCATTACCGTCACACAATTAGAATCAGGCCAGCAGCAGGGGCAATTTTGTCAAGTTGTGAAATGCAAACAGCTTTCTACCTTAATTGCTACCACTCTTCTGCTGCTGCTACTCTTGATTGCATCAGCACACTTCTAAATTTGGTGAATTTTTCTCTTTTATGGGAGACGTGTGTGTGTGTGTGTGTGTGTGTGTGTGTGTGTGTTCAGGAAAGCCACACTCTGGTCATGTCTCTAGGTCTCTAAGGAGCCCTCTCCTTGTCTGCATGGCTGGTCACCATCCCATGCTGACCACCTCACCCTCCTGCCTAGGGGCCAGACCATGAGGGTTGGCATCGCAGCCTCCATGGCCTCCTTATGATTTGGGTCTCATGCTCTATCCAGCACTCTCTTTGGTCTCCACTGACTTTGGTGCCAATGAGTCCTCTGGATGCCTTTCCACAACCTCAGGAAAGGCAGCCTATCCTGACTCATGGTTTTGGATGTGAAGTTGTTGCTTCTAAGCTAAGTGTGGTCAGGAAGTCTGTCCATCTATGTTTGTCAGGTAAGCCAAACAGATTTGTTGCATCCCAACCCTGTGGCAGGCACTCTGCTAGGCATGAGGACCCAGAGAAGAAGGATGGTTTCTGCTTTGGGGAGCTCTCCATCTAGGAGGGGGAGTGATTCACGAACACATTATTTCAAAACAATGTGGCAAATTAAGGGGCAGAAAAAATGGGTCCCGAAATGCACTCGGAAGGTTTGGTTCAGCCAGATCTGATGGTTTAGGCTGCTGTTCTGATTGGACGGTACCTGGACAGAGCTGGAGTGTCAATATTTTGAGTATCCCCTGACAGATACAAAACAGAGTGCTGAGGAGAAAGAATCAGATCAGCCGTGGGATGGGGGAGGATAGGCACCTCAGCTCTGACTTACTTAGTGATGACTTGAAAGCGGAGGAAGGAGGAAGTGAAGAGGAAGGGAAAGAATATACCAGGCAGTGGCATCACCGTAGGCTGCATGAGTGTAAGCATGCAGAAGCCAGGTGTGCACGGATATCCCCATGGCCAAGTCCTTGAGGGTGGTGGAGAGCGGTGGGAGGCAAGGTGCCCTGTGAATGGTGGTAAGCTCCAGAGGGACTTGGCCTGGTTTTTAAAAAGTGTATCTGGCACCCAAGAAAATAATGGAGTGAGGGAGTCAAGACTGGAGAAGGAAGTCTGAGGTTTAGTTAGGGAATAATTGCAACTCCCTAGAAAATAGACAATCCATTTTTATGGGGTGTCCCTTCATTCCCATTTCATGTATATTTCCCTCTTCATCCATAGCTTTGAGGCAAGTGACTGAAGGGCCATTCCCTTCCTCCTTTTCCTCCTCCTCCTCCTCTATGTCTTTTTCCTCCTCTTCTCATCCTTCCTCTCCTCCTTTTTCTGTTTCTTCTTTTGTTGTGTACTTTTTATTTTGAAATAATCTCTATAGACTCACCAGAAGTTGCCTAAATGGTACAGAGCCCTCTTTAACTTTCACCCAGCCTTCACCCAATAATATCATCTTACTTAATTTTAGTATAGTATCAAAACTAAGAAACCGTCATTGGAACAAAACTGTTAAGCAGGCTACAGACTACTCAGATTTCATGTTTCTACATGCATCTATGTGTGTCTGTGTAGTTGTATGCAATTTTATCATGCATGTGTCTTCGGGTGACCTCCACCCTCATCAAGATACATAATGGTGCCATCACCCCCGGGGACTTCCTGCACTGCTCTTCACAGATGCACCCCCCACACCCCCGCCCACCCTGTCCTGAAGGGCCACTCTGATGAGCTAAGCTATGGGGTTCAAACTGTTGCTGACACCAAAAGGAAGAAAAATATGCTTCTTGGCACATAGAAACCTTTGACTTTTTGCACTCTCTCCATATAGGTCAGGCTTAACCCCTGGAGGTTATGAATGTCATGGTGGACTCTGTGCTTTGGCCTGAAGCAGGATGTGTTGCTATTCCTGAGTCTGAGGGCGGCTGATATTCGTGCCTGGGCTGCAGTCTTTCTTTAAAGCACCTTCTTTATGAGATCTCTCATATCCTCAGGGCAGGACAAAACTGGGGGTTAGTCAGCAATGGACATGATGATTTTAACATATGCTAGAGGTGCACAAGAAGTAATTATTATGTGGCCTAGTGCACATTTATTTTACAGACGTCATTGTTCTCGTATTTCTTTTAAAAAGCCCATTCCTTCCCAAATGGTGAATCATTTGTTCAATAATAACTTCTCATTCTCTCAGTCTATTGTGTACTTGAAATTCATAAATATCACTTATGTGCAGACTGACGTCACCATAGATGCATTCCTGAATGTATATATAAGCCACATATTTCAGTATTCAATTGTAAATGTAGCAAGTCAAAGTGATTGTAATTTTGGAGATGTCATAATAGCAGCTTAGATTTGAAATCGTCTTGAGATATCATCTGGTATAGGTTTTGCTTTACTTAGGAATCACTTCTCCGAAGCACTGATGTTCATGGATGTTTGGGGATAGGAGTTCATGGCTCGTGGGGCCACGGATCACTCCATGTCAGAGACTGAATCATTTGCTAGTTTCCCTTTTTAAAAATCCAATTTGGATCCCACAGAGGAGAAAAAAAGAAAAAAAAAAGAAAATGCAAAATATTCTATCACATACATTTTCTTTATTGGTTTGCCCTTTTGATCTACTCAGGATAAATGAAATTTCTTCCACAAACGGTCTTGCTGGTTATTTGAAAGCAGTTCTTGCATTTCCTTGAAGCATTCTCTTTCTAGTATAAACAGCATTGTTTCCTTTAACTGGTCCTCCAGGCCCTCATTCCCCAGACTCTGCCATCCCATCACTTCCTCAGGATGTACTCTGGAGTACCCCATGTCACCCTTTAATCTGATATCATGTTTTCTCCGTTATCACAAATAGAAAAACAACAACAAAATTTGACTGACCTAACTATATAAACCACACGTAGGACATTAAACATTTTCAACAGAATCCTGCTTTTGTGATATAAAATCTCTGCTTTTAATTCTCCCTGTGGTTCCTGTAAGAAAAGTTGGTCGTATAAATACTTCATCCACATAGCAAGCACTTTATAAAGGTTCACTTTTATTATTATTATTAATTTAAAACAACTAATACTATGCATTAAAAAAAACAGCACAGATAATGTCTCTAGTGGGAAGAGGGGCAAAGCCGGGCATTTGAGGGCACAG
Source organism: Gorilla gorilla gorilla (assembly GCF_029281585.2). Lineage (NCBI taxonomy): Eukaryota > Metazoa > Chordata > Mammalia > Primates > Hominidae > Gorilla > Gorilla gorilla. The sequence goes on from NC_073241.2 coordinate 51,513,637, forward strand.
ACACACGGAAAAGGAAATCTGAGAAAAATAAAGCAGCTTCCCACATCTTAACTTCAGTCAGGTCATAATCAAGCTTTCCTGACTCACTAAAGAGGTTCTGCCCTCCGAGGGGCGAATAGTCAAAATCAATTCACTGCTGACATGCGTGCATGACAATCTTATTTCTTTGCATTCCTGAGATGAAAGCCTAATTGCGCGTTGTTTTAAAATTATTGTTATTTTAAGACAAAGAGGAGTAAAGTTATATTTTTACATTTTAGTGATAATTTTTATGATCTTCTGTGGTTTCTAAGTGTGATGATTGGGTTTTCACACAGATGTGTGAGGTGTGCCACCTTCAAACCTTGTTATGACGTCGGCACTTACCCATCTGACAGGAAGAAAGGAAAAAAACAAGAAATAATTTTTAGGTACTAAGACAAATGTTTTCTTTGTGTGTGTGTGCCTCTTTATTTTTATTTATTTATTCATTTATTTTTATTTTTTTGAGACAGAGTCTTGCTCCGTCGCCCAAGCTGGAGTGCAACGCTGCAATCTCGGCTCACTGCAACCTCTGCCTCTCGCATTCATGCGATTCTCCTGCCTCGGCCTCCCGAGTAGCTGGGACTACAGGTGTGCACCACCACGCCTGGCTAATTTTCTGTATTTTAGTAGAGATGGGGTTTCATCATGTTGGCCAGGATGGTCTCAATCTCATGACCTCGTGATCCGCCCGCATCGGCCTCCTAAAGTGCTGGGATTACAGGTGTGAGCCACTGCACCTGGCTTATGATTATTTTTTTAAATTTTAGACTTAAGGGTGCATGTGCAGGTTTATTACATGGGTGCTTTGCGTGATGCTGAGGTTTGGGCTTCTACTGATTTCATCACCCAAATAGTGAACATAGTATCTAATAGGTAGATTTTTAACCTCACTCCCTCTCCTCCACCCTTTGGAGTCCCCAGGGTCTATTGTTCCCATCTTTGTGTCCATGTGTACCCAATGTTTAGCTCCCTTTTATAAGTGAGAACATGCAGTATTTGGTTTTCTGTTCCTGTGTCAATTTGCTCAGGATAATAGCTTCCCGCTGCATCCATGTTGCTGCAAAGGACATGATTTTGTTCTTTTTTATGGCTGTATAGTATTCCATGGTGTATTTATGCCATATTTAAAAAATAAAATCCGTCATTGATGGGCACCTAATTGATTGCATGTCTTTGTTATCGTGAATAGGGCTGCAATGAACAAACATTTGGTAGAACAATTTATTTTCTTCTGGGTAGGTACTCAGATATGAGATTGCTGAGTTGAATGGAAGTTCTATTTTTAGTTCTTCAAAAAAATCTCCAAACTGTTTCCCACAGGGGCTGAACTAATTTACATCCCTAACAATAATGTATAAGTGTTCTCTCTTTTCTCCACAACCTTGCCAACATCTGTCATTTCTGGATTTTTTATTAAAAATAGCTATCCTGGCTGATATGAGATGGTATCTCATTGTTGTTTTGATTTGCATCTCTTCTGATGATTAGTGATAAACATTTTTCTATATGTTTGTTGGCTGCTTGTATGTAAGACAAGTGTTTTCCTGTTTGACTAAAAAATACTGGTATCAAGAGTCAGTTATTCATGGCCAGGCACGGTGGCTCACGCCTGTAATCCCAGCACTTTGGGAGGCTGAGGCGGGCAGATCACTTGAGGCCAGGAGTTTGAGACCAGCCTGGCCAACATCGTGAAAACACATCTCTACTAAAAATAAAAATAAATAAAAATAAAAAAAAGAATTCACTGAGTGTGGTGGTGCATGCCTGTAGTCCCAGCTACTTGGGAGGCTGAGGCACAAGAATCACTTGAACCAGGGAGGCGGAGTTTGCAGTGAGCCGGGATCATGCCGCTGCATTCCAGAGCATGACTGTATCTCAAAAAGAAGAAAAGAATGAAAAGAATCAGTTATTCTTGCTTAAAGTGATACTAGGTCATATTAATAAACAGAATTAAATTCCTATTTATATTTTAAGTAGTTTACTTAGAAATAAGTTAAAACTTACAGAGGAATCACAAGAACAGTGCAAAGAACTGACATATGTCCTCAACCAGATTCCCCGACTGAATTCTACATCCTTCACAGCTATCGACTGTTAATATTTCACCGTATATGTTCCATTACCATTTCTTTCTCTCTCTCTCTTTCTCTTTCTTCCCATCTCTAATGATTATCCCTAGTCTTTTTCTGACCATTTAAGAATCAGCTGTGGACATAATGCCCCATAACCCCTAAATATTCTAGAGTATGTTTCCCCAAAACTTTTCTACATATTCACTAGATGACTTTCCAACTATCTACATATTCACTAATGAATTTCTAACTCAGCATTGAAATCAACTACTGCACTGTCCACAGACCTCATTCAGTTTTGGTCAACTGTCCCATCAGTGTCTCTTTTTCATTTCTGGTCCAGAATCCATCCAGAAATGCATGATGCATTTTGTTGTCCTGTTTTTTCCATATTTGCCGGTCTTGAACAATTCCTTACTCTTTCCCTCTTTGTAATTCCCCACTCTTGACAGTCTTAAAGAGGATAGGCTTTCTCTTCCTTAGCACTATTACCTTTTCATGTATTCTCTCTTTTGTTGTGTCTAGACTAAAGTTTATCCCATTGATTTGTTATTATACTAATAACTGTATTTTTCATTTCTAAGATTTTTCATTATCTATATTAATTTGTTCATGTTTCATTCCTTACTATTTTTGCCTCATAATTTCTTCTACTTTTTAGATGAAAATTATTCCATTATTTGAGCTATATGTACTATACATATCACATATATGTTGTTCTATAACATAAATTTAACTTGGCATGAATTTGATTCTGATTGTTGATTTGGTTGACTTTTCTTTCATTGAATTAGTCTTTCTCCCCTTGGCTTGCCCCTCTCTCTAGTGGTTTTGAGGGTTCCTCCACCAATTCTCTGGGTTCCTAGGCTCATATGGCTTTTAGAACACTGGTCCTGATGAGGTTTGGTGATATCACAGATACAGTCACAGAGCTGCCAGGCAGCTTTGCTCAGTTCTTGGTATCTGTGTCCTTTTGTCCTCCAGGGCCTGTGGTTTGCTAAAAACGTTAGCCTCAGGCAGTGGTAGACACGAGTTTGTTTGTTTTTTTCCTTTCCTCCTCTATTCATTTCAGTAGTAGAGTGGCCTTAGCCAGGCCCAGTCTTCAACATTGTGGAGCACAGCAGTTGGATTCCTGCCTGGCCTCCTGTCTTGTAGTCCTGGAACCTGTTGCTTCAGCCCTGTTCACTCCTTTGCATTTATGATCCATTTTCAGCTGCAGCGTTGTTTAATTCGTTTTTGAGAATAGGCTATGTCTTTGTTTGTTTGTTTGTTTGTTTTTTGAGACAGAGTCTCGCTCTGTTGCACAGGCTGGAATGTAGTGGCACAATCTCGGCTCACTGCAAACTCCACCTCCCAGGTTCAAGCAATTCTCCTACCTCAGCCTCTTTTTTTTTTTTTTTTCCTTGACATGGAGTATTTCTCTGTTACCCAGGCTGGAGGGCAGTGGTGCAGGATCTCGGCTCACTGCAACCTCTGCCTCCTAGGTTCAAGCGATTCTCCTGCCACAGCCTCCCAAGTAGCTGGGATCACAGGCACGTGCCACCACGCCCAGCTAATTTTTGTACTTTTAGTACAGGCAGGGTTTCACCATATTGGCCAGGCTGGTCTTGAACTCCTGACCTCAAGTGATCCATTCGCCTCGGCCTCCCAGAATGCTAGGATTACAGTAGTGAGCCACTGTGCTTGGCTTCTGCCTCAGCCTTTTGAATAGCTGGGATTACAGGTGCATGAACCACCACACCCAGCTAATTTTTGTATTTTTAGTAGAGACGGGGTTTCGCCATGTTAGCCAGGCTGTTCTTGAATTCCTGGCCTTAAGTGATCCACCCCCCTCAGCCCCCCCAAAATGCTGGGATTACAGGTGTGAGCCACCGTGGCTGGCGAGAATAGGCTGTATCTTTTAGCTTTCTATTTTTATATCTTACCTGTCATCATTTTATGCTTGGGACTTAGGAATGAGATAAGAGTGCTGTAGACTTCAGGTAATGCATCCTAACAGTGGCCCCAGACCCACCTGCTGGATCTCTCATGCAGACTTTCTGCAAGAGCTTCCCTGTGAGGGGTCTGATTTACATTTGCCCTTACAAATCTGTTTTCCATTAAAAGTGCACATGAAAAAATGATGTCCTTCTCTAACTTAAAATTCTCTTGGTATCCCTTGCTCTAAAGTGCAAAATCTTTTAACACAGTTTACAAGGTCCGTGGGATCCGGCCCTACCTCCATTCCAGATTTCTTGGTACTACTTCCTCCTGCATCCTTAACCTCTGCTCTCCAACAACGTTGGCCCTCCTTTAGCTCCTGGAACCACTGGCCTCTCACACTTCAGAGCCTGCACACAGCCTTCTCCTCTGCTTGCAACCCTCTCTCCTCCTTTGCATCCTCATCCCTGACCGCCTGGATACATCCTGTTTACCTGCTAGACGTCAGCTGGATGTCTTGACCTCAGGGAGACATCCCTCCACTCCCAGCTTGGGTGACCTTGTAATATACTGTCAAGGGGCCCTGTACTTTTTGTTCAGATACCTGAATATATTAATTGGTATAAGTTATTCACATTTATTCATGTGATTATTTGTTGATCTTCGAGGGGTTTGTTCACCCCTATATGCCCGGCATCCAGCACCACGTGTGGATTTTCATAGCTCACGCCAGATTCCAGGAAGCAAGGGTGAGTTATTTAAGGCACCAGGTGGTCTCGGCCCTGCTTCCCCTCTCATCTCCCCTGTTACCGCTTTCCTCCTCACTGTCTCTTCTTCAGGACTCCCATGGGCGGACTAGTACTTCCCCAAACCCAGCAGTCATGCTCCTGTGTCCAGGCCCTGGTGGTTTCTGTCACGTTATTTGAAACACTCTGCCAAGAGAGCCTGCAGCTCACTCCCTGCAGAGTGCTCCCGTCACCTCCTCACTGAGGCCTTCCTTGACTGGCCTATTTAAAATGGTAACCCATTCACTTCCCTGCATCACTCTCCTCTGTGGCCCTTGGCACAGTGCAAAATTCTACATCCTTCACGTCTATCATTGGCCTCCCCTGAGAAGGAAGCGTTGTGATGGCAGAGAGTTCTGTGGGGCTCATCGATGGCTCCTTGGCACTTAGCACATGCCTGATGCGTGGCAGGTGCCACACAGGTGTTTGTTAATTGAAGGAATGAGTTGCCTATCCCCACTCTGATTTAATATTTGCTTTGCTCCTATTGATCAGGAAAGAAGGCCTGATTACACCTGCTATCTGCCTAAGGTATTTTTTCATCTCCTTCATGATATCAAAATATTCTTGTTCATTTTTATTCCTTGAAACCTAACAGACATTTCCTGAGTATGCGTTTGGTTTTATGCTGCTGAGATGTTCCTCTTGAGAAAACACACATTTCTGTTTCTTTTCTTTTAGGTCTTAAAATGGTAACGAAGAGACTGGAGGGATGTCCCTGCAGAGATAACATTCAAATCCTAGAGAGCAGGTGCAGGTGCAGGATTTGAAGGTGGGGCTTCTTGTGGCTATAGAATTATTTTAAAAAATAATAAAAGAGGAGTAGGAAGACATCCTGCCACCCAGCAGCATTTGTAGCCAGAAGCACGGCCATGGTGGAGGCTCACCTCTCAGTGCCCTTGCGGCTGCCACCAGCCCCAGCTGTGGCAGATGCTCCCCTAGGCCTGCGCACCCCCTCCCTCCCACATGCCATGGGATGGCAACAGCCGCTCATGCTCCAGGCTTTGGCAGGTTGAGGTGGAAGAGTCTGTTTTCACAGGTGCAGCCTGCAGCCCAAGGTTGAAATTTGGCTTAGAGCATGTCCCTGAGTATAAAGCTAAGCTTCTTTTGTAATGAATACTAAAAACAAAAGCAAAAACAAAAACCTCCCCCTAAAATCCTGAAACAGGTTGTAGGGCCCTGGAGACCTTAGGACCCAAGGATGTCCCTGCCCTCCGTTGTCACAAAGAAAATTTCTTTTTGCTCCAGACAGAAACTGATAATTGTGATTACTTCTGAAATCTATTGTTTAGTTTGAAATATGTAGGAATTGAGGAAAAATGCTCTTTTCTCCCCTCCCAAGCTTCCTTCTAGAGGAGCTCCCCCAGTCACAAGCATTCTTTGCCTTTTCATCTTTAGAGAGTAGGGAACTGCATAAAGACTCCAACCTGCATTGGCAGGGAAGGGCCTGCCTTTGCTTTACTGTACATTTTTGACCGTTCAAAAATCTGCATCTCAAGGCCAGGTGCACTGGCTTACGCTTGTAATCCCAGGACTTTGGGAGGCCGAGGAGGGAGGATCACTTGAGGTCAGGAATTTGAGACTAGCCTGGACAACATGGTGAAACCCCGTCTCTATCAAAAATACAAAAATTAGCCCAGCATGGTGGTGTGCGCCTGTAATCCCAGCTACTCAGGAGGCCGAGGCAGGAGAATCACCTGAACCTGGGAGGCGGAGCCTGCAGTGTGCAGAGATTGCGCCACTGCACTCCAGCCTGGGTGACAGAGTGAGACTCCATCTCAAAAAAAAAAAATCTGCATCTTTAGTCCACTGGTCTTAGAAGAGCTGGAGCATGAAGAGACTTCTGATTGCCAAGACCCGAGGCATTAACACAGAAATGCAGTGACGTGTGATGGCTAGATGAAAATCCTTCTGGAGTGAAGGTGACAGTCTAAATGTTCCACTGATATTACAAATACACACCTATTATAATGTGCCAGGAATTTAAAAAAAGTTTTAAAGTGTTAACATTACTTCGTTTAGTCCTTAGAAAATTCTACGCAATAGATATTAATATTAACCTTCTTGTACAGGGACAACAATGGCTTTGGGGTCTTGCCCAAGGCATCCTGTTAAGAAATGGCAGAATTAGCAGGCAACCCAGACAGCCTGAGTCTTGAGTCTGACTCTTCATCACCTCACTTTGCTGTCTCAAAGTTCCTTCCAGGCCTGTGGTTGGTGGTCTCCAGTTAGATGTGTTCTTCCCCTTTTGTGGGAAGCTGAGCATGGACACCATGCCCTTACTCCTGGCACAATGGCAAAAGAGCTTGGCCACTTTCCCCTCCCTGCTGGCACGTATCACATGCTTGAGGGAAAAGGAGCTGCTGTCCTTGCCTGGGAGTGAACCTCCTTTCTTGGCTGTTCCCAGTTGGCTGGGAGTCCTTTGAGTTTCAGGATTCCAGTGCCTCCTCCCACATCACAAACATGTTACACTGGAATACCTGTTCTCTTGGTTATGTGCTTGCAAATATCCCTCACTTGGGATGAAGGCGAAAGTCCTACCTTTCGCCTGGTTGGTAATCCTGGCCCTGATGTATGCAGGATCCATGCAGGGCAGTAGGCGCTCCAGAAAAGCATCCCTTTGTGATGGGAACAGATACAGTGACATAATCCCCTGGCATCCAAAGCAGAACAGGCTGTACTTTTTAGAAATAGCATATTCACCTCTCACTCAGTTATTTTAGGGTCCACACACCATGAGCTGTCACCAGGAACCTCCTGAACTTCTGGGGTGACTGAAGGTGTCCAGCGAGGCGACGTCATCCCATGCTCTCGGTACACAAGGTCAGGAGGCTGGAGGCACTCAGGGGCTGCAGCCTATCAGGTCTGTAAATAGCAGCAGCCAGGCTCGTGTTCTCTTCCTTTAGTGCACTTCGGCATTTCTAATCAGCTCCAGAGAGAACGAGACATATTCTCCATGGAGTGAACTCCAGGCCACTCTGGAGGTGAGCTCATGGGAGTTTTTATGATATGTCCAATCATCCAAAAGGAGAATGGGGCTTGCCCTGAGTGTCTGGGGAAGAGCCGTTCTGCCCTTGGTTGCCAAGCTGCTGGCTTTTGGTGTGGGCACTAAGGAGGTATGGTCTGTAGCAGTTTCTTGTGGGTATCCATGTCCCATACCCTCAGGGAACTACAAATATGGGATTAGAATAATGTGGTTTTTTTTTTTTTTTTTTTAGGAAGTTTTTGTCTTGTTGCCCAGGCTGGAGTGCAATGGCGCAATCTCGGCTCACCGTAACCTCTGCCTCCTGGGCTCAAGTGATTCTCCTGCCTCAGCCTTCCGAGTAGCTGGGATTACAGGCATGTGCCACCACACCTGGCTAATATTTTGTACTTTTAGTAGAGATGAGGTTTCACCATGTTGGCCAGGCTGGTCTGAAACTCCTGACCTCAGGTGATCCACCCACCTCGGCATCTCAAAGTACTGGGATTATAGGCATAAGCCACCATGCCAGGCCTAATGTAGGTCTTGATATTGAAACAGGAGTCTGTATGATGGAAGGAAGAGTGGTGGGCATGGGGACAGAGGCAGCCTAGCCCCGCCGCTTTCCTCTGGGCAGCCTTGGGAAGTGCTCTGTTCTCTCCACTGTGCTGCAGACGCTCAACCAGGCACTTTACTTAATTTTGATAGCAGCCTTTCCTGCCAGCCTCACATATCAAATGATATGATGCCTATGAAAGAACAAGAGAAGCCATATAGCACTATTCACATGCACATGGGAGATGCTGTTAATATTTATTTAGTTAGTTGAGTTTAGGTTTATTCTCTTCCTATGTTGCTAACGCCTTCCTGGCTTATTGCCAAAACTCTTCTTTTGTTTGCAGAAAATAAATATGACCCTGCTGGCTCTACCTTGCTCAAAAGAGTATCCATTTATTATTTGCTCTGTTCATTCATTCATTCACGTATTCATCAGATTTGCTTGTGACAGTGGCAGGTCTTGAGAGTGGTAAAGTCTTAGACAATTTTAGAATTCAATAAGGAAGAATGTAAAAATAATTGTAATACAAAGTGAGCAATGTTATAATGGAATCGTGTGCAAAATGTTTCAGAACACACAAAACTTACACACAATGTTCATAGCAGCATTATTCATAATAGTCAAAAGAATGGAAACCACCCAAATGTCTACCAGCTGATGGATGAACGGACGGACAATGTGTTATATCCATACAATGGAATATATTACTCAGCAATTAAAATCAATGAAGTACTGACACATGTATTGTATGGATAAATCTTAAAAACATGCTAAGTGAAAGAAGCCAGCCAAGAAAGACCACATATTGTATGATTCCTTTTATGTGAGCTGTGCAAGTCCGTAGAGACAGAATTCCCTTTATGTGGCAAGTCCACAGAGACATTAAGTAGATGAGTAGGTGCGTGGGGCTGGGGCAGAGAGAGGAGGAGTGATTACTGCTAATGAGAAATGGTTTTTTTAGGGGCCATGAAAATATTTTCAAATTAGATTGTGGTAATAGTTGCATACCCTATAATATACTGAGAACTCTTCAATAGGTGAATTTACTGTATGTGAATTAGATCTCATTAAAGTCTTTAGAAAATGCTGTGGGAATATTGAAGAGTGATTAGTTTTGATCCAGATGTCAGAAAAGTTCAAATTGGAGGAGATATTTGGATCAGCTCTTTTTTTTTTTGAGACGGAGTCTTACTCTGTCACCCAGGCTGGAACTCAGTGGCACGTTCTCAGCTCACTGCCAGCTCCACCTCCCTGGTTCAAGCAATTCTCCTGCCTCAGCCTCCCAAGTAGCTGGGATTACAGACTCCCACCACCACACCCAGCTAATTTTTGTATTTTTAGTAGAGATGGGGTTTCACAATGTTGCCCAGGCTGGTCTCAAACTCCTGACCTTAAGTGATCCGCCTGCTTTGGCCTCTCAAAGTGCTGGGATTACAGGCGTGAGCCACCTCACCCCAGCTCAGCTCTTTTATTTATTTATTTTTTTAAGAGACAGGGTCTTGCTGTGTTGTCCAGGTTGGAGTACAGTGGCTAACACGGGGGTGATCACAGTGCACTACAGCCTTGAACTCCTGGGCTTAAGTGACCCTCTCACCTCAGCTTCCTGAGTAGTTGGGATTACAGGCATGCTTTGCCATGCCCAGCTAATTTTAACATTTTTTTGTAGAGAGGGGATTTGCTGTGTTTTTCAGGTTGGTCTCAACTCCTGGCTTCTGGCCTCAAGGGATTCTCTTGCCTCAGCCTCCCAAAGTACTGGTATTATAGACATGCATCACCATGGCCAGCATTTTTTTTTTTGAGATGGAGTCTTGCTCTGTTGCCCAGGCTGGAGTGCAGTGGCACAATCTCTGCTCACTGCAGCCTCTGCCTCCGGGTTCAAATGATTCTCCTGCCTCAGCCTCTCGAGTAGCTGGGATTACAGGCATCTGCCACCATGCCCGGCTACTTTTTGTATTTTTAGTAGAGATGGGGTTTCACCATGTTGTCCAGGCTTGTCTTGAACTCCTGACCTCAGGGGATCTGCCCACTTCAGCCTCCCAAAGTGCTGGGATTACAGGTGTGAGCCACTGCACCAGGCTACCATGCCCTGCTTTGAATCAGCTTTTGAGAGGCAAATTTGCCAAGTGAAAAGTGTGGGAAAGCATCCTAAACAGACGCAGTACTATCTGGAAGCATGGAGGAAGGAAAAAGAGGGTGCATCTGAGGAAGAGCAGGAAGGTGGGTATGGCTGGAGCGTAGGTGCATACTGGTGGTGAGGGGCAGAAGATGAGGCTGAAGGGAGGGAAGGGGCTGGATTGTGAAAGGCATTTTGTGTGTGCCAAGGAGTTGGTCACTGTCTTGTCAGTAGAGGAAAGTCACTGTAGGGCTTTAGTCACTGATGAGGGTGTCATGATCAGGTTTAAATTGTAGAAGGCAATGAAGATGATGGTTTACAGTGGGGGTGAGTTATGTGGCTTTTGTTGTGGTCCAGGTAGAAAATAATAGTCTTGGATTAATACAGAGTGAAATGGATTGAAAACATTTTTGGGGGACAGAATAGTTAGGACCTGATGGCCAATCATTTTTGAGTGAGAAGAAGGAAAAGGAGGAGAAGGAGGAGAGGGAGGAGAAGGAGGAGGAGGAGTGGGGGAGGAGGGGAATGAGGGGGAAGAGGAGGAGAAAGACATACAGTATTGTAGCTTGGATAATTGGGTGGGTGGTAGTATCTTAGACAAAAGCAGAATACAGCATAGGCGGACAGATTTGGGAATAGAGGCCATGAGTTTAGTTTTAGAGATGTTGAGTTTGAGAATCCTTTGAGATATCCAGGTACAAATGCTCAGAAAGCAGTTGGGAATGATTGTAATCATTACAAATCAGAACAGCAACAAAACCTGCCTACTGTCTATCAGCCACTATGCTAGGTACTTTATATAAATATCTTTATAAGCGCCTCTACAGAAAGATATAGAGCATTATCCCCATTTTATAAATAAACAAAATCGTTGAGAGGCACTCTAGAAAGAGGTACTCCAGAAACAGTGGACATATAGATTCTTTTTCTGAAGATTTAGGGAAAAATTCACCATTAAAGAACAGTCTCCAAGCTCATCAGTGATGGCCTGACTATCACAGGTGGGGAGTTAGTCTGAGCAGTAGACAGTGGGGGCCGTGGTGTGACACTTCTTTTTTTGCCAGGACTGTACTTCCATCACCACCGAATGCTGAGCTCCATAAGAAAACAATTTTGTTAAGTCTCCATACTGAGTTGGTTGTCTTGAGAGACAGTATCCCTGAGACGAAAGGTAGAAGAAGAGACATGAGACAGCTGGAAATACAAAACCTTTCCTTCTGCTTTTGGATCAGTATCTAAAAGAGTCTAGTTAAATGAAGAGCTCCTTCTTTTATTTGGCTAGCTCTTTAAACAGGCAGGTTTTCATTTTCCAAGGCCACCTCTGTGAGCCAGCTCTGCCCACCATGGGGTTGTAAACTTCTGGAGGAGAGACTCTTTGTTTTACTGTGGGGGCCCTCACAGCCCAAAGCCTCATGCCTAGATAAAGTGCTCAAGGCAGATAGTTGGAGAGAATGGGTTGCCAAGACTCTTACACTTTGGTTTTGTGCACTGCAGTTTGCTGGGGTCCACTGCAGTGTACCTACCTCTGTACAGGGGCTTTGCTGCCCAGTTGCCTGGGGCAATGATATTGGGGATACGCTCTATGTAATATGCTTGCCAAGGTCCCAATTCAATTAGGTGATTATACTTTCATTGTTTGTGCCAAGATTCCCTGCTGTGAGTGAATCCCATTAGTACCAGCTTAGCACATGTAGGAGGCCCTCAATAAATGTTTGCTGGATTGAAATGAAAGCTTGAATATACTTGAGGAGTGACTTAAGTCCTTGGCTGACCTCAGCTAGTGAGAGCCCTTGGATGAAGTATAGAAGAGTGAAGATGGAATTTTACATTTCACAATGCCCTCTGAAACCTTCCATAATCCTCCTGTACTTCAGCTTTACTTCAAATTGATTCAACTTCAAGGGAAAGATGGGATTTGAGAAGGGAGAGTAAATCCTTCAAGAACAACTTTTCCCCAAAGTAATACTTCTTTTCTAGGTATTGTGACGGCCTCTAAGAAAAATATAAATTGAATCTGGCCAAGACAGTGACCTGGAGGAAAGCAGATAGAGAAAGGGAGACATTTGTGGAGTAAGTTTTGACATGAGCTAAGAGGGCTGAGAGGAGCAGGAGCCAGGGGAGAGGGTTCTAGAGGTAGAAGGCTGTGGAGGGGGCATCTTCCATTCTCCATTCTCCTAAGACACTGTGCCTTGTGGCTTTGTCTCATAGCCCTAGCCACCCACATGTCATAGCTGGCAGACCTTTCAGACTGACTAAAATCTAGTACCCTTTGATACAGAGCAGAAAAACCCACTACTGTATTTGAAAAAGAAAAAAACGCTTTTTCAGGGATCAGAAAAGACTTCTCTAGTTACATCTTAGTTCCCTGATGATCTGAGTTGGCCAGACAAGGAGTTGAGGAGGTGGTAAGTGGCAATTCAGAGAGTTTCAGCCTGAGACCTCATCTCTCCTTGCGCTTTCTTCTCCATAGTCTGCTCTGATGTTTTTTTTTCTCTATTTCTGTCTTTGTGTTATAGCATAATACGTCTTGGACAATTGTATGGCCTTTCTGTTGCTGCTGTGACAAAGGAGCACTAACTTGGTGGCTTAAAATAATACCCATTAATGATCTCATGGTTCTGTGGGTCAGGAGTCAAAGTGGGCTCCGCTGGGCTTTGCTCAGGAGCTCACGAGGCTGAAATCAAGACGTTGGCTGGCTGGGCTCTTACCTGGAGGTTCTGGGGATTCCTCCTCCTCCTCCTCCTCCTTTTCTTTTTCTTCTTCTTCTTCCTCTTCTTCTTCTTCTTCCTCTTCCTCTTCCTCTTCTTCTTCTCAGGGGCTCAACGAAGCTGAAATCAAGACGTTGGCTGGCTGAGCTCTTACCTGGAGGCTCTGGGGAATCTTCTCCTTCTCCTCCTCCTCCTCCTCCTCCCTCCTCCTCCCTCCTCCTCCTCCCTCCTCCTCCTCCCTCCTCCTCCCTCCTCCTCCCTCCTCCTCCTCTTCCCTCCTCCTCCCTCCTCCTCCTCCCTCCTCCACCTCCCTCCTCCTCCTCTTCCCTCCTCCTCTTCCCTCCTCCTCCTGTTCCTCCTCCTCCTCCTTCTTCTTCCTTTCTTCTTCCTCTTCCTCTTCTTCTTCCCCCCTTCCCCTTTCCTCCCTCCCTTCCTCCTCCTCCCCTTCCTCCTCCTCCTCCTCCTCTTCCTCTCCTTCTCCTTCTCCCTCTCCTTCTCCTTCTTCTTCTTTTTAATAAAGACATGGTCTTGCCATGTTGCCCAGGCTGGTCTCAGCTCCTGGGCTCAAGTGATCCTTCTGCTTCAGCCTCCCAAAGTGCTGGGATTACAGGCATGAGCCATTTCGCCCAGCTGGAATAAGCTTCTAGGCTCCCTGAAGTTGGCAGAATTCAGTGCCTTGTGGTTGTAGGACTGAGATCCCTGTTTCCTTGCCAGCTGTCAGCCCTGTGGCTCTCTGTTCCCAGGGGCTGCCTGCATTCCTTCTCATCTGGTCTCCTTCATCTTCAAGCCAGTGATGGCACAGCAAGTCCTTCTCATGCCTCAATCCCTCTGACTTCTCCCACCTTCCTCTTCTGCCACAAGCTGGAGAAAGTTCCCAGCCTTTAGGGGCCCATGTGACAAGATTAGACTCACCTGGATGATCTTCCCTTTTGAAAGTCAACGGTGCCTTATAACATGACACATTGCAATGTGTCTCAAACTTTTGGCCTCAAGCGATCCTCCTGTCTTAGCCTCCCAAAGCACTGTGATTACAGGCATGGGCCATCGTGCCTGGACACATGTTGTGATATTTCATCACATTTCTGAGTTTCAGGCACTAGGGTGTGGAATCTTGGGGGCTGTTCCTAGAAATCCTGCCAACGACAGCAATCACTGGATGTGATGGATCAGATGGAACGGGTTGCCTGTGAAGAGATGTCCATATGAGCCACAGCCATTGGAAGGAAAACACAAGACTCATCTGCGTTCATTTGGTGACTGTGTCGAACCATTTGCCCTAACACAGGGCCCCATTTTAAGCACTTGCTTGGTTTCGCAACTTCAGGAGAGCTTGGTATGTCTTTCAAACTTTAAAAGAGTGATTGGTCCAGAGGTGGATATTCCTTCTTCCTGGATTATTTACTTATTTATGACTTGTATTATGTTAAGCATTCAGCTCTCTTCTTAACCTTGTTTTTGCTAAATAACTTTATTTTTTATATTGTTTTTGCTCAGTGTAAGTAATGTTATGGAAAGTTAATTATTTTTAGTCAAACAGAATGAAACTGAAGGCAATAAACAGAATGCCTTTTAGTCAAACAGAATGAAACAGAAGGCAATAAAATTCAGGAAAGAGGCCCATTTCACATACCTGTGGCCTTGGCCAGATGCGGTGGCTCCTGCCTGTAATCCCAGCACTTTGGGAGGCTGAGGTGGGCGGATCACCTGAGGTCAGGAGTTCGAGACCAGCCTGGCCAACGTGGTGAAACCCTATTTCTACTGAAAATACAAAAATTAGCCAGGCATGGTGGCAGGTGCCTGTAGTCCCAGCTACTCGGGAGGCTGAGGCAGGAGACTCACTTGAACCTGGGAAGTGGAGGTTGCAGTGAGCTGAGATTGTGTCACTGCACTCCAGCTGGGGTAACAGAGCAAGACTCTGTCTCAAAATAAATAAATAAATAAATAAATAAATAAATAAATAAATAAATAAACAAACAAACCTGTGGCCTTGTCTCAATCACTAAGTGTCAGTAAACAGCTTCCAAAGCATGTGGAACACCGTGTGCTGGGCTGAGGACAGAGCACTGGGACACCCGCAGAAGGCTGTGGCTCTCGGCTGCACAGTCACATCATATTAATGCCTCACTAGACCCAACTTTTCAAGCCCTTGTCCCTACATGTTATGCACTTGGTGAAGGGAGAGACTGATGCCAGTTTCCCAAGAGGGAAAGAAAACAACTGGAAAAAAGGAAATGGCAGATTGTCAATGAGATAGCTTTTGTTTCAATTTTCCCTCCTTTGTTTTCCTTTGAAGCCCCGGTGAATTACTGTGCTTTCCCTTTTGGTGTTTTGGTCCACAGATCTGTACATTAACCTGAACTCCCCTGTTATGTTTTTTTCCCTTAATACTCATCTGGAAAATACCCCTACACTTGACTGCCTGGAGAGGTGTGAGACCCACTGTCCACTTCTAGATTGAATGCCTAGGAGGACTGGTATGGGCCTGTGGCTGGAGGCCCAGACCGGATGCCGGGAAAGCGGAGGCCCCTTCCCAGGCCTGTGCACCACGCCTCTGCAGTGACTCGAGGTCTCCGTTAAACTGCACTGGGCTTCAGTGTGCTCATGTGATAAGTGGAAATAGTAAAAGGTCAGCCTTTGTCACATTGGAATCCCAGCTCTGCCATGATCTCACCAGGTGACCTTGGGCTCAATCGGTATTCTTGTCCCTGAGCCTTAGTTTCTCTTCTGTGCTCTGGGGAAATGGATATGTACCTGGTCATGTGAGAAGCCAGCCGACGGCAAATATCATATAAAGTTTTGCGTTTCAGCCTTGGTCAACCTCCAAGGGCAGGCAGGATGTGACCCATGACCCAGGGACGTGGGGCGGGGAGGGGGGCTGGGCAGGAGTGGACAGGGGCCAGTTGTGGTGTCAAGGATGAGCCATTGGGCTCTGTTCCTGTTTCCTGATGGATCTGGGCAATACAGGGGGACCCTGTGTTCAGGCCTGTGTGTTTCCTGGCACCAGCAGGCCTGTGGAGGAGAGTGGCTGCCAGAGCAGAAAGGAGTGACACCCACAGCCCTGGGCAGGGGGACAGGCCCAGCGGTTGGGAGGAAAACGCTCTTTAATAGGGCTGCTACCTGGGGATTTTGAGGTCTTTGAGTGGGATGCGAGTCAACTCTAGTACCCTGTCCTGGTACTTTCCTCAGTTTTTTTTTTTTTTTTTCATTTTCTTTTCTCTTCTTTATTTTTTTTTTTTGTTGATTTGGCAGGTGAGTTGTTACACACTCCTTAGATTCTGACTTCCCTGGCTAGCGTCCAGCTTTTTCTCAAATTTTATTTGTGCATTTTTACTTTGAGTCCTGGTGGCCCTGATAAAAAATGTTAACAGTGTTTTTTTATCTCACTGTTAAAATATAATGTATATATGTATGTATATATAAATGTATATATAATATACATTGTATTTTAACAGTGAGCTAAAAGAACACCGGACTTGGAATCAGACCAACTGGTCCTGAAATTAAGATTTGATTTTACCAGTTCCATGACCTTGGCTAATTAATTGACTTAACTTCTGTGCCTCAGTGTTCCGGTCTCTAAAATGGGCATAATAATATCTGCCCTGACACCCTCTCTGGTTTGCTGTGAAGTGTACATACAGGCCAGGCATCGTGGCTCATGCCTATAATCCCAGCAATTTGGGAAGCCGAGGCAGGTGGATCACTTGAGGCTAGGAGTTCAAGACCAGCCTGGCCAACATGGCAAAACCCCGTCTCTACTAAAAATACAAAAATTAGCCGGGTGTGATGGTGCATGCCTGAAATCCCAGCTACTCAAGAGGCTGAGACATGAGAATCGCTTGGATCCGGGAGGTGGAGGTTGCAGTGAGCTGAGATGGCACCACTGCTCTCCAGCCTGGGTGACAGAATGAGACTGTCTTAAAAAAAAAAAGCGTATATGCATCACAATACTTGGGTGTATTTTGTAGGCCTTAAAATGCATGCTGTCACAATTTGGCTTTTGTTTTCCTGTGGGTAATTTTAAGGATGAGCTAAATGAAAGAGGCAGTTGGGTCTGGATGTGGAAAGATCCTTGGCACCCTGTCTTGTCGGGGAACAAGGTCAAGTGCATGAGGAGCTGGGATCCATGAGACCCGTTGGCCGCCCCCCACCTCCGATTTCTCGTACTAATGGATGTCTATGTTTCCACTCAGAATTCTCCTTCATTTGTCAGGTACAAGGCCAAGATACCAAAATAGCACTTGTGTAGGACTGAAACTATTACTGCTCAATTGTTTCTGGGCCTTATTTTTTTCACACAGCTCCACCACTCTCAAAGTGTCTGTGGACGTGAGGAGGATGTAACACAGACCGAGTGACGGTGCTCAGAAACCATCCAAACATTACGCATCGAGACAAGAATTTTAGAGATGTTTCAGGGAGTGGGCGCGCGTCCCGACTTCCCTGGCAAGCCGACTGCCCAATGCTGCAACATCAGTGAGGGCGCAGACCTTCTCTGAATGCTGAGGGTCACCAGCTTGTGCAGGAAAGGTAGGCTAAGAGGGCAGATGTTGAACTTTAAAGGGAGCATTTAGAATACCAGCCTGTACATGCAGGTGGATGCCATCGTTTAGCAGTTAGAAATTCATCAGTTACACTAAGCAGCAAACTTTTTCATAGATATAGAGGGGTTTTCTAATAGACATGGCCATTGAGTTTCATGTGCTTGAAAGAACTGCATCTAAATCATGCTGGAAACACTGAAAATGTCACTTTGAGAGGACACAGTGACCCTGCAGGACAGGCTTAGACTTTAGAGCCAACCCCTCTACTCCATTCCAGCATTTCTTGTTGTGTAATCCTCAACAAGTCCTAACCTTCTAGGTGTCAGTCGCCTCATCTTCATAGCGGGAGAAATTATACTGAACTTAAAGGGTTGTTGTAAGGAGTTAAGATAATGTGTGAAAATAGCTGAGCCCAGGCCCAGTGGTGGTAAGAATTCTACCTGGAATCTTTTGTTATTAAAAAAGTAAAACAGTACATATGGTGTTTAGGATTTAGCATTATAAGCTCTTGTCAGAATTTTTTCCCTTCTTATATGGAAGATGATGGACAGACTCAGTTGAACTTCTGTAATTGTGTTTACTGGGTATCAGAGCTGATTTCCCCTTGTGGGGCGGTTATCTTAGAAATCAAACTTAATAAAAATAGTAGAATTTGTGATCTGTGCCAGGAAGTGGGCTGCATATTCTACATGTATAAACAATCAATATTCCAAACAACCTTAGGTCATTGTCCCCACTTTGAAGATGAGGGCACTGAATCTGGAAGAGTTTGGGTCACCTGGCCAAGGCCACACAGAGATGTGAATGGAGGTCTTTAGGATAGCAGAGACCACATTCTTAGTCACTAAAGTACACTGAGTTCACTCAAAAGCAGATTGTTACTGTAACCTCATATCTCAGAGTGGTTAAGGTTGTTATGGTTACACAGGGCATAGGGGAAGGCTTTGGGGGGATGGCAAGGGGAGCGAGAACTGTTGGTTTTGTGGGACACAGCCATGGTCATTTTGCTGCTTGTCTCCCAGTGCTCAGTGGCCACCGACCTCAGCAGATGCCCTGTCCTGGAACCCCCTTCCTCCCATTTAGTGCATGTTAATCTCCAAACCCACCATCTCTTGCCTCACTTTTGGGGTGTCATCTTGCTCTTTGAGCCTGAATGAGCTCCAGTTATCTTGAAGCCAAGCTCCAGTCTGGGGAGGGTGCGTGCAGAGCCCTCTGCTCCCCTCCTCATCTTCCACCTCCCTTCAGTCTCTCTAAAATATACACCCTTGGGTCACCCGCACCTGTGCTCCTACCCATGTGCACTGGCACCATGCCCGTGCTAGACTGTGGCCAGTCCAGCAGGCTATGGGGGAAAAGACGAGGCAGTTCTGGGGCAGGAACATGGTGGCTGGTGCTGGCTCAGGACACAGCACTGCTCAATGGAAAGGCCATGGGCTTGTTACCCACTCCTGTATTCTTTCATCTATTCAGTAGTTTTTAAAATTGAATACCAGGTGGTGGGAACACAACAAATAATCTGATACAACCCTGCTCTGAAGAACTTGGAGTTTACTAGTGGAGACAGACTGAGAAATGAAGAATTAGAATTCAGTGGGACTGGTCTGGGTGGCTGCATCTACTGAGTAACCTGTGTGTACAAGGGCAGGGAGGAGGGAGAGCGGAGGAAGTGGAGTTTCAGGAGGAAGGAGGAGCTCATATAAAGGTTCAGAGGCGAGAGGGAACTGGTGCTTTCAAAGAAATACACACACAGCAGCATGACTGGAGCATACTGTGTGGGGAGAAATGGCAAAACTACATCTCATTCTGATAGACTTGTCAGCCACGGCCCTGACTCAAACTCAAATGAAACATTGAGACAGAACAGCCAGTCCTTACACATGTGTGGACATTGTTAAAATAAGACAGGAGGGGCTGGGGACACACCTCGGGGCCAGCAAGGATAGGAGGGTGTTGCTGCTGCCACTCTGGCACTGAAGGGGACAGGGGAGGGCACGGTTATTAACATCCAGGAAAAGCTGCAGCTGCACGTGAAGAGGCTGCATGTAGGAGCTACGGGTAGGATTTTGGTAAAAGCTCACAGTCACTGCTAGCCCCCTGCCCAGTGGGGAGAGTCAGAGGAGGATGGGGAAGGATCTAGAGTATATCTGGACGGATCAGAAAATTCCTGGCGTGGTAGACATCCTCATACTCCCCCAGCTCCCATTAATCGTCTCTATCACAGACCACAAATATGCTACAAGGAGTTGTGACAGCATGCAGCTGAAATACACAACGAAGGGGTAACTGTAAATTCAAAAATACAATCCAGACCACAGAAAACATAAACTAAAGGTCAAGCAGGGAGAAGGGGAGAAGGCTGGACAATAAAACAAAAATGTGAGATCATTTGGACTTACATAGTTGCCATTATTGAGCCAGAAATATGATGCTGAGCTTCCTGGTGGCCAAGTTTTAAAGGAATATGCGGTCACTCATATAGTTTTCCTTGTCAAAGAAGTGAAAGTATACCAATTTGTATTGGAAACCAGACTTTCCCTAGACCTCAGCATGAAGAGGAATTTTCTCTGCAGGGCAGAATCATTTTAACAGGCTGTTGACCCTAAGAAAGTTCCTTTAGAATATTCAGGTCTAGGCCACACATCTGGCTTGTGTCTGTGTTGTTCACTGGTAGTGCTTCCTGATGGTGTCCAAACACTGCCTCTCTCCCATGATTGCATGTTTCTCAAGATGGGGGACCATGCTTTTCTACCTGGGTGTGTCTTTTCTACCTCTCATTATGGCAGTATTTTGAAATTAAATCTGGTAAAAACATTTTGAGTGTCATATTTTTTTCTGGCATTGCAGAAATAATTTATTAGGGACTGTGAGGAATAATGAGACCAAGCACAGCTGCATCCATGACCCTCTCAACAACCCTCTGGAGAGCGGGTGCCCTAGGGGTTGGAGGTACAGGGTCAGCGTCTATGTGGTAGGTGTTTCTAAGGACTGTAACATCCTGGAGCTGTGTAATGAGATGGAAGGGAACAATGACAATGCATCCCATATCTCAGTTCAACCTTAGTGAAATACTGTTTAGACCAATGACGTTTAGCATTTGGGGGTCAAAAACTCTCTTAAAATATGATAAAAACTAAGGACTCTTTCTTTCCACAGAAGAAAGCAAAAACACACAGTTTTGGATATAGTTTCAGGCAGACCACAAACTTCTCAGAGCCCTACCGTGGGCTCATTAAGGATCCACGGACCCCATGTTAGAATCTGTGGCTTAACCTATGGTCCTCACAACATTTCGTACAAGGGATTTTTCTTCTGGGGTTTCTGTGGCCTTGTTAGCGATAGAAACAAAGTTATATCCCAGGTATCAAGTACATCCCATAGGGGTTGGGAGAGGTGGGAAAATTACATAATCAGCCTCTTACTTCCCTCACCTTGCACAAATATTCTACGGATAAGACGAAACAATTATAACACATGGAATATTATTCAGCAAGAAAAAGGAAGGAAATTCCGACACATGCTACAACATGGATGAAAGTTGAGAACCTCAAGCTGAGTGAAATAAGCCAGTCACAAGAATACAAATACCATATGCTCCTTATATGAGGTACCTAGAGAAGTCAAATTCATAGACATAGAAAGTAGAGGATTGTTGTCAGGGGGTGAGAGGAACAGCTCTGGAATTAATGTTTAAGGGGTATAGAATTTTAGTTTTGCAAGACAAAAAGGGTTCTGGAGATTGGCTGCACAACAATTAAATAGAATTAACGTCACTGAACTCTATATCCAAAAATGATTAAGATGGTAAATTTTATATTATGTGTATTTTACCACAGTTAACACATACAGACATACCACATACAAGAGTTTAAAACAACAAAGCCGAGCTGGACATGATGGCTCATGCCTGTAATCCCAGCACTTTGGGAGGTAGATTGCTTGAGCTCAGGACTTTGAGACCAGCTTGAGCAATATGCCAAAACTGTCTCTACAAAAAATTAGCTGGGCATGGTGGTTCACACATGTGGTCCCAGCTACTCGGGAGGCTGAGGTGGAAGGATTGCTTGAGCCCAGGAAATTGAGGCTGTAGTGAGCCGAGATCACACCACTGCACTCCTGCCTGGGAGACAGAGTGAGACCCTGTCTCAAAACAACAAAAACAACTCAAAACAATTTAAAAAACCCAAAACAATGAAGCCTGAAGAATGCAGCTTGCCCAGCAGGGGAGTGTGTGGAGTGAGGAGGCGCAGCCCCATTGCACCTTGGCGCATTGTGGCCTGACCCAAAGCCATGAGTCTCTGGGGAGCCAGCTACTTCCCCTGCAGGGCAGGCTCCTGGAGCTGGGACCAGTGGCGGTGGCACTGAGAACCAGCACCAGCTACACCTTGAGTAGCTTTGGAATGGTTCCGCTTGGGTCTTTGAGCTTGTTGTTGGAGCACTTTCCGTTTCTACACTCAATCTTGTTATTGACATATACTTTTCCTGTAAGAGAATGACTTGTGACGATCTTCTAGCTTGTGACGATCTTCTAGAACGCTATTCAATTACAAAGAAAAACTGTGGCCTCATGTATGATTCATCATGCAGGAACTCTTCATTTGATAGGACCCATCTTTCTTATAACAGGAAGTAAATACGTGTTGCTAAGCTACTATGTCCACCAAAAGAAAAAAAACCATATAGTAGATTCCACTGTACTCTTTGTGCTCTGTGAGAGTTAATGATTCCTCTATGTTAATTCAGCTCTTTCATTCTTGACCTCTTTTACCTAAAGTTAATTAGAGTTTAGCCATAATGTACTTAGTGTAAACAGAAAAAAAAAAGGCCTGAATCATAATTTCCCATGAGAAAAGAATGGGCTTTCTTAAACTTTCTCAAAGGAATTTAAAAAGCATTTATTGGTTCAGATTTTTAGTTCTGTGTCTGTTTATCTGCCAGTCTATTTGTCTATCTACCTAAGTATCTATCTATGTCTATCTATATTCCTATTGATGGTTCAGGGACCTTGCAAGCATCTGATTTAATCTTATTATTGCAAAGGAAAGAGATACAGACTGCACATGTAAGTTTTAGGAATTGCAAGTACCTCTTTTGAGCCACTGGGGTTGAGGCATCAGTTCTCTACCACTGAGAAGAATCAGGCAGATAGAGACCATTTTATGACATAGATTAAGGGGTTTAGGTCAGAGGTCAGGAAGGACTATGTGTCAGGCCATTTCCCTAAGAGAGATGTCAAAATGAAAATGAATATTATTGCCTATATCAGATGTCCTGAACTTCAGGGCAATGAGAGGGTCCTGATCAATGGTATTGTTCTGTCTGTATACTACTTTACATGAGCTCAAATATGCACACACAAGGGTGAGGAAGGGGCCATTTAAGTGGACCTGGCAATTAGGCCTATGACTCAGTCCAAGTTCCCACAAGAAGATGGGATGGGGGTATAGGAATCTGCTGGCCCCACAATTGAGCTCTCTCACAGGCTCTCAGTGTAATCTCACTCTGCTGAGTGTGAGTCTAACTGTTTTGATCCCCACACAGCATGGCTCCTACATGCGAGTCATCATCTTCATCTAATGCTTGGTGATTAATTTCAATTCCAGTGTAAGCGCTGGCTACGCTGAGCTTCCTGAGAGAGGAGATGTCCATCTCCAACGTGGTTCACAGTTATGGGTTTGCCCAGTCTAACAGGGGTCATAAAGATCTGAGAGAGAAAAAAAAAATCGTGAAGCTGTGGCATTAAGTACTAAAATGGTTGCTAAATTTACCTTCCCACTAGCAGTGTAGAAGTGTCCCCTGATCGCCGCATCCATGCCAACATCTACTGTTTTTTGATTTTTTGATTATGGCCATTCTTGCAGGAGTAAGGTGCTATCACATTGTGGTTTCGATTTGCATTTCCCTAATCATTAGTGATGTTGAGCATTTTTTCATATGTTTGTTGGCCATTTGTACATCTCCTTTTGAGAATTGTCTATTCATGTCCTTAGCCCACTTTTTGACAGGATCGTTTGTTTTTTTCTTACTGATTTGCTCAGGTGATAGGTGCACCAGGATCTCACAAATCACCACTGAAGAACTTACTCATGTAACCAAATACCACCTGTACCCCAATACATTTATTGTTATAGAACAATAAATAAAGTAATAATAAAAAGATTGTTAAGGAGATACATCAGATATGTATAAGATTTTTTTTTTTTTTTTTTGAAACTGAGTTTCGCTCTTGTTGCCCAGGCTGGAGTGCAACGGCACAATCTCAGCTCACTGCAACCTCCACCTCCCAGGTTCAAGCGATTCTCCTGCCTCAGCCTCCCAAGTAGCTGGGATTACAGGCATGTGACACCACGCCTGGCTAATTTTGTATTTTTAGTAGAGACGGGGTTTCACCATGTTAGTCAGGCTGGTCTCAAACTCCCAACCTCAGGTGATCTGCCCGCCTCGGCCTCCCAAAGTGCTGGGATTACAGGCATGAGACACCACACCCAGTTAAATATGTATAAGATTTTAGAAAAGATTGAAATGGCTTTTGACTTGTGACTGGAAGACTCAGACTATGAGTATATGCCTATGAATTTTAATGTGTTCTAACTTCCTGCCAAAAAGGTACAGATTCCTGATGAAAAGATATTTCCAAAACTAATTTCAACTCTACATGTTTTCACCAATAGGCTACCTTCTGACCCTAACTCCCATGGAAATTATGATGGTTAAGAGCATGAACTTTGAGTCAGATATCAGATTCCAAATCCCAGCTCCACCGATAACATATTAATTCTACTAAGCCTCAGTTTCCTCAAATGTAACAATAGTTCTTACCTAATAGGGTAATTTTGTGGATTAGATGAGACAATCCCTGTTGTAGCATTTAGCACCTGCATTTAATAAGCAATGCAATAGATGTTTACTCTGATTATTCAGGAAGCAAAAGCAATCCGATGTATTGGCTCTATGCCACTGATTTGTGGGAAGAACAAAAGACTGGTTCTGTGCTCTGGATCCAAAGCAATGCAAAAGTTTTAAAAACAAATTTGTTTCTCGTTTTTACTCTTTTGTCTGTTGTGTTTTATATCTCTAACTTCTGAACTATTCAGATATACATATTACATATGCAACTATTCATTCCATGTACTTGGTGAATATTTCTTGAGCATCTGCTATGTGCCAAGCCAGGTGCTGGTTATGCAGAGGCAAGACACAGTCCCTGAATAGTGGGAGGAAACAGACACATAAATGACAGTCACAAGCTAGCCTAGAAAATGGAATGATAATGGGCACCTGAAAGAACTTATGTGCCAAAAGTAGTGACTGGGTTGGGGAGGGCTCCTGGCATGAGAAAGGCATGGAAGTGAGAAACAGCAGGGTCATTGGGCAACCATGGGGAATTCACTTTGCCAGAATGGAATGTGTAAATCTGGGAATGGTGGGCAAATAGCCTAGAAAGAAAGGCTGATCATGGAGACTTTGACCTCCAGCCTGGAGGCCATGGGATACTGTTGATTGAATATATATTTTCATTGGAGGAGAAAAGAATTATAGGTTAACTCAGCAGGACTTGTGACTGCTGGGAGTGGGAAGTGAGGGGAAGGGGAAGTCCAGGATGACTTCCAGGTATCTTGATTAGGCAACTGAGTGGATGGGGGTGTCACTAATTTGGGGGATTTTTTTAGAATAAAAGAGGAAGAGAGCAGGATTTGAAAGTGGAAGATGATACGCTACTTCTGAAAAAAAAATTTAGCTAGATACAGAATTTATAATGTAGGAATATGATACAAATGTACTTCTATTTTATTACATCTGGAATTCAGTAATCAAATAAATTATTTGTGATGACTAAATCCTCAGAAAGCATGTCTAAACTGGAAGTTGTACAGTCAAAGATTCTCAGCCAGGACCAAGCAACATCTGAGCCCAAATTACCTTTATAATTTAAGACAGGAAGGAAGAGAATTTTAAAAGATTGAGGAGGGAGACTGGATAAAGGAAAAACACAAAAATAATAATGATAACGCTAATACAATGTTTAAAACCCCACTGCTTTCAGATACCAGTTTCTACCTCTTCCCTGACATTTCATTAATTGTATTTCAATCTCTTTTTTCCACTATCCTCAGATGGAGATTCCAGAAAAAGTGGTAAATAGCAAAAAGTAAAAAATAAAGCCAGTAGAAGAAAGAAGGAGAAATAGGGAATTGGATAGTCCACAAACTGATAATTCACCCACTTAAGTCAGACAGATCTTGGAATATCAAGTAAGTGAGAGTGGGAGAAATTAAGCACAAATTTGGGGATATGTCCACAAGATTAGTGAATCTGTGGACTTCAAATCCTCATGCTTACTTGCGTGGGTTAAACAGCCTCAAATGCTTACTTGTTTTTGGAGTTTAATCTCTTTGAGATTTAGTCATCTTATTTTGGAGGGTTTTGATAGTAGTGAGAAACGGTGTTTGGTTTCTGCTCCAAATCTAGTTAAATAAGAAATTGAAAGTGGGAAGGAGAAGGTGCATACAGTTTCCTTTGCTGAAAATGGATCAGTAGTATCATCCTAGCATACAAAGGACTTCTTAGGGTTATCATTTGATGAGGTGCCCAGGGAGAGTGCTGATGTCAGCTGGGAGAGGGCCGTGGGTGGGTGTCCCCCGGCTGACTTCCTCTCTTTCCTCTCTCTGCCAAGGCTCTGCCGTCCAAACCTGTAATCCCGCCCAGGCAATTCCAGTTCTGGGTGTTTCTTAAGCAAATAGAGTAAACCATGCCAGCATTAGGGGTTGCCACCTCTTAGAAGTTGTATTCCAGGGTAAGTACTCATGACTTCTCATGACTCAGTCTCATCAGTTTCTTCTATGCTTTCAATTTCTTTCTCTTCCAGCTTCTTAAACACTTATATCTGTATGTACATCTATATGTGCAAATAGCACCTATAATATGCCGTCATGTTTTCTAATGATCTCCTTGGTGAAGTGTAGCACTTTCTTTCTTTCTTATTTTTCTAGAGACGGGATCAGGCTAGTCTCAAACTCCTGGCTTCAAGTGATCCTCCCACCTTGGCTTCCCAAAGTGTTGTGATTACAGGTGTAAGCCATTGCACAGGGCCTCAGTGTAGCAATTTCTTATTGGCTGTCACATTTTCTAGTAGTTTCTCAAACCTATATTGTACTGTTCAACTATATGGGAAGCTTTCGATGATGGGAAAAAAATCTGTCAGCTGTTCCCCGTATAAGCATCTTCTCCACCTTCCTCTCCCTGCCCCTGAACCTGAGTCCAGCACACGGCAGGCAGGTGTGTAACAAATGCTTGTGAATTGTGAGACAGTGTCTCTGATATGAACATCTGCAAAGCCTCCAATAGGGAGGGGGAAAAAATCATGAATCTTAAAGTCAGCTGATAAAAAAAGAAGAAAAGAAAAATTGTATGTTAAAGTGCAGAACATAAGGTTTCTACACAAAATGAAAATAAGTATTGGCCGGGCGCGGTGGCTCATGCCTGTAATCCCAGCACTTTGGGAGGCCGAGGTGGGCGGATCACAAGGTAGAGAGATCGAGATCACCCTGGCCGACGTGGTGAAACCCCATCTCTACTAAAAAAATACAAAAAAAGCCGGGCATGGTGGCAGGCGCCTGTAATCACAGCTGCTTGAGAGGCTGAGTCAGGAGAATCACTTGAACCCGGGAGGTGGTGGTTGCAGTGAGCCAAGATCGTGCCATTGCACTCCAGCCCGGGCAAAAAGAGTGAAACTGTGCCCCCCTCCAAAAAAGAAAAAAGAAAACAAGTATCTCTCCCTTAAAGGAGGCCGTCTCAATATTTTTAGAAAGGATAATAATAGTAATAAGTGCCTGCCATGTGTCAGGCACTGTTCTAGGCACTTTACATGTATCATTGTATTTGATGCTTGAATAGTCCCTTGCTTATTATCTTCATTTTACAGATGAAGGAACTGAAGCACGAAAAGGTGAAATAACTTGCCCAACTTTGGAGTTAGATTTCATACTTTGGCAGTTTGACTCCAAAATATACACTTCTACCTTTGTGTCCCATTTAAATCTGTTTCTCCCTACAAGGTCATTCTCCTGTGCTTTTCTTCTAGAAGCTTTATTATTTTAGGGTACATGAAGATCTATACCATCAGGAGTAGATTTTTGTGTCTGGTGTAAGGTCAAAATTAATTTTTCTCTTGTGAATCTCCAATTGACGGCACGCCATTTATTGAAAACTGCTGCTCTTTTCCTAGTGGGCTATAGTGCCACCTTTGTCAGGTGAGTCAGGTTTTCGATTCTCTATTCTGTTCTATTCTATTGCTCTACTTATCTTTGTGCCAAAATTGCATTGTCTTAATTATTATAGTTTCATGTTTCTTGACATCTAGAAGTATAAGTCTTTCAACTTTTTTCTTTATTTTCAAGATTGCCTTCACCGCCCTTGGCCATTTGTATTTCCATAAAAATTTTAGAATTATTTTGCCAATTTACACACAAACAAACACATAATCCTGCTGAGAGTTTTTACTGGGAGTACCTTGAATCTATAGATTGATTTGGGACGAATTGGCATCTTAATTTTTTTGAGTCCATGGACATGGTATATCCCTTTGTTTATTTTAGGTCTTTATTAACTTCTCCCAATAATGTTTTATATTAATAGCTTTCTGTGTAGATGTCTTGTTCATATGTTGTTAGAATTATTTTAGGTATTCAGTTTTTTGAATGAGATTATAATCATTATCATCTGAAAACTTTCATTTTCTAATTGTTTGTCGTGGTATAGAGGAGTTTATTGATCTTGTAAGTAGGGATCTTGCTTTTCACTTAATAATTCTAATTGTGGAGTGTTTCAGATTACCCATATACACAATCATATGATTTACAAATAATGATAGTTTTATTTCTTTTTTCCATTAACTAAAACTTTTATTTATTTATTTTTTAATTTATAGGCATTCCAGAACAATGTTAGAAGTAGTGATAGTGGGCATTCTTATTTTATTCCCAACTTTTGGAGGAAAAATTTGTTATTACATGTGAATATAATTCATTGTAATATGAATTACATTGATTGATTTTTTGCACAACTTTTCAGTTGTGGTATAATATACCTAATACAAAAAATTTACCATCGTAATCATTTTTAGGTGTACAAATTAGTGGCATAAAGTACATTCTCATTGTTGTGCAACCATCACCATGATCCATTTCCAGAACATTTTTATCATTTCTTTTTTTTTTTGAGATGGAGTCTCGCTTTGTAGCCCAGGCTGGAGTTCAGTGGCACGATCTCGGCTCACTACAACCTCTGCCTCCTGGGTTCTAGTGATTCTTCTGCCTCAGCTTCCCAAGTAGCTGGGATTACAGGTGCGCACCACCACGCCCAGCTAATTTTTGTATTTTTAGTAGAGACAGGGTTTTGCCATGTTGGCCAGACTGGTCTTGAACTCCTGACCTCAGGTGATCCACCCGTCTCAGCCTCCCAAAGTGTTAGGATTACAGGCGTGAGCCATTGTGCCCAGCCCATTTTCATCATTTCAAAAGATATTCTGTGCTTATTAAACAATAAACGCCTATTCCTCCCTCCCCCTACCCACTGGTAACCTGTAGTGCGATTTCTTTCTCTCAGAATTTGACTACACAAGGTATCTCATATAAATGAAGTCATACAATATTTGGGGGTTTTTTCTGGTTTATTTCACTAAGCATAATGTCATCAAGGTGCATCCATGTTGTAGCATTATTAGAACTTCATCTTTTTTAAGGCTGAATAATATTTCATTGTACATATATACCACATTTTGTTTATCCATCCATCTATTGTGAACATTTGGGTTGTTTCCACCTTTTAGCAATTGTGAATAATGGTGCAATGAACATGGGTGTACAAGTGTCTTAGTCTGTTTTCAGCTGCTATAACAGAACACCAGAGACCCGGTGATTTATAAAGAACAAAAATTTATTCTCTCACAGTTCTGGAGGTTGGGAAGTCCAAGATCATGGCACTAGAATTTGGTGTGGTCCTTCTTACTGTGCTCTCACAGGGTGGAAGGTGGAAAGGGAGGAGGGAGCAAACTCACTCCTACAAACCCTTCTATACCGGCATTAATGCATTTGTGAGGCATTTCACTGTGGTCAGCAAATATACTCTGAATGATTTTAATAATTTGAAATTTCTCAATAATTTATTTCTGAACAGCATAAGGTCAATTTTGTAAATGTTCAATATGCCCTTGGGATGAATGCTTATTCATTGTTGGATGGATCATTCTGTCAATGTCAACTTTGCTTATAAATAAGTTCAATTTGTTATTCATACTTCCTGTATCCTTACTAATTTTTTTTGGCCATTCGTTTCTCTCATATGCTAAAGGAGGTTTATTAAAATCTCTCCCTATAATTGTATATTTCTTCCTTCAGTTCTTCAATTTTTGAAGCTATGTTATTAGGGGTGTACTTCTTCTACATTTTCCCAGTAGATTTAAATTTTTATCTTTATGAATGTTCCTTTTATCTTTAGTATGGTTTCTTGCCTTAAAGTTCACTTTGCTTGATGTAAATATAGCTATAAAAGTTTTTGTTAGCATTTACTTGGTTTATTATTTTCCATCTTTTACTTTCAATCTCTCCATGTCTTAGATTAGGGCACGTATATTGTAAGCTGCATAGTTGGTTTGGATTTGTGGTTATGTTCATCATACAGACTGATGATATTTGTCTTTCAATTGAAGCTTTTATTCTGTTTATATTAAGGTAATTGCTGAAATAATTGGGTTTACTTCTATCTTCTTAATATTTCTTTATGTTTAACCTTATATGATTCCTTTTCTCTTTTGTTTTATTTTCTTTTATGTACTTTTTATTATTCAATTTTTCCTTTTACTCGTTTGTTTGCAATATATCCTTTTGCCATTCTTTTGTTACTTTAGAGATTACAATACCATTCCTTGCACTCTTACCATTTCTATAATACCTACTTATTTGTATTTAATATAATATATACTCTTATCATTTCCACAATGCCTCTTAGACAACAGAATTTAACTCCTCCTCTTCACTATTTTTGTTATTGTCAGTGTGCATTTTAACCTATATACATTTCCAACACTATAAAACTTTTTTGTTATTGCTTAATACAGTTAATTCATCACAGTAATACATTTACCTTTTCCATTTCTGAATTTCTATTTTTATCTGATATTATTGTCCAAATATAAGAATTTTCATTAATATTTCCTTTAATAGGAGCCTGCTGGGAGTAAATTATCTGTTTTTACTTGCCTGAAAATATCTTTAGTTTTTCTTCATTTTTAAAAGATATTTTCACTAGGTATAGAATTTTAGGTTAGCATTTGTTTTCTTTCAGGACTTTATGCCATTTTTTTGTTGTGTTTTGCTGTTGCTTTTTTTTGTTGTTGGTTTGTTTGTTTGTTTTTCAGGCTTCCACTGTTTCTACTGAGAAGTAAGCTCTTGGTCTTTTGCTTATTGTGGCTCCTCTGAAAGAAACCTGTCTGTTTTCTCTGGCTGCTTTTAAGATTTTGTCTTTGCTCTTAGTAGTTTTATGTTGATATAACCAGATGTGGTTTCCTTTGCATTTATTCTACTTAAATTCTAGAACATTTTGAAGTTTTCTTTGATTGCTTTGTGAGCTTTTGAAATATCTAGGACAAGCTTGTCCAACCCATAGCCCATGGGCTGCATTTTGCCCAGGACAGCCTTGAATGAGGCCCAACCCCACAAATTCATAAACTTTCTTTAAATATTATGAGGTTTTTTTTGTATATATATATATTTTTAGCTCATCAGCTATTGTTAGTGTGAGTGTGTTTTATGTGTGACCCAAGATAATTCTTCTTCCAGTGTTGCCCAGGGAAGCGAAAAGATTGAACACCCCTGAACTAGGATGTCACCTTTTAACATATTGCTTCTGCTTCACTTGTGTCATCTCCCCTTTTGAGTCTCTAGTTACATGAAACTTTGGTCCTTCAGGGATTCTAATTAAATACATCTTAGATCTTTCCCCATGTCTTATATATCTCTTATGCTATTTTTAAAAAAATTATATTCATTTTTCAAATTTCTGTGTTTATACCAACCTATTTTCCAGATCGCTAAATTGGCTTCTTGATAATGTCCCCTTATTGATCTGATGTTGTTGGGACCTCTAGGGTCTCTTGGAATAATTCTAATCCTTTTTCCTAAAATGTCTTTTTCAGATGAGATCGGGCACGTTCAGGGTGGTATGGCCATAGACTAAAACTAATACATCTTTTTCAAACATTTGAAGGTAGTCCTCCATGCAAAATGCACCAGATGAAGAATCAGAAACCTTGAATTGTAATCCAAATTCCGTTATAGTAATTCCCAGTGACAATGTAGACACAGTCTTCCCATGGTATCCATGGGGAATTGGTTCCAGAACCTCTTGTAGATACCAAAATCTACAGATATAAGTCCTTGATATGAAATGATGTAATACTTGCATATCACCCATGCATATCCTCCTGTATACTTTAAATCATTTCTACATTACTTATAATACCTAGTACAATGTAAATAATTCTTACACTGTCTTATTTAGGGAATAATAACAAAAAAGTCTATACATGCTCAGTACAAGATGCAATTTTCTTTTAAATATTTTTATCCACAGTTGGTTGAATTCATGGATGTGGAACCCATAAATGTAGAGGGCTAACTATATTCATTTTATAGGGTAGAATATTGAGGTTTAAAAGTTAAGCAAATTGCTCAAGATCACACAGCTATTAAGTGGTGGGCCTGGCTTTGCAGGTGCTAAAGCTCAAGCTCTTACATATTATGTTATGGGGCATTTGTGTCCTCTAGCACAGTTGTGGGTTTATACTAAACTTGTGGTCAATTAACCTTCAGTCTTTTCTCCTATAAATTTTGGTCAAGTCACATTTTCTCCATTTGAAACTTGTGTGATTCTATCTTATCATCAAAGAGTTTATCAATCAATCTACCTACCTACATGTCTATTTATCTGATATGTACCATCTATTTATTTTTACTTAAATGTATAACTATATTTTTCCCTGTTAAATCTAAAACTGGGGGCTTGACCATCATTTTAGTCTGTCAAAATAATTATTGGTTTTTATTACTTAATGCATCTCTTTAAACTTTGAGTTATCTACAAATTTGACAATTTTTAATGCTTAAAAAGACATCTTAAACTTTTTAATGGAATAATATCAGATAGGGCAATATGACAGGTCACTGGTAACTTCAAGCAGTTGTAAACATATCAACTGTCCTATTATCTAAATCACATATTTTCAAATCGACCACAATGACATTCCGACTGACAACTTTATTTTCTAGTGAATATGTTTGATGGTTTGGCATGACATGGCCTTAGTGAACCCATGTTGGTTCCATGTGATCATAACATTCTTTTCTAAGTGGTTCACAAACCATCTATTTAGTCATTTATCCTTGAATTTTGCCAACAGTTGACATCAAGAATTTGCTTTGACCAGGCTGCAGTTCCCAGAATCTAGGCTTTCTTGAATTTCACAATCAAAAAATGTTTTCTAGTCTCCTGGCACCTCTTTGTTCTTCACGTTCCCCCCTCCCCCAAAGATTGCCAACAGTGGTTGCATAATTACATCTCAGAGTCTTTCAGTACTTTGGGTTATGATTTGTATGGGCTGGGAGATGTGATCTCATTTGAAGTGTGATATAGTAGAAAGAGAAGTGCACCTAGAATTATAGACTTGAATTCATGTCTTGATGCATCACTTGTTAATTGTGTGACCTGAAGCAAATTACTAAGTCTCTGTAGCCTCTGTTTCCTTATCTGTAAATGAGAATAAAACCTGAAAGGGAATTGAAAGGATTAAATGAGTTAACAGCTGTGAAGTGTCTGGAGTAAAATGAGCTTCAAAAATCCCAATTTCCCTTAATGCCTTATCTATGTTGGGTTTCAGTTTATTCTTTATATTTTAAAATATACTTTAGAATTTGAAGACAATTCTTTTTGCTGTAGAAGACATCAGAAACAAAAACTCAATGGGGAAGTAAAATGGTGTAGAGCACGGAACTAGGGTATCACCAGATACCACTACCTGTGGGGATATCTCATTAAACTCGTTATGTGACCTTGGGCAAGTCATGTAATTGCTCTGGGTTTTATATTCATCTGTAACATGAAGGGGAAGGACTGGGTAATTTCTCAGTTCTAGATGTATATGCTATGCTCTAATTTTGCCTTTTGCCATGTCCCTGAACTATGTAACCTTCTTCCTGTACAGGGGACTATCTTTTCAGCCAGTTCTTAATGCACTTTGTAAATAAATCTCAGGAATTAAAAATTCCTGTGCTGACCCCTTGACACACAAAATACTTTGGAGCTGAACCTCTGTCATCAGTGTTCTGATGTGGACTATTAGTCCAAATGAGCCCAAATTAGGCTGACAAACCTGCTGTCTTCCACTCCACTTATTATTCATTGAATGACCCCGGATTTGATTCTATTACTTGCCTAATGATTGAGAATTAATGACATAATAATACTATGTCAACATATAGAGACATTATGGAAATAACGGAAATAATTTATGTAGCACTTTCCAAACTAAGGTTTTTTTTTTTTTTTGATAAATGAGAATGGATTTTAGATGTACAATATAGCAATTACTCTTTGCCCTAGAATATGGAAGAAGCCTTTGGATCTACACAGGAAGTAGCTATTCATCAGTTGTGATTAGTTTGGGGAAAAAAAGCACATTCTTTGTCTCTAAAATATTAATAATAATAATTTTACTCTTATTGTGCTTATTTTCTATTCTGGGGACAGTCACCAAACGCCATAGAAAATATTTTCTGGTCTAGAAGTAATTAAATACATAGATATCTTTACTTCTCTTTACAGGGCAGATTTTATCAGATAAATTTTATTCATTCATTTATTCATTCATTTGCATTGTGTACATATTAATTTATTGAAGAAGTATTAATATTTCAAACACTTGTTTTTGTTATGCCATACGTGGGCTCAGAAAAGAACTGAGGGTGGGGGGTGGATCCCTGCTTTGAGAAAAGTCGTAACCCATTAGGGGAGATCTGCTAGAGCTAACAGGAGAGTGTGGCAATGGCCATTAGAAAGTACGTTCTGGATCCCAGACCTTTCAGGAACCTTTTCAAAAGCCTTGCTCTGCCTCTTAGTCTCTCTCTCTGCATTCTTAACCTCTTGGCTTTATCACCCAAATACTCTCTGTGTCTTGCATCTTAAAAATAAACATCAACCTCCCCTAACGCACCGTGTCTCTCCAGAATACTCTAGTTTTCCATTCCCCATGAAAGAACTCTCTGCATCACCTCCCATTCATTCTTCACCTTACTGTGGTTGAACTTCCTCTTCTAAGGAACTGTTTTTAATAAACTCACTAGAGACTTTCAAATTCTAAATACTTTCCAGTACTGAATCCAATGGACACTTTCACATTCTTACCTTACTTGACCTCTCAGCAGCATTTGAACCAATCGGTATTCCCTCCTGAAATACTTTTTCTTTTGAAAATACACTATACTTTCCCCACTTTCTTCTGTGGCCAGTCCTTTTTTATTCGTCTTTGATGGTCCCTCTACCTATGTGCAGCCTCTAAACACTGCTATTCCTCTAGACTCTGACGGCTAGTTGTTAGATCCTCCCCTCCCCTCTTCTGTTCTCTCCTCTCCTCTCCTCTCCTCTCCTGTCCTCTCCTCTCCTCTCCTCTCCTGTCCTCTCCTCTCCCCTCGTCTCCTCTCCTGTCCTCTCCTCTCCCCTCCTCTCCCCTCCCCTCTCTTATCGTCTCTCTTCTGTGCTCTTCCTTCCTTTCCTCTTCTGCTTTCCCTTCTTCTCTCTCTCTTCCAAAGTAACCTTATCCTTTACCATGATTTAAATGCCACCTCTATGTTGAAGAGTCTCAAATTTATATAAGCAGCCTAGCTCTTCTTTCTGAGCTCCACAAGTAAATATTGAACTGCCTACTTGATGTTGATATTTCAATGTCTCATAGATATTTCAAAATTAACATCTCAACATCTGAGCGCTAAATCTCTCTCCAGAAATCTGCTCTTTCTACAGATTCTACATCTCCGTGAATTATATCTTCATATGCCCAAGTACTCAAGAATATCCCTGGCCTCCTCTTGGAACTTTCTTGTGCCACAGGTGCTACAGGCATTTCAAACTCAACATGTTCAGAGCCATTCCATCGATTTCCATCCTTTCCACATCACTCTGCTCTCAGGAGTCTTTGAAACAAAACAAAACTTAAAACCCACATACAAAAGAAAGGAAGGAAGGGAGGGAGGGAGGAAAGGAGGGAAGGGAGGAAGAGAGGAAGAAACAAAAATAAATCCAAAGCCATCTGGTTCTGTCTCACAACCGTCTACTGTGCTATTAAGTCAGAGCATAATGAGTTTTGACTTCTTCCTTTCCTTTGTCCCTTATACCACATTTATGCAAGAAAAAGTTTCTTCTACTTCTGGCCATGATGAAATAACAGGAAGTAGATTGTCTTTTCCATCTTCCACACTGAGAAATAGGCAAAACATGTGCATGATTTTGAGGGGATTGGATAACTGGTTGATTGTAACAGCAGGTGGTTCAGAACAGAGATCTCTGAAAGAAGGAAAACAGTGTGGGTCCTACGATTAATTTCCCAAGCTCTTTCAGAGCACGTTAGCTTTTCCCTGTGTGCTCATCTATTGTCCCTCTCCTTCTACTAGAATATGAAATCCAGGAAGAGCAGGGACTTGGTTGTCTAGCTGAACACCTAGCCCAGTGCCTAGCCCATTGTTAGTACTCAATAAATTTTCCAGTTGGGGTACATGAGTGAATTCTTGATAATTTCTGCTTCCTCACTAGCCAAGTCCTATCTGATTGTAACTTTAAATTACATCTGAAATCCATCCACTTCTCTCTAACTCTATTGCTATTACCCTGATCCCCAACACCACCATGTCTGCTCTGGACAAATGCTATATAACTTCCTTGGTGGTCTACGCTTGCCTTCTCCAATCACTTCACTCAAATTGATTCTTTAAAATGTAAACTTCATTGTGTCACTCTATACTAAAATGTATCAGTGACTACTGCACTTTGAATAATTCAAGCTCCTTACAAGGGGATGATGGCCGACCACAGCCTACTTACTCAGCTTCCTCCTCACACCTCTAGCTACCTAATCCAGCAGCCCAT
The DNA here is from genome assembly GCF_029281585.2 of Gorilla gorilla gorilla. Lineage (NCBI taxonomy): Eukaryota > Metazoa > Chordata > Mammalia > Primates > Hominidae > Gorilla > Gorilla gorilla. Next base: position 51,550,509 of record NC_073241.2, read on the forward strand.
TGGGTCCATGAGATGCAATTTGAAAACCACTGAACTAGATGATTGCCAATGTTTTTCCAGCCCCTAGGTGCTGCACTACAATGCTTAGATTTATTTGCCACAATCTAAATTACCCATCAAAGTATAATTGATAAAAGTTACCTGTAAGTTTGATAATCTAAGCACAATGACAAGTACAAACAGAATGAGAATATCTTTCTTTGACAATGGGAAAAATGAGGGTTGAACTGTAACATTTATCAATGTCACTCTGGCACCCTCCAGGGAGAAGACCATCTCATTCTAAATACTGGACTTGGTTTTTCAAGCATAACCATCATGAAAGGCAAATTCTCAGTCTACCAGAACTTTCTAGAAATATCACATGACAACATACAAACAGCTTTGCATTGATTCTGTGTTGACAAGGCCATGCTTTGCTTTGCTGTTTGGCTTCTATGGTGGACTCACCCCAAATACAGTGGCCTTTCAAATGAATGTCCTTGCTTCTCACCCCAGTTTAATCTTTCTCTGTAATTTAACACATTGTTCTCTCAGTTTATGAATCAGCCTTTTGTGGGCTTAATTAGTGCAAATCAACTTACAACCATTGGATCATACAGAGTAAACAGACAAAATGCATCTTGTGGTCCTGAAAATTTGAGGAGCAGACTAGAACATAAACATATCACAAAAGCACAGGTGTCCTTTGATGAAGAAATGATGTCACAGCAGAATAGGGTCAAACGGTGATCTGTAATGTTGGTCTCAGGAAGTCTGAAGAAGGTAGTAGGTCCAGGCCATGGTTCTAGAGATGGAATGGAGAGTGGGAGAAGGAAGAAATGATAATAATAGCCAATGTCATTGATATGACCCATTTCACACACATACAGGAACAAATAAAGTCACATTTCACATATTTTTTGAAATTAATACCTTCTCTACTCCTCACATGCCTGGAGAAGTAGGAAATCCTGTCTTCCTCTCTTAGCCCCTCCCTCCCCTTATATGGACAGGAACTATGGCGGGGCCTTATTGGTGCCCATCTTCTCATGCTGGGCCCAGAACTCAGGTGCCCTGTTGAGGCTGGAGGAGCCCTATTGCTGAGTTCCAAGAACACTTCACTGTTGCTGGTTTTGTTCCAGCGAATGAGCTGTGCCTGGATCTCTCTTTTGGGTCACTGCTGCAGGCACACAATTGTTCTTTAAAGGGTAAAATAGTTTGATTCCCACTGGCCTGCTCTTCCTCTTCCTGGAACAGCGTTCCCTCCAGTCTGCAACACACACACCAACTCACTCCCCAAACTAGCCTGCTCCCAACACTACTACATTTACAATTTGCTCCCTGCATGGCCAGTTTTGGTGCTAATATTCTTGGGAGGGCGTGCTTGGGACAGGCCCTGGCATCTATCGCCGCGTGGACCCAGAGTGGCCTCTACCCTGAGATCGTCAACTTGCTCCCTTCCAGAACCAAGAAAAGTGTGCCCAGAAGACACATTCTTGCTTCCACTCTTAGAGCCACAGGAAGCAAATTTCTGGAAGATTTCAAATACATTTTGTTCCTAATTTTACCCTCAAGTGTCCAGAAACGATGAGATCTAGTCTCCTGACACCCCACTGCACTCAACATCTGTGTTTTAAATCATTTAAAAAGTGGATACTTGTGTTCTTGTTTATTTATTTTCTTGTTTGTTTACTCTTACTAGGCAGGAAGCAAAAGTGCTGACTTTCAGTGCTTGAAGTGCTGGACACCCCCACACTCTGGCTGTAAGGAGGAAAGATGGTATGTGTGTGAGTTTGTGTGAGTGTGAGAGTGAGTTTGCACGTATGCATGTGTGAGCGTGAGTGTGCGTGAGAGTAGTTGCATGTTTCTGCAAAATCACAGGCAGGGAGCGGCTGCTGGAGGAATCCACGTGTGCCCAGGTACTGAGTGGTAAAGGGGAGGGAGAAGTAGGTAGGAGCCATGCAAAGGTGCCATCCACAGAGAAGACCCAGGAAGAGAAAGCCACTGGGGAGAGAAAAGAGTCCATATAGTGGTGGTAACAAAACGCTTATTCTGGAGCCAGAAGAAAGAACAGGGTCAGAAACCTGTCCTGCTACTTAAGCTGTGTGACCTCAGTTTGCTCATGCGTATAAAGGGAATAACGATGATGCTGATAATGATAATAAGCCATATTAAAGGAGCTGATATACATAAAGCATTAGTAAATGCTATGAAAGTGTTAGCTGTTGTTATCATCATCACTTTTTTCCACGTGTGCAAAGATAGAACGATGTTTTGATTTTCTTCTGAAACGTTTTCTGTCTTACATGGCAGAGTGAATTGAATATTCCCAAGAGCATATTTAAAGAACTGTAGATGGTTAATATTTGGGCCAAATGAGGGGTTTTCTCTTGCTGAATGCCATCAAACTAACTTTTGGGTCTATGTGGGTGAGGAGGGTGAAGTGGGGGCGTGCACACACACGCACACTCACGCTCTTTGAGAAGAGAGATATTGAAAGAATTTTAGCACTGTGCTATGCAATGTGCAATGCTGCATCTTTTCTGCATACCCTCAAGAAATTATCAAGATAAACTACTTTGCTCTGTAAGGCCTCGGTCAGATCTGAGTTTTGTTTTGTTTTTTAAAATAGGCCAAGTTATATTTCAGGTAAGATTAAATTATTTCTTTCCATGTAAATTATTTCTTTTCATATTGAGAAACTTAAACCTCTAAATAAATTTAGTCCACGAATTCTCCTAGTCTTCATGTTTATTTCTCTCCTAAAATACTAGATTCCTTTAGCCTGATTTCCCCGATTTTGCCACATTTGAAAAATATGGAGGATTTCTGCTTGATTTTCTCTTCTACTAGTTTACCTGTTATATAAGTGAAGCTTCTGTTTAGTTTGTACATTTTTTGAAGATATTCATGCAGAAGAGATGCTTACTTGGCGATCAGAAGTCACGTGTCGACTATGGCTTCTTATACATTTTGGGAAATACTTTCTTCAGAGCTCCTGAGTAGCTCTCTGGCTCTGATGACATTGTTCTATCAGCCACATCTAGAACATTCTGGGCATTTATTGCTGCTTGTTCTAGTGTTTCCAATCAGTATTTTCAAATGGAATTTGGGAGACAAAACTTCCCTAAAATCTTCATTTAGTCTCTTTCTTGCTCTCTCTTTTTTTAACTTCCATCTATTAAATCTTTTGTACCATGATTAAAGGAGGTCCCACAGACTTCCAGCTGAACTTCCTCTTTCTCTTACTCCAGCATTGAAAGCTCCCAGCAGTTTCTGGTTTATACCTGTCCCTCACAATCTGTGTGTCCCCTGTTCCTGTGAGTCTCACTTGGTCAACCTTTACATTAAAAAAAAAAAAAAAAAGAGGCCAGGCGCGGTGGCTCATGCCTGTAATCCCAGCAATTTGGGAGCCCAAGGTGGGTGGATCACTTGAGGTCAGAAGTTCAGGACCAACCTGGCAACATGGTGAAAACCCGTCTCTACTAAAAACACAAAAATTAGCTAGGCATCGTGGCACAGTCCTGTAATCCTAGCTACTTGGCAGGCTGAGGCAGGAGAATTGCTTGAGCCTGAGAAGCGGAGTCTGCAGTGAGCTGAGATCACGCCACTGCACTCTAGCCTAGGCAACAGAGCGAGACTGTCTCAAATTAAAAAAAAAAAGTATTCTTCCTAAAATAGAAGTGGCTTTTGTTTTTTGTTTGTTTTTAACTATTAGTGGTCATATAGATTTTTTTCTTTTTCTTTTCTTTTTTTTAAGGATCAGATTTTTTTTTTTTTTTAAATCTCTGGCAAGTACTTTCCTTTGGTTTCTAGTAATGTTTAAACAATAACCTGGTTTTCTCAATTAATTTTTCTTTATATGATTCCTTGTAATGCTTTTGTTGTTGTTGTTTCCAATTCACTGCTTGTGAGTTAATTACAGTTCCCTTTTTAAAACTGGGTAACTGAATAATGGATATTTTTTATTTTCTGCCAGAATGTGGAACTAAATTGTGTTGTAACCATGATTACATAGTGGTTCCTATGAAAATACTTTCTCTGTAAATTCTTATCTGGCTCTTAAAGCCCAACTGTGATATTTCCTTTGTTTGTGAATTCTAAAGAGCAGTCATTTGTTTGATCCCCACACTCCTTACCAAACGGTGTTTAGCCAGTTTGTATGATTAAACGAGGTCCATCATTTTTCTACCTTGCTTAATCTTGTGATTTCTTCACTTTCATTTAATATTTCCAGTTTTATCTCATAGATATTTGGCTTATAGTAAAACCCTGTTGCCACATATTCATGATTTAACTGTGAAATTTCTGCCTAGGAAAATTCTACTGTATTTTCTTAGCCCTGCAAACATTTTCCAAGGTTGCTGTTGATTTTGTTCCTTACAATGCACTTTTTTTCTGGGAAACACCCTCCATTCTGTCCCATGTTTATAACCAGGAAGCTCTTAGTCCATTGTTGGCTAATGATTGCTATGTAAAGCCCCTCACTTTCAGCTCAAGAGCCGAATCCCCCTTTTCTATTTTGTGTGTTTCTAAGCAGAAAGTGATAGGTATGTTGGCTTCATTTTCCCCAAGCCCCGCCTTGTCAGTTACCTAATTAGGTGGGTACTTCATTTTCCTTTTTTTCTCACTGTCAAACTAAAACTAAAACTCACGTTCATTCACACTGATCAGACTCACCCTAATATCTACCTTGAATGCAGCTTTCTGCTTTTTAGTGCAAGAAGCTGTACACCAGTTTGGTTTGGGTCAAGCCTGTCCTGCCTCTGTAAGTTTGAGTTATCCTGAGATAATTTTAGTAGTTAGGTAATTGTCAGGGACTCTAACAAAGTGGAAGTTGATCTCACTTTCAAGTAAACACTATCTATGGTTGGTACGATTGCTCCCTTATCATCAGGGACCCAGGCTCTTCTCTTCTTGTCTCACCGTCCTCAAAATGTGGCTTTCACTTTGTGGTCTGAGATGGCTTCTGTAGCCTGTGCCATCACGCTTAGATTTCAGTGAGCAGGAAAGGAGAAAGGAACAGCAACAGGGCATACTCCCTGAAATTGCACACACGACTTCCTCTTATAATCCATTGACCAAAACTTTGTTGTAGGGCAACATCTCAGCTGCGAAAAAAAAGCTAGTCTTTATTTTATGCAGCCAAGTGCCCTGCTAACCTTTGGGAATTCTGTTACTGAGCAAGAAGGGAATAATGATATTGGAGGTCAATTAGAAATATTTATACATACCTTAATTTCAAATAAATCCCCAACTTGCTTCTTCTATAATCACATCTATGTATCTACATTTTGGGAGCTATTTAATTCTACAGTCTTGTCTGTGGGAACTCCATGGCAGAGGTCCCAAACAAACAGCTCTGCCTTCTGGGTACAAGCAGTTCTCCTGCCTCAGCCTCCAAGTAGCTAGGGCTACAGGGGTGTGCCAACACACTGGGCTAATTTTTGCATTTTTAGTAGAGACAGGATTTCACTATGTTGGTCAGGCTGGTCTTGAACTCCTGACCTCCAGTGATCTGCCCACCTTGGCCTGCCAAAGTGCTGGGAGTACAGACGTGAGCCACCGCACCCAGCTAAAATTCTAATGCAGAACTTATCCATGTTCCCAATGGCTCTCTTCTACCCTCCATAGCATTACAAGAGGCAGGCCACCTTTATTCTGGCACTGAAGGTACACTTTTCTAGTAAACTGGAAACTCCAGAATCTGAGAAAAGATTGTACTTTTGACAATGCCAAAGGCTAAAGTCTACTGCTAAATATTGTATTTGATTTTATTTTGTGGTGATTTACACATTTCTAATCTGAGGAGCTCCAGATTTCCAGTTTACTTTTATTTACCACAACTTTCTTCCAAAGCCTCTGTTCTGGGTGGGGTGTTTTGCTGATTCTTTTGCCTTTCCCATTTGCTCCTGGAAGATCTTCATGTTTACATTCACTTCACATACAGACATTTCTCTTTTCCTGAAATTTGCATGCTTTGCTTTTCACCAGATTTTTAAAAACATCTTTCCTGGTATCTACCTTATTCTGTGTCGAGTGTCTATTTTTCTTTGGATTTCGGCATCGGTTGGGCCTCTTTCTGTTTGTTACCGAAGTAACTATAAAAAAGAAGAGAAAATGTCAGGTAAAAAATTCACATGATCCTTAAAAGATCAATTAGCTGTCTTATACCAGCTATCCTTATCCAAGAACCATTTTTGTCTTGAGCTCTGATTGATTCTCCTAGTAAAATATGTTTTGATTACATGTAGCACTGTTCTGCTATTTTGCTAAAGATTAAAACATGACCTGGCAACATATAATATCTCGATGCGTATTCTCAATCCCCCCAACCTTGTAAATTTCAAAGTTATATAAAACTAAAGCCAACAAGAATATTAACCTTAATTTTAACCATGTGTCTTAGAATCAGAAGTTAAAAAGAAATATTCCATGGATGACTAACTCATAAATATATGTCACAAAATTTAATCTGAAAAAAATGCATCCTCTACTTGATAAATTCCTCTTGTCTTCAATGCCACCACCCGTATTCTCATCCCCAGGGTTTTCATTTCCTCTTTCCTCTCCTTTACTGCTTTATTTACAAGCATCTTTCCTTTCTCCACAGAGACTCTTGGATTTGTCCCCGGGTCTTCGTGTCAGCTGTCACCTCTCAGAGCCAAGTCCCTATCAAGTCCCATATAAACTTTTGCAACATCCTCTTTACTGGTCTCCTCACTTTCAATCTATCCTCCTGCCTGCGGCCAGATTCATCACTGCTTTCATCAGCTCTGTCCCCCGATTAAGACCCTCCACTATTTCCTTATTTCTGATTACTTCAAGTCTGGGCTCAGCCTAGTAACAATGAGCCTTGCTCCATGGACCGTATTTTTCAACTTTCTTTCACAGAGCATCCCACTATGCATGCCTGACTTCAGTCACATAGTTTTCAGCATGCTCTCTTCTTTTTCTGATATTCCCATATTCTTGTCTGCTTATCTTCTGCCCTCCCTGTATAACCTCCTCTCCCCCAATCCACATGATGCCTTTCCTTTAATTTCCTGAAGACTTCCTGCTCTCAACCCATTCCACAGCAATCCATCTTTCTGAGGTGATATTTCGAACTGTGGTCTGTATTTGTCAAGTTACTTCGAATTGAAGATTATGTGAAGGTTGCTACATAGTTATTCTATTAAGGTTGCTACATGATTGTACATCTTCTCTTTTCAACTGCTTTCTGTTCTTTGTTTTGTCTAGCTGGCTATAATTTGGTATTTAATTGTTATTGAACAAATCAACAAATGAGAACCATGTAGGAGTCAACACATTCATTTCATGTATTTTGCTCTAATTTCCCATACTTGTTGATGGTGTGGAACTGGGGTTTGGATCTTATTATTTTATACATGAAATTCCACACTGTTCTGATATATATCTTTGTTTCTTGTCTTTATGGCCTTGTTATTTCCATTGATTACTTGAGGGAAACAATTAAGAGATGCAGATCACAGAATAAGCCCAAGGTGAATGAGATTAAACCAAGAAAGAAGACGAGAAAATAAAAATTTCCTCACTGGGATATGCGGGCTATCCTCACTGGATTTAATTTACAAAGAATTAGAAAAGATTTAAATATATTGCTTTAGAACTGTCTGTTTGAATTTGTTCCCACCCTGGCTGAACTATTGATAATTGATTTATGTGTGCTGTTTCCCATGATATTGGACAAGATCATGTACAGCCAAACAAAAATAAGTGAAGTCTAAGAAGAGTTAAAAGGGAGAAACCACCAGTCAAAACTAAAACCCGTGGCTCTCAAAATCCATTTGTCTTAGCAAGAAAATAGGCCTTGAAATTCAGAGTCTCAAGTTGCTGTTGAACATTGCAAAGTTTGGGTTGGTGTTATGGCTAGAATTGGGCCCAAATATTGTGCTCGTAGGAATGCAGAAAAACATGAAGGCACATGCTTGGGTGAGAGGGGGTTAGAATTGTTCTGGCAGAGTTTCATGTTCATTTGCTCTGACAGAGCCAGGAACATTTTGGTCTTCCCTATCTGTTGAGGTTTATTCATCACTTTCTGTAAACCCCAAGTACCTAAAAGGCCATAATCAAACTTGCTTATGAGGCAGACACCTGGAAGTCACCATGCTCCATGGAGAACAAGAATGGTGTGGCAGAGACTGAGGAGATGCTTGCCAGTCCTGACCCCTCCTCCTGGGCATTCCTGGCCTCCCTGGCAGTTAAGTTGGAGCCATATGACAAGCTCTCATCAACGGAATGTGAATAAAGGTGTTGTGTTGTCTTCCACTTCTGGGCCTGGCCGCCCAAATCTCCGTGGAGGTTCTTACCTTGCTCTTTCTCTTTGCATGCTGACGGGATAGATAGGAAATGACAGTGGAAGGTTTGAAGGGAGGGTATGGCAGAGCCACAGATGGAAGGAACCTGGGTCCTGGGACCTTTGTATGGAATGCTGCTCATAGAACTCCTTCATTGAACATCGAAATGTATGTAAAATATACTTTCATTGATTTATGCCTCTGGCGTTGCCTCTGGTGTTGCTTGCTGCAGTTTCTGGTGTTGCTTGCTGCAGTTAATTAGCCTCACTAATACAAATAATATCTTAAATTCATCCCAAGATTTGAAGTCGTTTTATTAAGAAAAATTACTTGTCCAAGAAAAAATTTTAAAAGCTACCAAATTTAACTCCATTTAATAGTTGATGAATATTAATAATAAAAGAAATTAATAATAATAGTAGCAATAATATTGAACCTCTGGAATTCAAGGCTGCTGTAATTCAAGGTTTGAGCCCAGGAATTCAAGGCTGCTGGGCTGGAGCCCAGGAAAACAAGTCTGTTTTCACACTGCTGATAAAGATATACCCAAGACTGGGCAATTTACAAAAGAAAGAGATTTAATGGACTTACAGTTCCACGTGGCTGTGGAGGCCTCACAATCATGGCAAGAGGCAAGGAGGAGCAAGTCATGTCTTACATGGATGGCAGCAGGCAAAGAGAGAGCTTGTGCAGGGAAACTCCTGTTTTTAAAACCTTCAGATTGCGTGAGACTTATTCACTATCACAAGAACAACATGGGGAAGACCTGCCCCCATGATTCAATTACCTCCCACCAGGATCCTCCCATGACATGTGGGAATTGTGGGAGTTACAATTCGAGATGAGATCTGGGTGGGGATACTGCCAAACCATATCAGCTGCAGTGAGCCAGGATCATGCCATTGTGCTCACTCCAGCCTGGGCAACAGAGGGAGACCCCATTTCCAAATACTATTACTACTACTACTACTAATAACAATAACAACAATAACACCATATTTATATAGTGTACTGAGAATATATATGGGGAACAAAGGAGAATATTTTACTAAGAATAGCAAGTTAAAAAACATATACAAGTGAATAAACAGTATGCTTACATGTGCTATGAAGAGAATAGGACACACTAACCTGAAACAGAGTGATGGGCTGGGGCCTAACTTAGATGGAGGACCAGGAAAGATCTCTGAGAAGGTGATATTTCACTCAAACTTGGATAGGTCCCAGTTATGTGGTTGTCTGGGGGAAGAGCTGTCTGGAGAGATGGTACAGCATTTGCAAATCACTGAGGCAGGAACAAACCTGATGTGTTCAAGGCACAGGGAGAAGAAGGGTGGCAGAAGCCTCAGGGAAAAGGACCACAGTGAGGGGGGAGCGGTCGTGAGGCCCAGACCTCTCATAGCCTTTAGACCAGGATTCAAAGTTTGCACTTTATTCAAAGAGCATTGGGAACCCTTTGTGAGTATTCAGCGAGGAGCCTGATTTGTGTTTTGAATCACTGGCTGCTGTTTGGAGAATGGATTTTAGAGAGAAAACAGGGAGGCCAGTTAGGACACTAGACAGTGGTCCTGGAGAGAGAGTATGGTGGCTTCACCTAGGATAAAGTTGGATGGATTTGGGATTGAGATGAAAGAATGATTTTTCAGATGGCTTGAACATGAGGAGTAGGGAAAAGAAGAAGATTTATTAATTCATTCAGCAAATATTGATTTAACATCTACTATGGGCCAGGCACTCTTCTAGGCTCTGGGAGTAGAGCAGTGAACAGAACGGGTCAAGTCCCTGCTCCTGAGACCTTATTCTCTCATAGAGAGGGACAGATAATAAATAAACATCTTATGTCAGGTAGTGACAGGGCTTTGAAGTTAAGCAAAGCATTGTGAAGGGATGGCTAGAGTTAGATAAGATAATCGGGAGTCTTCTTTGATGGAGTGATATTTAAGCAAAGAAATGAGGAAGTGAGCCACATTGCTCTCTGGGGCAAGGGTGTCCTGGAAGAGGAAATGGCAAGTGTGGAGCCCTGGAGGTTGAAGCCTGAATGGCACGTAGGCAGAGTGGTACGCAGGTACCAAGGAGGGAGGGGAGTGAAGGAGAGAGGTTGCAGGGGAGACAAGGCCACGGGGAGGTGGGCAGGTGGGCAAATCATAGAGCTGGTGGCTCTGGCCCTTGGAGAGTTTTTTGTTTGTTTGTTTAGACAGGGACTGGCTCTGTCAGCCAGGCTGGAGTGCAGTGGCATGATCTCAGCTCACTGCAACCTCTGCCTCCCAGGCTCAAACCATCCTCTCACCTCCACCTCCCGAGTAGCTGGGACTACAGGTGCACACCACCACACCTGGCTAGTCATTGCAGAGTTTTGAGTAGAGGAGTGGAGGCAGGAAGGCTAGGTAGAAGGCAATCATCTTGTCAAGACATGATGGTTTTGTTTTCACCACTTTTTTCCATGATTTTCACCAGAATTTTCACCATGATGGATTGTTTTCATCAATGCTTAGATGCTGATGCACTGATTGAGAAGGGAAAGACAGAGGAAGAAATATGGGAGGAGAAATCAAAGTTCTGTTTAGGATAGGTTAAGTCTGAAATGCTTATTGGACCTACAGTGAGAGATATCAGGTAGATAGCTGATGACTGAGCCCAGAATTCCAGGGAGAGTCAGGACTAGAGAGAGAAATTTGGAGTTGCCAGCTGAGAGATGGTATTGAATCCCTCAGGACTGGATGGGATTTTTTCACCCAGGAAAAGCCTGTAGACAGAGAAATGAAAAGAGCTGAAGTGTAGCCCTAGAGTTCTCCTACTTGTAGAAGCAGCATGAGGGGAGGAAGGTTGAGGAGGAGTGGCCAGCGAAGAGGATAAAAATCAGAAGGGTTTAGTGTTACAGAATCCAAGACAAGAGTCTCAAGTTAGCAGGTTCATCTCTATCCAATTCTGTTAGCAGTCAAAAAAATGAGGACCAAGATGTGACCATTAGGTTTGACAACACAAAGTCACTGATGACTTTGACAAGACAGGTTTCAGAGGCATGATAAGGGCAGAAGCAAGGGAGGAGTGAGTACAGGAGGGGAAGAAGTGGACAAGGGGACAGTGAACAGCTCATGGGACAAGTTTTGCAGGCAGGAAAACAAAGAAATGCGGCAGTAACCGTGGGGAAATGCGATTTCCGTGGATCAAAGCCTCATATTCCAAGACGTTAGGGGAGAAATTCTCATTGTACTGTGTTATACCAGTTTCTACAGGAATGAAGGCTTAATGTTTTCTTTCATGTATAGTTGCATTTTAAAACGCAAACCTCTGTCTTGCATGTAGTAAATAGTCTAATATACATTGGATACCTAGAATGAATAAATATTCTGGCTAAGACTAGCTCTGGAGTGACTGTGTGTGTTTATGTGTGTGTGTGTGTGTGTGTGTGTGTGTGTTTACACGTGCATTGTTTTCAAGTCAGGTGGGTTGGAAATCTTCCTGACAATCTGTTAGGCATCAGGAATTTTTATCTCCAGATGGGTGCCCCATTTTTCTTCTTGATAACCTCTTGCTAATGAAGAGGCTTGGATGGGAGTTCCATTTACAAATGGTGAATCATTAGAAACAGATTTGTAGGCAGGGAAGGATCTTCCAGCAGCAGAGCCTCACTTCTGAGGCATGCAGTCAGTTTCCTGCACAAATGGGCCTGTGAGCAGCTCCACCGGAGGGAAGACAACTCGTTCCACACACCCACTCCCACACCGCGGCTCCAACTACACGCCTTCATCTGAGAGCCTGAGGGCAAAAGGACACGCACTTTGTTTATTAATCACCTCTCCAGCCCCTGGCTTTGCCTCTCTTCTCTACCTCCTTTCTTACCAGTTATTGGGAGACAGAATCATTTCCTTCTATTACAGCCCATAGTTGTTAGCTGTGCCCTCAGCAATCCCCGCCGTCTCTAAGCTTCCTTTCAGTCGGTCCTTCCTGGAGCCATCATGGTTTTCTGTCCCTGGTTCTCATGACCAGTCTGCAAATGGATCTCCTACTGCTCTGAGGCAGGGTGTTTTGCTGCTTCGAATCCTTTCTAAACCACTGTGGAAGGCAGGATGGGCCAGTGAGCTTTCAACAGGAAAGCAGAGTCAGGACCAGCCTGCGCTCTGGGATTTATGATTAGACTCTACCTTCACAAGTCCTAGCCCACCATTCCTATGATGTTTTAACTGGATTTTCATTCTTCTTATGCTCCTCCTCCTAAATGCTCATCACACGACCCTCCCATTGCTGTCTGTCCCACCACCAGAAGGGTGGTCCCAGTACTTTGTCATTCATGTTCCTCCTTTCTGACTCCTGGCCATATCTACCACTATACTACCATGAATACTACTAATCCTACCATTAATACTACTCATCCTACCACTAATGCTACTATTAAATCAACTGACCATTTCACTTAAATATGTACTTAAGAAGGAAATTTTGTGGCTACATACATAGAAATTCACATCAAATAAAAAATAAATGTACCCCTCACAAAACACCCCAAATCAAGTTTATATTATCACACTCTAGCTGTATGCTTGTTTACCAAAGCCTCTAAGCTGGCTTTTATTTTTTAAACATAAATAATCAAGTACGAGAGCATTATTAAAGATATTCCAGTAACAAACTGAGACTTTTTCTTTGACACATTCTGAAGGATTCAAAGAGAAGTGCTGTTTGCACAGTATTGTGAATGTACTACAAGCCACTGAATGACACACTTTAAAATTCATCATGGTTAAAATGGTGTATTTTATCTCAATTTTTAAAAAGCCCAAAAGAATAATTTTGATTCAGTGTTATTTAATACCATGTTATAGTATTGCTTAAAATCTTTTCTCCCTCATTTTGGCAAACCTTACCCCAGTAAAGATGTAATGCTCAAGAGGCTGAGACCCATGCGGCTCTGTCTTAGAGTAGTACTGCTGTCAGAAGAACATGGCCTTGTGGGCTAAAGCTGTTTTAAGCTGAGCCAATATCTTCACCTGAATTTCTTGAATGATGGCGAACATAGCAATACACACAGAGTACAGCAACGTTCCCCAAAAGCCCCTGTTTACTCCTTCCCACTTCCAATATGTTTGAACTTTAATAATTTACTTTTCACTGTTTAGGTTTATTTACCTGTAAAATAGAGATAATAGTAACTATGTCAGTTTTATGATTATTAAATAAGAAAATCATGCAACAGCCTAGCACAGTTCCTATATGAAATACACGTTAGTTATCTTCCTCTATCTCCTCAACTCCTTTCACTCAGTTGAAGAATATTCAGGGAGCAAATTCATATTGATGCTTTATGAATGATTTGATGCTGATATGATGATGATTTGCTAGAAATCCCTACAATCCAGAAATGGAGTAACTCAGAGATTCTGGGAAATCATCACTATATAGCCAGTACCAAAAAAAGAAGAAGAAGAAGAAAAAGAACAAATAGATTCTTCTGAGCACTATTTTCAGAATCATTGATTGTTGATATACAGCTCTTCATTTGCATTAAGAAGCACTAAGAAATTATTTGTATCCCCACTGGGTTTCTATTGAATTCTTTTCTAGTACAGTTCTATACGTTGGAGTTTTGCCAATTTGGTTTAATTAATTAATCTTCAAGTAAAACCAAAGCATATTTACAGTATTTATGGGATTTCGTTATGAAACATCATCACTTCTGGTTCACTTGCATTCTGCTGTTTTTGGTCATCATTATTTGTATTGTTGGATTTGGCAGCAATCCTGGAAATACAATTTACTTTATGCTAAAACCATGTCTAAGAAAAAGCTGTGACTCCACGGTGGAGTGAAATATGGTGTACACTCCCTTGCATTGTGTTCTTGGTTTTGGAGATACATCAAACTACGAATGATGTATTCTTTCAAACTTGAGAAAGTGCGGGAGGTAGGGAACTTTTAAATGCCACAAACACTTTTTAAAAAGCATATCAGAACCAGTTCTCTCTAAGAGGAGAAATACAGTTAGATTCTCCATGGTAAAAAGGAAGTTTTTTTTTTTTAATTTTTGTTTTTTAAAGCACTGTGTTAGGAGAAAAGGAATACTCTCAATGTATAGGCTCCTTGTGGCAACTGAAAAGACAACCAAGGCATAAGCTTGTGTGTTTCAGGCATAGTTGGCTTGTGGAGTAACTGAGGCCATCTGAAGTGCTTTTTATGATGGGTTTTGCAGTTCATTAAACATTCACTTACAGGGAGAATCTTTAACACTGTAGTTCGTGAGGTAGGCCTTTTCCTCCCAGTCCGGAAGAATAAAATTATCTGGAATGAGAATCGGATGTGAGACAAGTTAAAGAGAATTGGAACTTCTTTTTCTAGGCATTTCAGCTGTATTTTTAGCAGGCAAAATAATTTTGGGGAGCATCATATCTAAATCTTTCACTCCTATTCTTTGAATTTAGCAATTCACGTATATTTTGGGAAAAAAACAACACATGAACACCTACATCTTACAAGGAAGATGTAGATCTATACACACCTAGGGTTGATGTTAAGTGTCTCCCTTCATGGATGAGGTGAAACAGAACAGTTTCACACAGCTGGTGGGAATGTAAATTAGTACAACCACTATAGAAAACAGTATGGAGATTCCTTAAAGAACCAAAAGTAGATCTACCATTCAATCCAGCAATCCCACTACTGGGTATCTACCCAAAGGAAAATAAGTCATTATATGAAAAAGACACTTGTACCTACATGTTTACAGCAGCATAACTCTCAATTGCAAAGATATGGAACCAACCTAAGTGCCCATCGATCAATGAGTGGATGAAGAAAATGTGGTATATATACACCATGGAATACTACTCAGCCGTAAAAAGAAATGAAATAATGTCTTTTGCAGCAACTTGGATGGAGCTGGAGGCTATTATTTTGAGTAAAGTAAGTCAGGAATGGGAAACCAAATATCCTATGTTCTCACTTATAAGTGGGAGCTAAGCTATGAAGATGCAAAGGCCTAAGAATGATGTAATGGACTTTGGGGACGGGGCCAGGGAAAGTTGGTAGGGGTGAGAGATAAAAGACCATGTATCGGGTACAGTGTACACTGTTCAGGTGATGGGTGCTCCAAAATCTCAGAAATCACCACTAGAGAACTTATCCATATAACCAAAAACCACCTGTACCTCAAAAAACTATTGAAATAAAAAAAAACCAGAATGTTAAAGAGTCTCCCTTAACTCGCCCTTCGTTAGTGATCAGTACCTTATCAATGGCAGATAAATCCCCCAAAGTGCTGTTGGTCTGTACATAGGCCGTCGAACTATGTGTAGGTTTGTCACCAGTAACCTAAACTGACACTAAGTGTAGGTAATTTTGGCTCCTCAAACAGGCATGATGGTTTTCAGGAACCATGTCAACTAGAGGAATCCAAGAGGATTTTCTGAAAGCAGCTGATTAATTCTTCAATGACTTCTCTTGGGGTTCCCTGATTTCCCATGGAATCAGACAGCTCTGAGCTGTAATCATTGGTAGTGTTTTGAAATCTTCACGTTATATAAACAAATCATCATCTTGCCAGGTTTGGGGGTCATCCTGTTAATAGGTCTGAAACGGGAACTCAGTGTGAGTCCTGGGTCACGGCATCTTTTCCCCCAAGATCACATTGTTTTAGACAAACATTGCTTACTTTCTTTAACTGCAGAAAGTCTGTGCACGATTAAGTAGAATTTAGGCTCCTGGTGGTGTGCTAAAGTGAAACAAAGGAATTCCAGTGATTGGTAAGACAGGTGTTTGCTTCCTCTTCCTTGTTTTGGGCAGCACAGACAAATCCTCCACATTGCTGTTGTTCTTCATGGGATTGCCCCTTGGAGAGAGGATGGACACTGCTTATAAACCATCGTCCAGGTCCTATTCCCTCCTCTTTATGGTCGGAGGCACAGTTCTGAGTTCCCGCATATCACAGCAATTACCTTGCATCCCTTTTTCCCCTTTTTGATTACTATAAGTTTGAGTCAGCTCTTCATCCTCTCAAGTTGGCACCCATGGGAAGAGGCCAAGTTTATTTATCTTTGGTGCATCCTGTCTTCCTTTTCTGCCCTTCTGTGGCTTTTGGTAACTTCTTCATCCTTGGGCATTTTTTTGTGCTTAGCTCTTTCCATCTCCTCCCTTCTAAAAAAAAGACTCTTTGGCAAAGGCTCTGATAAACACATTTGCACTGAGATGTAAATGGCTGATAAAAGATGTGTGTTTTGTTTGTTTGTTTGTTTGTTTTTTTACTAGGAGCATTTGCTTTGGTGCAAAGATATAAATTTCTAATGGTGGAATTTCAGATCAGCAGCCAGGGAAGGGAAGGACTTGGGGTGAGATATCTTCTTGAGGCCCCCATCAGCCTGCTTCTAAGGACATCCTCCTCCAAGGTAGCAGCTGGTCATGGGAGGCCCGGGCTGCTGTCCGTGGGAGGGGCTGGTCCCACGGTGAGACTCTGGCCTCACTCCACGACCAGAGCTTGAAGTCCTGGGGCTCTGTCTGAAAATCTTGAGCAAGCATCTTGCTTTTCCCAGAGGAATGTTTGGAAACACTACGAATATCACATTTGTGGTATATGTTTCATTACTTTACTGTTTTCTTCAGCTGATCTGATAGACACTTCATCGTTTTAAGGATTCTTGAACTTGCCCTTTAGTGACTCCAGTGCAACATCCTGGGTTCCCACATAGAGGTTAGTTCTTGCTGACAGAAACCTTTTAGTCTCATCATTCCTCAACTTGTCTAAATCAGAAGTGTTTTCGATATTCAAACCCTGACCTCCGGTAAATGAAAAACTGTTACAGCACAGTGAAATTCCTCCAGGCTTGGAGCACATACATCCATGACCACATCACTGCAGAATGAGATGACTAGGGCTGATGTCAAGGCAGGCAGCACCAGCCCCCACAGAAATGCCGGCCCTGCCCCGATTTCTTTGACACGACATGCAAGCCAGGCCTCTCAGGCACACTCCCAAGATGTGACATCTTCCAAACAACCCCTGCCCCATTAAAAAAATAAAAATCATCAAGCTTCAATATAACTCAAAGCAGAGAGTATTGGTTAACATTATTTTTTTCCCCTAAAATACAATTCACCTCTCAGAGAAACTACTTTTGGATTCTGTTTATTCTAGTGAGTTGAAAATTTACTGTGGCCAGGTGCCTGTAATCTCAGCACTTTGGGAGGCCAAGGCGGGCTGATTGCTTGAGTCCAGGAGTTCGAGACCAGCCTGGGTGACATGATGAAACCTTGTCTTTACAAAAAATTTAAATAATAGCTGGGTGAGGCGGCACGTTCCTGTAGTCCCAGCTACTTGGGAGGCAGAGGTGGGAGGATTGCCTAAGTCCAGAATGGTGAGGCTGCGGTGAGCTGTGATAGCACCGTGGCAGAGTGAGATTCAGTCTCAAAAAAAAAAAAAAAAAAAAGAAAACGAAAAATAACAGAAAATTTACCCTGAATTTCACCTTATATGATTCCATGATATTTATGTGTGTTGAAGAACAAGTCAGACCTATAGGGTAAAGCGTTGTGTATTTGTCGGTTTTCTTTATCAGACTAACTCAATTTCACCTGTCTTATCATCTTTCCAGGGCCTTTGGTATAGTATGTTCTCATAAAAAATTGTGAGGTGAAAAAGTAAATAAAGACGTTTATTTCTAACCCTATTTTGATAAGTTGAAATCTTTCATTTTCCAGCTGTTTTGTCTATAGTATACTAAACTTCCTCCATGGGCACAATAATACTGTTTATACTGCAGTGTGGGTAAACCTCAGAAACATTATGCTAAGTGAAGGAAGTCAGTCACAAAGGATCACATATTGTACGGTTCCACTGCAGTGTGGATAAACCTCAGAAGCATTATGCTAAGTGAAGGAAGCCAGTCACAAAGGATCCTATATTGTACGGTTCCACTCATGTCAAATGTCTAGAATAGTCTAATCTATAGAGATAGAAAATACGTTAGTTGTTGCCTAGGGCTGAGGGAGACAAGAGAAATGGTGGTGACTGCTAAAGAGTATGAAGTTTCTTTTTGGGGTGATGAAATGTTCTAAAATTATGTTATGGTGATGGTTGTATAACTCTGTAAATGTGCATTGACTTATACACTTCGAATGTTATGGTATGTAAATTACATATCAATACAGTGGTTTAAAAATGAATAAACTGGCCTGGCATGGTGGCTTAAGCTTGTAATGGAGGCCGAGGTGGGCAGATCACTTGAGGTCAGGAGTTTGAGACCAGCCTGACCAACATGGTGAAACCCTAACTCTACTAAAAATACAAAAATTAGCCAGGTGTAGTGGTGGGCGCCTGTAATCCCAGCTACTCAGGAGGCTGAGGCAGGAGAAACACTTCAACCCAGGAGATGGAGGTTGCAGTGAGTGGAGATCATGCCACTGCACTCCAGCCTGGGTGACAGAGTGAGTGAGACTCTGAAAATAAAAAGAAGGAAGGAAGGAAGGAAGGAAGAAAGAAAGAAAGAAAGAAAGAAAGAAAGAAAGAAAGAAAGAAAGAGAAAGAAAAGAAACAAAGAGAAAGAAAGAAAAATGAATAAACTATGGTCTTATAAAATGGAAAGAAAAAGAGAGGCCTTGGTTTGGATCCTTACTGCGGTGTAATATGACAGACGTTTGGTCTTTGTCCCCAGTTCCTGGCAAAGAGTTCCCTAACACCCAACCTATGGGATCTAATGCTAACTCCAGATAGATAATGTCAGGATTGAATTGATGTATAGTATACCCAGTTGGTGTTTGCTGGAGAACTGCATGGTGTGTGGGGAAAATCCCCTCTGTGTCTGGTCACAGAAGTGTTCTGGGCTGTGATGCAAGCACAGTAGGAGAGAAACAGAGTGTCTTTCTTCAGAATTGGCATCAGAAGTGTTGCGAGAGAGGGTAGAGCGAGTGTGCTTACCCCACCCCCCAACCTTTCTACAAATCTGGGAAATAGAATGAATCTGATCATTTTACTGGTATAGTAAGAAAATGCTTTGTTGTGGCTATGAAGGTGAGGATGAAATGGGTGAGGGTACTCTTCGGAGATGAAAAGGAAATTAAGGTAAGTGGGAAAGAAAAGAAAAATTGAAGCCAAGGAATGTGTGCTGGCCACATCCTAAGGTGGCTCGCAGCGGCCCAACCTGTGTAACTCCCTCCTCTCGAGCTTGGTGAGACCTATGACTTGCATCTGACAATAGACTATGGCAAAGCCGCTGCGACATCATTCCTGTGATTATGACTATCAGACTCCGTTTTAGACTGGAGGGAGAGATTCTCCTGCTGGCCTTGAAGAAGCCAGTTGCTCTGATGTGAGCTTCTTTCAGAGAAGGCCACATGGCTGGCCCCCTCAGGGACCTCTAGGACCCGAAGGTGGCCTCTAGCCAACATCCAGTTAGAACCTAGGAGCCTTCAGTCAGTCCTACAACAACAAGGAACTGAATTCTGCTAACGATCACATAAGCCTGGAAGAGGCTGCTCAGCTCCAGAAGGAATGCAAGCCAGCCAACACCTTGATTGCAGCCTTGTGAGGTCTGATGTTACCATCAAGATAGATAACGCCAGAACTGAATTACTAGCACCCAGCTCAGCTGTGCTGGGACACCCAGCCTCTAGAAACTGTGAGATGAAAAATGCGTGTTGTTTAAGCCACTAAATTTGTGGTAATTTTTTATACAGCAATAGAAAACTAATACTATTGTTGTAATAGTAACAATAACCGTTATAGCATATTGGAAATTCGTATGTGCCAGGCACTGGGCTAAGCTCTTTATACACAGAAATTCATGATTTCATTTTGAAGAAACAATATAGGATGGGTTCTGGCTCTGAACACAGACCACCAGGTTCCACGCGCCAGTCCTGTCTACTCGCCAATGACAGGGCCTTCAGCAAGTCACTCAACACCATTTCCTTTCAAGCCTCACATTTGTCCTTTTTGGTTGTTTATTTTTTGAGACAGGGTCTCGCTCTGTCACTCAGGCTGGAGTGCAGTGGTGAGATCATGGCACACTGCAGCCTCGACCTCTTGGGCTCAAGCAATCCTCCTACCTCAACATCCTAGGTAGCTGGGACTATAGGCACATGCCATCATGCTCGGCTAATTTTTTTTTTTTTATAGAGACAGGGTCTTGCTTTGTTGCCCGGGCTTGTCTTGAACTCCTGGCCTCAGGTGATCAGTCTGCCTCGGCTTCCCAAAGTCCTGGGATTACAGGTGTGAGCCACCGCGCCCGACATAAAATGGGTTTAAGAATGGTGTCTGCCTCACGGAGTTGATGATAGGGTTACATGAAATAATCCTACATCAGTGCCTGGCTCAAGGTAAATGCATGATAGTCACTAATTGTTGTTGTTGTCATCGCTACTGTTTATTATATTGTTATATTCACGGTAATTAAGAGTACCTCCTCTGCCACTCATTCATTGGGTGGCCTCGAGCAAGTTATTTTCTTAACTGAAGTTCTTCATCTGTAAAATGGGCATAGAAACAATACCTTCCCTGTAGGATTTTTATGAGGATTAAATGAGACGGTGCCTGTGCCACAGTGCTATGTCCAAGGTCTGACAGATGAGATAGACTTCATTCCCTTCTATCAGGGTGGAGAGGTGCCTCCTGGAAAGAGGCCAGTGTCAGATGGGACGCTATGCTCCCTTCCTTCATTCAGCAGTTTCATCTGTAAGACTGTGAAAAGGCACCTAGCACAGTAATCGAGGACTTGTGCCAATTCTTAGTAAGAAGGAATAGCTGCTGCTATGGTTGCATATGATCAGCATAGCTTTCCCAACATGGGTTCTTTATTATAATCATTTTACATGTGCAAAACTGAGGCTTTTATAGAGGGTAACTTGCCCAATGCCAAACAGAATCAGAATTGAAAGGCAGATCTGCCTGGTTCTAAAAGCACAAATACTCCAGAAAAGCATATTTTGCATAGATTGCAGTGGACTAAGACCCTTAGCAGGGGTCAAAGCAAACAGTACACTTGGAGATGGAGGATGGGGGAAAAGGGAGTAAAGAAGGATGGTCAATAAACGTAGGTGATGACAAGAAGGAAAAGAAAACA
The DNA here is from genome assembly GCF_029281585.2 of Gorilla gorilla gorilla. Taxonomy (NCBI): domain Eukaryota; kingdom Metazoa; phylum Chordata; class Mammalia; order Primates; family Hominidae; genus Gorilla; species Gorilla gorilla. Next base: position 51,571,852 of record NC_073241.2, read on the forward strand.
AAGGCTAAATGAAATTTCTGGTAAACAAGCTCATGGCACTAAGATGCATTTAACTCCACTTATACATTTTACAAGTGATTGTGATTTTTACAACAAAACGGTGACACTGGGTTAGAAGTTCTCATTTCCTGTCTCAGGGATGGAATTGTGGACAACCCAAGCAAGTACTTCTATGTCTGATTTCTGTGGGGCCGTGAGCTGAGACAGACACGATTGCAAAATCTCACAGTCTGGCTGGAGCTAGTCGGGAGGGGGAATCAACTGGTCTCTCTTTATCCAGATAAAAGAAGGAAGGCAATCAGCAATGGGATGAAGTTGTGCCAGGGACACACACTCTGACTTCATGCCAGTTTGCATCCTGGCTTGGCTCTTTTGGAATTTCAGGGCCTCCCCCGACAGTGTATCCTACCACCCATGCATTGGTGTCACACCAGATTGACCTTTGGGGCAGCCCCAGGATTAGTACAGTGTTGTTTGTGCAACAAAGTTACCATCCTAGAGCTGACTGAGCTTGCTGGAGCACTTTTGTAATATGAAATAGGCCTGGTTAGCATCCTGGATTATGATGATGATGATGATGATGATGGTTAACATTCATTGACTTGAAGAGTGCGTTGAGACATTGCGAGACATTCTAATGGAATGCTAAGATCACAGACTTTGAATCTAAATTACCTGGGTTTAAATTTCAGATCTGCTACTTACTAGCTGTGTGACTTTGGACAAGTTACTTAACCTGCCTCAGTTTCTTCATCTGTAAAGTAGAGATAATTATAGTACCTCCATCATACGGTTGTTGTAAGGTTTATATGTTGTTACAGGCAGTATAATGTGTATGTGTGTGTATAAATACATGTGGTATATATACACACTATACATGTGCATGTGTGTGTATGTGTATATATATATATTTTTACATCCTCCTGTATGTGTATATAGTTACATAATATATAAAGCCTTAAGTACAGTGAGTGATAACTATGATTGAGGGCTTCCTCTGTGATCAATGCTCTAAAGACATGATCTCATCTCATTTTTAAAATGGTGCCATGAGGCTTCACTTTTTCCATTTTACAGATGAGAAAACAGAGGCAGAGAGGTTAAGTGACATGTCACAGGTCACGTGTTGATGAAACTAGGATTTAAATCCTAGTTTGTTTGACTTCAGAGCCTGACATTTCTCTTGATGACTATGCAAGTGTAACCTATGCCATCTCCCCATGGATTGAAGCAAAGGAAATCCTGCCCACAAATATCTTTCATATACCAACACAGAAATTCAACTGCAGTACTGTCTACAAAGTACTTAGTAGCTGACTGATTTTAGCATAAAATAATTTATGGCTACTCTAATACAAATTAGAATGTTATACAAGATACCTGCATGCGTGCTGCTGGATAAATGAATTTCACAATCTGCACCTGCAGAGTGAGGCAGGTGAGCCTGTTGGGGAGCGGGGATTAATTGAGAATGTTTCTTTCTTTTCTCCAAGAATGCACACTCACTACCCAGGAATAATGAGAGTTTTATCAGGTTGCAATTGAAGAGGAACAAAGAATCCAAATTAGGCATTGTGCTAACTAGCTGCATTTAGTTACCCAGAGGATATCATTTAGTGCCACAAGATTTCATTCATTCAAAAGAGAGACTGGCAGCTGCTGTGCCACATTGTACTGGTTGCTGAGGGAGTGCTGATGAGCAGTCCAGAGTCCTGCAAGCAGGAAAAGCTTGTCTAATTGAGGGGCCATGGCATGGAGCATGGTGGTCTAAAAGCATGGGGGACCGAAGGGTGTCTCTCTGCAGACAGAAACCCCCAAAAGCTCATGGTGGAAGTGAGTTGGGCCCAGTGGATGAATAGGGGCTCACCAGGCAGAGAGCAGAATAAATAAAGGCCTGCCAGGTAGGAGAAACTATATTTGCAAAGACATGGAGGAATGAAAAGCTTGCATGCTCAAGAAACAGCAGGAAGTTTGGTCTTGCTGGCGCAAAGGGTGAAGGGAGAGAGAGGAGGAGGGTGGTGTGGACTATGTAGCTGACAAGGTCCATAGGTTGGGCTGGAAAGGCCCTGCGCTTGTTTCCAGGAGTGTAGGCTACAGCTTTGGGAAACAGGGGTTGAGCATCAGGCAGTGACGCAGCTCTTCACATGTTTGCCTTGTAAAGATTGGAAGAGGGTAAGGCTGGCAGAAGAGCGACCAGAAAAAAGAGGATTGCAACAGTTAAGACAAGAGCTGATGAAAGGTTGAATTCAGGAAGTAGCAGTGGGGAAGAGGAAGAGTTAAGAGATGGGAGGGAGACTGTTGGCATTGAAACAACAGGGATTGCTCTCAGATCAGATGGGAAGTTTGAGGGGGAGGAAGGTATTAAGGGGGACTCTGAGATTTCTAACTGTGGACAGCCAGATACTTGACTACATAGGAAACACACAAAAAAGCATTGGCAGAAAGAAAAAGAAATACTGAGTTTGAGATGGATGTGGATATATGAAGGGTGTGTGCCTGACTGATTTTTATTTCAGACAGTAGGCAATTGATACATGGTGGTTGAGTTTGCTGGGTTCTAGCTTGAAGAGCCAGTGGGCAGATGTGGTGCCGGAACCCAGGTGGGCATTGAGGGGTAGAGACCAGACGTGGAGGTCCCTAGTATAAGGGTTATAGCTCAAGCCTATAGCTCAAGTCCTATAGTTCAAGCCTATAGCTCAAGTCTATAGCAAGTCCTATAGCTCAAGCCTGTAGCTCAAGTCCCTAATATAGGGATTATAGCTCGAGCCTGTAGCTCAAGTCCTGTAGCTCAAGTCTATAGCTCAAGTCCCTATATATAAGAGGTTACTGATCAAGCCTATAGCTCAAGCCTACAGCTCAAGTCCTATAGTTCAAGCCTATAGCAAGTCCTATAGCTCAACCAGGGGCAGCTACATGGCATGAAGGGGGAGTGGGCTGAGAACTTGCTGGTGGTGAGGAGGCACTCCCATTCTGGAGGAGAGAGCTGGGGAGCGAGACCCGGAAGAATCACGGAGGCAGGCACAAAAACAGGAGAAACAAACAAATTAAAGTCAAGAGAATAGAAAGATTCAAGAAGAGAGTACTGGAAAGTGTCAGATGCCACCAAGAGGTCATGTGGGAGACTTGTAGGATTCCTCATTAGGAACCCAGCAGAGGACCTAGGATTTGAGTCTCAGGAAGGAAGTGAAGGCATCGAAAGGAGGTTGTGGTTGGGATCAAAGGAGGCGACTTACGTGAGAGTGTGGTTATTATTGTCAAAGAGAGGGTACCAAAGTGGGATCCGGTATTAGGACATTCATGTCCTGGAATAATTTTACAACATCCTGTCATCAAATCTTGGAAACTAGGAAGAGATTTTTGTTACCGAAGTTGTTCCTGGCATTTATGCTGATGGCTTGTGGAATCACATGGAAGAAGGGGATTTTGAAGAAATGTGTAGAAGTGTTTGGAGAAAAGGAGAAAGAAACGGTAAATGGATGGGGCAGAGGTGGTAGTGAGGAAGTCAGGTCAGAGGGAAGGGGAGGGTCTGCTTGTCTGCAGTGAGTGTCTGATGTGAGGCACAATGGCCTGGACAGCTCATCACTAAGCAGTCGGCTCTGACGTGAAATGCCCTTGGAGCCATGGTAGTTTTCTGAGAAACAGAGTGATCAAAACAGCATAGTATGTGCAGAATCAGGGTACAAGGCCAGAATGTCAGAAATGACCTCCATGGTCTACACTTGCTTGGGCACAATCTGAAATGGAAATGTCTGTGTGTGTTCTGGTCCCAGCAAACTCCAAAAAGCGCCTTGGCCTGGGTAGCTGACATCACACTCAATTGCACATGCAAATGCAGTAATTACGCCTGAAATATTAGAGGTCAGCTGGAGGCCAGCGGAAGATTTGGTCTCTCTGCTTCCAGATTTTGAAATAGCAGATTATACACAACTCACTGTCTTCCGCCAAGACCTTGTTACACACATTTGTCAGGATCTCATTTTGCAATTTCCATTCCTTTAAAGAGAAATCCTCACACAGTGGTGATTCTGGCTGTTTTTCCCTAAAGTGCAGATCGTCATAAACCCGCACTCTCTCCCGGGGCCTGTCAGCCTCCTGGGCCCTGCGGTGAACACACCATCACTGAGGGAATGCGGGACGCAGACAAGGCCGGGATTTTCTTAGGAGAAACGTTTTGGGAGAGGAAGATATCGTAGAGTCCTGAATATAATATGGCACAACAATTTTATGTATTCCAGACAGGAAAAGTTTTTTGTCAAAACCTCTGACAGTTTAAACTTTAAAGCTTCAGCAAAACTTTTAAACTTTTAAACTTTGAACTTGTTTGAACCTCTCGTGATTTATGAATTATTAAATGTACCACTGAAAATCACAGACTTTAACTAGTAAAGCTTTCTGCTTAAAAGCAACTGAGAAGAGGGTGGCTGTGGGACTGCAGGAGGAGGAGAGGGCTGGGGGTTTTGTCGGAATGGCGCTCCTCCTGGTTGCATAAAAGCCAAATCCAGAAAATATTTAGGAGGCAAAAGACCCAAACCAAGACAGAAACTACGAAAGAGGAGAGACATCAAAAAGTGAAATGGAAACTGTCTGACACTAGTTATGTAGGTGTATCTAAATAAGAGTTGAACTAATTTTATATTTAATATTATATATTATATATTAGTGATAAAATATACATGACATAAAATTTAGCATTTTAGCCACTTTTAAATGGATAGTTCAGTGGCCTTAAGTACATTCACATTGTTGTGCAGCCATCACCACCCTTCATTTCCAGAACTGTTCATCTTCCCAAATGGAAACTGTCCCCATTAAACACCAACTCCCCATTCCCTTCCCTCAGCCCCTAGTAACCACCATTCTTTTTGTCCACATACCTCATATAAGTGGAATTTTGTATATGTATGTAGATACATTCACATAAATATGTATATATATATGCATGACTGAAATTTTATGTGTGTATATATTATATATAATATAAGATAAATATAATGTAATAAAGTTAAAATATATGTATATTATTTGACTATTCCATGTACCTCATATAAATGAAGTTATATCATGAATATATTATTATAGTATATATTATATTAGTAATATAATTATATAAAATATATAAAATAATGTATTATTACATGATTCCATTGATATGAGGTACATAGAATAGTCAAATATACATATATAGTAATATATTACATCTATGTAGTCATATTATATAATATATATTACATATATGATATACAGTATATAATATGATTCAATTTATATGAGGTACATGGAATCGTCAAATAATATATATATTTTAACTTTAAATTCATAGCAACAAGCACAAGGGGGTATTAGGTAAGAAAAGTTCTGAGGTTTTTCATGCCTTTCAGACAGCATTGAACGGTAAACAAAGTGAGTACAGATAGGGACAGAATCTGACAATAATTTATGCTTCCCAGAGGGTGCAGTCCATTTAAATCCCCAGGAGCTCCGAATTGCTCCTGAAGTGTCTGGGTCCTGTGGCCAGCAGAGCAGTCTTGAGAGCTCCAGCGGGCAGGGCTGGGCTTGGCTGGGCTGGGAGGAAAGGGGAGGGGCGCGCAGCTTGCGGCGGGCACACAGCGAGCCCGTGGAGGGTGAGTGCCCTAGGTCCTGACTCCAGCTTGGAGCTCAGGCACGTGTGGGATGGGCCGGCTACTTCAGCTTCCCCAAGGCTCCCAGCACGAGGATTCCATTACTTTCTGTTAGTGTGCGCTCAAGGATTTAGTAACCAGTTCACAGAAAAGCCCCTCACTTCACAGCAGGAAGTGTAAACTCAGCATAAGTCTTGCCAGCCTGCAGGGAGCCGGTTAGGAATTTAGGAATTACCTAAAGTTTCGGAATCCACCTGCCGCGCCCTTTGCACATTTTACCTGGGATGAGGCCTAATGGCCTCTGGGAGGTGCAGCCCAACAGGAGGTCGACAAATTAAGCAGGGATTCGTTTCTTTAAACACTTTCATTGTTACCAAAATGAGAGCGAGCCCTGGAAAGTCTGGGGCGTGGGAAGGTTATGTCCCCTGAGGAAGCAAGGAAGACAGGCGGTGGTTTGAGTGGGTGGGCGCTTCCACGTGGACAGAGGGCCCCTGGGAGGGAGGAGCGAGGGACCCAAAAGGGGAAGGGTGGAGCCCAACCGCGACTGCTTGCTTCACAGTTGAAGGGCTGTCCCTTCCTTTCCCTCTTGGAGACCTCTGTCCTGGTGCCGCTGGTGCAGCTTCGGTTACAGTTGGATCTGTCCAGTCCTTTACCCTGCCTGCATGCACACATGGTCTCAGGGAGTGAATTCCTTGGGCGGCTGCCATGTCTGTGCTGGGACCCTGGCAATAGCCAGAAAGGCAGGAGGAGAACTAGGGGTGGGAGAGGATTGGGGTTCCGCTTCTTTCTTCTGCATCAGATATCAGGACCTGGGCACCACAACGGAGGCCAACTAGCAGCAGGTGGGAGTTGATGCCAAGTCCCAGGATATTGGACTAGAGCTGTGTTAACACCTCCTGCTGAGGTTGAGGCCTGGCAGGGTGAAAGGAGGGGTGGCCCAGCTATGAACTCAAAGTTGGAGGCTCCAGGGTGTGCTTGAGGCCCCTACATTCTGACACCCTCAGGCACCAGCGTTTTCAATGGGAGGAGGATTTCTCTTTTCCTCTTCTTGCAGTGGCATTTGTAATTCTAAGAGAGCTTTTGTTTCATGATGGATCTTTCAAGGATCTTGTATAAAGGCCCGGCACACAAGTCCCTGGGCTTAGCGTGAGTGGCCCCATGGGTGGATGTCCCCAAGATACGTCTGACAATCTATTGCTTAACTCTGTCCCCGCCCCACGAAAGAGGCATCCACAGTTCACCAGTTGCCAGAGAGAGCTGCCACTCGCTCTCCTTCTCTTACCCTGCCAGCCACCAGGGTCATGGAACACTTGAAAGAATAAGAACAAAATAAAAAAAGAGAGCAAGACACCCCAGGAAACTGAATGGAACTTGAGCAGCCTAACATTTAAGTGTGGGACTTGGTTCTGGCTTAGTGTCAACATGGGAAACAACAGGAGCTTCTGAACTGAGAGAAGAGGAGAGAGGGAAGGCAGTCCCAGTGCGGCACAGAGGAAGGCTCGTATGGGGAGCCACAGTGACTTTGCTAGCACAGACTGACTGCTTCCTATGTACTAGAGTGGGTTACGTGCTTTATTTAATCCTTGTCTTTCAATCCTTGAGGAATTCTGGAGCCAGACTGCCTGGGTTTGAATGCTGGTTCCATCACTTACTTCCTGTGGACCATAGACAACTGTCTTAAATACCTGATGATTCAGTTTCTTCAATTGTAAAATGGAGATGATAATGGTACCCAACTCACAGGGTTGTTCCAAAGATTGACTGAGACAGTGTTTGTAAGTATCTTAGAACAGTGCCTGACGCATAGTAAATGCCATGTAAGTACAAGATGGACAGAGAGATAGACAGATAGGCAGACAGACAGACAGGCAGACAGATAATCCCATAAGCATAGATAAAGAAACTGAAGCTTAGAGAAGATGTTAAGTAACTTGCCAGAGGTTTCACAGGTGTTTGCTGTCAGAGCTAAGATTTGAACTTGGCCTGTTCGACAATTTCACTTGTGGTCACCTTAGCAAGTGGGATGGAATATTATGGTTTGGAAATATAATCCATTCCCTGACATGATGGATGATGGTAATGACGATGCTGATGATGATAAATATATTAGCAGCTAAAATGTATCGATTGCTTATATTTTGCTAGGTGCCTTATGTACATTATTGGGTTTAATTCTTCTGTAGCCCCTTCAGTTATATACTATTATCTCCACATACTGAGTTGAATAGTATGCCTCCAAAATTCATGTCCACCTAGAACCTCAAAATGTGACCTGATTTGGAAACAGGATCTTCACAGATGTAATTAGTTGAGATGAGGTCATATGGGATTGGAATGGGCTCTACATCGAATGACTGGTGTCCTTATAGGAAGGCCACTTGAAGACACAGGGACCTTCAGGAAGAATGACAAAATGACAGGTGATGATGGAGACAGAGACTGGAGTGAGGCAGCTGCAAGCCAAGGAATTCTGAAGGTGGCCAGCAACCACCAGAACCTAGGGAGAGGCGAGGTGGCCATTCGTTCCTAGAGTCTTCAGAAGGCACGTGGCCCTGCAGGCAGCTGGATTTTGGACATCTAGTCTCTAGAGCTGTAAGAGAATAAATTCCTGTTATTTGAAGCATGACACATGGGGTTTTATTAGGGGCTTACATACAGTTTATGGTACTTTGTTATGGCAGCCCCGAGGAGCTAATATAGACCAGTTTACAGCTGAGAAATTGAGGCTCAGGGAGATGAAAGAATTTGCCTAAACTCAGCTAGTTAGTGGCGGCAGACCTGGGACTTGAACTTGGGTCTGTCTGACTTCCAGTGTTGTGCTCTGACATCCTCTGGTGAGTGTTGGAGTCGTCAAAGTGTCTGGGTCAGCTTTTAGGCTGGCTGTCTTGCCAAACCCCTATTAACCTCAATAGGAATGGCACCAAGTTCAAGAGGCAGGAGACCCAGCATCAACAAATGAGAAACCTGGGGTTCTATTGGGGGCTCACACACAGGAGAGAGAGTCCAGGGGCAGTGGGCTGGACGAGATACCATCTTACCTACAGTCCAGTGGCGGCAAGCTGGGCAGGAAAACTGCAACCGCTTGCAAACTGCATGCTGTTTATATAGCATGTCACTTAACACCCTCTCCGTAATGACCTCCACCTGGACACTCTCATTTAACCCAAAACTCAGGGCTTCAATCCCCTGTATGGCCCCTGTTACATGGAATGGGCTGAGAGTTCAGATGTTTATTATAGACAGGAATGACTTTCCGGGTTGTCCACACCACGATTTCTTAGCTCAGAACACATGTTCAGGTGCGTCTGCCATACAGGGTCACTGTAAGTTCTTGCTTAAGTTCTTGCTATAAGGTGCGTTTACCCTGCGCTGTCAGATTGTGTACCCTGCCCAGCACTGTCTGGCCCCAGTGCCTTCCTGCAATGGGATGCTGTGGTCCACCGACCATGGGCCACGTGCTGCTCCATGCATCCTGTTGGAAAGTATTTAAAATGGCAGCAACTGGGAAAAGGAATCCACCAAAACCTTTGAAGAGAATTCCTCATTTAAGCAGGTATTAACTTGGGAGGTTTTCTTTAAGTACAAGCGATATAGACAATTATTTCAGAATAATGAACATTTTAGCCCCAGGCAAATTACTTTAGTTTATATCTCTCCAGTGCGCAGAAACAGACTAGTAATGATTTTTGGCTCATAACACTTTAACATCTTTGTATGGCTTTGCTAGCTAGTCTCTATACAGAAATGCATATTATGAGACCCACGAAGCCACCAATCAACCCCAAAACTAAGATACTGACAATAACCCAGAGCAACCTCTATTCCCCTGCCTGTACGCCTTCCCTCCTTGTATATAAATAACCACCTTTTTGAATTTTGTTTTCATTTCTTCTGTGAAATGTGCATATGTGTGTCCACAATGTCCATGCAGTCTATAAGTCTGGCCCTTTCTTCAACTTGACTTTTATGATTCTCCCTCATTCACTGTACACCAGCCACGCTGGGCCTCTTTTCCATTTCTCCAACATGCCAAACACCCTTCCGCCCCAGGGCCCTGGTACTACTCATCCCTATTTCTGGAATGTTCTTCTTCCTGATAATGAGACTCTCTAGTTCACCTCGTTCCAGGACCAATGGTCACTTCTCAGAGTCATTGTCTCTGATTCCGCCATCTAAAACAGCCTTCCCATCATTCCCCATCTCCTCACCTACTTTATTCTTCCTTTTAGCTCTTATCACTGTTGACATTATCTAGTTATGCATTTGATTATTGACTGATCCTCCTACATAACATAAGCTTCAGAAGGGCAGGGATTTTTTTCTCTGTTTTGTTCGTTTCTATAGCTCTAGTGCCAGACTTATAGTAGGTGCCCAATAAATCAACTCATCTCTTCCAATAAACCAGCATCTCTCTTGTAGCTCCTGTATGTCAGGCAATGTGCTAAGATGCAAAGCTGGTTACAGACCTATCTTCACTCTTCAGGTATTTGTAGTTTAGTGAAAACACTGAAATGTAAGCAATAATTCAGCAGTGTGACCTGGGTATGCATAAGTTGCTCGAAGAGTTATGGTGGTGAAGGACGACTTGGGGGAGATGCCATTTGAACTGAGCCTCAGTGGATGCATAGACTGAAGTCCAGGAGACATAAGTAAGAGGTAGCCTCGTAGGAAGAGAGAATAAACATGGGAAAAGACATGGAGGTGATGGCGAGTATGAGGATGGCATGTATGGGAGAGGAGAGAAATGAGGCTGGAGAGGAAGGCAGAGGCCAGATCAGGCAAGGCTGGGGTTGCGGCACTGTGTAGTATGAACATTCTCCTGCTTAGACCTGGGGAAGCACTGGGGGTCATGCAAGTAGAGGAACAGCAGGACCAAGTTTGCATTTTGGACAGTTGCTCTGGTGAACCCCTATTAACCCCAGTAGGGAAGACACCATGTTCAAGAGACTAAAGAGGAGACCCAGAGCCAGCACATGAGACATGGGGTTTCATTAAGGGCTTACATAGAGGGGAGTGGTCCAGTGGTGGCAAGCTGGACAGGAGAACCACCTGACGTACAGAAACAGTCCAGTGGCAGAGGGCTGAACCACATAATCCGCTTTCCTATAGTCCAATGGTGGCAGGCTGGCAGGAAAATGGCAGCCTCTGCAAAAGGCATGCGGTTTACATAGCATTTTCACTTAACACCATCCCCCTAACAACCTGGCAACCTTCATTTAACCCAAAACTCAGGACCCCAATCCCAATCCATTGCACAGGCAAGGTGCTCAGATGTTCCTCATAGACAAGGAACAAATCTCAGGTTGGCCCCTCCCAGATTCCCTGGCTTGGAACACACATTCAGGTGCATCTGCCACCCTGGGTCATTCTAAAAGTGTGCCTAAATTATTGCTATTAGCTGAGTTTACCCCACACCAGTTCACTGTCTGCTGCAGTGTGGAGGATGGGCTGGAAGAGGTGGAGGCTGAGGTAGGGAGAATGCCCGCTGGCTGTTGCATGCAGTAACCGGGGTGAGAGCTGAGGCCACCAGGATGCATACAAGGTGCTATCAATCGAAGTGGTGGACTTTGATGGAGATGAGGAGATTGGAGAGGATGCTGAAAAGATAGCTATGGATGTGCTGAGTTTTGGGTCTCCATGGGAAACACAGGGTCACCCAGTAGGCAGACGGTAGCTACTCTGCTTCATTGCTCTCAGGCAGAGCCTGTGCATATGAGCTTTCATGAAGGCTCTTTGATAATGAGGACTTCACAATTATGACTTAGTTTTCATTGGGAAACCTTTCAAGGATGCCATCATTAGAGCTTACATCTGAAGGAATGACAGTCACACACTAAAATTTAGACTTTCAATCCATTTGGAACAGACTGCTGTGTGACCTCAGTCATTCTCTTTAACCTCCCAGAAGTCCATGTCCAGGAGAAGGTGGGACTACAGGAACTACCATGTAAGATTTTGTTCATTAGTAAGATTTTATGCCTCACAGGCCGCTTCCTCAGGTGGTGGAGATAGAATGAGTGACAGGGTTTGCCATCAGACATTCAGGAATCTTAGGGGCGACTGCAACTCCATTTATTCATTCTGGCTTGGTAACGGGTGGGTTGTGGTCTCATTAGGTCAAAGGATGCATTCAGTCCATTCCCTGGGTATCTGTAGGCATCAGACACTCTGTGGTTTCCATTTTTACATTGTCCCACACTCTTGCCCGTCATTCCTGTCCCCCCAGCAGGCCTGGTTGCAGACCCCCTATTAGAGACAAAGGCACAACTTGTAGAGAAATGAGGGAAGTCGTGAAGTGTGTAACTGACCAGGGTACTGCCGGAAGGGCGCCGTGTGCCAGATTAAGTTTCTTAGCTGGGTCTGTTAGGTCATTTGATAGCTCACTTAGCTCTTGGGTGCCCTTGCTTTTTGTGTAATCATACTTCTTTTTAGAAGAGACCCAAACATAGGCCTAATCCTGTAGCATTTTTACACACACAGGGGCTTTTGTTTCAAGGCCTTCTCATGCAAATCATAGCTTTGAAGCAGTTAAACAAATCTCCTTGCAACCCACAGAGGCCCATGCCTGTCTCCACAAAGAGAGCAAGAGCCCAGGTAAAACCTAAAGGAAATGTTTTTTGTTTTGTTTCTGGTTTTTTTTTTTTTTTTTTTTGGCAGGGGTGCAGGGTGGATTCTGGTCAGGCTTTCCTTGCCAGGTGGATTTAAACTTCAGCTCAATCACACATGATTTAAACTTCAGCTCATATCCCAAGCAGGACTAACACTGGGGGTTGGTGATAGGAGGAGATGAGATTGGGAAATGGAGGTAGTTAGAGAGAGAGGAACTTTGTTCAATATCGTCACTTTTTGTGGGAAAGGAGTAAGTGGGGGAAAATGCATCCTCAGCTGATCCACAGAGAGGACCAACTGTCTTCCCTCCTGATTACTGACATTTTCATCCATGGGTAAACACAGAAAAGGAAACAAAAGCAGAAAGGTTTCTTGTCAGCAATTCCAGTAAGATGTTTCTCCACCCAGAGACGAGCCTAGAGCCAGCACACTTCAAAGAAAATACAATCGCCTGTCAGCTGCAGAATTTCTCTTGGTCCAAGGTAAAATATTGCATGGAATGATGAGGCAAAAGTGTGGGAAGGAGAAGGTGATAACATTAAGCCAAGGGAACAAAAGAGACAAGGAGTGATACTCCAGCAGGGAGACAAGCTCTGGGACTATTTTGGCCTGAACCTAAGGTAAAAATGACATAAGAGGCAAGCGGGTGTCTTCTGGCCAAGAGATCAAAGCTGCTGCATTTGGAATGTTGTCATGATCCATTTGTAAAAGGCAGCCATCCTCCAAATGATATGCAGTAACCAGTGAGTATGTTTGCAAAAAGGACTTGGGTGGAAATAATCAAAATCCATGAATGTATTGCAGCAATTATTCTTTTCCCTGGGAGATCAATAATGGATGGGGCAAGGATTGAAGCCAAGAGGATCTAAGGATCATAGGAAATGAGTCCCCAGGGCTTTCCAATGGAACCCTAGAGTGTTATATTTTTGGACATGGCTACAGTATTTGGAAAGGTAGTTCTTACTAATACAGTTCTGTCCATGTAGAGCTCACAGATCAAAGGATGGAAGATAGGGGGTTCATGCCAAAAAAGTAGTCTATCAAATGCTTTATTAAGCATGGAAAAATGAGCTTTGGCAAGGATATACTCTCACATGTGCAGAAAAAGTGATCAAGGTAAAGAAGCCAGTAGAAATCTCTAGAAGCCAGAACTGTGAACATTTTTCAACTGAGATGAAAGGAAAGAACAGACAACCATAATCAGGAGACATTTTGGGCAATGAAGGATTATGACATGAGGCCATTTCCTCAGGGAAAGTTGGTTGTGGTTTGGGAAGTTTGGGCTTTGGAGCTGATGATGGATTTGGAACAACTAATGCCTGGTGGCAGCCCCTCAATTAGGGAACAACACAGGAATCTGTGGGAAGGGCTGGGTTCCCAAGAAGGCGTTTCAACACTTGTCTAATAACCTCGTCTCTGGTTTTTTGAGCAGCCCTAAACAACTTGTTCCTGAAATCTAAGTAATGGATTTCTGGGTGTCACCTCTTTGGGTTAGGGAAGTTAAACTGATTTCAGTTGCATTGTTAAAATCTTAGGTGTGTCTGAATAACAGCTGTGCTGGTGCCTACTGGAGGACAGAAACATGGCAAAGAGTAAGGGGAAGTGATGGTATAGAATGTGTAAGGTGGGAATTCAGGAAACAATAACAGCAAAAGTGATTTGAGAAACAAAGCCAAAGGAAAAGGTGAGTAAAAAGAAAAGAAGGAAGTCCCATCTTCTACAGGGCAAATACCCTGGTTATTTAGCACGGTGCATAAGGCCCTCTTGGTCTGCATTTGCTGCCTGCTGCCTCTAGTGTTGCTGCATCATCCCCTTAGTACAAGACAATCTGTAGTTCCCCAAATGGACGATTGGAGGCAGGGTTTAATCTGGCCCCAATGATCTCCACTTCCCAGTAGCCACATCACTGTAGAATCCCCTCTCCTGAGTGTGGGCTGGCCCAGCAACTTGCTTCTAACTGATGGAGAATGACAAGTGATGGGATGTCACTTCCCGTAATTAACTTACAGGAGACTGTAGCTTCTGTCTTGCTAGTGGATGCTCTCTGTTGCCTTCCTGTTTTGTGTGCTTTGATGAAGCAAGTGGCTGTGTTGGAGAGGTCCACTTGGCAAGGGGATGAAAGTGGCCTTTGGCCAACAGCCAGCAAGGAACTAAGGCCCTTTATCCAACAACCCCTGAAGAACTGAAATCTTCTAACAACCACATGAGCTTGGAAATGGATCCCCGCCTTGACCCTTCAGATGCAACCCCAGCCCTGGCCAGCGCCTCGATTGCCACCTTGTGAGAGATCCTGAAGGATGGATCCAGCTAAGCCATGACCAGGTGGCTGCCCCAAGACACTGTGGGATCATAACTGTGTGTTGTTTTAAGCCACTCCATTTGTGAGTAATGTGTTAGGTAGTAATAGGTATTAATGAAGAGTTCTTGAAATTTCATGGTCCATGCCTTTGCTGTGGTCTTTCTGATTCTTTGGAAAGCCCTTTCCCTCCTTCTCCTTGCCAGCTTGGTCAACCTCTACTCATCAGGACGTGGTTCAAGCGTGATGTCTTCAGAGAGGTCAGCCCTACTTTCCCCATAATCTGCCTTTACCTGGACTTGAATTATCCTTTCTTTGTCCCAACCGGAACTTGCATAGATTTTATCACAGCACATAAGCCTATAATGCAATTTTCTCTTTTCCTATCAATCTCCTTAAACATTGGAAGCAAATAGCTCCCCACTTTCCTGGAAGGTAAAAATGTTTTCACTGTGATAGACTTTTCAGAAACACATGAAATCAGCTTTGCTAATCATGAAAGAGACAGATATTCCATTTGTTCTGTGACAGGGTAAAGACGGCATGTTTTCATCGGGAAAGCAACGAAATGCTCAGCACTCCTGTAGCCAACTCAGCACTCCTTGCTCCCTGCATTTTGGTTAGTGTTTTTATTTTTCATTTATTTTTATTTTTTAGAGTCAAAATTTCACTCTGTCACCCAGGCTGGAGTGTAGTGGACCACCATGGCTCACTGCAGCCTTAACCTTCTAAGCTCAAGCCATCCTCCCACCTCAGTCTCCTGAGTAGCTGGGACTACAGGCATGTGCCACCATGCCTGGCTAATTTAATTTTTTTTTTTTGTAGAGATGGGGTCTCACTATGTTGCCCAGGCTTGTCTCAAACTCCTGGCCTCAAGGAACCCTCCTGCTTCAGCCACCCAAAGCACTAGGATTACAGGTGTGAGCCACTGTGCCTGGTGAATTTTGGTGAGTTTACTCCTATGCTCAGCTCCCTATTGGGTACTGAGCATGCACCTTGACAAGAGTGGCACTCATCTCTAGACACCTGGAACCCTATGTTTAGCACATAGTACAGTCATTAGTAAATGCTAATTAGGGATGAAGGCATGAAAAAATGAAGGAAATGATTGAATGAATGTATAATGAAAAAAGACATGTGGCTCAATTTGGGGCTTCTTGGTGCTGGGAGGCGGGAGGAAGGGTCCTGCAGATTTCCTGTAGCCCAGACTCAAGGCATATACTTAGAGCTGGTCAGGGATTGATGCGAGCAATTCCAGGGTAAGGCCCATGCAGGAGTTCCTGGGGTACAGGGAGGATAAGGGGTTAAGGAGCAATGGAAAGGGCCTAGCCAAGGCTGGAGGTGAGTGGCAATGGGGGCTGGGAGGGAGGCAGACAGACAAGGGAGGTACCCCGGCCCCATAGTCTTTTGGAGAGAACCAGACAGAGACAGAAAGAGGAGAGACAGCAGGGGCATCTGGAGGGAGATTCGGTACACACAGGTGGGCCCCACCCATTAGATAATGCAGGATGATGGTCTTGGGACACAGCTCAGCACCTTGAGCTTTCCTTGCACTTTGTAAAGCTATTGTGTGCCCCTGGCTTTACATTCTTTGTGATTCCATGTGCTAGAAATTATTTGTTTGTTTACGGCTCACTGTTTCTACAACATCTGTCTGGTTTAACATTGCAGCCTGAGTGTTCAGCAGCACGGGGGGCCCACTGCTTGGTCTACACCCAAAGGAAAGGGAATCCCTGTTTGGAGGGATGTCTGCACCCCGGGCTCATGGCAGCACTGTTCACCACAGTTAAGGCGTGGAAGCAATCTAAGTTCCATCAACAGATGAATGGATAAAGAAGAATGTATAATACACAATGGAGCACTCTTCAGCCATAAAAAAAGAAAGACATTCTGTCATTTGTGACAATGTGAGTGAACCTGGGAGATATCATATTAAGTGAAATAAGCCAGGCACAGAAAGACAAATACCATGTGATCTCACTTATATGCAGAAACTAAAAAAATTGAATTCATAGAAGCAGAGGGTAAAATGGGTAAAATGATGGCTACTAGGGACTGGGGGAGGGAGATGTTGGTCAAAGGGCATACAATTTCAGTTAGACAGGAGGAGTGAGTTCAAGAGGTCTATTGTGCAACATGATGATTATAGTTAATGAATTATATACTTGAAAATTGCCAAGAGAGTAGATTTTAAGTGTTGTTACCAAGAAAAGTAAGTATTTGAGGTAGTGGATATGTTAATTAGCTTAGCATAGCCATTATACAACATATATATATTTCAAAACATGTTGAATGCAATAAATTATACAATTTTTGTTTGTCAATTAAAAAATTAATAAATTTAAAAAGTGAAAATGAAACCCAAGTGCTCTTGTATTCA
This sequence comes from Gorilla gorilla gorilla, assembly GCF_029281585.2. Classification (NCBI taxonomy): domain Eukaryota; kingdom Metazoa; phylum Chordata; class Mammalia; order Primates; family Hominidae; genus Gorilla; species Gorilla gorilla. Next base: position 51,588,755 of record NC_073241.2, read on the forward strand.
GAGCATTGGATGGAGGTAGCACTGGAAAAGAGAAAATAAAGTACAGCCTGGCCCTGAGGGGCCCTTTCTGGGGGAGCATAGCCCCAATCCATTTTTTTTTTGTCCTGGGAAGGCAGAACTCCCTGGCAGGAACGCCTTGCTTTCCTGTGCATTCCACAAGCTCTGACAATCATCTGATAAGCACCAAGCCTTTCACTGAAACGGGATACTAGGACAGGGCACTATGAGCTTCCTGACCCTCAGGAGCTCACAGTCTGCTCGGTGGGAGAGTGGGAGGGTGAGGAGGGCCGATGCCCGCAGAGAGCAGGGTCAGATAGACAATTCTGGGCTGGATCCATCTGTGCTTTAGAGAGGGCCGTGCCAAGCCTGCCAACTTGGGCTGCAGGGCGTTGTCAGGGAAAACTTCCTGGAGAAGTTGGCCCCAGGGTCAGGCCTGAGGAACAAAGACGAGCTAGAGAGGGAGTGGAGAGGACTGGGGAGTGGAAGCAGCAAAGGAGGCCCGCGGGGTCCCCAAGGGCTGGGCGCAGGCAGTCAGCAGGACAGATCGAGCCTAGCTCCCCTGTCTCAGTGGGGACTCTGGCAAGGAAGAATGGTGGTGGGCGCTTTGCTGAGCCTGGGGCTGGAAAGAGCGTGGAGCAACCTGCAGGGGCTTCAGGTGCAAAGGGAGGAGGGCCTGAGCTGAGGGACTGGGCTGTGGAGGAACGGGGGTGATGGGGGAGGCTTCTCTTTGGGGCCTGTGAGCAGGTGGAAGGGGAGCATTTCATGTCCCGGCCTGAGACAGGACTGGCTGTGCACCCAGTCCAGAGACAGGATCAAACTTCACCTAATCCCAGGCCAGGGCTCCTCAGGGTTCTGAGTGGGCACTGGGCAGTCTGGCTCTTGACCTGAAATGACTTAATGCCCGGGGTGCTAAAGGACATTTCAAAGCATTGGCCTTTCAGAGTCGAGGGGACCTTGGCCCTGCCACTGATGACATGATGCTTGTCATGAGAAGTGACTGGCCCTGGTCGGTGCCTTCTGTGGGGAATGCCCACTGTGCTCCTTGTGTCCTTGTGTGAGGTCATCTCAGTCCCAGGGAGAGATGAGCCCTCATATCCGTTGTCGCTCTAGACACAATGGACTGAGTGCCTCGTTCCAGAATAGGCTGGGATGTCAGCCCCATAAAAAGCAAGCTGTAGGCTTGAGGCCAGGGCCCAGCCAGAGTTGCCCTGGGATTCTTGAGCACTGAGCCTCCCTGGGTGGGGTGAAAGGAAGTTCTCAAAGGGCAACCAACTTGCTCTAATCATAGATAACTCACCTGCTCACCGCTGTCCCATTGACCCTCGCTGGCCTGCAGCACCATGACCCTGTGGTCTATGGAAGTGGGGACAGGTGTCTCCACGGTTAGATCAGGCCCACCCAGGTACCTCAGGAGAGTCCTTATCTCAAGGCCCTTCAACTCATCTTCACAGTCTCTCTGGGGTTTAGAATCTTCGGGGGTTATTATTCTGAAACAAAGGGTATGTACATAACTGTTGTTCAGAATTATGAGGTGTTCAAATAAAGAACCATGGCAGTGTCGAGGAGACAGAGGCCACTTTAGGCTGTGAGGAGGCAGTGGGGCAGGCAGAGGAAAGAAGGACCCACCAGGTCTGTTGGCCATTTTTGACCATAAAGCTTTTTTAAAGAGGATGAGCAGACAGTGCAGGGCAGGAACAGATAGGACACAGACGTTAACTTCCCAATTTATACGGATGTAAAAGACCTTTGCTTAGCCACTCTTAGTGTCACCTCACTCATGGAGCTCTTCACGGGCTCCAGGCAGAATCTTTTGGTTTTCAGCCTGAGGAGCTGTGGTCTGATGGGATGACTCTCAGCTCTCGGTGAGCACCGTTTTGAAATCGGGTGGACTTCTCGATTGTCTCTGCTAACTGGAGATTTTCTGGGGTCACATCAGGAAACTCTCCTGGATTGCCTGCTCCTCCTGCCCCTCCAAACAGGGATCTTTCTTAATTCTATGTTCATAAACAGTATCATCTATCTATCTATCTATCTATCTATCTATCTATCTATCTATCTATCTATCGATCTATCTATCTATCTATCTACCTACCTATCATCGATCTACCTATCCAGCCAGGGATCTTTCTTAATTCTATGTTCATGAACAGTATCTATCCATCATCTATCTATCTATCTATCTATCTATCTATCTATCTATCTATCTATCTATCATCTATCTATCTATCATCGATCTATGTATCCATCCATCCATTACCTAACATTGATTTCTTTTACCACCACTCAGGCCCTTACCTAATCACATTTTCTGAGCTTACTTGCTTCCTAGGAATCTCTAAAATTTCTAAAAATCTAAAGTCTAAATTTCTAAAAGTCTAAAATTTCTAAAGTCTGTTTCAATTTTTGCCAACTTTCCCTGACTCAGAAGATATGAATTCCCTTACTACAGACAAATTTGGGAAGGGACCATTTCTTTCCACCCCAGGGTTCTTGAGCACATCTTCCAGGGAGTCTCAGAGAAACTTATCACTTCTCCAGAGTTGTTCACGAATGTCAGATCTAGAATGAGGAGCCGAGTTCCTCGGCTCTTATGCATCTATAAGCATGCATTTCCTCAACATTCTGCAGTGCTCACCCACTGCTCCTGAACCAGGGGACACACACACACACACACACACACCCCTCTTCAAAGAAAACTGCAACCGATAAAAGTTTCATTTAGCAACACAGAGAATGTCACAAGGTCCTACATGATTAAATGCCCAATGGTTGGTGCAGACAGAAATTGAGAGGAGGAAGAGATGCTACTAGTGGAGTCAGCCTGGGAGGAAGGACATCATGCAGAAGGGAGAGAGAAAACAGTGATGAAACTGGAGCAATTGCATAATTTGGCTGGTGCCAGGGAGATGCATATATCACAGCTCTTCAACACAGGACTCAAACCTCCAGGGACAACTTTGAATTTGATCTGCAGCCTCCAGAGCTTGGGGGCACCTCCCAGGGGATGCAGCTACATAAGTGGTGAACTCTACCCCTCAGCTGGCCATCCAGGGACACGTGCGTTGGTGGACCACATGAGACCCTTTGGAAAGCCCCAACTGGTTGCCAGATTGCCTGAGAATTCCAACTCCTACTCTAATATTCAGAGCTGCTACTCGTGATGATAGTGGTGTATCCCTTTTGATGTTAAGTGCATACCAACCCCTTCCTAAGAGTTCCTTCCCTGCTCCTTCCTGCGGTTTCTGTTTCCTCCCTGAGGCTGGGGCACCAGTACCTGCCCACACCATCAGCACAAGTGTCGCTTCCTTGCCCAGATGAAAGGGAGTCTGCTTCTGTCTTTTAGTTTAAGAACAGAAATGGGTTGCTATTTTTAGCTTTGCATGGGAAAATCCAAGGGAGCATGGAGAAAATGGATCAGCCAAAAATCTTTTCTGGGGCAGCTGCCATCTCAGCTGATACGGAGCAAAAGAGGAGAGAAGGGAGGTAGAGATGTCTCAGTCACTCCATTAAACACTGCAAGGCCCTCCCTAGAGCACCCTGGTCATTAGGGAAAGTGTGGAACTGAATCGTTCTTGGTAAGGCAGACATTCTTTGCCTGCTATAGGCAATGAGGAAGGACAAGAAAGGCAGAGATGAGAGATGTGTTGTTCTCCGAAAACAGTGAATCCAATCAGCAAGGGGTTTAGAGATGGGTGGCCTGTAAATGGGCTCAAGGGAGGATGGGAGGTGGCCCAGGGGAGGGGTCCAGCTACAGGTGATAAAAAGAAGCCCGATCAGACAGATAGAAGGTTTGGGGACGGCGGACTGGAGGCAGGCCAAGCAATCTGTCCCCATCAAAAAGCAAAGGGAGTAGGTAGAGCCCAGAGAGAGGCACAGAGACAGGGTGGGGATGGGAAGAGGAGAGCCAAGGAGGTGCTCTGTGTGTTAGGTAGTGGGGGTCCCAGAGCCTGCAGGTGGGAACTGTCTCCAGCTATTGGGATGAAATAGGGGGCAACTTTAAGCCTTAGAGGAAAGGGTAAAGCAGGGTAGGCACTGCCAGAAGAAATCACGTGCCAGGCTATTGATTTGGTCTTGGAGAGGCAGCATGACTTATTAGAGTGTGAGCTTTTAGGCAGACCTGGGATCAGATTCCTATTATGATGCTTATTAGCCAAGTGAGCTTGAGCAAATTGCTGAGCCCCTCTCTACCTCAGCTTGCCCATCCATATCTTGCAGGATGAGGGCAGTTGTCTTCAAATGGCTTTACCAGAATTAGACTTATGGAGAGCGTTGTGCTCTGTGGGAAAGCCGTGTTGTCCTGTGCTGACACCCCAAGACACTGGTGGCAGGGGACGGTAGGGTCTGTGCAGGGTGCATTGTGTCCTCTCTTCTTGATCCTTCAAATATTCAAGGCTTCTAAATGATTTGGTGTGAAGGAATCTTTTGTGATCACCAGAGGAAGGGCTCAGGGCTGTGTCAGGATTGACTTTGGACAAAGAGGCAGTAGCTACACATGAACGGAGGCAGGGCACATCCGGCTTCCAAGTTACAGGCAACAAAGGGATGAATGATAGCAGCCTCTTCGAGGAGCATTGTGAGGAGAGGTGGGCCTAGTGCCCTCAGTCAAGTGCCTGGCATGACGTTGGCACTAAGTAAATCAGAGTTACTCACTAGCCACGGAAGCCGACCCACAGGAGTTAGAGGGAAATCCACTGTCTAGCTTCTAGGAGGGGCTCTGGGCACTCCCACAAAGAATGAAGTGGAAGCCAACATAGGGACCTAGGGCTAGGTGGGGTGAGTCAGTTCCAGGACCACCCCATGCTGAGTCTGACCAACCCCAGCCCAGGACCAGGCTGTGTGTAGAGCGAGGGGCATGGCTTTGCCACCTGCAACAGCATGTGGGCACATATGCTGCTTCTAATCTTTCTTGAATTTGATGCCAGATTAGGAAAAAAAATGATGACTACTTTATTGGATGCCAGATTGGGAAAAAAATTATAACTACCCGAAAATGATTTAAATGTTCATGTATTAAAACCAAACATATGGGATTAAATAGACATTTAATCCCTCAGAAATTTCTAGTTGTTTCTCATTGGAGGGACACCGGGGCAAAGTTTTATTTTTCCTTTTTGTTTATTTAAAGCCCTTATTTTCAAGTTTTTAATTAAACTTTCTCATTTCTTTTAATGGGGCAATGTAGCAATGTGAAATATTGAAATGTAAACCTAAGGTTGAAGGTCACAAAGAATAATGTGCAAATGATTTCATACGATTCCCAGCACGATTAACTGCAGAAAGCCACCCTGCAGCAGGCTGGGGTTTCTCCTCTCCACTTGGAAACTTTGGAAACTTTTTCCTTTGATAAATACCTGCCACAGGAAATTAGACTTACTGATCTTTTACAACTTTATCTTTTAAAAAATGTAAATAGACACACCCCAAAGATAATTTTCTCCCTCCAAGTGCATTTGGAGAGCCTGCTGCATTCTTGTGAAAGCTGGAACTGTATCCCATGCCATCCTTTCCCTGACACGTTCTGTCCCTGAGTGAGGTTATCTTCCTCCCAGCATGCAGTGAGGCCACAGGATGACAGTCACAAGCATCAGGCTTTGAATTCATGGGGTTGGCGATGGGCTCCTTCTTGAATGTGAAAAATTAAACATCTCTTTTTTATTAGAAATCTCCCGTCAGGGTTGGAACTTTTCCGAGTGTATGCCCTTAACTCTGAGGAGCCCGGCTATGATGGAAATAGTGTGTGTGTGAATGGCTGGGCTGAAGTGTGACAGGTGTTACTGCTTCCAGCGCAATGCTTATTGTTGTCATGAGCTTTGGGAACCCTGTCTGGCATAGGTGGGCTTCCCCAGATGGAGACTCTGACACAGGGACAGTCACACAGATTATTTTTCTATGAGCGCTCCCATGAAAGACCAGCAGACATGAGCAACATGAGACAGGCCAGGGAAGGGGCCCAGCAAGGGGGTGACATGAAGCAAAGTCCTGCAGCAGAGCTCCGAGAACACGGGAGGTCATGCATCCCTGTCATCAGCTCTTGGGTAGGGGATGGAGAATTTAATCCTCCCCTGGGGGGCTGCAAATTCCCAGGCCCATCCTGTGTGCAGATACAGTGGGCTCTGGCATCTGCGGGCAGCCTCCTACTGAGACAGCCCTGCCAGCTGTGGGGACAGATGGCATTGGGAAATGGCCACTAGAAGCAGGTGCTCAGTGACGGCCACCCCTTCCCAAAAGGGAGACAGCTGGGCCTCTGTGTGACTCTCATGTCTCTTCATGTCTCCAGAAGTGTCTCATTTGTTTCAAGATATGAGCAAACACTACTTCAACTTACAGACAGAAGAAGAAATTGCTGACACCAAGTAGTAGCCAGCTCCACTGGAATCTGCTATCTTGTTGTTAAAAGAGCGTTCAAGGCCGGGCAGAGTGGCTCATGTCTGTAAACCCAGCACTTTGGGAGGCCGAGGTAGGCGGATCACTTGAGGTCAGGAGTTCAAGACCAGCCTGGCCATCATGGTGAAACACTGTCTCTGCTAAAAATACAAAAATTAGCCGGGCGTGGTGGAGGGCACCTGTAATCCCAGCTACTTGGGAGGCTGAGGCAGGAGAATGGCTTGAACCCAGGAGGTGAAGGTACGTGCCACTGCACTCCAGCCTGGGCAACAGAGCAAGACTTTGTCTCAAAAAAATAATAAATAAAATAAAATTTTAAAAAATAAAAAATAAAGAGAGTTCAAGATGGCTTGGGCTGGCTAGGTTTCCTCTCTCCTTCTTCAAGGAAGTTCAACCAAATTGGGATGCACTGACTCTGCCCTGGTTCCAGGGAGTGGCTTGCAGATGTTTCTGGCAGCGCTCACTGCCTGTCACCAGGGGTTCTCTCTCATGGGCATTCTCTCTTCCCTTGCTCTCTCACAGTCTTCTCCTCTGCCCTTCCTCCTCTGTAAGCGTGGCATTCCAGCTTCTTCCTGATCCATTCCTGCTTACCCCTCTGCCTTCATTCCACACCACTCCAGGCGCATTTGATGAATGCAGCATACCTGTATAAGCACCTACTTTGTGCCTGCCACTGCTTCTGGCACAGAGATACAGAGGCAAGCAATGTGAATACTATTCCTGCTTCCACAGAGCTTGGGGGCCAGGGTGGAATACAAACAAATAAACAGGTGGTGACAAGGTAGTGTGATAAGTGTCAGGTACCCATGTACAGGGTGCTATGGGATCCAGTAAATGGAATGCCACCTGGACTTGGTGGGCCAGGGATGCTTCCCAGAGGAAGGAACATTTCCTTAGGGACCTGGAAAGTGAGTTGACATGAGCCAGATGAGGGTGGGAGGGTGGGCAGAGTGTTCCAGACAGCATATGCCAAGGCTGAGGCATGAAAGGAAGAGTTCCATATGGTGAGAAGACAGAAGATGTGCTGGGAAGAGGTAGAGAAGGGGCTGGAGGCATAGGCTGAGGCTGGACCCCACAGGGCCTTGGAAGCCAGCTCAGCAAGGCTGCAGAGCCACTAGCAGACCTTCGTAGGCCGACAGGCTTCCTAACCTCTGGGCCTTATCCAGGGATGGGGTCCCTCCAGTTCCAGTGCCCTTGAAATGGCAGGTGACCCACATGCTGTAGTGTGTATCACACCACACTCTGAATGCCTGTTTGCTTGCTTGTCTCTCCCATCTGTTCAGTGGGTAAGTTGAGGGCAGGGCTAACTTTCATGCCCAGCATCGAGCACAGGGCCTGGCTCGACCTTGCCAAGGAGGCCACTGGCCTTCCTGGGAGACTGGGGTTTGGGGCCAGCTGCAGACTGGCTGACAAGGAAAGCAATAGGCAGAGAGTGGAGAAGCAGAGAGGGACAGAATATTGAGAGAGAGTGAAGAAGTAGAAAAAGGAAAGGAAATGGAAAATTGCCCTCAGCATTTTGGGCTTCTTAAAGGAAGAGAATAAAAGTATAATTCTTAATTTCTCTCTCTTTCTAATCATCTCTTCCCCCCTCCCCCCCACCCCCGCCTCTCTCTTTCTTTCATTCAGCTGGATCTCACTATGTTGCCCATGCTGGGCTGGAACTCCTGGGCTCCAGTGATCCTCCTGCCTCAGCCTCCTGAGTGCTGGGATTAGAGGCTGAGCCACTGCACCCAGCTTAAAAGTGCCATTCTTACTACAGCTGGAAATGAACCACAGCAAATCACCTTCAAAACAAAAGGACACCGAAGATAAGTCAGTGCATAAAAGAACCACAGGCTGAGCCAAGGTAAGAGGCCCTTTAGTGGAGGGCTGAGTAATGGTGGCGACTTGGGCCTCTGCCCATCAGTTAAGAGCACGACTCCTGTGGCTCCTTCAAGCAATCAGGATGGTAAGAACCCACTGCAGAACTGCGGTTTGCTTTTACGGTTTTAATTAAATTAAATTAACTATAATAACCAGGGCTTCTGTGTGTTTCACTTTCCAAATCAAAATGGCCTATTGTAGCTGTTGGGCACAATGTTGCTGAGCTGAAAATCTAAGTTGCGTGTCTTGGTGCTTTTTTTTTCTTCCTTTACTAGAAGTGCAGGCTGATCTTTTGAGAGCTGAATTACAGTAATAGGAATGGAAATGAGTTACTGATGGCAGCTCTGAATCCCTAATACTGTCACTTCTTCCCATCTGTGCGCCCGAGGCATTGGCCGTCATTCTGGGTAAAATGCAGGGCTAGAGCTCCAGCTAGGAGTCAGGAGACCTGAGCTTGAAACCCAGCTGTCTCCTTTATTAGTTTCAAGATCATGGACAAAAAACCTATGGAATAGTCCTAAATCCATAGAGTGGGAATGATGATAATACTTACTTTTCAGGTTATTTGAGGATCAAATGTTGCTCATGCAGCACCAGCTGATGCCAGATATTCCTCAAGGGCTTGACAGACCAACCAGTGATATATGTGAAAAGGTTCACAAAATCCCTCTTGTTTTCCGAGTGGGGAAGGCAAGAGTGCTTTGCTGGGAAAGGGAAAGCCCCTCTGCTCTCCCCATCCACCTTTTGGTAGGTGCCTTTGCCAGTAACCCCCCAATAAGTGTTCATTTGCTCCAGGATTGCAAGGGGTGTTGCAGGTGGAGCGCTGGTCTAGCTCCCCCAACTCATCACTGTTGTTCTTGGGCTGAGCTGACATTGCTGCCCTTCACTCTGGCTTTTTAGAGTCAGTTCTGCCCCCATAATGATAAGACTTTCCCTCCCGGGGGGCCCCTGATGTTTGTTCTCCCCCATGGCCACCTCTTAGGTCTTGTCTGCGTGTGGTTTTCTTCCTCCCAGCATGCAGTGAGGCCACAGGATGACAAACACAAGCACCAGGGTTTGAATTCATGGGGTTGGTGGTGGGCTTCTTCTTGAGTGTGAAAAATTAAACATCTTTTTTTTCATTAGAGATCCCCCATGAGGGGGATTATACAGCACTTGCTGTGCTTTCCTTCCTTAGCACCACTGTCTCCACTCAAATCAGCTGTGGCCCCAAATGCTCTGGACCTCACGGTTGATACAATACAGATACAGCCCTCAGTCCCTTTCCACATCCGAAACCCATGAAGCCTTGAACACTGCAAGGTTTTTGTTGTTGTTGTTGTTTGTTTTTGTTCTTTTTTTTTTTTTAAATAACACATTTGGTGCCCAAACCTGAACTCCCATGAAGCTATTATAACCTTCATTTGCCCACTTAAAGAGCCAAACATGTTGCTGCAGAATTATTAATATGTTTGTTTACAGGATGACACCTAAGACTCCTAGACCCTACTGGGGAGTTAGATAAAACAAGGTATGCACTGATCTATTGTTCTAAAATTGGAAAGAGTCTGAATTCCAAACACACTTGGACCCTTGCATTTCAGAAAGTGACCATGCACCCATAACAATGGCTAGTCTTCATGGCGCACACTCATGTTTTAGGCCATTTAATCCCCACATAGCCCTATGGGAAGGTTCCTTTAGCTTTTCCATTTGACTGTGGGTGACACACAGAAAGATAAAGAAACCAAGACAGGCTGCACATTTAACAAGCACAGAGTCAGGACCGGACCAGGCAGCCTGGCATCAGAAACTTTTCTCTTGAGACTCCTTTGCACTGCCTGTGTTTTCTGTTTCACTCCTACTGAGATATTAATCACCTACCGAAACTCAAAATACCGCGGGAAACAGCATTCTGTGGTGGTTAAGAACATGGACTATGAATATAGAATGCCTGAGTTTACATCTCAGCTCCATCACTTAGCAGCTGTGTCACTTTGGGCATGTTACTTAACTTCTCAGTGCTTCATCTGTAACATAAGGATAATAATAATACTTCTTAGGGTTGCTTGAGGATGAGTTAATATATGTAAGGTAACCTGGCACATGTCTGTGTTAACTATTATTATTATTATTTCATCTCACCTATCCGCAGCTGAACTAGCACCAACGAATCTCATTATATGTGAACTGAATTAGGTTAAGCTCTGGGGTCAGATCCTGATCTCTTTATCTAGTGGTTGACAGTGTCACTCACTGTTGACAGGACAGCCTCTAACAGGGGTTATTGTCATCTCACGCAGTAGTGTTTCCTGTGGGTACAGAGAGTGGCTGCATGCATAAACCAAGGGCTTCTCAACTTTCCAACATATTCATAATAAAATGAAAAGACAGAAAATCACACTTATTGACCAATTCCAAAGGAAATTCATTTTACTTTACCAAATTGTTACCAAAATATTTGCTTATTTCAACTCTGGAAAAATACCTGTGGGAGGGTGAAAGGGTTGAACTTTTACTTTTTATGCTTCAAATAACTTCTAAACACAAGCCTGTTTGGTGAAAAGGGAAAAAACCTGTGAATGTCTCACTTTGCAAAAGAACAACAGGAAGCTCTGGTTGGCAAGGTTTTACATGCACTTCAGAGAGTTTAAGGTCAAGGTGCAGAAGGGCTAGTGAGGAACTGGAGCTGAGGCTGAGCTTGTGGCTCAGGGGGTGGGTGCTAGATTTCTGCCTGCTTAGGAGGGGCTGTGCCTCTCCCTTCTCCCTTGGCCAGCTGGTCACAGGAACTTCTTTTTCTGGAGCCTTGTAGAAGATTCATCGTGGTCCCAGCACTTACACATCTGAGCCAGCTCAGGCTGGATGGAAAGTTTTGAGGGCCACCTATTCCTAAATATTCAGGAGGAGAAAAAAAAAATCCCTTGCAAATGACAGGAAAAAGCCATCCTTTCTCAATACATAGACGTGATATTATGATTCCTGGAAACCGCAACAAAAAACAGAACAACATTCACTCTGTCTCAAAAATTCAAGTAGGCACAAGGCAATGACATATGGTAGTTTTTGTTTCTCACAGAACTGAGATCTGCAGTTCTCAAGGACTTTCTGGATGGTGACTACAGCCAGGGGCAATGAGGTCAGCGTGGCTGGGGCTTTCCGGTCACTGGTGGGCAGAGGAGCACAGGGAGCATGTACTGGGGTTGGATCTATGGGCTGGGAGCCAGCAGGCCTGCACTCAAATGCAGTTCTACCACTTTCTACTTGTGGGGTTTGCTGATAAGGCCTCTCTGCCTCAGTTCCTCAGCTGCAAAGTAGGGAGAATAATAGTATTTGGCTCCCAGGGTTGCTGTGAGCGTTAAATGAATGAAGACATGGCAAGGTGTTCAATACCTTGCACGGGTCAGCTATGTAGTTAATGTTATTTATTATTGTTGTGTTCTGATCCTAGTTGTGCAATCAGAGGAATGCCATTAACCTCTTTTTGTCCTTGTTTCTTCCTTATAAAATGGAATAAAAATACTTCCTTTGGGGCTGTTGTAAAGTTTAAATGGAATAGTGTACAAATTGGCATTTATTGAGTTGGGTTCAGTAAGTGGTAGCCTTCCCAGGAAGGATCATTTGGGAGTCTTCTACACCTTAGATTCCCCATGAGATCTTTTCAAAGGCAAATCTGATAACACATCTTTGCTTCCTGGAGAAGCCAAGGTTTGATCCTTGCTCAGAGCAGCTTGAAGCAGCAGTGAGTGAGTAAAGCTGGCAGCCCTCCAGCTGAGAGAGGAAACCTGAACAAAACCATGGAAGGAAGTATCTAGAAGGCTTTATGCAGTGCTAGGCACACTTCTAAGGATGTGATAACTTAGTTCAACCTCACACACTCTTACGAGCTGGAACTACTATCACTTCCATTTTGCAGGTGATGAAACTGGATTCAAACCCAAGTCATCTGGCCCTGGAGTCTGCGTCCTGGGCATAACACACTGCCCTGGCATAGGAACTTCCCGAGGAGATAGGAGGCTGACATCATGGTGGGGAAGTGAGCAGAAAGGCTGGTGGGAGTGCTGTGAACACCATGCCAACCTTCAATTTAAAACAATTCCTTCAAGGAAACACAGCTCCAACTATTCCTTGTCAGCAGAGCAGCTGCACACAGTCCGTTGTCCTGTATGTCCTCATAATCATCCTTTTCCACTTCCTCTCTCCCCTCCCCCTGGCCGACTTATTGATACCGACGTGGACAAATGAGGTCAGAAAACTTCAGTGACCGCACACAGTGTCCTTCTCTATGGGTCACTCGCTCACAAGGTCAGCACAACAAACCCTCCTGCTGCAAGGATTGTCCCTGGGAAGCTGGGGGAGGAGCCTGCGTGCTTCCGTGTCTCCCTTGACTCCTGCCTGTCCGAGGCCAGAATGGGACTGCGCTGATTAGAGAGGGAGCAATTCTGGAGGGCAGGAGTGAGGTGGAGGAGGTGACCCTGAGCTAGGCAGAAGATCACCTCGGAGGCTGTTCACTGAAATAAGCTTTTGCACTTGGAACATTACATAATCAGAGAACACCTTGTTACCTTGTTTTGGGAATAATTAAGAGTTCAAATCAATCACCTTTCCACTCATTATTTTTAAAACGACAGATGTCAGAAATCTAATCCTTGTTTTTACTGTTTTGGGGGATGCGGGGAAGCGAGATTAGCCAGCCTCTGAATCACCCACCCACATGTGGTACATTCCTTGGGGTAATTAGAAGACTGTATGTTCCTCTTTCCAGAGATACTTGAAGAACCATACTGTAAATTTGTGTAACATTTTATAAATTATTTTGCGTACATTTTTAGGAGATGAGAAATCATTTTGTTTCAGACTAAAAACTCAAAATAAAATCTAAATATCTCTTCCTGGACATAGCTTTTTTCAGACTGCAACTGCAGAATGGGGCTTTTTTCTATCTCTCTTTATTTAAAGATCACATAAATTTTAAGAAAAGAAAGCCACTGGTTTTAGGAGGCTAAGAGCAAAGATTTAGAAAGAAGAAAGAATACGCCTTTGGAAGATCTGCATACTTTGGAAATGAAGAGAGTTTTATTTCTTAGAGACAGGAGGAAGATTTATAGATTTATGTTTCCTCCATAAGACAAATGACTGAAGCGCACGTTGTTGGTTTTTTTCAGCACTAAATCTAATCAATAACCTTTGTTACGAAAGAAACAAATAATCGCTAAAGTTTAGTAAAGGTATAAAATTCACTAGGTTCTAGTGTTCCGGGTTATTTGAAACTTGTGTGTGTGTGTCTCTCTCTAGAGCTGTGCTTTAGCTAATTCCTGTTAAATAGTTACGGAGTATTTTTTCTTTTTGCTACGAGCCTTGCAACATATGAGACAAATCAGACAAGTTTAGCATCACAGAATGTTAGGGCTGGAGAGGACCTGGCGCTAGCCGCGTGCCCAGAGTTTACAGTTGAGACGTTGAGGCCCCCAGAGCTGCTGAGACTTGCCCAGTGTCACCTAGCTGCTGAGGCCCAGGGACCTCGTTGTCGCATCCGACCTGGGGCGTGCGCAGCTCTAATTCTCCGCTCTGAATGCTGGCCCTGGAGTTGCCCCTGCTCTTTCACAGCTCAATACTTGGGGACCAAACTCTCTCTCTTTCTGCTCCCCTCACCCCCACCAAGCGCCGTACCCACCTCCCTCGCTATCAAACAAAAGCTCCAGGCATTGGAAACGTTTCCCCGCCGGGAGCGCCAGGGTCCGGCCGCGCTGCGGGGTCGGTCTGCGCGCGCGGCGGGGTGGTGGGCGCGTCTGGCCGCCCGGGTCTTCAGGCGCGCAGCGACGCCGGCCCGGGCCGCCGGTCTCAGCGCCCGGCTCCGGCTGGGCGGCCCCGGCCGCGCCGAGCCAGGCTCGCGGGGGTCAAGTCCAGGTTGCGGCGCAGGAAGGCGGCGGGGGAGGGGCGGGCCGGCCGCGCCCTCACCCCCTCTTCTCCGCGCCCAGTGCGGAATGTTGGGCCGGTTCCCTCGGTGTGGTATGTCTGTATAAACATCGTTAGCCTCCGGGCCGACACGTGGTGCATTTTTAATTTCGCCTTACAAATTGCGGCCTCCTGGCGCTGGAGAAGCGGTGGGGGACCTTGACTCCCCGCCTTTCGGGTGCATTCCTGGGCTCCCGGCTGCCTAGACACGAAAGGGTGCTGTGCTTCCTGGCTTCGCAGCGCACCTCATTTGTAACATTATCTGTGCTTGGGAGTCAGTCTTTCCTACTTACCTGGAACTGGCAAAACGTGGCTGCATGGTAGGGTTGACTCTTAATCTCCCGGGGCGGGAGCAGAGCGCAGAATCCTCTTTCCACTCTATGTTCGCAACCACAAGCCCCGACAAGCGGCGCTGGCTGCTCCGTCCCGTCTGCGGGCCCCGGCTGCTCCGTCCGGTCTGCGGGCCCCAGGACCATGCGCTTCCCCGCGTCGCCCTCACCTGCGTCCCCACCACCTTTCCATAGCGCTCAGTCCTCTCCCACCTCCCCGTCTCGCTCACTTAGAGCACGGAGCCTCATCCGGAATCGCCCCAAACCCAAACCCTTTAAAAATCGATTTCGGCATCCCTCAATTCTCTGCTTTCTTCTTCCTGGCAGGAAGGGAATCATTCTCCTTACTTGGGAGGTTGTATTTTGAGGCAGATCATACAAATGACAAAGATGGAAATCCCTCAGAGCCTATGGCAGTTTTGACTTTAAACATGAGGCGAGTTAACAAGGCAAGCAGCGATAAATTCAGCCCAGGGCACGACCCAGCACTAAATCCTCCCTTACAGTGTCCAGATTTCTGGCCAAGTTGTCAATGTGATGCCCCCTTTCTCCACTGGCCTCCTCAACTCCCTTTTAGGTTGTGTTGTTTTTGTTGGTTCACTTTTGTTTTACTGCCAAGTTATCTCTGCCACCACTCCCCACCGCCCTCATTTTCTGATTCTGTTTTCCAAGTTTCTTACGCATGACCAGAATAACACACCCCTCACTTCTCCTGCTAAATCCCTCAAACTGCTGCCCTAGTAGAAATTTTGAAACAAATTCGTGGCAGAACATTTTGTTCATTCCCCTACATGAGCTGCTGAAAGATGGAAGAACATGGTATTTGCTGGGAATGAAAACATGGGAAAAGCTATTGGAACAAGGTAATCGTGTATCCTTCACATTCTATATAAGAACAACCTACAAAAAACATGTAGCCCCCCGCCACTGGAGATGATCAGTACTGGGCAGGGTTAACCAAGAAGCACTTAGTGTGCCTGAGTAAATAGTGCGGGAAGGATGACAGCATGTTAGACTAATAGGCTGATCATAGCGATAAACTTGTCCCAAAGATTCTTTCCGCTTTACGTTGAACAGTTACTTTGCTTCAAAGGAAATGGGTAAATGGTGTTGGTTTTATGGCCTGGAACCCTCTACTCAGACAGCTACACAACAAGCCTGCATTAAACGTTGTGTTATCTTCCTGCTCCGTCAGATTTAGAAAGAAATAATATTATTACATACACCATACATTATTTTCCTCTTGATGTTCTACAAAAGGAAGGAGATCAAGTTACAAGCGGAATAAGTGCTCCATGGAATAAATGATCCACAAGGTAGAAGTAAGCAGATGATTCTGCCTGCCTACCTGACAGTGGTGGGGATTATACAAGGTAAGAAATAAAAAGAAAATGAGGATTTTCCCAAACACATAAAGGTTCTTTAAGCCTCACTCTGTTTAATGCTTTTGCTTTTGCTTTTGCTTAACCGTAATAATAATGATAGTGATAATAATGGTGACTGCTAACATTTGCCAAATATTTATGAGGTACCGAGCCCTGTGCTAAGCCCTTGCATACATGATCTTATTTAATTCTCACAGAACTTCAGTGGGGTGGGTCCCTTTTATCCCAATTTTATAGGTAAGGAAATGGAGTCAGAAAGAGCTTATGTAACTTGCCCAAGGTCACACTGCAAGGAAACAGAAGTGAATTTGAAGTACTACTTTTAGCCCCTGTACTCTTCTGCCTCCTATGTGATTTCATGCTGAAAAGCCGTTGGCAAAATCAATCAAGAAATGAAATCAGCTCTATTAAATGTTGGATTCTGAAAATAGTTACTATTAACCATTAATGGGGCACTTAGTATGAGCTGCTCCTCAAGGTAGTTTTGTAGTATCATCCCCAATTTGAGGAGGGCACACCAAAGGCTTGAACAAGCTGAATGACTTTCTGAAGGTCACGTGGTGGCAGAGCTGGTGTTTGGACCCAGATCTCTTCACTCCTGAGCCTGGACTTTTAACCTTGCTGCCGTATGTGGTATCCTCTGCTCCCTGGCACATGTCGCTGTGTGTGTGTGTGTGTGTGTGTGTGTGTGTGTGTGTGTGTGTGTGTGTGTGTTGGGGGAAGGGAGATGGAGAAGTCCATGTAGGCTGAGCAGCAAGAAAGAAACCTTTTTCTCCAATAATCTGTAGCCCTCCTTCAAATCCTATCAAGTGACTGTAATTGCTCTGGTGGCCCTGACAATAGAGAAATTAGGAAGGGCACAGTGACTGTAGCACAGGGCTTGGCACATCGTACATATTTGGCAAATGTTAGTAGTTACTATTATTATCACTATGATTTATTTTATTTTATTTTATTTTATTTATTTATTTTGAGACAGTCTCCTCTGTTGCGCAGGCTGGAGTGCAGTGGCGCGATCTCGGCTCACTGCAAGCTCTGCCTCCCAGGTTCAAGCGATTCTCCTGCCTCAGCCTCCTGAGTAGCTGGGACCACAGGCGCCCGCCACCACCCCTGGCTAAATTTTTGTATTTTTAGTAGAGACGGGGTTTCACTGTGTTAGCCAGGATGGTGTCGATCTCCTGACCTTGTGATCCGCCCGCCTCGGCCTCCCAAAGTGCTGGGATTACAGGCGTGAGACACCGCGCCGTGCCATCACTATCATTATTTTTATGGTTGAGCAAAAGCAACGGCACTAAACAAAGTGAGGCTTAAAGAACCTTCATGTGTTTGGGAAAAGTTTCAGGAGACAGGAGCTCTGGGGATTGCCCTTAAAGGGCAAGTCAGGTTTGGGTGGTGGGCGATGAAGGGGCACCAGCTTTGCAAAGAGCTCGAGGTAGAAACGGGCAGGGCAGTGATAGAAGAGTTTGGCTGACCTGGGATTTGGTTCAAGGCTTATAGCTAAGCCTGACATCACATCCTCTTCATTATTGACTCCGAACTTGTGTCTAGCACAATGTGTGGCAAGTAAATGCTGAGTAAATGTCAAGGTGAAGAGAACTGAGATAAATCAGCTGAACCTCTGCACACAGCCTGAGACGACCCCCACTGCCTCCCTCGCTCCTCTCCAGTCACTGCTCTGGGCCTAGCCTCCTTCACTCTTCTTTGCCTGCTTGTCATGGATTCATCAGTTCCTTGCCACAAACAAAACTTTTTTTAAAAAAAGGTTTTATTTTATTTTTAACCGACACATAATAATTGTATATGTTTGTGGGGTACAATGTGATGTTTCGATAGATGTATACATTGTGTAATGATCAAATCAGGGTAATTAGCAAATTCATCACCTCCAACATTTATCATTTCTTTGTGGTAAGAACATTCCGAATCCTCTCTTTTAGCTATTTTGAAATGTACAGTACATTATTGTTAACTGTAGTTACTCTACTGCGCAATAGGATACCAGAACTTACTCCTCTTATCTAACTATAACTTTGTACCAGCCTCTTTCCACCTCCTCCTCCCCTCTACCTTCCCCAGCCTCTGGTAACCACTTTTCCGCTCTCTTCTTCTATGAGACCAACTATTTTAGAGCCCACATCTGAGTGAGATCATGCAGTATTGGTCTTTCTGTGCCTGGCTTATTTCACCGAACATAATATCTTCAGGCTCATACATGTTGTCTCAAATGACAGGATTTTATTCTTTTTTATGGCTAAATAGTATTCCATGTGTGTATATATACCACATTTTCTTCATTCCTTCATCCATCTGGTAATGAACACTTAGGTTGATTACATATCTCTGCTATTGTGAATAGTGCCACAGTAAACATGGGAGTGTAGACACCTCTTCTACATACTGATTCAATTTCCTCTGGATGTGCATCCAGTAACGGGATTGCTGAATCATATGATAGTTCTATTTTTAATTTTTTGAGAAACCTCCATACAGTTTTCATAATGGCTGTACTAATTTACATTCCCACCAACAGCATGCAGGGGTTCACTTTTCTCCATATCGTTGCCAACACTTGTTATTTTTTTGTCTTTTTGATCATAGCCATTCTAACTGGAATGAGATACTATCTTACTGAGGTTTTTCTGTTTACATTTCTCTGATGATTAATGGTGAACTTTTTTTATATACCTCTTTGCCATTTGTATGTCTGCTTTTGAAAAATGTCTATTCAGATCTTTTTCCCATTTTTAAAATGGATTATTATTATTATTTTTTGCTATTGAGTTGTTTTTGTTCCTTTTATATTCTGGTTATTGACTCCTTGTCAGATGTCTGGTTTGCAAATATTTTCTCCCATTCTGTAGGTTTCTCTTCACTCTGTCGATTGTTTTCTTTGCTGTCAGGAGGCTTCATAGTTTGATGTAATCCCATTTGTCTATTTTTGCTTTTGCTGCCTGTGCTTTTGAGGTCTTATCCAAAAAAATCCTTGCCTAGACCAATGTCATGCAGTGATTCCCCTAAGTTTTCTTCTAGAAGTTTTATAGTTTTGGGTCTTACATTTAAGCCTTTACTCATTTTGAGTTGTTTCTTTTGTATGGTGGGAGATAGGGTTCTAGTTTAATTCTTCTGCATGTGGATATTCATTTTTCCCCAGCACCATTGATTAAAGAGGTTGCCCTTTCCCCAATGTGTGTTCTTGGCCCCTTTGTCAAAAATCAGTTGTCTGTAGACGTATGAATTTATTTTGGGGCTCTCTATTCTGTTCCAGTGGTCTATTTGTCTGTTTGTATGTCAGGATCTTGCTGTTTTGGTTATTATAGCTTTGTATATTTTGAAGTCAGGTAGTGTGATGCCTTCAGCTTTGTTCTTTTTTGCTTAAGATTGCTTTGTATATTCAGTGTCTTTTGTGATTCCATACAAATTTTAGAATTGTTTTTTCTATTTCTGTGAAGAATGTCATTGGTATTTTGATAGGGATTTCACTGAATCTGTTGATTGCTTTGGGTAGCAGACATTTTTATTTTAGTTTAGTTTAATTTTTATAGATTTAAAACAAGTGCAGTTTTGTTACATGGATATATTGCATAGTGGCTAAGCCTGGGCTTTTAGTGTAACCATCACCTGAATAGTGTACATTGTGTCTATTAGGTCACGTCTCATCTCTAACCTCCTTCCACCCTCCTATCTTTCTGAGTCTTCAGTGTTTATTGTTTTCTCACTCTATGTCTGTGTGTAGCCATTGTTTAGTTCCCACTTATAAGTGAGAAGATGCAGTTTTTGACCTTCTGTTTCTGAGTCATTTCATTTAAGATGATGGCCTCCAGTTCCATCCATGTTACTGTAAAAGACATTATTTCATTCTTTTTTATAGCTGAGTAGTATTCCATGGTGTATATACCACATTTTCTTTAATCATCTATTGTTCAGTACTTAGGTTGATTCTATATCTTTGCTATTGTGAATAATCATACGGGTGCAGGTGTCTTTTTCGTAGAATGACTTCTGTTCCTTTGAGTAGATACTGAGTAGTGGGACTGCTGGATTGAATGGTAGTTCTATTTTTATTTCTTTGAGAAATCTCCATATTCTTTTCCTTAGAGGTTTACTAATTTATATTTGCACCAACAATGTGTAAGCATTCCCTTTTCACCACATCCTCACCAACATCTGTTATTTTTTCAACTTTTTAATAAGAGCCATCCTGACTGGTGTAAGATGGCATCTCAGTGTGGTATTAAAATGATGATGGAAAGAGGTGTAAACATGCACATAGCTCTCTTTGTGTGTGTCAGCCACTGTTCTAAGCATTTTATATGCATTAATTAGTTTAATCTTCTACAAAATAAGCATGCTGATGATCCTCACCTTGCAGGAAGAAAACTGAGGCACAGAACTTAAGTAATCTGCTAAAGTCACTCTGTGAATTAGGGACTGAGTTTGACTAAAACTCACGCAGTCTGGCTTCAGTGCCTGTGCTCTTCACCATTTACTTACCGCTTTTAAAAAGTAGCTGCACATTGCTCCAACTGCATCCAAGCCTCACACGCCACCTCTTTGATGTGTGTAATTCAGACCTTCAGATCAGACAAGTAAACGTCAAAACTTCTAGACTCAAGGAGTTTTAAGATGTGCTGACTCTCCCTCCTGCCCTTTTTCTATCTCTCTCCCACTCCCTATCTCTTGTCTTTCAGCTTTCTTAGAATTTTTAATTCTTCTTACTCTTAATCATCATGGAATAGCACCAAGTTCAGGCATCCAACTATGCCCTTTTGAAATTCCCATAGAGAGCATCACGCAACTCCAGGCCTGACCGTTATGAAGCAATTTTTACTGACAAAGTCTTTGTGAGAATGAGCCCCACATTCAGTGTTCTAAGCATCCTATCCGGGACATGAAACCATAAGGGGAGCTTTGCCACACTCGGAACTCATCTGCTTTCCTGTCCATCAGTCAGAATCTTGCAGAAGCTTAGGGTGAATAAGTGCCCTCTTCTAATTTTCAAGAAATGGAGAGAGTTACCAGCCAGTTTCACCACCTCAAGCTGATAGTGCAATTGTAGAGAGATCTGAGTGGTTCCTTAAAAAATGGAAACAGGAAGCAGCTACAGATGAAATTTTGGACTCCCAAATGCAAGTTAATACATCAAGCAGATGTACGGAATGTGACCATGAACCGGTGTTCCTCTAAATACACTTAATAGCACGGCCAAATTTGAACTTCCTGCATTCCCTTGCAAGCATCCTTCCAAATCTGGCCTCTCAGTGACGTTGGTGAGTTGAACATTTTTAGGATTTAGGGACATTGTGCTAGAGTGGAGGCCAAAAAAACATGATAGAGAAAAATGACATTAAGCAGCTACAAGATGATCCAGGGAAAGGGATGTGTCATTCTAATGTTGAAAACGTCCTCTGATAAGTGCGTGAAGTTTCCTGGACATTGAACAAGAATAGGAAATGGTTTGCAGAAGACCTATTCACATAGTAACTATTGAGTATTCTGATCCAATGTGTTGGTGGATTAGTGGTCAAGATGAGAATAGGAATTGATAGCGGTTTAAAGTTGTGGTCCCAGATTTATATCAACGCCTCATTAGCTGAAGAGATGAACCATAGGCAGGCTCATTTAGGCAAAGCAAGGAACAGTTCGAGGGATCTCCTAAATCCTTGAGATAAAAGTCGTCTGAAACAGTATTCAGGCAACTTCCTCAATGCTGGGAAGTCAGTAAGTGTTGTATTTCTGCCAGTTCTAGAAATAAATACAATACCTTGCATCTTACTTTGATCCTGTGATCTCACTTCACCCTTCACAACAACCCCATGAGGTAGGTAGCCTGTAATATCCTTAATGTTTATTTTAGAGATGAAAAATAGTCATAGGGAGATTGAGGAGCTCTGTTCAGGCTTCAGAGTTGTTTATTTAGAGAGCTGGGCCTGGAACCCAGGCCTTCCCACTGCCTGGTTCATACGTCTCCAACATGCACAACATTCTCCAACATGCACTACGCATTCTGTTCAAGTTTGTCAGTACAGTTAATGTAAAATATGTCTGAGAATGATGGGGATCTTGGTAATATCTGACTATTGGGGGGAAGTAAAGATAGTGAGTAGCACCCTCACACCTGGAAATGATATTCTGCTGGCTCCCAGAAGCTCTCATGGCGAGGATAAAGTTCGAACCGTGAGCACTCGGCCCGCGGGAGTCCTTGAACAAGTCAGGAGGGGAGTTCAGGTCCGTTCACTCCCATGGCATGTTCATTTCGTTTGTCCCCATAGCTGTCTCTAAGTGAGGATAAGGTCTGTGATTCATGAGTTGCTAAAGTCTGTGGAGGAAACTACTCTTATATAAACACCACTGATGCTGAATAGCTTTAGAAAACCAATTATTCAAAGTTGACTTTTATAGTACTTTGAAACCAAATTTGCTGTCATTCCACATCTCTATTCTTTCCCTTTCTTTGAGTTCTTTCTTTCCTTCTCTCCCTCCCTCCCTCCTTCCTTCCCTCCCTCCCTCCTTCCTTCCTTCCTTTTTGCAAATACCCAAGTATCAATAGCTTCAGAGGTAATGTCTTGCTCACATCAGATCAAAGATGAGTATTTCTGATCAGCAGATGGCTCTCCTCCAAGCAGCAGCAGGGCACAGGCTGTCCATACGTTGGCTCTGCAGCGTCCGGGCTCACCATCAACATGAGGGAGGCTTCCTGGGTCATGGTGCTCACCTTCACCAAGCCGGCAAAAGTGAAAAGAGCCTGCAGCATTGCACGTGGGGAGGCTACTGTGGACTTCTCTGGGAATGGCATGGGTGACTCCTGCTCGCATCCCATTTGCTAGAATTTGGTCAAGGTTCACACCTCCTGTGGTGGGCACTGGGAAGTATCTATCTGTGTGCCGGGAAAGCAGGAGCCAGGTTTGGAGAAGAGCTGGCGGTGTGCTTGCTAGCTAGCAGGTAGATGAAGTCTCTTTCTAACAGAGCTATGTTTGGCCATGAGTCACAGTAGCAATATCAGGACACACAGGATAACAACAATATGTAAAGATGAACCACTTACTTTGAATAAGCCCGCAAATGGTACAGATGTCCTCTACTGCAAGTAGGCAATTTTAAATTGAAAAAAAATTTTCAAATACTGCAGCTCTTGAAAGAAAATACACAAAAAGCAGGTAAGTCAAAAATTAAAACCCATTGAGAACCACCCTACCATTTTGATCTATTTCTTATATAAGAATTTTAATTATTAAAATAATTTTATTTAAAATGTTTTATAATCCCGTCGCCAAATAAACTATATTTCTATTTATACTTAAACATAGAGTTTTGTTTGTTTGTTTGTTTGTTTGTTTGAGATGGAGTTTTGCTCTTATTGCCCAGGCTGGAGTGCAATGGCGTGTTCTCGGCTCACTGCAATCTCCAGGTCCAAGTGATTCTCCTACCTCAGCCTCCCGAGTAGCTGGGATTTGAAGTATGTGCCACCATGCCCGGCTAATTTTGTATTTTTAGTAGAGATGGGGTTTCTCCATGTTGGTCAGGCTGGCCTCGAACTCTCGACCTCGGGTGATCTACCTGCCTCGGCCTCCCAAAGTGCTGGGATTACAGGCATGAGCCACCGTGCCAGGCCAAACATAGGTTTTATGTGATTGCAATGGTGAGGAAATGTAATTTTAAGCACTACTCTTTCATTCTGTAATAACACTTTACACTAGCATAGCACATTGCTACATGCAAAAGACATTTTTGCATGTTTTTATGATCTTATTTCAGATTTTTCTCTTTTTCATGTATTTGTGTAGTCTTCATATTTACAACCTTTAATACAATTCATGTTTTGTTAGTTGAATAAGCATAGCAAGCTTAATTATTATTTTTTAAAATTTTAATTTTCTCCCCGCCTCCCCACAGTGGTCAAGGTTGGTGTTCCTTCTAGATCCTTTCCAAATCTTTTCAGCATTTTTGTGTTGATAGAAATGTGAATAATTTTAGATTCTTTTGGGAGGCTAGCTAGTAGAATGTATTAAAATTTAAAATGTATATGCTCTTTGACCAAGAAGTCTCCTTTTAAAAAATTTTTATTTCCAGAAATTGGATAGCTGGAAAACATATTGAGAAATTATTCATAGTAGCAAACGGAAAAACAAAACCCCAGAGCAAAATAATAAAACCTGGTGACAAAGTGGTTGTCCAGTAATAGAATATTATGTAGCCATTAATGAGAATGAAATGGAGTTATACCAGTTGAATTGAAGGGATTTCCATAAAGTATTGGTAAGTGAGACAAAATGCAAGCCATTGTGCAGAATGTATAGTATAATTCCATTTCTGGAAAATAGACAAGATAAAAACAAACACAAACAAAAACAAAACTGTAAAATATAGATGACCCAAATGAAAGCACAGATATATTCACATCCTAGTCACAAATTTTATTTTTTCACGTAACTGGGATAGTGATATTCGAATGACACTTATCTGTTTCTTTGGAGCAGAAATTATTACCCACCTCTAATACCTCATGATAACAAGCATTGTAAATATGTGGTCCAAAGACATTCCTTTAGAATACAAAGGTTTGGCCAGGCGTGGTAGCTCTTGCCTGTAATCCCAGCATTTTGGGAGGCCAGGGTGGGTGGATCCCTTGAGCCCAGGAGCTCGAGACCTGCCTGGACAATATGGCAATACATACATTTTTTGTATTTTTGGTAGAAACCCCATCTCTACCAAAAAATACAAAAAAATAGCTTTGTGTGGTGGCACACACCTGTAGTCCCAGCTACTCAGGAGGCTGAGGTGAGAGGGTTGCGTGAGTCTGGGAGACAGAGCCAAGATCGTACCACCGCACTCCAGCCTGGGCAACAGAGAGAGATCCTGTCTCAGAAAAACAAAACAGAGCAAAACAAAACAAAAAAAGGGTTAAAGGAGACATTTATTTTGAATGTACACAAGTAGTGTTATTCTTAGTCAATGATTTTGCTTTACATTTTCAGTACTGCTTTAAAAACATTATGATATTTGTGCCTGGAGTAAAATAAAATAGTTTGTTAAAGAGTGTGTCTCTCCTAAAAATGATAAGGATGATGACTAACTTTCCTAGTTTTTACTACATTCCAGGATATATGGCTGATTGCTTTACATATATTATCTTAATTGTCGCAATTCTGAGAGGTATTATTATTTGCTCCATTTTACAGGAAAACCCAGAAAGATTAATATTTATCTAAGGTTATACAGCTTGTGAGTGGTAAAGTCAGATTTGGAATCAGAGTGGCTGACACCAAAGCCTGTGTGCTCACTCACCTTCCTAAATGGCCTTTTAGTGTCTTTCTATGAAATGAACAATTTTCCATACATGAAATTAATGCTTTCTTGAAATATCATGGATAGAGTTAATTTTCTTGAATTAAATAATAATTTACAACTGACTTATTTTTAAAAATTAGATACATGTCCCTAAGGCCTAACTGTTGGTCAAATGACATTATAAAGTTATATGTGTGTATATATATGTCTCTCTATATATTTACATATGTCCATATAGAATATAATGTATGTATATATAGAACATTATGTATCATTATGTATATTATAAATACTATTACCTTTGATATACACACGCATGTGTATATAGAGAGTGGAGTGGTGTGAGTGGGATGGAGAAGCTTTGTATTTTATTCTGTGTCTGGGCAGTGGTTTCACTTTTCTCTTGTTTGGGTTCTAGATGGCAGGAGGGAAGATGAGCTCTGTGCTTTCAGGATTTTCAGATACTTTGGTTAAGTCAGTGCCCCAAGAAAGACTGGAAGTGGTGGATGCAGCTATAAGATGAAGGAACCTGAACAATCCATGAACAGGAGGAGTTTGAGGTAATTATATTTAAAACATTAAATAATGTTTCTGTTCTGCATGTCGATTATTGCCCAATTCAACATAATTTATCTCCTGATGATATTTTCACTTTCAGTAAAATCTAAGTTGTAAGTAGACTTGGAAATATACTAAAAGTAATAGAATGAGATTATCTATATTGCAAAGTAGAATTTCTGTTGTAGATTTTTTAAAAATCAACTTTATAAACATAGAGGATTTGTGGGATAATTGTGAGTTCTCTATTTTACTAGGGATGGTAAAAATATATTAGGCATATATTAAGATGTTTCTGTATTATAATCTCTTAACCTAAAATAAAAATTTTCAGTACATAAAGGGCTATCTATTCAAAATTAAAAGTATTCAGGGGTAGAAAAAAGTATTCAGATTAGAAAGAAAAAATAAAAAAAGTAATAAAATCCACAAAAACATCAATAACTTCTTATGCTCCAATGTTTAAAAACTGCAGACTTGTGAACCCGGGAGGCGGAGGTTGCAGTGAGCCGAGATCGCGCTACTGCACTCCAGCCTGGGCTACAGAGCGAGACTCCGTCTCAAAACAAAAACAAAAACAAAAACAAACAAACACAAAAACTGCAGAGCTTCTTCCAAGGCAAAACTCAAACATCTTCCTTATTGATACTCTGAAGACAAGATTAGGTTTGCATTTCCACAAAGTGCAAGCTCACTGGAGGAAGAAAGCAGCTTGGTTGATGGGGCATCTGTCTGCACTCAGGGAATGTCACTCCACTGTTATTTTGATCCTCCTTTACAGACTCCTCTAGTTTTAGGAAATATACCCAAGGGTTGGATATCAGGAATTCTCTCTATGAATTGATGGAGATCTGCTTATGAATCTTTTCTTAATTGCCCAAAGACAAAATAGTAATTGTTTTTGGTGTAGCATCACAGGGATGGGAAAAGTTTTCATTTCCCATGCCAACTCTGACATAATGGTAGTTGTTTCTTAGGTTGAGAAGGATTTTGAGGCCAGCTTCAATTTTGAGTGCAGTCAAAGTGTTCTGGGACCAGTACATCATGCTGAACTTTGGAGATTACCATATTTGATAGACCGACCTTATGTGGACATGTTTCCTATTGCAAATACGTAAACCTATTAAATATAAAGAGTGTCAAGAAAACACTTTAAAGTATATACTCAAGCAAGCAAGAAAGGGAAAGTTGTGGGTTTCACAAACAAAAAGAAAACTGCAACTTAGAAGGGAGCGCTACAGTTGATGCTGAGGTGTGCCATGGGCTTAGGTCTCAGGAGCTGCCGGCTGGGAGTTTAATGCTTAATCATGACAAGGCATGGCTTGAGGGCTGGGACTCAGACCCTCAATTCCAGATACTCAAAAGGCTACCGGTCTTTGTAAAGGAACTATACAAACAAATATCTTTGGGTCAGACCAAAAACTTGGGATTTAATAGAAGCAAAGATAAAAATGTATCTGAAGAGATCTTTCCACAACTAGGGGTACATGGGACTTCTACTGAAAAACACCTTTTGCTGAAGATGAGCTAAAATAAATTGCAAACTATGTGAAGGACAAACCCACCGTGGTGTAGAGTCAGCAGATGCAATAAATGGGAACACAGTAACCAAGACTGTGAGAAAACAGAACGATCCAAAAGAGACATAAAATAGAAATTCTGAAAATGAATAGAAATAAATGATAGAAATTATACGACAAGCAAATGACCTTCTAATAAAAGAATAAGCAGATTTGAAAAAGAACAAAACAGAAATTGTGAAAAGGAAAAATATTGACATTTAGAATTCAGTAGATGGGTCAAAGAACAAACTAGTCATAATTGAAGGCAGAATTATTGAATCAAAAGGTAGAGCTGAAAAAATCACCCAGAATATAGTACAGAGAGATAAGGAAGTGGAAATTTGAAGGGAGTTTTTGTGATTTGCCTGATAGACTAAAGAAACTCAATACAAATGCAAATGAGAGTTCTGGAATGAAGATATTCAGAGAATTGGGGAAATGTAATGTTGGGAGGCTAGGAGGCTGATAATTTTCTAGAAACGAAGAAAAATTTGAGTCCCTAGAATAAAGAAGCACACTCCAGCAATTGCAGTCTCTCTCCTTCTCTCAATCAGTTTTTTTCTCTCAGTTATGTTATTACCATCAGCAAGAAAAGATATTGCAACAACTTGTCATAGTAAAATAAAACAAACTTCCCTTGTCTGCTACTCTGCTCCAGATACTACTCCATTCCTCTGCTCCCTTTCACAGCAACACTCATTCAGAGTTGCCTAAAGTCCCCATGTATACTTTCTCTGCTCTTATTCTTTCTCAAAACCCCTCTAATCAGGATTTTATCCTGGTCACCACATAGGAACAGTTTATTACGGTTACTGAGGCTGCCCACATTGCCAAATCCAGTGGCCGATTCTCCATCTTCATGATGTGCAACTGGCAGCATTGGACAGAGTTGTGTGCTTTCTCCTCTTGGAAACGTTTTCTTCACTTGGCTTCTAGGGACCACTTTCTCTGGGTTCTCCTCATACTGTTCTGATTGTTCCTTTTCAGTTTCCTTGTTTCTTCCTTTTCACCTCTGGACCTTAAACATGAAGTTTTTGAGGATGTAGGCTCCTTCCTTACTCTCTAAGGCAATCTCCTCCCAGTCCTGTGGCTGTGAGTCCTACTGCTAACAACTCCCACATTGCTCTCTCCAGCCTGGACCTCTTCTCTGAAATTCAAATTCCCATATCCAGCCTCCTATACCACAGCTCCATTTAACCATCTGACAGACATCTCAAACTCACTGTCTTCAAAGGAAAACCCCTGACATTGCATCTCTCCCTCCACCTAAACTGTTCTTAACAATTGCCCATGTCACAAAATGATTTTTTTCATTCTTTCAGTTATTTGGTTCAAAGAATTTCATGTGATGCTTGTATCTTCTCTATCTCGTACCCCATATCCAATTCAGCAAATGTCACCAGTTCTATCCCGAAAAGATACCCAGACTTTGACCATTTCTCAATGCCTCCATCACTACTGCCGTGTTCCGTCATCTTTCCTCCATCATCTTTCCTCTGGACCATGGCAGTAGTCTACAGCTGGTCATTCTGCTGTCCTACTTGCATCCCTACACAATAAAATGTCTGTTCTCTGCGCAACAGTCACAATGAGCCTTTTAGACAAATGTCATACTCTATTATTTAAGACTGTTTAGTGGCTTCTCAGAGCCTTTCCAAAGTCTTTGCAATGGACTGGAGGGACCGTGTGCATTACTCACCCCTCCACGTGTCTGACCTGATCCATTCTCCCTCTCACTACTCCTGTCCAGACACATTGGCTTCTATGCTCTTCCTTGAGCACAGCAGGCATTCTCTGACCTCCAGGCTCGTGCTTGTGCTGTATCCTCTGCCGCAATGCTCTTTCCCCAGATATTTAGATAGTTGGTGTCCTCATTTTCTTCAGGTATCTGCTCAAATATCAGCTTATCAAAAAAGACCTCCTGACCACCTTATACGTAGTACTCTCCCAGCACCCACTACCCCCATGTCGTAATTAATTTTTTTCCATAGCTCTTATCATTATCAGACATAATGTATTTCCATGAGACTGTTAGTTAATTTCCATTTCCTCCCACCAGAAGGTAAGCTGCATGAACACAGGGACTTTGTCTGATTTGCTCTCTGCTGATCCCTAGTGCCTGGATCTAGCAAGTAGTAGGGGCACAATAAGTATATATCAAGTGAATGAATGAGTTTCAAGCAGAATATACAGCTGACCCTTGGACAACATGGGTTTGAACTGTGTGGGTCCACTTACATGCAGATTTTTCTCAATAAAACTTACACTAAGTGTGCCTGCCTCCCCTTCCACCTCCTCCTCCTCTTCCGCCTCTGCCACCCCTGATACAGCAAGACCAACCCCTCCTCTTCCTCCTCTTCTGCTACTCAACATGAAGATGATAAAAATGAAGACCTTTATGAGATCCACTTCCACTTAATGAATAGTAAAAATATTTTGTCTTCCTTTTGATTTTTAATAACTTTTTTCTGTAGCTTACTTTATTGTAAGAATACAGTATGTAACACATATACAAAACGTGTTCAGCTGTGTATGTTATTGGTAAGGCTTCTGGTCAACAGTAGGCTATTAGTAGTTAAGTTTTTGAGGAGTCAAAAGTCATAGGCATATTTTCAACTGCAGGGGGTTGGGGAGCCAGTGCCCCAACCCCCACATTATTCAAGGGCTTACTGTAAATATAAATCCAAATCCACACCTTGCCACATCAGAATGAAAACTGCAGAACTATATTTTATTTATATGTATTTTTATTGATATATCATAGTTGTACTTATTTGGGGGACACGTGATATTTTGATACATGTATATAGTATGCAGTGATAAAATGAGGGTGATTGGGATATCAATCACCTCAAATGTTTCTCTTCTTCTTATGTTGGAAACATTACAATTCTTCTATCAATTTATAAATATGCAATAAGGTATTATTCACTATAACTTCTCAACTGCACCATTGAATACTAGAACTTATTGCTTCTATTGAGCTGTATTTTTGCATGCATTAACCAATTTCTCTTCATCCTCTCTACCCGCTTTCCTCTGGTAACCACCATTCTACTCTCTCCCTTTTTTTTTTTTTTTTGACAAAGACTTACTCGGTCACCCAGGTTGGAGTGCAGTGGTGTGATCATAGCTCACTGTAGCCTTGGCACCCTGGGTTCAAACGATCCTCCCACCTCAGCTTCCTAAGTAGCTGGGATTACAGATGTGCACCACTATGCCTGGTTAATTTTTTTATTTTTTTGTAGAGTTTTTTTTTTTTTTTTTTTTTTTTTGCCATGTTGCTCAGGCTGGTCTGGAACTCCTAGGTTCAAGCCATCTGCCTACCTTGGCTTCTCAAAGTGTTGGGATTACCGGTGTGAGCCACTACACCCGGCCCATCATTCTACTCTCTATCTCCAAGAGATCCACTTTTTCAGTTCCCACATAGGGATGAGAACATGCAATATTGGCCTTTCAGTGCCTGGCTTATCTCACTGAATATAATAACCTCCAGTTTCATACATGTTGCTGCAAATGCCAGGATTTCATTTTTTAATGACTGAATAATATTCCTATATATATATAAAGAAATTCCTATACATATATAAAGAAATGTATGTATATATATCACATTTTCTTTATCCATTCATCACCTTGACTATTATTAATAGTGCTGCAATAAATGTGATAGTTCAGATATCTCTTAGATGTACTGACTTCCTTTCTTTTGGATATATACCTAGTAGTGGGATTGCTGGATCATATGGTAGTTCTATTTTTAGTTTTTTGAGGAACCTTTCATAATGGCTGTACTACTTTACATTTCTACTAATGGTGCACAAGTGTTCCTCTGTCTCTGCATCCTTGCCAGCATTTGTTATTTTTTGTCTTTTTGATTATAGTCATTCTAACTGGGGTGAGATGATATCTCATTGTGGTTTTGATTTGCATTTCCTTGATGATTAGTGATGTTGAGCATTTTTTCACGTGCCTGTTGGCCATTTGTATGTCTTCTTTTGAGAAATTTCTATTCGGGTCTTTTGCTCATTTTAAAACTGGATTATTTGTTTTGTTTTGTTTTTTGCTATTGAGTTGTTTCAGTTCCTTATGTATATAGATTATTAATCCTTTGTCAGATGGATAGTTTGCAAATATTGAGAACTAAAATATTAAAAGAATCCGGAGAAGAAAGACAGATTATCGACAAAGGAATGATGATTAGATTGAGAATAGAATTCTCAAAAACAATACCAAAAGACGGTGGGATATCATTAAATTGTGGAAAGCAAAAAATAATTCACCTACAATGAGTACCCAGCTAAGCTATTTAGGAGTAAAAGTAGAATGAAGCAATTGCCAGTAATAAATTGGAATCCATGAAAAAGTTACTTAAAAATATACATGTATTGCCCGTTTAACTCCAGTAATTCCTCCCCCAAAATCAGACATTCTAAATGAAAATATTACCAAGCCTATTTTTTATTATTTCAAATAGGAAAAATTATAATTCATCACATGATAACCCCAAACCACTATTTCCTAAAATGCAAATCAATACAGTAAAATATTAACATAATAAGCAACAACCATCAAATGTTTAAATAAATAAATGCTTAACGCATCACTTCCTGAGCAGAACACAGTGAACATGGCTATTAAACACTTGTCTGGAGTAATGTCATGATGCTTCTCTTTAGCATCACCAACATATGAGATATACACTTCGCTGACTCTCAGCGGGCTTTTCAACATGGCTTCCCATGATTCTGACATCGTACCAATTGTATTTGAAATAAAACCCGTGACTCTTCTTGCATCTTGTTTTGCTTAAAATATTGATGAAATGTGGGGATGTACATGAACTTTTTCTATAAATATATCAGTCAAAAAACATTGTGCTTAGAAGTACGTAAGTTTTATGAAGTTTGGGAATTAAAAACAGGGAAATGTTAATCTAAGTACTGGTTATCAGGGTATGCCTGTCTTTTAGTAAGAAGGCAATTGAAACCAATGGAGAACCAAGAAATTGCTAAACATATTAGTAAAACAAATAAGCATTGATATTCAAAGAAAAAAAGGTAACAATAATACTGAGTAAGGGGAAAGGGGAAAAATGAAGTGGAATTAAAACACTATCTAATAATAGGGAAGGAAGCAAGAAAGCATTAATGGCCCCCACCTTGTTCTTGTCCAATAGGAGAGAGCCACTGGTAATTTTTGACTTTATTATTTGCTCATGTTAAACGTTTAAGTGGTAACGTACTAGAAGAATAGAAATACAATGTATAACTTCAAGTCAGGAGAAGGAAACAAAATAGATTAAAGAAAGCTTGATCCCATGGAGGAAAGAATGTGGAGAAGAAGAAACAAGCAATGTAGCAATAAAATACCCACAAAATTAGAAGGTAGAAATAAGTTGAAATATCAGTAAGCAAATTATTCATTTAAAAGACAGGAAATCTCAGATTGTGTTGGAGAATATACTCAACCATATTCTGTTTTTAAGAGACATACCTTAGACACCATGACTCAGAAGGACACCACAAGATGTGAAAGAATCTTGTAAAGTATAGAATTCTTTCTGAATGGGAAGGACTGTTATTTATTGAAGTCACATCCATCACCATGTTATTCCTTGAATATCTTTATCTGATTGTTTTTTCTGCTAGAGTGTCAACTTTTTAGGGGCAAGAATCATATCTTTTTAACAGTCTCCCCTAATGTCTGACACCTATTAGTTTCTGAATAAATATGTGTTAAATGAACATGAATAAATATATAAATGAATGGACAAGATAGCAAGTTACCCTTTGACATTTACTATTTTACCAGTGTGTGTCTGTGTGTGTGGCGGGAGCTGGGGGGAGGGTGTTCTTTCCTTGAATTTGGACCATATTTAGGTATCAATTTTATTTTATTTCTTATTCCAGCTATTATGAATATCTTGGTTATTTTGTAATATGTTAGGTCTTTATTTCCTAATTTCCTCCCCTTGTCATTCAATTGGCTCCATAACTGTAGTTCTCTTCTTGAAAACAAAATGATGCCAAATACATCAGATTTTGTAAAGCCCGTTTGGTGAGTGTATATTGTATCTTCTTTCAGTGTTTCTTATTTATGTTGCCCAAGATTGTGGTTATGATTATTTCTGAAAACTACAAAAACATCTCAATGCAGACACACCCTCGTTTGTAAATAATGGTTGTGTCACTTAGAGACTATGTACAACTTGGTGAGCACTGGAATTAAAACAGTTCCTATCAACACTTTCCGTGAGGGCGTTAAGATTAGGGAGGTGTCTGGCTGGGCTCTGTCCTGTCCAGACTTAAACCAGTGAAGCTGCCCGGATCCAGGTTTCAGGCAGGTTTGTGTAACATGTAGTGACAGTTTGTGTTCCATTCTTGGGAAACCAGAGACAGGAAAAACACTATGCAAAGTCCCAGTAACAAAGGACAACAGCACTTGGTGATAATTAATATAATCCTCATGACTAAAAATAGGTGTTAGCCAAGTTGTTCCGACATGTTGCTTCTTCTGGAGAAAATGTTTTCTGGATTTGGCTTTTATCATTTCTATTAGATCCAGCTTTACATTTTTGTGTGTGACATGCTGCATGAACATTGCCTCAT
Organism: Gorilla gorilla gorilla; assembly: GCF_029281585.2. Classification (NCBI taxonomy): domain Eukaryota; kingdom Metazoa; phylum Chordata; class Mammalia; order Primates; family Hominidae; genus Gorilla; species Gorilla gorilla. Next base: position 51,622,663 of record NC_073241.2, read on the forward strand.
ACTCTAAGCTTAATTCCAAATGATCAACATAGAGGCTGAGACTGCAAGATAAAATTGTGGAAAGCAAAAAATAATTCATCTACAATGAGTACCCAGCTAAGTTATTTAGGAGTAAAAGTAGAATGAATATCTAGATATTCCCAAACACTGTTTTTCAGCTGAAAGTTTCATTTGTTGGGATGGATTTGCTGACCTTCCTTGACACTTTTGAACAATAGCCATCAACAAAATGATCCCCAAATAATCCATAAAGGTGTTGTTCAAATTCAGAGTCTCTTTACCAAGAATAATTTATTTGTACGGAAAAAAAAGTGAGCTAAAATGCTCTCTTTCCACTCTCTACATCTGAAATCACCGTGATGCTCATTTGTGGGCTATGTCTGGCTCCAGAGGTGCACAACCAAGATGAGTCCCAGCGCCTGGGCTGTAGACTCCTTTTAGTGGCTCCATGGCCTTTGGTTTAGTCCAGCTCATATGAGGCCTGCATCTGGGAAATGCTGGGCACAGTTGAAGGCTCTCATTGGCAGCACAAACCCAAACCGCAACTTGGAGATCTGCTGAATGAGACACTCATCAACAAAGAAAATGGATCATGGGGCCATTAGGTGACCAACTCTCCTAGGTTACCTGGGACTGGGGTCTTTAAACGCTAAAGACTTTAAATGCCAAAACCAGGAGAGTCCTGGGCAGACCAGGATGGTTGGTCACCCTAGTGGACTGCTGGGCCTTTCGGGATGTGACAAACATCATGTAGAGCCCATTTGTGATAACCTGAAATGCTTTCCCTGCACCATGTCTCCTGTTTTGTTTTTGTTTAATTTCCTTTAGGGCCAGGCACAGTGGCTCATGCCTATAATTCCAGCACTGTGGGAAGCTGAGGCAGAAGGATCACATGAGGCCAGGAGTTCAGGACCAGCCTGGCAAATAGAGCAATACTTTGTCTCACGAAGGAATTAAGCAATTTAATTTCTTTTACAGAAGATGTATACTACTTCTGTGGCTTTTGAAATCCTATTAGTTTTTCAAAGTATAGCTAAGATGTCACTTTCTTTGTGACACCTTCCTCGATTCACTTCTCCAGTCCAAATAGACTAGTTCTCTACTGCTGGAACGGGCCCGAGGTTCCTTCTCTGTACTTCTGAAATCCAAAAAGCTCTGAAAGTGGAGAGCATTTACATCACTTACCTGACCTCAAAGCCCTTTGCAATCTTTATTTATCTCATGATTTTTTCTCAATATTTATTTATCTCATGAAGTGTGGATATTTATATAATTTTTCTGCATAAATATATTAATGACAGAGGGATGCTTGGGCTCTGATGTGGGTGTTAATAACCAATTATGCAGTACATTGTCTCCCTAGAAGCTGAAGACTTTATACATGTGAGTGCTCCCAAGGGTTTCAGATAAGGGATCGTGGAGCTGTTCCTACCTCTACAAAGCACTGTTTCATTCTGCCTGCTTGTAGTTAATCTGGATGTTTCTGAGCTTCAGCTTCCTCATCTTTAAAATTGGAACAATGCTGTCTGTCCTGACATACGAACAGAAAAGTGTTGCAAACAAATAAAAGGCATCATTACCATTGCTCTGTCATCTCGCTTATCCTGGTATGCTTTGCATTTTAGTTGTCTCTACAACTCTTAGTGAGTCTCTACAAAAAACTACCATTTCCACGGTTGATGTTCAATAAATATTGTGGGATCTGAATGTGGAGTTAAAATGACAAGTTCATGCAGTTAAAATGACAAATTCATGAGTAATTTCTTCAGTGTCACATCCTGTCAGTCAAACTTAACATTCAGTTCATCTTAGTGAATTTCCAGAAAGAAGCCAGAATGTGGCCATTAAAATGTTGTCTCCACCCTGTTGACCATACGTAGAAGAGGTCATAATATATAGAGGTAGCTTCTCATGGGGTATCCTTGAGCATGAATAAAAGATGAATTGATAAACCTTTTAGAGGACATAATGTACAGTATATCTGGGGCTGTGAGAAGTTGACACAACAGAAGATGAGCTCTTCTGGCATTCAGCAATCAGAATTGAGGTGACTCATTCAGAGCAAAGCATTGTTCTCAAAATGGAAATTTGACCGGAATAGTCTTAAATCAAACAGTCAGTCTTTAATTCAAATGCAAACTGTAGCAACAAATTATGGGACACTGATTGGTTCAACACAAATGCCAAAGTGAAAGAAACTTGGAACAACATTTGCATATTTCCAAATATTGAGATACTTGGTGTCAGGAAGGCATGGTTTTTAATCCTGAGCAGTCTAGAAGAATAATTGGTCATCTGTCACTCTTTTAAAGCCAGTTTTCTTATATATGACCAGCAAATATTAGTAGCGCTTTTTCAAATGTCAAGGTATGGTATAATAATTAGAGTTGAAAGGGATTTTGGAACCTCTTGACTCATGCAGAAATTTCTTCTTCAGGCAGGCAGCCACCTTCTTGAATGTGCTTGTGATGAGGGATCATTGACTCCAAGTCACCTCTTTTTCTAGCAATTCTATTTGGTAGAAAATGATTTCTGATATTGACCCAAAATCTTCCTCCTTGTAACTCCCTCTTTTTGGTTTAAGTTTTGCTTTCTAGAACCTCTGAGGACCAAATGTGTTTTTTTCCCCATGATGATAGTATCTTTTAGGAGTGTGTTTGGTTACAATGAATAGAATACCTTACTACAGTGGTTAAACAAATGGAAACTTGTTTTTCCTCATAAAGCAAAATATCTGCAGACAGACAGTTCAGCTGGTACAGCTCTCAAAGATATAGGTGCGTTCTATCTTACTGCATTGACTTTCTTAGTGTAATGGCTTTGGTGCTTATGTTTGGCACCTCTTAGTCATGAGTTGACTGCTGTATCCTCAGGCAGCAAGAAAGAGAAAGAACTCGCAAGTGAAGTGCATGCCAGCCAACTTTCCTTCTTATAAGGTAAGCAAAAATCTTTCCAAGGGCATGATTCTACTGACTTCTGTAGCCAGAATTTGGTGATATGGTCACCCTTAGATCAATTACAGGTCACGAGGAAGATTACTGTGATTGGTTTGGACCCATCATGATTCTATGCCTGGCACTTAGGTAAGGTCTCTTCTTACTAAGATCAAGGGGTCTCTGGGGCCATCTAAACAAATCTGGTTAGCATAGAGGAAGTGAGTAGGATGGAGAGGCTGGATGGTGGTGAGCTATGGGGACAGAACCTGCTACAACCACTCTTCAAATATTCAAATATTGCTCTCAAATCTCCTTGATTTTCTCTCCTCAGTGCTAAAATGCATTCAGTTTCTTTACTTAATTCTCCTTATTTTAGTTGGCCTCCTGTGTATGGCTCTAGCGTGTGCCTGGAACTCAGCTCAGTCTTCCCAATGTGCTTGGTGCTGGTGTGCAGCCAGTAGGACTATTCCTTTATGGTCAGACTCTGCATTTTCATCCACATTGTTGGTTTTTGTGGCAGTAATATTGTGGGCTGACCCTTGCAGAATTTGTGACCAGTTCTTCAGTTTCACAGGTACTGCCCATAGGTCATATCTACTATCCAATGTTTGTGTGATTGATATTTTAAGAAAACCTAAATGAGGCCTGCAATGTGCTGATCTGGGGAAACCAATGTATTAAAATACAGTAAGGACTTATTTTGGTTAACCATAAACAGCTGTTCAATAATGAAATATGTTTAGAGGACTAAGACATGAATTTTATAAAAAGACTTCTAAAATTTCTGTAAAAACCATAGGTAGCATTGATATATTTATTACTGCATATGGATTTAAAGGAAAAACTGTCACCTCTTTATGTTTCTTTTTGCCTCCCCTGAAACACTTTTTTTCTGGCACATTATTGTGTGCTAACACTAGGCCACACCAAATCAATTTGATTTATGCAGTAACAGAGTAGAAAATAGAAAGCAAGGTACAATGTACAATGACTTTAGTATATGCAGTAATAAGTGTGTAATGGAGAGCTAATACTTTTGGAACACACTCTTTCATAAAATTTTAGGAAATATGGAATTCTGGTTGTAAAGTGCTTTTTAGTTTAAAGCATTTTTATCCAATATAGGATTAGTATACCTTGAAAAGTTGAAGTGTTAACAGTTATACTGTAGTGATCACATTTGATTTTCCACATTTGGTTATCCAGCATGTATGCAGCCATTTCTAGGATTGTCATAAAATATGGACTATGAATATGAATGTCTTCAATTCACTTTGTATAGAGACGAATAGGTAGAAAGCTAGATATAGATGACATGTAAAAATTATAGAAAGAGTGAGATATATTATGAAAATCTGTATCCAGAATAAGATACTTAGTACCATGGTTTGAATGTCCCCTCCAAAAATCATGTTGAAATTTAATTGCCATTATAAGAGTATTAAGAGGTGAGGCCTTTAAGAAGAGATTAGGCCATGAGGGCTCTGTCCTCATAAACAGATAAATGCCTTTATGGAGGTAATGGGATCCTGATAAAAAAGATGTATCCAGCCCAATTTCCTCTCTCTGTCTCATGTGCTTGCTTGCCCTTCTGCCATGATGTGACATAGCATGAAGGTCCTTGTCAGATGTCAACACCGTACCCTTGGACTTTCCCATCCCCAGAACCATGAGCCAAATAAACTTATTTTCTTTATAAATTACCTAGTCTGTGATATTCTGTTAAACAGCAGAAAATGAACTAAGATACCTGGTATCTGAATTATAAATCACAGGTACATTTTATAATGTGGCTTTATAAGCTTTGCAATTACTCATCAGCATAGTAAGCATGTGGGTTTTAAGGCCTGTCAAGCTGTTCTGAATGTTAGAATTTCTTCACAATCTGTGAGCGATTACTCTCGTTGACTCTATAAGAAGCCATTGAGATGGTGACGAGAGTATTTATTTCACAAAGCTTATGAATAGCTCTCTGAGCAACCTGAAAAGAACAAGGTTGGTTTCCAAGCCAACATACAAAATTGAAAGGCTCATGTGTTAGAAGACTTTTAAAAGTATACTGTTGTCCATGGAATGTGAACATGATGGCATTCTGTGAGTGAGTTATGCCAGTGCATCCAAATGAACATATAAAATAACAAAGAAAAACAGAATTAAAAACAATATGTACACACTACTTACAATCATATAAAATACATGTAGACATTAAATATAGGATAACTTATAGAGATATAATTAAGAACTTAAGGTTTTGCAAGTTCTTTCTGTATCTTTCAAAAGTAAGTTGGTGGCTCACTCTGGCTGTGGCTGAGTAAAGAGACTGGCAAATTCTGTTTTATTAAAGTAACTATAAACATAGGCAAATTGGAAAAAAGAACAACAACCTTTCAGCACCTGGAAATTGGCCAAGGCACAAAACAATCTGAGAAGCATTTATACTTGAAAAACTGCTAAACACTAGATAAGAAACAGGACAATCTGTAGTGTTCTGGCCTGCAGATGCTCCTGTTCCTCTTCCACCTCACCACACTCCACAAGTTCAGTTCACACTAAGGTTCTTCCTGGGATAGGTTTTGCCAGATGAGGACTGGAAGCTTCTCTATCACAGTCAAAGGGAGCCCACTTGGTTCGGATTTGGAGTAGTGGGCAATGCCCACACCCGGTGTTGTTGTTGGTGGAGTAAACATGCCAGTTGTTTGGGTCTGAGGTTGTAGTGGTGGTTGGGGAAAACTAGCTGAGGCTGCATGGATGCACAGCAAGGCAGAAGAGTGCTCAAGCCAGCCATCGTCTTGGCCCGCACTGAGGCTGTGTGCATACACAGAGGAGATGGAAAAGGGCTCAGTGAAAAGTAATGGCTGGGAATACTTGATCTTTTAATATTCTCCTTTACCCACACACAGATCCATTGACAAGGAATGGAAAGGTTACTGGCTCAAGGTGGTTGAGCAAAGCCTCTCTCTAGTCTTTGCCTTACCATTACACTATGCAGACAGAGATGAATGTCATAGGGAGCCAGGCTTAAAACCACTACCACCAAAAAGAATGTAAAGATATCAACAGCTGAACACTTCAAGGGAAACAGATTGCACAGATTTAGTACAGGTAAATTACGCAGCAAAGTAATAAGCAAACCAAAAAAGCCAGCCAGTGTAACAAGAACTACAACCTCCAGCAGGGAAAAAGCAAAATCCAATGATATACTGGATTTTGTTATGATATATTATCTAAAATATTCAGTTTTTTTTTTTTTTTTGGTTGGGCACAGTGGCTCATTCCTGTAATCCCAGCACATTGGGAGGCTGAGGCAGGCAGAGCACTTGAGCTCAGGAGTTTGAGGCCAGCCTGGGCAACATGGTGAAACCCCATCTCTACAAAAAACACAAAAATTAGCCAGGTGTGGTGGTGCATGCCTGTAGTCCCAGCTACTCAGGAGGCTGAGGTGGGAGGATTGCTTGAGCCTGGGAGGCTGAGGCTGCAGTGAATCGAGATTGCACCACAGCACTCCAGCTTGGGCGACTGAGCCAGACCCTGTCTCTCTCACACACACACAAATTCAGTTTTCAATGAAAAATGAGACCAAAGAAATGAAAAGTGTGCCCATGTTCAGTGGGGGAGAAAGCAGTCATTAGAAACTGTCTATCTCTAAGTATCAAATGTTGGATTTAGAGGGCGAAGGCTTCAAGGCAGGTATTATAATATGTTCAAAGAGCTAAAGGAAACTAAAGAATTAAAGGAAGGTATGGTTAAAACGATTCAATAAATAGAGACTTTCAATGAGACAGAAACTGTAAAAATGAATTAAATGGAAATTCAGAATTGAGAAGTACAATAACTGAAAGTAAAATTAATTAGAAGGGGTCAACAGCAGAATTGAGATGGCAGAAGAAAGAATCAGTGGATTAAAAAACTGGATAAAAAGTCGTATCTAACTATATGCTGTGTATAAGAGACACACATTAGGTTCAAAGATACAAATAGGTTGAAAATAAGAGGATAGAAGAAACATACACCATGAAAGAGTAACCATTAAGGGTTTTCACCTTAAGAAACCAGAAAAGAAAGAGCAAACTGGTCCAATGCAGGCACCAGAAAGGAAATAAGAGACTAAAGCCAAAATCAATGAAACAGAAAAAGGAAAAACAATAGAGAACCAAAGTAACAAAACTGTTTCTCAAAAAAAATTTTTAAATGAAAAAGGAAATACTTTCAGCTAAACTGATCAAGAAAAAGAGAAGACTACAAGTTTCCAAAATCAGGAGTGAAAGAGGTGCCTTTCTACTGACCCTATAGAAGTTAAAATTACACGAAAATATTAAGAACAACTTTATGTAAATAAATTTAACAACATAGATGAAATGGACCAATTCCCTGAAAGACCCAAACTACCAAAGCTCACTCAAGAAGAAATAGATAACCTCACTAGTACTTATCTGTTAAAGAAATTGTAGTTAAAAACTTTCCAACAAAGAAAACCTTATGGTTTCACTGGTGATTATTTTAAAAAGAAATAATATCAGTTCTACACAATGTCTTCAGAAAAGTAAAAGAGGATGCTCATCTTATGAGGCTAGAATTATTCTAATATCAAAACCAGACAATGATACAACAGGAGACAGCTGCAGACCAATATCCCTCATAAGCATAAATACAAAAATTCTCAAAATATTAAAAAATTAAATCTAGTAATGTATATAAAAACTTTTTGGCTAAGTAGGGTTTATTTCAGGAATGAAGTCTGGTTCACATTTGAAAGTCAATCGGTGCAAATATCCTATTAACCTACTAAAGAAGAAAAAACATATAATCATGTTAGTAGATGCAGAAAAGCATTTGACAAAGTTCAACATCGATTTGTATTTTAAACTTTCAACAAACTAGAAATAGTGGAATTTTTTTTAATCTGATGAATGGCATTAACAAAAATCCTGCAACTAACATACTTAATAGTGAAAGACAGAATGCTTTCCCCCTAAGATCAGGAATAAGGCAATATCATGCTGGCAGTCCCAGCCATAGTATAGTAAGGGGAAAAATGCATTTACAATGGAAAGAAAAAAAATAAAACTGCCTCTGTTCACAGATGGCATGATTGTCTACATAGAAAATCCCAATGAATCTTCTAGAAAACTGGAATTAATGAGTTTAGCAATGTTGCAAGATACATGGTAAATATAAAAACCTCATATATGTATGTACTAACAATAAACAATGTCAAATAGAAATTACAAAGAAAGGATCAATTACAATAGCTCCAAAAAAATCAAAAAATGAAATAGTTGTGAATCTAGCAAAGTACATGTAGGTTGGTATGCTGAAGATGACAAAATGCTAATGAAAAAATCAACAAAGATGATGGAAATAAATGAAAAAAATATACTCTGTTCATGGGTTGAAAAACTCAGTCTTATTAACATGTCCATCCTCCCCATATTGATATAGATTCAATGCAATCCCAAGTAAAATAACAGGATTTTTATAGCTGATCCTAACATTTTTATGGAAAGGCAGAGGAATTACAATAGCCGGAATGGTTTTGAAAAAGAACAAAGTTAGAGGACTCACACTACCTGAACTGAAGACTTACTATAACATCATAATCATCAAGACAGTGTGGTATGGGCAAAAGGATAAACACATAGATAAATGGAACAGATAGAGAGTGCAGAAATAGAACCACATAAATATGATCAGTTGATTTTGACAAAGATGGAAAGCAATTCAATGGAGAAAGGATTGTCTTTTCAACAAACGGTGTTGAACTAATAGGACGTCCGTTTACAAAATAAGAACCTAGACCTAAACCTCATACCTTTTAAAAATTAAAATGCATCAGAGAACTAAGCATAAAAAATCCATAACATTTTTAAAAGAAAAAAGGGAAGAAAATCTTTGTGATCTTGAGTTCAGTGAAAGCTTTCTCTCAGATATAATACTAAAAATATGATCAATTGAAAAATTGATAAGTGAACTTCATAAAACTTGAAATCTCTTGCTCTGAGCAAATAACTGCTAAAAGAATAAAAAAACAAGCTGTAGACTGAGTGAAAATATTTGAAAATCACATATCTGATAAGAAACTTATGTCCAGAATATATGAAGAGCTCTCAAACCTCAATAAGAAAGAAAGAAACTCAATTATATAATTGGCAAAAAATGTTAACACTTCACCAAACAAGACATATACGTGACAAATAAGTATGTGGAAGGAAGCTCAATATTATTCATTAGGTAAATGCAAATGAAAACCATAAAAGATACCACTGCATACCTATTAGAGTGGTTAAAAAACAAACAATCAAATAAGCCTGGCAGTACCAAGTGCCGGTGAACATTCAGGGCAACTGGAATTTTCATATATTGCAGGTAGGACTGCCAAAGAACAGCCACCATTTTTGAAAAACCGTTTGGCAATTTCTTATAAAATTACATATACATTTTCCATATGACTCAGCAATTCTACTCTTAAATGTTTAACCTAAAGAAATGAAAACTTATGTTTTCACAAAAACCTGTACATGAATATTTATAGCAGTACTATCTGTAATCACCAAAAACTGAAAACAAGTCAAATGCCTTATAACAGGTGAATGGATAAACACATTTTGATACATCCATACTCAGCAATAAAAATAATCAACTATTGATACATGCAACAACATGAATGAATCTCAAATGCATTATGCCACGTTAAAGAAGCCAGACTCAGAAGGAAGTTTCCACATGTATGACTTTCTTGAAAAGGTTAAACTATAGAGATGGAAAACCTATGTGAGTTCTAGGTAACATAATTCATGTCTCTGATTGCCTAGGATGGTCCTAACTTGTCTCTGCTATCCTGCCTTTACATGTAGTTTGTAATTTTCCTGAGTTTTAATGTTTTTATTTTTATTTATTTATTTGTTTGTTTAAAGATGGAGTCTCACTATGTTGCCCAGGCTGGTCTCAAACTCCCAGCCTCAAGCGATCCTTCCAGCTCAGCCTCTCAAGTAGCTGGGATTACAGGTGAGCATCACTGTACCCAGACTGATTTTTTATTTTAAATAAAGTATTTTTATTATTAATTGAGTTAAATGAAGCCAAGTATTTGGTAAACCTGTTGATTAGAAGAACTTCTTTCAAGGCTGTATAGCAGTGATTGGAATTCTCACTTTCATATGTTAGTAATTTTGAAAAAGGACCAGAAATAATCCCACTCTCTTCTCCTGGGTTTCTTTTCCCATTCTTTCTAGATGGAATATAACTAGCATCTCCCTTTCAAGGATAGCATGCAGGGCATTCAGTGATAAAACTAAGTGCAGTGGGGTATAAGCAGCTCAGAACAGCTAATTCCTTCAGATCTAGGGAGGTATTTGATGTGACTGCCCCTGCTGGTCACTTGGTGTGCCATCTAGTTGTGCCATGGCTCCAGCTGCAGTTTATGAGATGTGCAAAGCTGGTAGATCATTAGTCTGCACCATCCAATGGAAATAAAGCAGATTTTAGGTTATGTGTATGTAAAAAATGTGGGGGAAATAGGGTCTGAGCAGTCAGTCTGTAGGGCATAGTCCAAATGCTCTTGTTAGAGTAATCTTGTTACTTACTGTATGGGGGGCATCACAAATATTGCTTTATTTTTATTTGTTAATATTTCTCTAAAATTTTACAATAAATGCTTTCAGCAGCAAGGAGGTTAAAAATTAAGTGCATGATTAATAAAAAATTGAGTGCTGAGTTTCTATTTCTTAAGAAAGTTGATGTTGAAAGGTTAAGTGACACAAACTACTGGTTGGCATTCAAAGTGCTACAGTGGTAACATTGTCAAAACTGCTGAAGAAATGTTAACATCTGCTTCCAAGTTAGTAGTTAAGTAGTGTAGTGGGTTGAATGGTAGTCCACCCAAAATGTATGTATACTCAGAACCTGTGAAAGTGACCTAATTTTTAAAAAAAGGTCTTACCTGCAGATGCAATTAAGGATCTCAAGATGAAATCATTCTGGATGATCCAGATGAGCCCTAAATCCTATGACAAGTGTCATTATAAGACAGAGAAGAGGAGACAGAGACATGGAGGAGAAGGCCATATGAAGATGAAGATGGAGATGGAGTGCTGTGGCCACAAGCAAAGCTGACAGCCACCAGAAGCTGGAAGGAGCAAGGAGCGATTGTCCCCCAGAGCCTTCAGTGGGAGTGTGGCCCTGTGGACACCTTGATTTTGGACTTCTGACCTCCAGAACTGTAAGAATAAATTCTGTTCTTTTAAGCCACCATGTTTGTAGCAATTGGTTATGCAAACTTAAAAAACAAATAACAAGTAGTCTCAATGATTCAACACATGAACCTACAGCAGGAAGGTTACATATTACCCCGTGAAGCATAATTTCTCACTTTGACTACGTATCTGTTTTTCTAAATCCACTTAATCCTTTTCATTCTAAATTTTCTTTGTATGTAAGAAAATGAAGCTGTACTCTAAATGAATTGCTCCATTTGCAGGAAAAGAACTTTGCACACAGTCAAATGATGCCAGATTTTCATCACTGTCATCAGATGCTTTATAAAGAAAATTAGTTAATTTCAGTAATGTCTGGATTTATTTTATCCAATTCACGGAATTAATCTCATTCATGGAAGCTCCCCGTCACAGTGGGGACATCTGACATTATTTCAAATGCTACTGTAAAATAAGACAACAAGTCCAACATTGAAGAGATATATATATATATTTTTTTTTTTTGCAGAGTTGATACAAATATAAATATACACATTTTGTCAGTGGTGATGGAGTGGGGTGGGTGGGGAGGTTGCTGAGCAGTGCGTTGATGTTCAACAGGTTTCACAGCCACCTCCAAAGCAGTGCAATCCAGATGAAGGACAGAGAAGTTATGAAGGATGCGTTCACCAACGGGAAGTCTCCAGGCAATGGACGGGCACACTCAGGACCCATTGGGACAGATGCAGCACAGTGCAAAGCCGACAATGGTAATTAGAACAACCTCTGCAGATTCCCCCTCCCTCTCTCCCTCCCTCCCTCCTCCCCCCTCCCTCCCTCTTTCCTTCCTTCTTTCATCATTTTATTATGTGAATTTTCAAAATTATGAAAGCCAGAATAGTACAATGAACCCTTATGTCCCTGTCACCTAGCATCAATATCAATATTGATATCTTGCTAAATTTGTTCAATCTATCTCCCTCCAACCTTTTCTTTTTGCTAAGGTAGTTTAAAATAAATCCCAGAACCATGCCACTTCACCCATAAATGCTACATTATTATGAATGATTTCTTCCTGCTAGTGAAACTAATGAATATTTATTATAGACAATTCAGATAAGCATAAAGGGGAAATTAAAGTTGCCCACACTCCTACAATCTACATCACTGTTAATTTTTGATGTTTTTTGATCTAGACCTTTAAATTACGTGTATGTGTGAATATATATATTTAATATATCCTATCTATCGGTATGTTAATCAGTGAGAAGGCCTTCTGTAACAGAAAACCCAGTTCACACTTGCTTAAACAAGAAGTGGAACTTTTTTGGCTTATATACTTGAAACATTCAGTGGCAGGGTAGGTTTCATGCCTGGCTTGATTAGACGTCCTGCTCAGTTTCTTCATCGTTCTCTAGTGACTCTTGTATATTGATTGGCTTTATTCTCGGGCTGGCTTCCCTTCTGGCAACAAGACTAGGATTCAGGCTCTCACATCCATCTTCACAGGGAGGAAGAGCCCCACTTCTCATAGCTTTTGCATAAGAGTCCTGAGCTCTACTTGGATTGGCCCACTTGTGAACTAATCACTAAAACAAGGGACCTGAGAATACCCTGTTTGAAAAACTTGGATCCTTGGGAGGTAGGGGCGGGAGGATGCACCCAAACACCATGTCTTCACCCAGTGGTGGAGGTGTTAAGAGATGGCATGGACGTTGGCGAGGAAGCCTTAACGTGTATTATCCTATGCCTTCTTACTTTATGTATATATCTGTTTATATTCTCCCTGTCTCTTTAAATCTTGGAAATTTAATTCGCCTCCCTCCCCTTTTCACATTCAGGATAAACACACAATGCCCACTGCAAGCTACATGAATTTCTGGGGTTTGGGAGGTGAGGGGAAGGTGGCCACTTTGGGCTCTTCCTTCCTCCTTCTGCTGGACTCTTGCTCTCTACTCTGTGACTTGCACTGACCCCAGTTGTGGAATTTGCCCCTTCCTTGCATATCCCAAGAGAAACAACTCATATAAAATATTTGCATATCTGGTAGACTCCACTTAAGGTTTAGGGCATTTGAGGAGGGAGGGCTCTCAACAGGGGTGATTTTGCTGCTCGAAGGACATTTGGCAACAACTAGAGACGCTTTTGGTTGTTACAACATTTTTGGTTGTTACAAGTGCTACTGTCATTTAAGTTAGTAGAGACCAAGGATGCTGCAAGGCACAGGACAGCCCTCCCCAAATGAGTTATCCTCTCTATGTGTCTTTGTTGAGAAGCTCTGCTTTAAGATATCTGGAAGTCCTGGGGCCATACTTGATGGTGCTTGGCAGTTCCCTCCGATTCCTTTCTACGTTCCTTCTTCATTGCTTTTCCTCATCCATAATTCCTCTTTATTTCTAATACAGAGCTAGCTAGCTATTCCCTTATGTTTTCATCCTCCAATAGACCTTGCTTTCAGGCTCATACCTCCACCCCAAGATATTTAATGAAGTGTCTTCCTAAGCAAATATAGTACAGTCTCTAAGAGAAATTTTATTGCCGTTTGTTAAGATAATTCTTATTTCCAGCTTATTATATACCCACATACTCCAAGTGATACTTGGGATAAAACAGTGGATAGTATTTCTCCACATGCTTTTTAAAGTTAATATTGGGTTTCATGGATATTTCTCCATTGCTTACCTAATATGATGCTATTTGCCAAATATTTCTGGGTCTTCTCACTTCTAGGCATGTCGTAAGATTGCACTTCCTGACATCCCTGTGACCAGTGGGGCCCTGTGCCTAGTTGACAGTGGAAGGAACATGTAACTTCTAGGTGAGACCTTTTAATTACTGATCTGATCCCTTTCAGGGCTCTCTATTTCCTTACAGTAAGGTGATCATCAACGTTTGAGGTGGAACTCCTCCATCAGCCTGGGTATCTGAGAGACCACGGTGAAAAGAGGACCTTATTGATATGATGTACACGTGACATGAGAAGTAGACTTTTGTTATTTTATCTATTTTATTATTTATATATGTTTTTTGAGACGGGGTCTTGCTGTTGCCCAGGCTGGGGTGCAAGGGTGTGATCACAGCTCACTGTAGCCTTGACCTGCTGGGCTTTAGTGATCCATCCACCTCAGCCACCTAAGTAGCTGAGAACATAGGTGCGCACCACCACACCTGGCTAATTTTGTTTATTTTTTTTGTAGAAACGAGGTCTGATTATGTTGCCAGGCTGGTCTCAAACTCCTGAGCTCAAAGGATCTCCTGTCTCAGCCTCCCAAAGTGCTAGGATTACAGGCATGAGCACTGCACCCAGCCCCAACTTTGGTTATTTTAAACCATTGGAACCTCAGGGTGGTTTGTTACTGCATAGCCTGGTCTATCCTCATGGATACATCTGATACCTCTTCATCACTTTAGTTCAGAGGCTTCCTCCTCCTCATCAGATGAGGGTGACTGCATCCATGATCATAGGGGTTCATCCTAATTAGTCTACAGCAATAATTGTCATCTGCTGTTCTTTCCAGTGAGTAGCTTAGGGGTGGGCACATGGCTCTTTTGAGAGATAATGAGAGGTCTGCTGGGGCTTCTGAGAAAAGCTTCCCAGATCCTAGACAAGAGACCCGAAGAAAAAGTCCTTGAGGCCTCTGGACATTGCATTTGTTGGATGTGGTGCCTGGAGCTTTGTAGCCATCCTGAAACTGAGAAAAAGATACACATGACGACAAATGTGACCCATGAGGGTGGCAGAGCAAGGGTGATGGAAAGAACCTGGCCCTTGATGACATTATTGAGACTTGGAATCAAGCAACCCTGAAACTTCTATCTCTGGACTTCCTGATATGTGCAATAATAAAAGTCCTTATTTTAAAATCAATTTCAGTGAGGGTTTTATGTTACTTGAAACTGAAAACATTCTAAGTGATACATCAACTTGACTTCTGTAATGTTATTTTAATTGTAGAACATGTCTAGACTGTAATATATTTAATGAATCTCCTGTGACTTAACATTTAGGTAGTTTTCTATTTTTAGCCACTGTAATATGAAGAGGGTCCCTTTCTGAAAATAATGCCAAATAAAAGTTGTAAGCACATTTTGGCTTCTTAAGGACAGGAGGCCTGTCTCCCTCTGAACCAGATCTTCATTCATATTTGTTGAGTCCCTTCCATGCTAAAGGCTCAGGATAGAACGGTAACTTAAAACTAACAAGGGACCAGGTGCAGTGGCTCACGCCTATAATCTCAGCACTTTGGGAGGCTGAGATGGGCAGATAGAGAGTCCTGGCACTTGAGGCCAGGAGTTTGAGACCAGCCTGGCCAACATGGTGAAACCCCATCTCTACTAAAAATAGAAAAAATTAGCTGGGCATGGTGGCTTACGCCTATAATCCCAGCTATTAGGGAGGCTGAGGCAGAAGAATCACTTGAACCTGGGAGGTAGAGATTGCAGTGAGCCGAGATTGTGCCATTGCACTCCAGCTTGGGCAACAAAGCAAGCTCCGTCTCAAAAAAAAAAAAGAAAAGAAAAGAAAAACTGACATTTTCCTGGTTCTCATGTAGCTCCTAAGAGCTTGTGTTCTTTAGATTTGGCAAAGCCAACACATGGTCCTTTAGTTATATAAATGTGAAGCTAATTTCCACCCACAGGTTCTTGGAAAAATAAATGGAACAGCGGATATATTGAATTGAGAGATTAAGTGTTTTGATTAATATATATTTATATATATATGTATTTTAGCATACAGAGTTATGGCTCTAGACTTTGTAACTTCTTACAGAAATGCACAATTTTTCATGTATGAATTTGAATGACCTATCCCTTTAAATTATTATTTATTCAAGGGTATGTGTTTTCTTTGCATATCATTTAGGAAAAGTTGGGGATAAGACTGATAGAAGTAGTACATTTTGCCTGAGCATATGGATATATAGAAAGAATACTATTAAAATGGCATTTTTGAAAATGTGGTTTTTGAAAGGACTGGTTTTTGTTTGTTTGTTTTTTGTTTTCTTTTTAAAGGTAGCTCTGCAAGAAGAAATTGTTTGTGCAGTAGTAGCAGCGGTGGCGGCAGGGGCATAGCATAGCTCATGGAGCAGGAAGCCTGGGGATGCTGTACAGTACTGCTTCTTGTTAGCTGTGTGATGTTGGACAACTCTCTACACTACTGAGTCCTAATATCTTCATTAACCAAAGGTAGAGATAAAATGAAATCATTTACCTCATTGGGTTACTTTGAAAAATTGCACCCTAATGTATGCAAAAGAGTATAATTGGCTGGGTGCAGTGGCTCACGCCTGTAATCCCAGCACTTTGGGAGGCCAAGGAGGGTGGATCGCCTGAGATCAGGAGTTCGAGACCAGCCTGGCCAATATGGTGAAATCCCGTCTCTACTAAAAAAACAAAAAAATTAGCTGGGCATGGTGGCAGGCAACTGTAATCCCAGCACTTGGGAGGCTGAGGGAGGAGCATCACTTGAACTCGGGAGGTAGAGATTGCAGTGAGCCAAGATTGCGCTACTGCACTCCAGCCTGGGCAACAAGAGGAAAACTCCATCTCTAAATAAATAAACAAATGAATTTTTTAAAAAGAGTATAATTAACTGGGAACATATCAACTTTAGTTTTTGTTTGTTTTTTAGATGAGTCAAGGGAAAAATACTTCGAAAATTGAGTTCTCAGGCCAGGCTTGGTGGCTCATGCCTGTAATCCTAGCACTTTGAGAGGCCAAGGTGGGTGGAACACCTGAGGTCAGGAGTCTGAGACCAGCCTGGCCAACAAGGAAAAACCCCATCTCTACTAAAATACAAAAAAAAAAAAAAAAAAATTAGCTGGATGTGGTGGTGGGTGCCTGTAATCCCAGCTACTCAAGAGGCTGAGGCAGGAGAATCGCTTGAACCTGGGAGCCAGAGGTTGCAGTGAGCAGAGATCACATTACTGCACTTCAGCCTGGGCAACAGAGCAAGACTCCATCTCAAAAAAAAAAAAAAAGAAAAAGAAAAAAAGAAAAAGAAAAAAAGAAAAAGAAAATTGAGTTCTCAGATATTTACTGTAAAAAATAATATCCTTTTATTTATTACACAATAATACATGATTATTGTTGGAAAATGAAGACAGCAAACCCGCCCTCCCCCAGTGTCAACGTGTCTGCTCAGAGTGTCTCCCTGACATTTTCTCACCCTTTGCCTCAAGTCAATGGGAGGCAGTGACACCATACATTCTTTCTTTACACGGAGTAAAATCTATCAGCATTATCCTCTAATGCTGATTAATTCTTAGTCATTCTTAGGAAATCCTTCTGTGCTTGGGTTTCATAAATCATCACCCATATTTTACTTTAGCAACTTGAAGATTTATTTTACAAACACTTAAATTATTGGTCCATCTGGAATTAATTTTGATATAGATGGGAAAGATGTGTCATTATATTATAAAATGGATATCTTTGCAAATGGTACTTACCGCTATTTATTGAATAACCCAGACTTTCATTACTAATTTGAGTTGGAAACTTTTCCATATACTAAACTACTACATGTATTTGTGAATGTTTTTGGGCATGCTATATATTGTGCACTGAATTTTCTATCCATTGCTCAATTGATACCACGTTTTAATTAACATTGTAGGAGGTTTTAATGTCTAATAAGAGACTCTCAACTTTTCTTTCCAAAGATCATTTGGCTTTCTAGCTTGTTTATTGTTTCTGAAGATATTTTTAATCCTTTTATTTTCATGTTGCAGATACCCATGAAGATGCAGAAAAATCTTCACACTCTCAGCAATTTAACAGTCTAAGGTAACAGGCACTATAATTCCGGAAGCAGGAAGTAAGATGTCTAAATTCTAAGAAAATCAGAGTTGCGTTTAGAAAAACTCCTAAGGATTCTACTTGAAGAGTTTCCTGGCTTTGCTGCCTCTGATTATACCCTGAATACACATTGCAATACTCTATTTTTGCAATTAGTTTGTATTTTGTTTTGTTTTGTTTTTAGAGACAGGATCTTACTCTGACTTCCAGGCTAGAGTGTAGTGGCATGATCATAGTTGACGGCAGCCTCAAACTCCTAGGCTCAAACAATCCTCCCACCTCAGCCTCCCGAGCAGCTGGGACTACAGATGCACACCACAACACTCGGCTAATTTTTTTTTCTTTTTGGTAGAGACAGGATCTCACTATGTTGTCCAAGTCACTCTCAGACTTCTGGCTTCGAGTGATACTCCCTCCTTGGCCTCCCAAAGTGCTAAGATTACAGACATGAGCACCTGGCACTGCGTTTTTTTTGTTGTTGTTGTTTTGTTTTCTTTTGTTTTTCTGAGACGGAGTCTCGCCCTGTCACCCAGACTGGAGTGCAGTGGCGCGAACTCGGCTCACTGCAAGCTCTGCCTCCCGGGTTCACGCCATTCTCCTGTCTCAGCCTCCCGAGTAGCTGAGACTACAGGCGCCCGCCACCATGCTCGGCTAATTTTTTGTATTTTTTAGTAGAGACGAAGTTTCACCATGTTAGTCAGGATGGTCTCGATCTCCTGACCTCGTGATCCACCCACCTCGGCCTTCCAAAGTGCTGGGATTACAGGCGTGAGCCACCGCGCCCGGCTGGCACTGCATTTTATCTTTTAAAATAGGTGGTTCCCCATCAGAATATGAGCTCATTTAAGGGCAGGGACTATATCTTAAATATCTTTTGTACCTTTGCACGGTGACCAAGACATAGTAAATGCTCAAAAAACATTTAATGAATGAATGAATTAATTAATAAACTCTTGTGTGATGGAATTCTCTGGCTGTGTCTTTCCTGTGTCTCTGCTGGAGTAACAGGTGCTGGGATATGGCAGCTTGCCCAGCCACCTCATTGCTCCTCCATGTTGCCTCGTGAGTTTCATATTTATACAACCTTGTGCTTTCCAGGCTCTACAGACCCTTGCTAATGGATTCTTCAATGGCTTCATCCTTCCAATTTCTTCCTCTTGACATTTTTGCATGTTGGGATTATGTATATTCCTGAAATAGTGTGTCTCTTGGCCAACGGTGAGCACTCCATGATCTCTATCCTTCCCCTGATTCTAAATTCCCCCAAGGGCCTGGTAGGTAGGGAGGTGATGAGCAGATGAAGCTGAGCCCAGTTGGTTCTATCCTGGGCCTCCTAAGATCCAGTTTCTTTTCTTCTAGTTCAAAAAAAGCCTCCCTTCCCCCTTCCTTGGCACATAATGGGCACTTGACAAATGTTGGTTTCTTTCAACTTAACACCTTCTATTCTGCTTCCCTCTCTGGATGGCAGGGTATGAACAGCAAGGCCTCACATCATCTGTTAACCATTTTCCAAAAAAAGCTCGGGGCTACCATGAGGACATGATGGATTAAAAGAAAAAAAAATGGTCCCAAACTACATTGGTGCCCAGGCCAGGTGGGGATTGAACAACTAAAATGACTTTATCTAGGCCGGTGCACTTGACTTTATTTTTCTTAAAGGGTAGAGAAGTGAGACCTTTATTATGACTTTGAAATCTGCATACTTGGGTGCAAATCAGGAAGTATGTGCAAAATGCCCATGGGGAAGGAGGCCAGGAATAATACATTATTCTTTTGAAGTTGTTCACCCTGGGTTTACTTTAAATGCCATTGACAGCTTTCCTCTTAATGCTTTCTGGGTCCGCTACATATGTAAAATGGAAAACCAAAGGTTTTCGCTTGAACCACAGGATTAACTGGTCAAACTGGTCATGGAAGGCCATCTGATTACAGACAGCCACAGTGATACATTTTTTTTTCAGTGAAAAATTCAACCTTGTGTTCATGCAGACTTGTCATTTGTGGTCCATTGAAACTCTGGGATTGCTACCCTTTTAAGGAGGGAAAGAAAATCAAACAGTGTGATTGAGCTCTCTCTTGCTCTCTGATGTCCTCTCAGTTTTTCCATAGCAATTTTATTTGACTTAAAGTGCAACTCAAGAGAATTCCTAAAACTCACTAGCGTGAAGTCAACCCTGAGGCTGGAGAGAGTTCTATGGGCTTCTTGCGCGTATGCTGATGATGCCATTGTCAGGATGCAGCCTCCTGGGAGATCTCCACTCATTTCCATCCTTCATTCAGGTGCTCCTTCCCTCAAGCTGCCCAAGAATCTCTTGTTCCTCTGAAGAGGCCAGGCTCAGCCCTAGCTTGCTCTTTATCTGCTCAGAGTGAGCAAGGAGATTGGACCACCATTTTGTCCAGTCCAATTTCCTGCTTTGCTTGTTTTCATGGTTGTTGACTTTTGTTTGCAAGGAAAACCTTGGATTTCTCAGCCAGTGAACAAGAATATTTTCTCAGGCTTTTTATAGACTGTTTTAGAAAGAGAGGGCAGAGGCACATGCCTTTCCTCTCCAGCCACATAAAACAAAGCTTTAAGTGATTCTTTGGATTGAGGCGGATACAGAGAATTTGGGTGTGGGGGTGGTCAGGAACCTTGCGGGTGACAGTGCTACCTTGATTTTACGTGTTAGACCTTGAACCTCAAATCTTAGAAGAGTCTATCTCATAGTCTGCAGAATGGGCCCATCAGATTGGGTAGGTTACCTGCAAGTCAGCTTGCAGCTTTGCAGGGGAGGAAGAGAAAGGGGGCACCTGTGTTAGTTATGCCAAATTGATGGTGGTCATTAATGGGGTGATGGTTGTAGCCAGATCTCCACCTCTCTCATACAGGGGCAGAGGATAATTGAACATCATGTGGCAGTCACAGTTGTTTGCCTCCTGTGGCCCTGTAGGTAAGTTAGGGATAAATGTCAAGGAGCAATTGACTTTGCCCTGCTTGGGCCTGATTGTTTTCCCATTCTCCATAGGTGAAAAAAAATGGTGTGATTCAGCAAATGAAACTATCATCAGAGTGAACAGGCAACCTACGGAGTGGGAGAAAATGTTTGCAATGTATCCATCTGACAGAGGTCTAATATCCAGAATCTACAAGGAACTTAAACAAATTTACAAGAAAAAACCAAACAACCCCATTGAAAAGTGGGCAAAGGACATGAACAAGCACTTCTCAAAAGAAAACATTCATGCTGCCAACAAAGATCAAATAAAGCTCACCATCACTGATCATTAGAGAAATGCAAATCAAAACCACAATGAGATACCATCTGACACCAGTCACAATGGTGATTATTGAAAGGTCATGAAACAACCAATGCTGGCTTGGTTGCAAAGAAATAGGAACCCTTTTACACTGTTGGTGGGAATATAAATTACTTCAACCATTGTGGAAGATGGTGTGGCAATTCCTCAAAGTTTTAGAACCAGAAATACCATTTGAATACCAGCAATTCAATTACTATGTATATACCCAAAGGAATATAAATCTTTCTAATACAAAGATACATGCATGCATATGTTCATTGCAGCACTATTCACAATAGCAAAGACATGGAATCAACCCAAATGCCCATCAATAATAGTCTGGATAAAGAAAATGTGGTACATATACACCATGGAATACTATGCAGCCATAAAAAGGAACCAGGTCATGTCCTCTGCAGGGATGTGGATAGAGCAGGAAGCCATTATCCTCAGCAAACTAATGCAGGAACAGAAAGCCAAACACCACATGTTCTCACTTATAAGTGGAAGCTGAATAATGGGAACACACGGACACAGGGAGGGGAACAACACACACTGGGGCCTGTTAGGGGGTGGGGTGGAGGGAGGGAGAGCATTAGGATAAATAACTAATGCATGCTTAGCTTAATACCTAGGTGATGGGTTGATAAGTGCTGCAAACCACCATGACGCACGTTTACCTATGTAACAAACCTGCACATTCTGCACATGTACCCCAGAACTTTAAAAATAAAATGATGTGCTTGCCCAGTGCCCATTGTGTGCCAGGCCTCAGATGTTGCCTTGCTTCAGTCTTAGAAATTATACTTACAACATTGTGATGTTGGAATAATGTCGTTCATGCTTCCTTTCCTTTGTTATTTTTACCATTAAAGGAACTGAGGCTCAGCGAGGTAAAGCGACTTGTTCAAGGTGGGATCGTGTCACATGGATAGAAAGCGGTCTATAAATGCTTATTAGTAATGGAATTTAAGTTGAAGGGAAAGAAAAGTAAAAGGTGACTTTGTGCTTTTATTCATTTGGTATTTATTCACTGCCTCTCAGGAACAAAGCATTAAGTTTTCGTAGCATCATCTTCAGTTCATCATTCCTTGTAAGAGCTGCTTCGGTGTTCGTTGATAATTTTTCTCTTTCTTCTTTCATCCTCATTTCTTTCTGCCCCAGAGATATAACACTATTCTGTTTGGTATATGTCCTTGGGTATACATATGTCCTTGAAAAATGTACATAACATTATTTTACATAGGCATGAGTACATTTGCATATGTATACATATGTGAATTATATACATAGCATTGTTCTATGCACTTCATTCTATTTCTTGCTTTTTACTCAGTGCTTTTAAGTTCTCCATACATTTATTTATATCCATCTAGTTCATTGCTTCCGATTGTTTATCCTATTCCATAATATCCATCCACATTCTCCCAGTGATGGACAAGTGGGTTACCTCTATCTCTTTACTACATCAATAATGTGTTGGGATCCTTGAATGTGTGAGCACTTCTCAGGGGAAAATATCTGGTCTCTATACTTTCAGTGGCAAATCAAAGCATGCAAGGAGAGCTGGACAGCTGGAGATGGTGTAATATTTATTTTAAATGCAACTAACAGGAACCGGAGGGCATCCCCCATTAAAGGGACTGCTCTACAAAGAGAACCATTAACATGAATGTAAATCACAGTAGCTTCAGGGACAGTTTAATAACAATCTGACTTTTTATTGGGTGAACAGGAGATGTACCAGCTTTCTCCTTACTGAGTCTTCTGGATCTTTTGCAGACAGAGATTATATCTGAACTGCTATCGAGATGACTGAGGGCAGAGGGCTGCTCTGGGAGTAATGGCCATAAATCCAATTAGTAATTCACTTTCTCTTTTGCTACAGGCTCCATTTCCCCTGAATGTGGAGAAGATATGCATGTTGGTCACACTCTGGAACCCGGCCAATCCCAAGGGCTCTGTGTCATCATGCCACAAAAACATTCATGACACCTTGCATGGGAAAATACTAGAATGATACACATCACCCTAGCGATAGTAGAAACCTCTGCTGAAGGAAGTGGGAAAGGTGGTGGGTTGATGGCCTGGGGACTCGTCATACTTTATTCTGTATACTTGTGTATTGCTTCAAACAAAAATTTGTTCCTATCTTACTGGTGCAATAAGGAAAAGGAAAACCCTTTAGGGACCTCTAGAGAAGTTTAGCACGGTTAGAGCTCATAAAACTCCCTTTTTATGAATGAGGAAACAAGGCAGCTGGAGCACCACCAGGTTGTGTGTTCCTGCTCCCATGGCTGGGTGGGGACCAGAGCTTGTCCCTCTTGATTTCTCCACTTCAGTCCTAGGGATGCTGGGTACATGCACCAGTGTGACCAGTGGCAAAACTGCAAGGGGGCCAATGAGCCCAGAGGCTGAGCCAACGCAGAAATGTCTTGGATTCCAGACCTGTTCTTGAGAACTTGGAAACTTAAGAAAGCAAATGCTTTAATGATTAATCTTTATGATCCAAAGTAAAGAATGGAGATGGCTTGGATTAAAAACAAAACCTGTACCAGATTAATTTTGATTTTTAAAAAATCACGTAATTGAGACCAGCCTCAGCAATATGGCAAAACTCTGTCTCTACTAAACATACAAAAAAATAGCTGAGAGTGGTGGCATGTGCCTATAGTCCCAGCTACTCGAGAGGCTGAGGAGGGAGGATCACTTGAACCTAGGAAGTTGAGGCTGCAGTGAACCATGATCATGCCACTGCACTCCAGCTTAAGTGACAGAGCAAGACCTTGTCTCAAAAAAAAAAAATTGCATAACTGCTTTACATTTATTTTCTCTGAGATTGAAAAGACACATGTTGAGAACAAGGGGGTTCTATCTCTTCCTATGTCTATACTTACTACAAAGGTGTTTCTTGTGGGTTGATCATTTAAAAAATATTATTATCATAATTGTGGTATAAATGACAAAACCACACTCGCATGAGCTAGTGAAAAAAAAAAAAAGCACAAAGGATTTGGGTTTGAACCCCAGCCCTGGCATTTACTTGTCACCTTGAGCAAGTGACCAAACCTCCCCATGCTTTAGTTTTATTGTGTGTAAAGTGGAAATAATATCACCTAATTCACATGATTACAATGAGGATCAACTGAGATACTCTAAGTAGAGGTTTTAGTACAATGGCTGGCACATAGTAAGCACTCAATAATGATGGCCATTATTATTTTAATAAGGACATATTCACTATTATTATTTTCCCTTGGACTACTCCCGGGATCAGTGAGATATTTTTTAGGTATACTAATAACTTGCTTTGAATTTCTCGAAAGCAGAGTCTGAGACAAGGAT
This sequence comes from Gorilla gorilla gorilla, assembly GCF_029281585.2. Lineage (NCBI taxonomy): Eukaryota > Metazoa > Chordata > Mammalia > Primates > Hominidae > Gorilla > Gorilla gorilla. The sequence continues at coordinate 51,647,213 of NC_073241.2, forward strand.
TTGTGTGCAGAGTGTTTGTTTGGAAGGTGATCCTGGGAAATGCAGTGAGGAAGTGAACCAGGGAAGAGAGAAAAAAGGCAATAAAAATATATCTCTGTGGGCAAACTTGACACAATCCTAAGACCTTCTGAGGGACTGTGTAGAGTATATTTCTATTTCAAAGAGCATGGGGGAGGCATGACACTTACATAGTGTCTGGTACAACTACGTAAGTGCAATCTCCAATTAGGTTTTTTTTTTTTTTTTTTTTTTTTTTTTTTTTGAGACAGTCTCACTCTGTTACCCAGGCTGGAGTGCAGTGGTGTGATCCTGGCTCACTGCAACCTCTGCCTCCCCGGTTCAAGCAATTCTCAGGCTTCAGCCTCTCAAGTACCTGGGACTACAGGCATGTGCCACCATGCCTGGTTAGTTTTTGTATTTTTAGTAGAGACAGGGTCTTTCTGTGTTGCCCAGCCTAGTCTCAAACCCCTGGGTTCATGTGATCCACCCACCTTAGCCTCCCAAAGTGCTGGGTACAGGCGTGAGCCACCGCACCCGGTCTCCAATTAGGTTTTAAATATAGGTTATGTTTTTGCTTATAATTTTTTTGTTGTTAAGTAACAAATGTTGTCTGTATTGGCTGGTGTTCCCCATGGTTGCTCTGCCAGCTGTTTCTCCATTAACTGATATGAGGGCATAATTTATGTGGCAAAATGTTTTGGCATGGTAAACATTTCAGTAACAAGAAGCTTAAAAGTTAAGTTTGAATGATATATTTATCATTCCATTTCAAGTCAAGGTAGGTTATCTCTTAGACTGGTTCTCAGAGTAAGCAAAGGGGCTTCTGGAAACAATGATACTCTTTTCAGAGAACACTACAATCATCCCAGAACACCAGAGTTCCAATATATTCAATTTCAAGGCATAAACACAAAAAGTTATTGCAAGAAATATGACCATATTATGAAATTATTAATATGGACATGCACACACACATCAACCAAATACGACTGACTTTTTATGAATTTCTATTAATATTTGTTTACTGGGTCATTGCTCACTTGTTATCTGTGGGAATTTACTAGCAGGTTAGCAACAGTAGGCACCATGGGTATATGAAAATAGGGGAGAGAAACATTACACATGTGACATTTTACCCATTTTTACACTAACCTGAGAGTAAAGAATCCCTAATTATCTTTCAGGGACAAAACACTTCTACGTAATTTTTAAAACACTGGCCTTTGAGAACCAATGTAAAAGTTCAACCTAACAGCTACAATGCCAATTTGTGGCAATATTCACTAATCAAAATGAGGGACATCTCACGATTCCAGGCTACTAGGAAGTTTGCAGGTGACTTGGCAGATCTCGTAGATTGCACCTCCTAGGTGCTGTAAGGGCAAAGTGTGAGTTGCCTACTAAGCTAGTGGGCAGACACTCGACTCTTCTGTGGGGTCACTTGAAACTGGAGCTATGTATATAAAGTAGCTCCCCTTAGCCACAGCTTGGCTTTCTGCTGTTTCAGTTACCAGTGGTCAACCGCGGTCTGAAAATAGGTGAGTACAACACAATAAGATATTTTGAGAAAGACAGCGAGAGCGACCACATTCACATATTTGTTATTACAGTACATTGTTACAATTGTTCTAATCTCTTACTATGCCTATACATACATACCTATAATAAAGTTTATAAATTAAACTTTGTTATAAATAAAGTTTATAAATTAAACTTTGTTATAAATAAAGTTTATAAATTAAACTTTGTTATAAATAAAGTTTATAAATTAAACTTTGTTATAAAGTTTATAAATTAAACTTTGTTATAAATAAAGTTTATAAATTAAACTTTGTTATAAATAAAGTTTATAAATTAAACTTTGTTATAAATAAAGTTTATAAATTAAACTTTGTTATAAATAAAGTTTATAAATTAAACTTTATTTAAAGTTTAAATAAAATTTATAAATTAAAGTTTAAATAAAGTTTATAAATTAAACTTTATTTAAAGTTTAAATAAAGTTTATAAAAATTAAACTTTATTTCAAGTTTAGTTTATAAAAATTAAACTTTATTTAAAGTTTAAATAAAGTTTATAAAAATTAAACTTTATTTAAAGTTTAAATAAAGTTTATAAAAATTAAACTTTATTTAAAGTTTAAATAAAGTTTATAAAAATTAAACTTTATTTAAAGTTTAAATAAAGTTTATAAATTAAACTTTAAAGTTTAAATAAAGTTTATAAATTAAACTTTAAAGTTTAAATAAAGTTTATAAATTAAACTTTAAAGTTTAAATAAAGTTTATAAATTAAACTTTAAAGTTTAAATAAAGTTTATAAATTAAACTTTAAAGTTTAAATAAAGTTTATAAATTAAACTTTAAAGTTTAAATAAAGTTTATAAATTAAACTTTAAAGTTTAAATAAAGTTTATAAATTAAACTTTAAAGTTTAAATAAAGTTTATAAATTAAACTTTATTTAAAGTTTAAATAAAGTTTATAAATTAAACTTTATTTAAAGTTTAAAGAAATTAAACTTTAAAGTTTAAAGAAATTAAACTTTATTTAAAGTTTAAAGAAATTAAACTTTATTTAAAGTTTAAAGAAATTAAACTTTATTTAAAGTTTAAAGAAATTAAACTTTATTTAAAGTTTAAAGAAATTAAACTTTATTTAAAGTTTAAAGAAATTAAACTTTATTTAAAGTTTAAAGAAATTAAACTTTATTTAAAGTTTAAAGAAATTAAACTTTATTTAAAGTTTAAAGAAATTAAACTTTATTTAAAGTTTAAAGAAATTAAACTTTATTTAAAGTTTAAAGAAATTAAACTTTATTTAAAGTTTAAAGAAATTAAACTTTATTTAAAGTTTAAAGAAATTAAACTTTATTTAAAGTTTAAAGAAATTAAACTTTATTTAAAGTTTAAAGAAATTAAACTTTATTTAAAGTTTAAAGAAATTAAACTTTATTTAAAGTTTAAAGAAATTAAACTTTATTTAAAGTTTAAAGTTTATAAATTAAACTTTATTTAAAGTTTAAAGTTTATAAATTAAACTTTATTTAAAGTTTAAAGTTTATAAATTAAACTTTATTTAAAGTTTAAAGTTTATAAATTAAACTTCATTTAAAATTTAAAGTTTATAAATTAAACTTTATTATAGGTATGTATGTATAGGAAGAAATGTAAAGGAAAAAATACATACATACTATAGGTATGTATGTATGGGAAAAAAGTTTATAAATTAAACTTTATTATAGGTATGTATGTATGGGCAAAAACATAGTGTATATAGGGTTTGGTATTATCTGCAGTTTCAGGCATCCACTGAGGGTCTTGGAATGTATCCCCCATGGATAAGGGGGGACTACTATGTATATATGTCTGTGTATGCATATATAAACATATATATGTATACACACATATAGTTTATATATATACATATACATACATATGTATACATGTATGTATATATACTTATACATACATATAGTTTATATGAGGAAAACTTTATGTATTTTACTATTTTGCACTAAATCAGGCAATACACTACTGAATATAACTAACACAACTGCCTTCTTTGCTTACACTATTACTTACTTCCATGCATTCATTTCCTGAGTCTGGAAATGGATCCACCTTCTACCATCGTTACTGAAGGCCTAGCTCAAATCTCATGTCCCCACAAAACTAAACCTAACCATCTCAGCCATCTGCTAGGGGGCCCCCTCTCAAATTCTTAAAATTTTTATACTGTTCATTTCACACTTACTGCCACCCTATATTGTTAGTCTCTCTCTCTGTCTTTCTCTTTCACATTCCCTCTCTCACACACACACACATTCCTATCTTCCCTAACTAGATAAGATTTGCATTTTATTACTGTTTGTGCCCAATAAGTGCCTCATACACAGTGGCTCTTGCAAATATGTTAGAATCTTGTAATTAGGCACAGCCCCCAACATTATTCACAGCCCCACTCTATCAAACACCAATGTTTCCCCAAATTGAGTAATGTAGAGATCCTTAAAGAAAATGAAATCTGCACAAACCCAGTGTCGACTTAAATATGCTTAAGTATAAAACAAAGCATAAACTCCTGCCACTTATAGCTTCCATACAACTATAAAATGAAAACAGTTTACAATTAAATGCAAATAAACCCACATATTTAAATTAATATTAATTTAATCTGACAGATGCTATTTTGCTGCAACTAAATCACTGTTCAGGATGGGAATACGGTCATGACTGCTGTGAGGCAGGCTGTTTACAATTTATCATGCCCATATTGTGGTTTTCTATATGACCATTCCAATTTTCCATCCATTTGCTCTATTTGAACCTTACGAAACCATCATTCATGCAATAAAATATCATGTCATTGGACTTCATCTGGCACAAGTACATCACTGCTGTGTTAGTTCCAACCTCTCTTCTTTCTCATTTACCTGTGACAATAATATACCACTTGGCATCAATGTGACCTTAAACGTAGATGCTATGAAATCTGTGGCAATACTTTGTTATAGATGGTCATCCAAATGAAAATACTCATAATAATATTAATAGCTATTATTTACAAACTTTTTTATGTGCCAAGTGCTTTCCTATATGTAGACTATCTCATTTAATTCTTACAATAACTCTCTGAGAAAGGTGCTATCATCATCATTTTATAGACAAGGAAACAGTGCCTCAGAGTTCAATAGCATTCTCAAATCCATGCTGCTTATAAAGAATTTTAACCCATGAAATCTGACCCGAAACATGAATGCTATACTATACTTATTAATTTGTTCAGCTGGGTGGGTGTGGTGGCTCACGCCTGAAATCCCAGCACTTTGGAAGGCCGAGGCGGGCAGATCATGAGGTCAGGAGTTCAAGACCAGCTTGGCCAACATAGTGAAACCACATCTCTACTAAAAATACAAAAAAAAAAAATTAGCCGGGCATGGTGGCGGGCACCTGTAGTCCCAGCTACATGGGAGGCTGAGGCAGGATAATTGCTTGAACCTGGGAGGCAGAGGTTGCACTGAGCCAAGATCGCACCATTGCACCCCAGCCTGGGTTGACAGAGTGAGATTCCATCTCAAAAAAAAAAAATTTATTCAGCTTACCATTCAAATGAACACAAAATTAAAATAAAAGTGTTACAGAGAGTCAACCTACCTCAATATTTGAGAAACATTTCTATATACCCAGAATTCATTATATGCTCAGTAATCATGCCTGTAGATTATTTTCCAATCAAGAAGTACTGGTGCAGTTATTGCTAGCCAAAATATGAAACAACTCAGCTTTCTCATCTGGTTGACTGGTCCAATCAAGAAAATGTTTGGACAAGAAAAAGTTGTACATTTCTGTCTTAGTCCATTTGGACTGCTATAGAAAAATACTATAAATTGGGTGGCTTATAAACAACACACATTTCTTTCTCACAGTTCTGGAGGCTGGGAAGGCATTGGCAGATTCAATGTCTAATGAGGGCTTGCTTCCTGGTTCATAGATGGTGTTCTTATGTGGTGGAAGACATGAGGGAGCTCTCTGGGGCTTCTTTTATAAGGGCACTAACTCCATGTTGGCCCCTCATGACCTCATCACCTCCCAAGAGTCCCACCTCCCAGCGCATCACATAGCGGGTTAGGATTTCAACATATGAATTTTGGGGCACGCAAACACTCAATCTACAGAACTTTAGTTCCATCCTCCCACACCCCCACCCCCGGTATAGTTACACTGGGTGTGTTTAATCAAATCCCTTGCTATTCTTCCCAAAAATTAATGGTGTGATTTACTTACTGGCTTCTGTTTCCCACATAAGCAACTTAGGAATGAGAAAAAAGCTTGTACATTTCAGATCTGTAAAGAACAGTTACCAATTTTCTTATGATACTGCAAAAGACATAGTTTTATCTGATTTCCAGGTCATCTACCGCATTGCTTTGGCCACGGTTTAATCCTATGAAGGTCTCTATCCTAAAAACTATTGGACAAGGTCTCTATTCTTAAGACTTGAGTGTTGTTGTCATTAATAATTTATATTGGCTGGGCACAGTGGTCCCAGCACTTTGGGAGGCCTAGGTGGGTGGATCACCTGAGGTCAGGAGTTTGAGACCAGCCTGGCCAACATGGTGAAACCCTGTATCTACTGAAAATACAAAAGTGAAGTGGGTGTGGTGGTGGACACCTGTAAATCCCAGCTATTCAGGAGGCTGAGGCAGGAGAATCACTTGAACCAGGGAGGCAGAGGTTGCAGTGAGCTGAGATTGTGCCACTGCACTCCAGCCTAGGCAACAAGAGTGAAACTTCATCTCAAAAAATATTAAGAAAAATAAAAATAAAAAATAAAAAAATTAATAGTATATATTGGAGTCATGCACTTCTACAAAAATAGCTGCATTCTGAGTTTGGCTGATTCTTCCATCTTAGAAACAATTTGGTAGGTAAAATTTAAATGTTATTACCCTTACATAGACGAGGCTATTAGTGCACAGGAGGTTAAATTTAAGGTCACACAATTAGTGCTGAGCCAAATGTAGAAATCAGGTTTCCTTGTCTACAGTTCCTCCCACTGGACCAAATTCCCCCTTAGAGCAATGCAGAAACAGCATTCTAGAAGGAATTTAGATTTATTTCTAAACTCGATCTGGTTCCATTGTGAGTATAAAAACCTGATTTGCAATCGGAGCCTGGAGTGTCACCCACCGCCTGTGTGGATGATTTTGTTACCAGCTGCTGAAACACTTCAATGGGAAGACATGGAATTCCTGCAGGAAATGACTCCAGGCAGCTCTGAATAAGTGAGGAAATTAAATGACTAACTTCAATGTTTCCTGGTTTTTGTCTATCTTAATTAACAATTTATTTTGGTAAAGGAAAAACTGAATAACTTTTTAATAGCCAACACGTAAAACTTAATATTTGTTTATAATAAAAACATGATTTCCATGTCTACTTTTATTTGCAAAACACCCAGCTTTTTAAATAATTTTCTCCTTCGGTAATTGTGTTTATTGAAGAGTTTCTCTTTAAAAAAACAATGACAGCATATATATGTGGGAAATATCAATTTCCTTCTCATAGTTCCCAAAGGCACACTTATGCAAAATGTGTTGATTATTAACAGAGCTAATATTTTTGTGGTAGTGTTATTACTGAACATCTATAAGAATTGGAGTTTGGCGTTGACAGAGGTGCTGCAGTCCAAATACATTATTGATTTCTATGTCATGTTAAATGCAGCATGGACCTAATTGAACATAATTACTACTTTTGATACATATTTTATGTGGTTCCTACTTTGCCTTCATTCATTTATTCCACAATACTTACTGAATGTCTGCCATGTACCAGGCATTCTTCTAGGTGCTGAGATACAAGGTAAATTAAACAAAGCTCCTGCTCCCATGGAGCTAACGTTCTAGTTGAAGGAAAAACAGACAATTAACAAAAAGACAGGAAAATATGTCAGGGAGTTGTAATTGCTATGAAGAAAAACAGAGTGAGACAAGAATGAGGGAGGGGTACTACCTTAAATGGCGGGGGCTCAGGAAATCGGGGAAATCCTGGGTTTGTCTGTGGAAAGTTAATAATTTCAGACTAATAATCCATCACGGACAACTATCATCGTGGCTGTATAATTGCGACATTCCATTCTTTCCTGGGTTCTACAAGTGTTTAGGAAAAACTCTTAAATTCAAGGTTAATGGTTAGCAATTTCAAGAAAGCTGATTTTATATCCGTGTAACTTCTGTCTTTATTTTTAGCCTTCTTTACGGGACAGTACCTCTTAGGACTAAAGAAGATGGGGCAAAATCAAAGTTCTCATCACAGGGCTACTTAACTTTAATGCCAAGCAAACATAAACAAATTTGAATTAGTAATTAAGTTTAGAGACACCAATTACATTTTTACTGAAATTAAATAAAGGCAAATTCTCCTTAATATTTCCAGAATGACTATTAACAACCACAGGTGTTACCTTTTGTTGAACAACATAATGTGCCAAGTACAGAACTTCATGTACATCTTCTTTCTTATTTTTCAACAGCCCTAGATATGGGTACAATTGCTCCCATCTTTTAGGTAAGGAAATTGGGACTCAGATAAGTTAAATACTCTCCCTGAGGTCCCAGAAGTAATCATGTCATGTTTGGAGTCTGACATCACTTCTGCCTGATCTTATGCGTCTGCAAGGAACAATGAAGGTGATCTAATTTAACCTCATTTTACATATGGGTAAACGGAGACAGCTGTGGTGACCTGCCCAGGGTCACAGAGCCAGTGAGCTGGTAGCAGAGTTGGGACTAGAGCCCAGTAGGAACTCCTCCGATGACACCGTGCTACCTCCCAGTGAGAGCTATGCAAGCCAAACTCTGCAACCCACTGCCTTTTCAATGAACATCCAGGTCAGTTGGGTACCCACTTGGCACCAGGATGAATCCTGACTCCTACTCATATCATACATAAAAAATCAATTCCAAGTGCATCATTTATCTAAGTGTGAAAAGCAAAATAACAAAGCTTTTAAGAACAGCTACATGATCTTGGGGTAGGCAAAGAAGTGTTGACAACTGTAAAGGTTAAAATGGGTAAATTGAATTATACTAAAAGTAATAACTTTTCTTTATTAAGATGTACCATTAAGGAAGTGGAAAGGAAAAGTCCCAGAGTGGGAGAAGACGTCTGTACACATGTGTGGTGACATAGAGCTTGTATCCAGCATGGCTCTGTGTGTGTGTGTGTGTGTGTGTGTGTGTGTTCATTCCTACAGATTAGTGGCAAAAAAGGCAGTTAATCCAATAAAAAAATAGAAAAAAACCTTGAACAGGTACTTCTAAAAAGAGGATATACTAATAAACAAATGAAAGGGTGCTCAACATCATTCGTCATTAAGAAAATGCAAATTAAATCCTCAATTGATTTTATTACACACTTAGAAGAAAAATTAAAATGAAATAAATTTATTGGACCATATGAAACTGCAATCTTTGCAGGTCAGAAATAGTCAAATATCATATAATGTAATCGATATCAAGTACTGATGAGGATGTGGAACTTCAGATCTTCAGACATTTGTGGAGTGTCAGTTGGTGTCACCCTTTGGGAATCTGTTTGGCAAAACTACACTAAAGCTTGGTGACTTAAAAAAGTAAATATTTGGCAGGGCACAGTGGCTCACGCCTGTAATCCCAGCACTCTGGGAGGCCAAGGTGGGTGGATCACCTGAGGTCAGGAGTTCGAGACCAGCCTGGCCAACATAGCGAAACCCCGTATCTACTAAAAATACAAAATTTTGCCGGGCGTGGTGGCATGTGCCTGTAATTCTAGCTACTCAGGAGGCTGAGGCAGGAGAATTACTTGAACCCAGGAGGCGAAGTTTACAGTGAGCTGAGATTGTGACACTGCACTCTAGCCTTGGCGGCAGAGCAAGACTTCGTCAAAAAAAAAAAAGAAAGAAAAAAGCAACCATTTATTATTTTATACACGTTTATAGATCAGGTGGGCAGCTCTGCGGCTCTGGGTTAAGCTCAGTCAATTCTACCTGGGCTTGTGCTTGCAGCTGGCAGAATGGTTGGGGCTGGCTAGTGCGATGGCCTGTCCAGGATGGCTCAGCTCTCCTCATGTCCTTCAGATCCTTCGGCAGGCTCACCTGGAGGGGTAGTCACAGACGAGAGAGAGAGAGTGAAAAAAGCAAGTGCTTGCTTGTAGGAGCACTACTGGTACCAACTTTTCCACTGTCCATTGGCCAAAGCAAGCCAAATGACCAAGCCCCGAGCCAGTGTGGGAAGGCATTATGATGACATGAATACAAAGAAGTGTGAAGATTGGGCCAGTATTTACTCAGGCTGGACAGACATTTGTATACCCTATGATGCAGCAATTTCACTCTTAGATATATACCCAACAGAAAAATATACATGTATTCATGAAGAGAAATATCCAAGAATATTAATAGCAGCACTTTTCATAATAACCTCAAGCTGAGAACAACTCAGATATTCATGTATAGTAGTGTGGATAAGCAAACTGTGCTATATTCACATGATGGAGTATTATACAGCAGTGAGAATGAATGAACTATGACAATACGGAGAGAGAGAGAGAGAGAGAGAGAGAGAGAGAGAGAGAGAGAAATACATATGAGCAAACAAACAGTAAAACAAATCCATGTTGTTAGAAGTTTGGCTAGCAGCTACCCTGAAAGGAGGCTAGTGACAGGAAAGGGACAGGAAGGGGCTTCTGGAACATGAGTCATGTTCTATTTCTTGACTGGGTACTGGTTACGTGGTTGTGTTCATTTTGAAGATGTTCATTATAATGTATACTTATATGTTGCACAGCTTTCTCTGTGTGCTCATGTCAATGAAATTTACACTAAAATCATTAACTGACATGCATAATTTTCATGGGCTTTTTGTTTGTTTTTAAATGTGTTTTCTGTTTTCCTATTGAGAAACTCAGGTAACTTTAATTCCATCTATTGTCTCCTCTGTGAAGGTGATGCACTTCAAAATCAACAAGTAAATTAGTTGCATCATCACTATGGCAATCACTTCATTCAATTCAATTCCATTTAACATAACAAGCGTTTACTGAGAACTCAAAACACAATGAAAGGAAGATGCATAAGGTCTCCACATGCTTTTCAGACCTCAGTGTACACCTGAATCATCTGGGGAACTGGTAAAATGTGTTGATTCCTGGGGTCCAACTCCAGAGATTCTGATTTAGTAGATCTGGAGTGGAGCCTAGTACACAACATTTTAAATTAAGTGCTATAGGTAAAATTGATGTAGAAAATCTTTGGATTATGTTCTGACAAAGACTAGCAAGAACTCGTGATCTAGTCGCAAAGAAATCTATGTATTAAAGACAAAAACTAAAACAAGGTACAAACTACAATAAAACTATAAAGAACATTGGATGGAGAAATTACAACTTCTTGAAGAAATGGGATTAAGTTTCACCTTGAAATAAGTAGGGAAAAGCTCTAAATTAATTCACTAAAAATATATTTAGCTCCTCCTACTAAGGTTTAGCACTGTTCTCAGTGCTGGGGATACACTAGGGAACAATGCATACCAAATCTCTGCCCTATGTTGCTTATGTCCTACTGAAAGCATCCTTTCCCTAGGCAAAGAGTAGTGTCTGTAAGGGGAGCACCAGGAAATACACAAGGAAATGCAGATAGGAACCAAAGTGTAGACGCTTTTCTGCATCTAGCAGTATTTTTGTATTCCAAACTAACATAGTTTCTTCCATTCCTTGGGTTTTATAGTCCCCAGATATCCAAAGTGTTTTCTCACCCTTTTGTGAACAGAGAGCATTTTTAGCATTCCCATTTACCTTTGTTGTTTTTGTTGACCTCTGGCTTCCCTCCAACTTCACCACATCTTTCTTGTTATTAGTTGTCTACAAAAAAACTCCGGTATACCAGGTAAGCTTACAAGAATTACAAAATGACTGCCAATGATCTCTGTCTAATTCTATGACCTAGAACCTCTTCTGAAGCACCTGACACTAGTTTTGAATTGACTCCTCAAGAACCATGGCAAACTCTTTTCTAATTGACTATCTGCCACCACTCTAGGCATTTGTGGTGTGTGTACAGAAGGCTGTATACCACCTTCTAATCTCTACTCAGCCTCCAACTATCTGTATTTCAGTTGATAATCCCTGTGCTTATTCTGGTTGTTAACTTCTCCAGACAATCTTTAGCTTGTTATGTGGAAGTCTGGGGGAGGGGTTTGTTGATGTAATACCAGTTAATCAGATATCATCTGAAAAAGCCATCAGCTTACAGTTGATAGTAGTGGTAACTCCTCCTGATTCATTAGTACAGATGTTCCATTAATATCAGTAACAATGCATTTGACACTTTTCCAAAGCTTGATGAAAACAAATAGTTCTTTACATTTATCCTTCCACTGAGGTTTTCCTTTACGTAATGGTATTTATTCTTCTTTTAAAAATTTTGTTGTGGAAAAATTACTTAACATGAGATCAAACCTCTTAATGGATTTTTAAGTGTACTTTATGGTGGTGTTATCTACAGGCACAACGTTGTACAGTAAATCTCTAGAACTTACTCATCTTGCATAACTGAAATTTCACACCCATTGACTAACAACACCCAATTCCCTTACCCCCACAACCCCTGACAACCAACATTCTATTTTTTGCTTCAATGAGTTTGACTACTTTAGATACTTCATGTACATGGAATCATGCCATACCTGCCCATCTGTGACTGGCCTATTTCACTTAGCATAATGTCCTCAAGATTCACTTATGTTATTCCCTGTTGTAGAATCTCCTTCTTTTTTAGGACTGAATAATATTCCATTGTAAATATATGCCATATTTTCTTTATCCATTCATTCACCGATGGGCATTTAGTTCATTTCCACATATTGGCTATTATAAATAATGCTGCAGTGAACACAGGAGTGCTCCTATCTTTTTGAGATCCTGATTTCAACTCTTTTGGATAAATATCTATAAGAGGAATTGCTAAGTCATATAGTAATTCTATTTTGATTTTAAATTTTTTTCCATACTATTTTCCATAGAGACTACACCATTTTGCATTCCCATCAACAGTGTATACTGTTGGTCTATCCTCACCAACACTTATTGCCTTTTGTTTTTTGTTAATAGCCATTCTAACAGGTATGATGTGATATCACATTGGGAAGAGGTATTTCTAAGTCAATAGGATAACTTTTCTTAAGGAAGAAAGTAATTCCTGCTCATGATTCTATATTATATTAACATATTAATATATTTATACACATGAAGTAGAAGGTTGAGAAAGTTATCTAAAGAGACTCTGGAGTCAGTTTGACTAAAACTTGAATTTTTGTTCTGTCCTCCAATAGCCTTGTGATATTGAAAAATTCATGTAATCTTTCACTGTCTCAGTTTCCCTGTCTGTAAAATAAAATGGGGCTATAAATAACATTTCTCTCAGAGGGTTCTTGAGAGGGATATATTTATTCTGAAAACTGGTAAATAATGGGAAAGAATTCTAACATTAATATTGTTTTTGGGGGGAGTATTTCAGAGTAATCAAATAACTAACAAGAGAAAGTTTACCTATCTATCTATCTATCTATCTATCTAATAGCTAGTAAAAGAAATAACAATTAGCAAATCATCATTTGTCACCCCTGTGAGATAATGGTCCCAGGAAACAATCTTTCTTCAGCAGCTACTAACACCATTGGGTGAAATGTTGATGGGAACTTTATAATTGATGGATCAGACTGACACCACCTGAACCCCTCCTAAACACCGGCCAACCTTAACTCCACTCCCACAAAGTGGGATAAGCACCCAGTATGTGCATCCTGGTGGCATGCAACAGAAAGTACAAGGTACCACCTGCCAAGACCCCTATCTACCAGGTTAAGAAAATATGAAGGATGGAGGAACATGTTAAATGACACCATGAGGATGCAATTAGCTAAATACGTAACAAAAGAAGTTATGTAGGAAAGATTACTCAGTTTCTTCCACAAATAAATGACATTAAAAATAAAGAGGAAAAGGGGGGAACTCCCTTAAAGGATATATCAACCACATGCAAATATGTGGATATTTTTAGGATCCTCATTCAAGCAATCCAGCCATCAAAAGATATTTTCAAGACAACTAGGGAAAATTGAAAACTAATTGGGAAAAAGATGATATTAAAGATTTATTGGTAATTTTGCTAGGTGTGATAACAATACTGAGTTATAGTTGAAAAAAGAGTATTTGCCTATCAGCAAATATTGAGGTAAAGTGGCATGTTGTCTAGGAGTTGCTTTAAAATACTCTAGTAAAAATAAGTGTGCATATGTTTCATCTCTATGTGTCTGGTGTGTTAGAAGGAGCAGAAAGATGAAAGCAAATGACAGAATGTTGATAATTTTTAGAGCCAGGTGATGACTAAAAGAGGATTCACTCTACTATTTTCTCTGTGCTTATGTGTTTGAAATTTTGCACAAAACCCATGTTCTTACACCAAAGCAAGCAGATATCATAAATAAGAATTGTTTGCATAATTTGTATGATATTTCAAAACAAAAAAACACCTGAAATAAATTTTCAAACTTTCAGCAGTTGCTCCTTATGCCTCAGGCACCTGGGACAACACAGTTACTGTCTCTTGCCGTTAGGGGTGATTTGAGAGGTCAGAGAAGCACTAAAAGGGTTGAAGGAAGCTTTATAATCCATAGCTCAAGCTCTGAAAAGTAAATGAACTAATGTCATTTAAATGTAGTGGGTCAGGACCAGCATTTTAAAAACATGAAACAGAGAAAACAAAGCTGCCAGGAAGTTTAAACTGGGCGGAGCCCACCACAGCTCAGCAAGGCCTCTGCGGCCAGACTCCCTCTCTAGATTCCTCCTCTCTGGGCAGGGCATCTCTGAAAAAAAGGCAGCAACCCCAGTTAGGGGCTTATAGATAAAACCCCCATCTCCCTGGAACAGAGTACCTGAGGGAAGGGGCAGTTGTGGGCGCAGCTTCAGCTGACTTAAACGTCCCTGTCTGACAGCTCTGAAGAGAGCAGCAGATCTTCCAGCTCAGCATTCGAGCTCTGATAAGGGACACACTGCCTCCTCAAGTGAGTCCCTGATCCCCGTGGATCCTGACTGGAAGATACCTCCCAGTAGGGGCCGACAGACACCTCACACAGGAGAGCTCCGGCTGGCATCTGGTGGGTGCCCCTCTTCGACGAAGCTTCCAGAGGAAGGAACAGACAGCAATCTTTGCTGTTCTGCAGCCTCTACTGGTGATATTCAGGCAAACAGGGTCTGGAGTGGACCTCCAGCAAACCTTTGCAAGGACATGGATGAAGCTGGAAACCATCATTCTTGGCAAACTAACACAACAACAGAAAACCAAACTGAACACTCATAAGTGGGAGTTGAACAATGAGAACACATGGACACAGGGAGGGGTACGTCACACACTGGGGCATGTCGGGGGGTGGGGGGCTAGGGGAGGGATAGCATTAGGAGAAATACCTAATGTAGATGACGGGTTGATGGGTGCAGCAAACCACCGTGGCACATGTATACCTATGTAACAAACCTGCACATTCTGCACGTGTACCCCAGAACTTAAGGTATAATAATAATAATAATAATAAAACATGAAATAGAATAAAATAGAAAAATGCCAGACTGCATCTTCCATAATAGTACATTACCTATATGAGTTATTTACCACTGATATCAGGGCTTCTCAATTCTGAATGTGCACCTGAATCAGCTGAGGATCTTGTTACAATGCAGATTCTGACTCTAGGTCTGGGGAGGGGTCTGAGATTCTGCATTTTTAACATGCTCTCCCAGGGAGCTTACAGTCTAGGGGTGGAACACACAGGTTCAATCTTGCAAAATGGCAGGATATACAACTACAAATGGGAGTGCAGCAGAAAAGGAAGACTAGCTCTGCCTGAGATTTCATGGTTGAGTAGGAGTATGTTAGGCAGAGAAGCACCTGAGAGGCAGTCCAGGGAGTGACTGGCAAGTGCCAAGGACCAGTGAGCTTTTCTTGGCATGGTCACATCACTCTCTCTTGCAGCTCAACATGGTTTCCAAGGCCACAACCTGATGGCAGTTGCCCCTCGTGAGTTTAAGCTAGCTCAGCCAGCAGGTGTGCTGGAGGCCTTGATGTCTTCCCTTGAAGGTCTGGCACCTGTAGTTCTGGTGGCTGTCACCTGGCGATGAGCAACGTGCTCCTGCAAACAGCAGCCTTCAGGACTTCGTGGCACCCCTTTCCTTCCTACTTTTCCAAACTGCGCTCACAGCTCTCCACCCTGGCCCTGCCCTCCACAGATCTCACTTTCTATTTTGCATAAAGGGCCACTGCCATCCGATTTTCACTGCTTCTCCTTTCTCTTCCTCAAAAATCACTGATATTCCTTGTGTGTGTGTCTCCTTCTGCTGCAAAACAGGAATCTGCAAGGGTGACCACCCACCTAAGCCTTGGACCTCACTTCTCCCAGCACCTCCCCCAGCCTCTCCATGTCTTGTATGCTCCCCCTCACTCACTTACAGAACCCTCTGCCCTGTTTACAAACATGCCACTTCTCCAGGCACCCAAGGGTGTCTCTAAACCCTGTTACTTTCTTAGGTTCCTTGCAAGTAGCAGCAGTGCCTTACTCCATGATAAACCCACAGCCCTAATTACTCCCCACGCTTTTCCTCATCTGCAGTGTGCATAAGCGTTGATTCAGGGAGGAAGGAATAAAGTTGTTGCTGCCTCTCACCTTCTCTTCATCTCTAAACCGTGTGCCTCTGATTGTTGGTTTCTCCTGTTTCTAGCCTCCCCTGGACTCTGGTTTCCTGTCCTAGAGGGTGTCATCCCCACATGGGCCTCAAGAGGAGCTGTGCCCTCTTTAACACCTCAGTCTACTTGAGGCCAGACAACACTTTTTGTTAATTCCCTTCCGGCACAACTAAGACCAGTCAGAACCCTTTAAATGAGACCGAAGATTTGGGTTAAACAAATTGAAGAAACAACCTGAAACCAAATTATCCACTTGATATGGTTTGGCTGTGTCCTCACCCAAATCTCATCTTGAATTGTAGCTCCCATAATCCTCACGTGTCATGGGAGGGACCCAGTGGGAGGTAATTGAACTATGGGGGTAGGTTTTTCTCATGATGTTCTCATGATAGTGAAAAAGTTTCATGAGATCTAATGGCTTTATAAAGGGCAGTTCCCCTTGCATACACTCTCTCTTGACTGCTGCCATGTAAGATGTGACTTTGCTCCTCCTTTGCCTTCTGCCATGATTGTGAGGCCTCCCCAGCCATGTGGAACTGTGAGTCCATTAACCCTCTTTCCTTTATAAATTACCCAGTCTTGGGTATGTCCTTATTAGCCATGTGAGAATGGACGAATATACCATCCAACAAAGTAGGGCTTTCTCCTACAGCATTCAGTATGAGGATGCTTCCCTGCCCAGTTCCCTGTGGCAGAGAACATCTTTCCTCCTCTGTTGGAGCTTCTTCAAGTTCTTTTTAAACTCTGGAAGTCCAGATTCAAGAAAGTGAGACCCAGAGAGATTTGCCTCCTGCTTACCTTTTGAGTAGGAATGTCTTCACAGAAAATCCAGCTTTCCTGACATCCTAATGTCCACCCTGTTCCTGAGAGACATGAGTAAGGCCTTGATCCATGGCCTGAATTGGCGTGGCCTTCAGAATACAACATAATGAACCCAACCTCTTTAAGAGACACACGTCTAGTACCATGGTGAAGTCATTATAGGGTTACTGTCACAGACCACCATACTACCATTGACCCCATAACTGCTGAACTCATTGACCTCCTCTTGGTTTTCCTTCCCGTCCATCTCGCTGAAGCTTTGGACACCACTGCTCCGTTTTGGCACTCTTTCGTCGCTTGGCTCCTGTGACACTGTCACTTCTGGTTTTCCTCCAAATTCTCAGACCACTTTCTCTCCATCTTTGCTGCCTATACTTCCTCCTTTAAATGTCAGCATTGCCCAAACTTTTGTTCTTGGCTCTCTTCTCTTTAGCTTCCCAACTAATTTCCTCCACTGTGCAGGTGCTTGTCCCCAGAACTGCTAATGGTGTAGGAGCATTGGAAGCTTTACTGATTCTTTCCCTTCTCTAGACAGACAAAGTTCCTAGCTCCCCAGCATAGCCTCAAGCCACAGAAAACTTACTCCTCAGAGCTCTCATGTACCACCTTCAAAGAAGAATGGATCCTTTCCTGTTTAGCTTTCCCCAGGCTAATGCGACTTCCTCTTTTGAATCCACAGGGTACTTAAAACTTTTTTTTAGACGAGCTCTTATGTGACAGACACAGTTCCAGGTTCCCCACAATACACCTGTTGACTGGATAGTGTTCTCTCCAAACCAGGCTTCACAGGGGTCCCAGGACCTGCTCAGAGTCACAAGAGCAGCAAGTGGTGGACCTGGGACTCTGGATACATGATGGCCACACAGTGCTGGTTGTGCCTTCTTGAGTCACCTGCCTTACTTTGCCATCCACTATTTTTAATAGTAAAAACCTCAATTACTTTTGCAGCAACTGAATATTGTGTGTGTGTGCATTTAATTCCTCTGCACATAAACTTTTGAGTAATTTTCTTATTTTTCCTTTCAGCTCTTGGCACCAAGCTTTTAGTTTGAATTTTGGAGACAGTCTCAATTTTAAATATTTCATCCTACTATGCAAATAAGTACTGTTGACCCACTTTGGGGCTTGTAAAGTGTGGTCATTGTTACAAATGCTTTGGACATTGCAGGCAATTAATAAATATCTGTAAAGTTGAATGAACAATATGGGAAAACAAGCCAGGTTTATTTCAGATTTCAGAGACTGAGAGCATCATTCCAATGCAACTATAATGCTTTATTAAAACAAGCATAAATTTCAAGTAGTCACCAACTGCTAGCACTTGTGTGTGTTTTGAAAGAATGATGCAATACAGAATAAGAAAGAGCAGATTTTACATCATTTCACCTCCAATATCAGAACAGAAGGAAAATGTCTGACCATGGTCTTTTTCTGTAACTGGTTTGTGACTATTTTTATTGAACATAAAATCATTATTCCTACTGAACTTCCCCTCTGTTTAATTCTCACTCTTAATTTCAGGCTTATTACATCTACTACTTTGTAAGAAATGCTAGCATTTTCTATTAACTACTCTACTATGCCCCTTTAAAGTGGCTTCTTATGGGAAACATGCCGTTTTAATAGACATTTGTAGAAATTGGAAATTGGAAATTAGAGGTACGAACTTATTTCTTCACTTAATTATTAGCACTGACTCCTTTTTTTTTTTTTTCTGAGACAGAGTCTCTGTCTGTCACCCAGGCTGGAGTGCAGTGGCATGATCTCAGCTCACTGCAACCTCTACCTCCTGGATTCAAGCGCTTCTTGTGCCTTAACCTCCTGAGTAGCTGAGACTACAGGCGCACCACCATGACCAGCTAATTTTTTTGTATTTTTTTTCAGCAGGGACGGGGTTTCACCATGTTGCCCCAGCTAGTCTCAAACTCCTGACCTCAAGTGATCCACCTGCCTTGGCCTCCCAAAGTGCTGAGATTACAAGTATGAGCCACCATGCCTGCCTCCGATTACCTTTTATACTCATTTTTTCCCCTGCTAGCCTATAAAGAATACCCGTGTTCTCGCCCATAGTAGCATTTCCCAAACCAATTACATGAATGACGAAGGATTAATCTCATTGGTGGGATGTGAATTCTTACTAATCAGAAACAGACCAAGGTGTGCTGTCTTATCATGACCTTTTCTCCTAGTCTTTGGGCCTATTTCATTTCAGAGTTCAGAGTTCAACTTCTGCTCTTAAATCTCAACACAGAGTTACTTTCTTCAAGTTCCAGGCTACAAGACACTGTTTGGAGGATACCTGTCATTTATTTGTAGGTTGAAATTCTTCTTACCCTTTCGTTCCACCTGCCTCCTACCATTCTAGATTTTCCCCCTTTGAAGTGAGATTAGTGTTTGTTCTAATAGAGGGACTGGGGGAAAGTTCTCAGAAGATCTAACAACAGCAGCAATAGATAAATTAAATTGTACTACGTGCTGTCATTCAGAAAAGCTGTTTACAGACAGAGCTATTTTGAAGCCATTAAAAAATGCTATTCATCTCAAACTTGCCATCTGTCTTCAGCTTCTGGAATCGTCTACGGCGTTAGCGAAGAGATTAGTCTCTGTGGCCAGCTTCCTTCTAGCTCTCCCGTGACACTCAGGGAGGCTCTTATGGGAAGAAGGCAATTTATTTCAGCTGCACAACCACATGGCTAACTATACACAGCAATTATACAAAGCAAATGTATCAACTTCTGCCATGGGAGGCAGGAGTTCCCTTTCTGGTCATTAATAATGAACAGTCTTCAGTAAGTAGGGAAACATTTACCAAATAAAATGGCCTATTATAGATGATCCCCTGGGCAGCTGAGAAATCGTGTGGCTGCTGAGGAAAGAGCGAAGCCAAAGAGGCTGATGTTGTCGCTCGACCTTGCTTGGTTGTCCTGGAAGCATCTCCGAACCAGCAGAAGATGTGACCCACTGGCTCTTTGTGCATAAGTGTCTAGTCCGAAAAGAAGTGGCCTAGTCTTTTCTATATTGAAATTCCATTGCTTCCTTTCCTGGCAGCTGCATAATTGGGAATGCCGTGAAATAAAAATGAGGAGGAAGAAAATTAGAGCCGGGAAGTGTCAAGTTGATCGACTGCCAAGTTGGGGGATGGAAGTGTCCGGCAAATTCAGATTCTCCCAGGACCCCCTCCCACCATGTCACCCCACCATTTAAAACACTTGTTCCTCACACTTCAGGAACTCTCTGGAGGCTCCTAGCTGATCTAATGCTTAGACTATAACTTGGTCTACAGTGATGTATTCAGAGGACTCTTTTGCAGTCGTTTTCATGAGCAAAATTCCTGAAAAGGTGCTGACATTTTAATGCCTCCTATTGACACTTTACATTAAGAGACAACAAGCTTTGCACTGCATGCAAAATCCTTGCAAATCCGAATGCTCTGTGGTCTTAGCCACCTCGCTCAAACATGGGGTGTAATTATTAATAGAACAGATGAGGGACATGTTCATTTGAATGCAATCTTCGTATTGAAGACAGCTGAGCATTACTTAATTGATGTTCAACACCCTTCAGAGGTAGGAGTGTATTACCTGGCTTCTCAGATGGATGACTTCAGGCAGTGGAATGATAAAATCCAAAGCCTCAGGGCAGAGATTGTGCCTTTGATTAATTCTGCAAAGGGCATAATGGTGCAACAGTGATGGGAAAATAAAGCCATTAATAATAGTGTGATGAAACCTGTGGCTGCTCAGCTGCTTAAGAATGTAACCTAGCTCTGGTGTTTTGCCAAATTCTGTTAAAAATTTGGTCCACACAATCATACGTTTGTGAATTGAGAGCATGTATGCACTCCTTTCAATAAACCACAAAAGATGAGGTGATGAGAACCAACTTGACCACTATTTTGAGCTTCAAAATGCCTTAAAAACTCTGGAAATATTATTAAGTTTTAAAAAATTTAGTCATGAAACACATATTCATTGAAGGGCAATGATGTGCAAAGGACTGAACTGGGTGCTTAGTCCGTGCCCTTCTGGCTTACTATCCAACAGGAAATAAAAAGATATAGTTCATCACCATACAGGCTGATCACTGCAGATAAGGGTAGAGACAGTATGTTATGGGAGAGGATTCACATGGGAGGCACCTCATCCAGTCTTGGAGAGTAAGACAGGCTTCCCAGAGAAATCATCAAATGATATTTTAACTGGTAGCTTCAGGACTAGTAGAAGTCAACCGGGGGAAGGAATGGGACTTGATAAGGATACAGTGGACACAGGCTGCTATTTTAAAACTGCAGAGGAGAGAATGGATGCAGAATGTTAGTAAGATCAGGCAGCTCAGTTGGTTTAAGTCAACTGTATCTTAGTGAAAGTCACCCTGTTATCCCTCCACACCTTTAGAAGTGAGATCTCCATGCAGAGATACTTCCCCTGAAAAAAGAAAGAGAGAGACATAGAAGGAAAGAAAGAAAGAGGGAGGGAAGAAAGGAAAAGAAAATTAACGATTGGCGAGGATTGGCAACCCGGTTCACAGGTAATGTGTTACCTCAAATTTGGTAAGAGAGTTTGAGGAAAAAGTTTCTGAAGGAAGATTGACTCAACATGGATTTTTATACTTATTCACTCTTTATTATTTCAACTTTCTTTTTAGTTTATTAGGTTCATGGAAAAAATTAGTAGTCATTCAACAAAAGCAAACATTATTTTTCTTAGTTACAAACAAGCAATGTCAGACACAAGGAATTGAAGTAACGTTTTCAATCTCATTCAGGCCTATTCTGGGGAAAGATGGCAAAGTAGACACAAAGAGATGACAATACCTGTTTCATACTGAACCTAATGAAATGAAGTGAACAATAAATTAATAAATAAAGCCAATAAATGATTTAGGAACAGTGCTATAACTTTGGAAGTATCTAGAAATGGAAGACTGTGGAAATGGATGCCTGGCTCAACATAAAATTCCTCCAGAAAGAGTTCTGTGGATATGATACATAGACAGAAATCCAGAAAAATCTCCTTAATCTTGCAATCCCCACCTAACTTCCATTCTGGGAGTGAGATATGCTACCCAGTTGTGAAAATAATACATGTCTTTTCTGATTAGAAGTTTCTCCTTGATACCTTGGATAAATAGTATTCAACAGTGAAGGAAGAAACCACTAGGCTTACCATTCTATTTTTCTCTCACTGGAAGGAAGGCAAGAGGCCTAGTATAAAAAAAATCACCAGGAGTTAAATTTTTCCACTAGCAAATAGGGCTTTAACAGAACAGCAGCATGAAGTAGCTGAGGATAGTGGTGGTTCAAGGGAAGATGGAAAATGTATAGGAAGCCCCAGTGTACAATAAGGGCACCTCATGTCCCAAATAGTTACTTTTCTTTTATTTTATTACATTCAAGCAGAGACTGGAGTGGCATTAACTGCTAGGGGAGGCATGTGAGCCAGGATATTTTTTCAAAGTGAGGGCAGGTTGTCCCCAAAAGAAGCAATGGCTTGGTGGCCCAGCTTGCATGAAGGACTAATCCAAAATTTGAGGGCATCTCTCAGGGAACAAGATACATTTCATCTTTTAACAGAATTCCAGAGAAGAGAGCTCAATCAGAGATCAAATTCACCAACTGCAATTAAGCACAATCTTAGATTTACTCCTTCCCCTTGCCACAGCAAGAGAAAAGCAGAACATAAAACTAAAACTATTAGCAAGATACAGAATGCTAAAACTAAAACTATTAGAAATTATAGAAAACTAAAACTATTAGAACACCAACAGAGGTAAAGGTTGGGAAAGAAGTCAGGAGAAACCGATCTATATAATTCTGGGGCAAGTAAAAGTTCTGGATTGGCCTTTGCTTCATTGAAGAGATATTTATTTAGCTCCTCCCAAATGAGACAGATTATGCTTTTTAGATTAACTTCTTCCAGGAAAGGGCTCACCACTCCCTAGCATGAGCCTCAACTGTCCCATGTACAACTGAAAAACGCTAATCTCATCCCCAGAAGATCCAAGGCACTTAGAACAGTGCTGGCATATAGAGAGTGATTCTCTTACCTGTCCATCAAACTTACCTGCTCTGTGTCCATTTCTGAAACACTGGCACTCCTTCAACACGGATGATGCCTTGCCCTGCAGTAAGTCATCATCTCCCGCCCATGCACATATCTTCAACTCATCTGGAAAGCTTGCTCCTGCAGCGATGGGTATCCCCTCTAGGTTATAAATCAGCGCCAGGACCAGTTTGATGCGTATTCTCTAGACAGTCATCTTGGAAAGATGAATGCTAGCCACCACATCCAGCAAATCATTTTTGATGAGGATGACTTTGGCTGCCTCGATGACCACATCCGTGCCAGTGCCAGTGGCAATGCCCAAGTCTTCCTGGGCCAAGACCGGGGAATCATTGACCCCGCCCCCACCATGGCGACTTTCTTCCCTTCATTCAGAAGCTCCTGAACCTTGGCCACCTTGTGCGAAGGCAACACCTCTGCAAAGACTTTGTTGATGCCAACCTGGGTGGCAATGGCTCTGACTGTCTTCCGGTTGTCCCCCGTGATCAGAATCATGTCCACACGCATGCTTTGCAGCATGTGCACAGCCAGGGCAACCTCCTGCTTGACAGTGTCTGTGATAGCGATCATTCCACAGAGCACACCTCAACAACTTGCACAAGCACCAGCTCCCTTTGCCATCTTCCGCCCGCATATTTGTATAGTTCTTATATTTTCATTATTAAAAGACAACAAGCTGACTGCATTAGAATTTAAAGGCCTCTGGGTGACAAAACCGTTATAAGCAAAATAAGTAACAGATTTGGAAAATACATGCAACATATAAATTGACAAAGGAATAATATTCAGAATATATAAAGAACTAGGCTGGGTGTGGTGGCTCATGTCTATAATCCCAGCACCTTGGGAGGCCAAGGCAAGAGGATCACTTGAAGTCAGGAGTTCAAGGCCAGCCTGACCAACATGGTGAATCCCCGACTCTACTAAAATTACAAAAATGAGCCAGGTGTGGTGGTGGACGCTTGTAATCCCAGCTACCCAAGAGGCTGAGGCAGGAGAATCTCTTGAACCTGGGAGGTGGAGGTTGCAGTCAGCTGAGATTGCACCACTGCACTCCAGCCTGGGCAACAGAGCGAGACTTTGTCTCAAAAGAAAAAACAAAAGAACTACAAATCATTAATAAAAATATAGTTAATTGAGTAGAAACAGTAGACAAAAGTATATACGAAGAGACAGGCAATTCTAGAGGAGGGAAATAAAATGTCCAGTGAACAGATAAAATGATACTCAACTTCACTAATTAAAAAAAGCAAATTAGAACAATAGGGTATGCATTCTACTTCTGGAAAGATGAAGTAGAAGTATTTCCCCCATTTCTCCTGCTAAGTACAGCTAAAAACCTTGGACAGTAGATATAAAACAACATGAGAAGACTGAACAGTGGAGAGAAGAAGGTAGACCAGCTAGAGATCTCAAAACCCAAGAAACAATATGGCGGTGAGTTCCGTGGGTTTTATTTTTGTCCCAAAGACGAGATGCTAAAGAAGTGGGCAACCAGTAAATGCCATAGACACAGAGCAGGGAAAGCCTGTCTCTCTGGTCAAAAGCCCATAAGAGGGGCAGGCTAGCAAGACAGAAAACTCTTAGGCATGAACTGATCTTTCCCAGCAGACACCACAGAAAAAAACTGTGGCCCACTCCGCCTCTACCAACAAAGTGCAAGAGGGTAACTTAAACTTCCACTCCGGACAAGCTCTACTGAACACCCCTTGCTTCCCCACAACCCTTCCCCCGTGATATGGTTTGGCTGTGTCCCCATTCAAATATCATCTTGCACTGTAGTCCCCAATGGAGGGATCCAGTGGGAGGTGACTGGATCATGGGGGCAGTTATTCCCATGCTGTTCTTGTGAAAGTGAGTTCTCATGAGATCTGATGGTTTCATAAGGGGCTTTTGCCCTTTGCTCAGCACTTCTCCTTCCTGCTGCCATGTGAAGAGGGATGTGTTTGCTTTCTCTTCCACCATGATTGTAAGTTTCCTGAGGCCTCTCCATCAATGCTGAACTGTGAGTCAATTAATCCTCTTTCCTTTATAAATTACCCAGTCTCAGGTATGTCTTTATTAGCAGTGTCAGAACAGACTAATACACCTTGTCGAGGTGATGTCAGAGAAGGCCAAGGGAGGAGTCTGGTCTGGACTTTGTCCCCTCCTGGTGGTAATGAACCACTTTCATGTCCTTCATCAGGACCAGTTGGGGAGCCTGAACTCTCACCCGCTATGTAAGGACTCATATCTAGAATACACAGATTTATAAAGGACATTCAAATATCAACTGTAAAAGAAACACAAACAATCCAATTATAAAATGAGCAAAAGATATGAAAAGACACTTTACAAAGTAGACATACAGATTGCAAATAAGCTCATGAAAAGTTGTTCAGCATCAGTGGCATTTAGGGAAATGTGAATTAAGACCAGCAAACAATACCACCACACACTAATTAGAACAGCTAAAATAAGACATAGTGGCAACACCAAATGGTGGCAAAAATGTGGAGAAATTGATCTCTCACACATCACTGGAGGGAATATAAAATGATACAACCACTCTGGAAAATGGTGTGCCCGTTTCTTAAAAAACTAAACATATGCTTATGATGTGACCTAGCCCTCATTACACCCCTGGCATTTCCCAGAGAAACAAAAACTTGTGTTCCCACAAAAACCTGCACATGGTGCTCATAGCAGCTTTATTTGTGATATCTTCAAACTGGAAACAACCAAAATGCCCTATGATAGGTGAAAGATTGGACAAACTGCAGTAATGCCTACCATGATTTATTGCTGATTTAACTCAGCAATAAAGAGGAAAAAAATATCGGTAAATGCAACACCTTAGCTGGATCTCAAGGGTATTATTCTGAGTGAAAAAAACCAGTCTCCAAAGGTCACACACTGTCTGATTGTGTTTATATAATCATATGAAAATGACACAATTATAGGGATGGAGAACAGATAAGTAGTTAGAGTTGGTGGGGACGGGCAGGTCTGCCTATCAAGGGGTAGCAAGAGGGAGATCTTTGGGGGGATGAGATAGTTCCATATCTTAATTATGGTTATGTTTCCATGGATCTGCGCGTATAGTAAAATGACATAGAACTATACATACTGTATACCAATGTCGATTTTCTGGTGTGATATTGTACTATAATTATATTAGATGTAGCCATTGAAAGAAACTGAGTAAAAGAGGCAAGGGACCTCTCTGTACTATCTTTGAACTTCCTATTAATCAATAATTATTTCAAAATAAAAAACCTCAAGCAGTATGATTCTTTATCCATCAGATTGGAGAACACTTTAAAGCTTGATTCAATTAAGTGTGAGCAAAGTTCTAGAGAACAAGGATAGTCGTTTTGAAGGGCAATTGATAGTGTTTATTACAGCTTAACACATGCACAATCTTCCAAGAGATTCTAAGAGTTCTGTCTGAAAAAAACACCGATGTGCACTGGAGAGAGACATGCAAGACTATTCATTGTGGCATTGCTTGTAAGAGTGAAAAAATTAAAATCGCCTAAATGCCCATCAAAAGTGGAATAAACAAATTATGGTATATTCATATAATACAATATGACAATTAAAAGGAATTAATTAGATACACTTGTAGCAGCATGATGAGATTTCAAAAACATCGTGTTGCATGAAAAAAGCAAGATACAGAATGACACATAAGAGATAATACTTTTAGAGGAAACACATAAAGCAATACAGTCTTCTTTAGGCACATATATATGAATTATAAAAATGTCAAGATCAAAGGTGTAAATACTTCAAACAAAAGCCTAACCATGCTCACATCTGGTCAGGAGAAGAGGGGAACATGAGATGAATACATTTATTAGGTATTACCTGGATGCTAAAAATTATTATGACCCTGCAGTTATTTTTTAAAGTTTATTTTATTTTTTGTTTGTACAGTGGTTCATCTGAAGCTAGTCATTATTAATATGTTGATATTTTCCTTTTGCTTTTCTTCCTGTTCATATTTTAACGTGTGTGTGTGTGTGTGTGTGTGTGTGTGTATGAATGTCTGAATGCAACATTTTTAGAAACTTAAAGGTATAAAAGCTGAAAAGAGATTATAACATCTCCATTATTGAGCGCCTACTATTTGCCAGGCTAGTGTCCTACGTGTATTACAGACATTATCCTAAATCTCACTACAATCCTATAAATTGCTGTTCCCTCCATTTTACATGGGTAAACTGAAGATAAAACTAAGGATAGAAGAGGTGAAGCAACTTGCTCAAGGTCACGAATTTGGCCAGAGCAAAGAGCCTGGACCTGTGTCCAGGTGAGGGCCCTTCAGAGCGCATGCTACTGCTCCAGCTGAGTCTGGCAGCCTTCGCCCTGTGCCGATAGTTTGACAAACATTAAAGCTGGAAAACTTCCACAAAGCAAACTGCGGAAATTCCCATGATTCCTTGCCAATTAGACAGGATGACCAAGGAGGAAAACAGCCAGACTGCCTTTGCTCAGAAGGGAAAAGGGGAATGTGACAGCTAATGTTTTACTCGGGTGGCCAAAGCTGGATAAATATGTTTTCTATTTTATTTTATTTTTTCTTTTTACAAGAACAGTCCTATTGCAATAAGGCTGGGTAAACATCATTCTTCTAAAATACCCATGGGTGCACAGCTTACCTCAGGAGAGAGCTGAAGGAAATGGCGGATGCTTCCTGAGAGGACCCGATAGCCAAGAGAGAATCTGGAATAGCTTCCATTGACAGGCGCCATTCAGAGATGCTTGACAAATAGTCTTGTGTTACTGTCCAAGTTCTTGGCCTAATGATAGCGGTGGTAACAGCAACGATACAGTGGATACTCACATACTGCCCATATGTGCCAAGCAGCTTTCAAAACAGTTACATCAACTCATTTAATTCTCCATAATCTGACTTAGAGATAGCATTTAAAGTGACAAAATGAAGCAATAATTCATATGTAGTGCAGTACTGTTGTCAGAAACAAGAACTCAATCTCCAGATACTGGCGTAATTTTTTTTTTTTTTTTTTTTTTTTTGGGACAGAGTCTCACTCTGTTGCCCAGGCTGGAGTGCAGTGGTGTGATCTCAGGTTCACTGCAGCCTCCACCTCCTGGGTTCAGGCTATTCTCCTGCCTCAGCCACCGAGTAGCTGGGACTACAGGTGCCTGCCACCACACTCAGCTAATTTTTTGTATTTTTAGTAGAGATAGGGTTTCACCATGTTGGCCAGTCTGGTCTTGAACTCCTGGCCTCAAGTGATCCACCCGCCTTGGCCTCCCAAAGTGCTGAGATTACAGGCGTGGGCTACCATGCCTGGCCGCCCTTATTCTTTTATTAGCACAATGACTCTTCCCAGAGCCCTACACAGCCGACAGTGATCCACAGTTCTGTGGAGGTTGGGGGAGCTGGTGGGAGAAATGATGACACTGGGTTTCGAATATGTGACTGCAATGGCGTCATCTCTGCCTGACAGGTGCTTGTGCTGAGTCCCAGTCTGTGGAGGCTGACGAGCAGCCATGATATTAATATTTACTGCCCCACATGACATTTGCAGCCTGGATGGCAATTCTGAATGATCTTTAACTGGGACACAGAAAAACTGCTGATCTCGAGGCAGGGGTCAGTCCTGTGGGTATATGTGGTTCTTCTACACTGAGTGGGGGAAACTCACCAATCTAGTACTGCATGTCTTATCTGTCGTATTTATGATTCAACTCCACACAAGTGCTGACTATTAGCAATGTGCTCCTTGCCCTGAAGAAATAATTATGCAAAAAGAGAGAGAAGGAACAAACAAAAGTACTCTTTCCATCTCACCTGTCATCTTGCAGAAAATAAAAATGTATTTTCTATCCTTTGGGGTGATTTTCTGAGAAATAAAACTCTATTTCCAAATGGTAGTTGACCCATAATTAATCCCATTTATTTGGGGGGAATGTTACATGTTATGTGTTTTTCCCACTTAACAAATGAGAATCTTACTGGCGTGACCTCCCTTACACAATGGAAAGTCAGCTCCAGCAGTTCATTGACCCCAAAACCAGACCTATTCAGCTGAAGTTTCGTGCAAGGTTGAGCAATGATCTAGCTTGCATTCGTACTATACAGACAGCCAGTACAGGTCACTGGGGCCAGAACGCCATCAGGACCAGAATTCCACTGGAACCTCAAACCTTTGGCATCCCTCCAAATGCTCCAGAAGAGTGATTTGCACTCCAGAAGATCACTTACTTTGGGGTCTAGGCATATCAGAATATCTGGGAAAGGGGGAAAGTTTGAAAATGCAAGTCAATTTCATGATGCGATTTTACATATGAAAAAGGAAAGAAAATGCCTATTGATTTCACACATAAAGATAAGTAATCAAAATCAAAATCTCTTTGAGGATAGCAGGACATTTTTGTTTTTTCAAAAGGGGGAGTTGCTGATTTGAGAAATATTGCTATAAAGTTTAAACTTTCAAGTCTAGATTGAACACAGTGTGTAGGAAGCATAGAGATTAGGCTTGCACGCTTTGGAGCCAGACTGTCTGGGTTCAAGTCCTGGCTCTACTGTCTGTGACATTGGCAATTTGCCTTAAACTTTCTAAACCTCCATTTCCTCACTTGTAAAGTAAAGATGTCGTAATAAGACCTCATTATAAGGTATCGTGGGAATTAAATGATATAATTTATGTTAAGTAGAAAAGTGTTAGACACATAAGAAATGTGCAATGATGGTAGCTATTATTAAACACCATCCTTTGACTTCCCACTTTTTCCTTGTTCTATTAAATCTTTCTAGGAACTTCAGGTTCTTGGCACTTCAAGTTCTTGTAAAATGTTCAGTGGTATTCAAAGTGTGTTTTCTCTAGTTTTTCTTTCTTTTTTTTTTTTTTAAGAGGCAGGGTCTCACTATGTTGCTCAGGATGATCTTGAACTCTTGGGCTCAAGCAATCCTCTCATCTTGGCCTCCCAAGTAGCCAAAGCTGGCTCATGTCACCAAGCTGGCTTTAGTTCTAATGAAGATCTAAGATAGTAAAGTCCCTCAGACAAAATTCTGGTGATATAATAATATGTCTTATATTCTCTCAACTCCTCCCTATTTATAATGAACAAATGTTTGGACCAAAAAAAATGTTTAGTTCACCACCATGAAGTACATACTGTTAGTTGCCTATCCAACATGCATACAATCCCTATGCCCTTCTTAATGGAACTGCTGATCATCCTCCCATTGTTGTGTACTTCAGGGAAAACTGAACCTCAGCCTCAGCTATAGGGAATGAATCCTGGGTAGTTTAAGCCAACCATGGTAAACCCATTTCCCATGCTGATTATTAATTTAGAAATAGACATGTAACATGCTGAGAAGTCATCTGGATCTTCCACTTTCTTCACTTCTAAGAAGGATATGTTAGATGGGATGCCATTTCTTCCTTTCATCGTAGTTTTGTTTGTATGTGACACCTAGAACTTCTGTCGCCATCTGAAAACCATGAGCATAGACCATGTTGTCAGGGCAAAACTGAGGGTGGCATAGTGGGAGGATGTCACAAACCTGGGCCCTTGATGACATGCGAAGCTCCCGATTGCTCCAGCATAAAGCCCATGCCCACTGCTGGACTGATTCTTGTGTGAGATCATAAATTTCCAACTATTTAAGCCAGCTTGAGTTGGGGCTTTGTATTATTTATAGCCCAAAGTGTACTAATACCCAGCATATAAAATCCACATTAAAATGTCTTAAAATAAACTAGAAAAAGTCAGACATGTTTTTTTACGGTCCCAACATCACCCTTAATTTCCCTCAATAACCTCCTCTCTTTAACCCATCTCTGAAGTCATCCTATCAGCTCTACTTCCAAAATATCTCTGAATCCAAATACTTCTTCCCATCCCTACTGCTGTCACCCAAATCCAAGCCACCATCATTCTCTCCTGTATCACAATAGCCTCACAGCTAAACTACCACCCTTCATGCTTGTCTGAACTTCTACAGCCAGTTCTTTTTCTAAATTAAGACAATATTTACATAATATAAAATTTACCATTTTAATCATTTTAAGGTGTATAATTCAGTGGTTATTAGTATATTGCCAGTGTTCCACAACCATCACCACTATCCACTTCCAGAACATTATCATCACCCCCACAAAACCCCCTATCCAGTAAATGATCATTTCTCATTTTCTCCTCTCCCCAGCCTCAGACAACCACTAATACAATCTATTCTGAGCACAGCAGTTGGAGTAATATTTTTCAAAGATAAATCAGATCATGCCACTTCTCTGCTTAAAACTCTCCAATGACTTTGAATAACATTTAAATTCCTTAGCCTGACCTAGAAAACCATTCACGATTTAGCCCCTGTCTACCTCTTCGGTGCCGTCTGGTACCATTCTCCCACTTGCTTGCGAGGTTCTGTCCACACAAGACCTCTGTGTGCTTCTTGGACACAACAGTTCATTCCTCCTTCAGGGCCTTTTCCATGTGTTCCCATTCCTCAGATGCAGTTTCCTGCTTGGCAGATTGGTGCCTTCCCAACATTCAAGTTGCACCACAGCTGTCCCCTTCTCAGTGAGTTTCCCTGGCCGAGACAGCCCCCCACGACACTGTTGCTCCTTAACCTCCTCCTTCTCACTTTCCTTACCTCATTGATCACTATCTGACACATTCATTTTTAAAAATTTAATGAAAGCCCATAGTTTACTCAGATTTCCTTTACTTTTACCCAATGTCCTTTTCTCTTCTAGAATCCCATCCAGGATACTATATTACATGTACTTGTCTTGGCTCCTTAGGCCCCTCTTGGCTGTGACAGTTTCTCAGACTTTCTTTGTTTTTGATGACCTTGACGTTTTTGAGGAGTGGGATGCTCCTCTATTGGAATTCGTCTGATTCTTTTTTTTCACGATTAGACTGGAACTGTGGGTGTTTTGGAGACAGAGCACAGAGGTAAAGTGCCATTTCATTGCATCATATCAAGGGTTCACATTCATTTTTTATTCGTTGCTTAACTGTCCCTCCCACTGTTAGAATATTAAGCTCCACGAAGGTAGGAACATTGTCTGCTCTGTTCATAGTTTTATTCACAGAACCTAGAATAGCGTCCAGTACAGAGCCTCATTAATTATTAGTTGATTGAAGTCATGAATAAACTAGAAAACAAATGACCAATATACTGCCTACTGTTTTTGCATGTGAAATAAAATATGGGTCAAGAGGATTCATTGAGCATAGGTCAAAGGCACTAAAACTCTTTCAAATAATCTGGCATATCCGTGAGATAAATCTAAACCCTCATGCAAATAAATAATTAACCCAAGGCCAATAGCACATTCAAAATCATTAATGAAAATTGATTTTCCTTTTCTGTGGGGCTGCGTCTCCCTGCTGCAACACAATCCCATTTGCAGACTCAGCCAGGATTCATTGTGTTTCACTTCATTTCTACTCAGGGTCTTCTATTTCCTGAACGGTGCTAGCCTCTGTGAATTTTTTTTCTTTTTAAATATTTGGCTTGGTCGGCCTATGCATGAAAAGGGTATGAGTGACTTTATGTAGGTAAGCTTTGAAAGGTAGCAAGCCCTCTCAGAACAAGGAGTTAACACATGAGGAGAAGCCAGGCTTGTCCAGCAGAGAATGCAGGGAGGGTGACCGAGCCCTGGGGCTGAATGAAGGGCTCTGCCAACTGACTTCATGGTGCAGGGGAGCAGGAGGAGTCTGCTGGCAGCCGGTTAAATGCCTTTCCAGGAACATGGTGAAAACTGATTAAATATAGATGCAATCACATGAAATGATAGAGGGAACCTAAGGGACGTCTCCAGCCATTAAAACACCAAACACCAATGGGAGTTCCCTAGTGGTCACGGAGGAAGTTCGTTTTCTGACATGAGCTCCCAGAGAATGAAGTCCCTGAAAGGAAGAACTATTTGTATTCCACTCAGATTTCATGTAACCTTTTCTTTTGGAAGCTTCAGTAAGCAAAGGCACATTTGTCAAGGTTTCGGGATGAATGTGGAAAGCTTTTGAGCACTGAATTTGGAGATACTCAGAAGGGCTTACTGGAAAGGCTGCCCTGGGCTGGGAGCAGTCAGACATCCACTCCAGCTGGCCAGGCAGTGTGGGCCTCAGCTATGATCACCTCCAATGAGCCAATTTCCTGACTGTGTGTAACCTCCCAATCAATTTATTTGAACGTGAGTTTCCCTAGGTAATGAGCTGCATTGTGTATCATTGGTCAGAGTATTTACTTTTCCTAGCATGCATCAGAGTAAGTGACTTACAGGTCAAATACCATAAGGTTACATAAGAAGTTTAACTAGCATTTCTTATTTCATTCACCAATACTATCATGAGACATTTTGTTTCCTTGGGTCTATGGTGCCATTAATGGTAGCACTATGGACTGAATGCATAGCATTTTGGGGACAAAGAAAACAACCACAACAAGACATGTTCCAATTTCAGAAAAGGAATGTGTGGAAAATTTTACAAGATGGAGCTGAGGAAATTCGGGATGTCAAACACCAAGTGAGTGCTTGTAGACACTGAGAATTCCCTGGTAACTTCGTGGTGCAGAGCCCATTCATCTCACCAGTCCCCACAATGCTTCATGGACGCTGGCATCAGTGTTTTGAGTTCCAGCTTTCCCAGGACTCCTCCACATGAGCTGGTTTGAGGAAGCCTGAAAGACCCTTGGGCTTCACCCTGCCTCTGGGCCCTCTGCTTGCTCAGGCTAGGCAGTAGCGGTGGTCCACTACCCCCTCCACCCTTCCTGGACAGGGTCTCCAGAGGGCACATGAATTCCATCCTTCTGCCCTGCTGGCCAAACCTTTCTGTTTCCCATCTGTTAGGGTTCCCATGTGGGCTGACATCAGTTCCCACCCCCAGTGAATTCTCAAAGGTCCCCTCTGTCTGTTCAGTCCTCAATTCCCACCGTTCTTTATATTCAATCTTGTACTGTCTTCTTACTACACTTAAGTTTTGACTTGAGATATGCATTCTTCCTCTGTTACCACCAAAGAAGAACTGGGTTTTCCTGTGTTTGGTCCTGCTTTCTAAAACACCACTAATACCACCTCATCAACAGCTAGCAATTAGTGAGCACTTCCTGTATGCCAGGCTGTGCAACATGCACACACAATGCCATGTTTGTGTAATCTCATAATCCGCCACGACTACCTCTGAGGCAGGTACAATTATTATCCTCTCTTACAAGTGAGGAAGATGAAGCCCAGTGCTTGGGTCAACAGCCCTCATTGACCAAGCTACAAAAGGAAGAGCCAAGACTCCACAAGGCCTGCATGGCCTCACCACACAAGCTCACAGCCAGTGTTTGTGAGGCCTCTCCTTTGGCAAGAAGTGCAGAGCTGCTATACAAGTAGCCACTGTGAGTGAGGGGCCTCCTTGGTGGGATGGAGGGATGAAGGGGAGGGAGAAAATGAGGATGAATACCAGGTTCCTGGCTTGGATCACTGGGTAGACAGTGGTACCTCTCACCCATGTTAGCAACTCAGGAGAAGAAGCTGTGGAGGCTTTGGCAGCAGCCTTCTGCACCTTGTGTCCTGTCATCTTGCAGAACATCAAAGGCCAATGTACAGATGGGTCCAACACTCCAGACAATATTTTCCTGACCCCCTTGACTCCAGTGGCCTTTACTTGGATTCCATTTCAACCAGCCACCCTCTTGGCTATGCTTGTTCCATGCATTCCCCAAAACTCCCCCATATGAGAATTCCCAGATTCAAATAACCACTTTCTGTCTGCACTGGGTCTGTTGGACTCTTGCTCCAGTTATTTGCACCACGTGTTTTCCTGCCTCCGTAAGACTCCCAAGCCTTCAGCCTGTCTTCCCAGCTACCAACGTATAAACTCTATCCTGTCCTTGCTCTTTTCCAAGCCTGCCTGCCCCCATGAATTATGGCCCATGCTTACCTCTGCAGCCCCCTCTCCTGCCACAGCCTGGTCTCTCTTTGCTCCTTGTTCCAGGCAAAACCATGACCAGATATTTCCCTGATTCTAAGATCCCATTTGTTGAAGAGACAATAATGTTTAATAACAGATTTCTAGAAGAAAGAAAACACTACCACATTAAATGTATGCAGTCATTGGGAGAAATATTTGTATTTAAGAAATGATCAAAGTGCAAACAGATCTGTTTTAGGATGGTGAGATTTCAGTTCTTCAGTCTCTCTCATCCCCAGGTCATGGGCACACAGTTTCTGGCTGGAATGGAAATACTACTTCATTTAACTTTTAAACAATGCTGCAGACTAGGTATTCCCATCACCATTTTATAAAGTGGAAACAGTTTTAGAAATGTAAAGTTATTTTCTCTAAGAAGGTTACACAGGTAATAAGGGAGAAAAATTATATTAGTCTGTTTAGGCAACCATAACAAAATACCATGGCCTGGGTGGCTTATGCAACACACATTTGTTTTCTCATGGTTCTGGGGGCTGGAAGTTTGAGATCTGGATGTCGGCAGGGTTGGGTGCTGGGGAGGGCTCTCTCCCAGGCTTGCAGAGGGCCACCTTCTTGCTGCGTCCTCACATGACCCTTCCTCAGTGGGTGCTTCCTCTCCTTATAAAGTCACAAATCCCATCATGCAGGACCCAACCTCAAGACCTAATGTAACTCCCATTACCTCCCAAAGGTCCATCTCCAAGGTCTCATTACCTCCCAAGGTCTCATCCCATTGGGGGTTAGAGCTTCAACATATGAGTGATGAGGGAGGGACACAAACGTTCAGTACATAACAATAATCAAGTCTTAAACACAGGCCTTCTCATTTCAATTTCTAATTTCCTTTTATCCTGCTACACTGTAGCTGGATTCATTAATTCCTACTTGCCTTCTAAAACCCAATCAGGGTGCCCACCGTGAAAAGCCCTTCCAGACCCTGTTTTCCAAGGCGGGGCTGGGCTCAGGGCTCTCCTCTGGGCTTCCCTCGGATCCTGTGCATTCTTTTAGTCCTTCCCACTGTGTTTGAGAATCACGGATAGGTCAAGGCCTTAGTAACTTTGTGTCTGTAGAACCAACAAGACTTGTTCCATCGTGGCCCTTCCAACAATATTTGTTCCCTTTCCCTGGAGCAATTTGACAGCCTATCGGGCATTGGGAACGGTTTTATCTGTTTTAGGACCATTAGAACTTCAAGAATCGCACAAATGCTACTGGTTTTTTTTCAGACCTTCAGAAACTCCCAAGCCTATGCTTTCAGGAAGTCTTAAATATTCATCTTAGAAAATTCTAATTAGTATTGCAAATTAAATGTACGCTCTTCTGGTCTGGCTATTATACAAATGGAGGTGTTTTTTCAGTTGTTGTTTTAAGACAAGGTCTCACTTTGTCGTCCAGGCTGGAGTACAGTGGCGTGATCATGCCTCATTGCAGCCTTGACCGCCTGGGCTCAAGTGATCCTCCCACCTCAGCCTCTGGAGTAGCTGGGACCACAGGCATGCACCACCACACCCCAAATGGAGGATTTGTTTTTTTTGTTTGTTTTTTTTTTTTTTTTTGATGGAGCCTTGCTCTGTCTCCCAGGCTGGAGTGCAGTGGTACGATCTCCGGTCACTGCAACCTCTGCTTCCTGGGTTCAAACAATTCTGCTTCCTCAACCCCCTGAGTAGCGGGGATTACAGTCATGCACCACCACACCCAGCTAATTTTTGTATTTTTAGTAGAGACGGGGGTTTTGCCATGTTGGCCAGGCTGGTCTCAAACTCCTGAACTCAGGTGTTCTGCCTGCCACAGCCTCCCAAAGTGCTAGGATTACAGGCATGGGCCACCATGCCTGGCCCCAAATGGAGGTTTTTTACACCAGACCTGAAAATCCATTCGTTGGGGAGGATAGGAACGTCTAAGTTGTTTGATGTTTGGCCCAGACTTTTAGAAAATCCCACAAGTAAATTTTACTGGTAGGAACAGTGGGAATCAAACTCATCTCTTTGAAAGGCTTGATGATAGCAAAGTCTCCCGAGACACAAGTAGTGATACGGGAGATGGAGCAAAATAACTTGCTCCATATCTTCCTTCCTTAAAAGAATTGGCCAAGGAACGGCTTGGATGACTCATTGATCTCTGCCTGTGACCCGTGCCAGAGCCTTGCCTGCCGGGTTCTCTGAGTTTCTGGTGAAGCATTCAGACTCCATGCAGGAAGTGAGGTCATGATTGTTTTGGCAGTTTGGGTGGCGTTTATCCTTTGGTAGCGGCTGAAGTTTATCAGTAGGTTTAGCCTTTGCACTTTGAGAAACCAACTATTATCTCACTCACAATTTAGAATAATAAAAAGTCCATGGCAGAAAAACGTGCAGTAAGTACAGATAAAGAACAAACGAGGGAGAACCTGGTGTTCCTGTCCACATCAGCCCCCCAGGGCACACAATCTATCCATGCTCTGATAGAGTCCGTGAGAAGGCGCCACCGGCGTTCTCGCTTTTTCTTTCTGGTAGCAGCTGCAAGTCAAGACATTTCTTGGAGAGCAGTTGGGAGTAGAGAAAACACGTTACATCTTTAGTTAATAATTTGGATTCAGTTATATCCTGAAGTGACCTGCAAGGGGGACACCTAGGTTTAGGAAGACCTCTTAAAGGTTTGTCTCCTCCCTGGGAGCTGTAATCAGAGCAGTTAAAAGATGGGCTAAGCCTCCGCAGTTTGTTGTCAGAAGTGGCTAAGAAGGATCTGGTAACTGCTGTCAGGGACCCCTCCTGGAGGCTTCCTGTACCCCGTGGGACGCCTACCAGATTTCCAATGTGGTTCTAAATCTGAGATGCTACAAGCTTATGCATTTACAATTACATAGAGAAACAGGGTTTTCCTTTAACACTCTGCTCATGAGGGGCATCCCAAAGACTAAAAAGTATGGAACTGCAAAAACAAACGAAGAAACAACTTTGCAAATCTTGCTTTAAATATCCAAAGCAAGAGAAAAGTGACACATCACCATTAAAATGATCTTAGATTGGTAAACTATCTGAGCTGCTATACTATTATTAACGGAAAAAAAAAAAACACCTGGATGAAGATGTTGAATAATTCCATAAGTCACTATCATTCATCAAG
This sequence comes from Gorilla gorilla gorilla, assembly GCF_029281585.2. NCBI lineage: Eukaryota > Metazoa > Chordata > Mammalia > Primates > Hominidae > Gorilla > Gorilla gorilla. Next base: position 51,685,406 of record NC_073241.2, read on the forward strand.
CAAGTTAAGAGACTTTTTATGCAAATACAAACTCTGGCTTGACTTCTTCAAATTTTGTTTTGTTTTGTTTTTTATGTCTGGAATATATTGTGAGACTTAGAACAGATGGCTATAATCCCAAAGCATATATATGCATTATAGTTTTTAGGAGCTAAAAACTATAATGAAAAATGATTGTATGCACACAGTGCTGAAAGATTTTTAAAACAGAAAAGCTTCATATAAAATGTGGACTTTCTCAGCCATCCTGTTACTTGATGCTCTGTAGACATGCTCTGGGTGAGAGGATCATACCTCACAGTGGGATCGGGACACCCCAAAGGGAGATTGTCTTGTAGTTGGATCAGTTCGGCCTAGTCCACACTTGGAACTCTCCCCTGCTGGTTTCAGTTACGGTAGACTGGAATTGGCACATTACCCAGAGGCGGAAGGGAAGTTACAGTGTCTGTGGATATGTATAGTGGTGCCTCACACACTAGATTTCATGTCGGACAAAGCAAGTTGAAATCTGCAATCTGCTTTTTATTAGCTGTGTGACCTTGGGCAAGTTAATCTCTTTAATCCCCGGTAACACTGTGGGGTTATTTTGAGGTTTAAATGAACCCACGATGGCCACTTCACTAACTCCCTAATTTTCTTATTACTCATCAGGTCCCCATGTTCTCTCATCCTTCCTTTCATGGCTTAATTAATTCATGGCTTAATTAATGGTTGGCTCCATCTTCACAAGCACCCTCAAAGCTCTCTTGTTTCTCTCCCTCCATTGTACTTGCCTGGAAACCCCCAGCCTAAGATGGATCCACCAAGCTACTCTTCTGGGAGAGAAATCATTCATACCAACAGGATCACAAAACACACTTTTCCACCTGCATCTGCCTTGTGCTCACAGCGCCGTTTGACCCAGTTGGCCACCATCTTCTTGGCTTCTTAACACCACCACCACTTCTTAACACTTCTTGGCTTCTTAACACCACTTTGAGATATACCTTCAAGTTCTTTGCTTTATTGTTCAAATTAAAAATAGAGGGTTTTTTTTTCTTGTTCAAAGGGCTGCAATAATAATTTTTCTAGAAGCCGGACATGATGATCTTACTGAAGAGACTCCAACCCTGCCTCTAATCAGAGGACCTAAATCATCACTGCAAATCCTGGAGCCCTAGAGCTGTGTTCCCTGAACACCTAAAGACAGAGGAGGTGAGGCCAGCAGTCTCCTTAACTCTCTGGGTCAGCCTCAGAGATGGCCATCAGCTGATTCCTCTTTTTTATTCTTTAAGGGTTGAGAGTTGAAGAGAGAAGTCAATTGATGCCACCACTGAGTTTTAGGACTTCAAAAAGAAATGTATAAATAGCTGTTTGGTTTTCTTCCCATTTCCACCAAGGTCTAAGTGGGTGGGGGTGAGGCGGGGTGTTGATGGACAGGGAGCAGCCATGATTCATTGTCCTCTCCGTTTGGGGAGGGAAGCTCACTGGGCTATCGCTGGTGACTGCACTTTCACAAATGCTCCTCCAGTGCACTTTCCCTCTGTAAATGGCTGCCTTCACTTGGAGAGTTACCTTTTTTCAGTGTCTTTCACAGCTTTTGTAACTTCTAGCTCTAGGAAAGGGTATGAGAGAGTTCATGTCTTTGTCAGTTATCCTGGAGGAAAGCAAACCAGTCCTCAAAAATGAGTTACTCATCATGTGAATTCATTGGGTAAATAAAGGCTGAATAGTGGGAAGAGTTACTCATATACCGTAACAGACACTCACAGCCATCTGGCTGTCTGGCCTCCTCTTCATGCCCACATTACTCCTTACTCTAAATGAGGTTAATGGGAATTAATACATATGTATTAGGAAAAGGAGACATCCTTGGGGACCTGAGCTCCAGCTCATCAGTACAGTGCTCCTCTCTAGGTAGACAACAGGGTACTTGGAGAAACACTGAGTAATGGTTGAAAGATAAATTACATATAGGCTAGTCAATATCTTGCCAATTAAGCTTACTGTATTCCTGAATAGAACATTTCTGAGAAAAAGACTGGCATCTAAGCAGTTCAAATAGTTGCATTTTATTGTCGTATTTCATGGGGCAATTTCTTTCCACATTGACTTTCATACACATAGACAGTGGAAACAGCTTTTTAAATTTACAAATAAAATACTTCAAAATTGTATCTGTAGGACTGGCAGTCATTGAGAAGAAAAATCAGCCATCCCACAAGACAATGCTTGATAACAAGAGTCCCTAAAATGTGTGATGTGCTTGGTGAAATATTTCTATCCTACTCATTAGCGTATTTGAGCAGACTTTCTTGCATGCTGTCTCTCTCCTTCCTATCAATGCTATCTCTAGTCCATGCTATTAATTATTTACATAATGCCCATATTGTGAAATACATAGCATGCATTATGAACATTAGACAGTGCTTTTCTGTGGCTTGTATCACGGTATTCTATCAACCCACTACATAAACAACCTCTCTCATATGTAGACTGCATGATGGTCCTGAAGAATTGATCTTGTTCAGATCCTGTGTACATATTACAGCAGTGTTTTATCACTACATAGATATACACACACACTCAATAGTCACTGGTGTTAAAATAAATATTGTGACTTTGCCGAGAGAATGGCCTCACTGAGTAACTGGCGGCATCAGATGGTCTTTATCAGTCATGCAGATAGGAGCGTGCCTGCTCGTAGCTTGGTTGTCTTGTTGTTTGGGGTGATTCTCCTTTTCATCTATCCCAGGGAAGGGTTCTGTTCTTCATCATAGCAAGCCCATGGGATGGTCTAATTCTGTGTGCACAGGAGAAATCTAAAAGCACCCTGTTGAATCAGTCAGTCCAGTTTCACTAAACGTTTTACTCAGTTCAGTAGCATTTATTAACCACTTAGCAGTGTATTCTGAGCACTGTGGGAAATATAAAAGAATAATAATCCTTTAAAGAATGGAAGCTTGAATGGCTTAAGATCAAAATTGTTCTTTTTTAGCAGCTTTAAAGGGTTATAATTCACATATCATACAATTCACACATCATACAATTCACACATTTGAAGTGTACAATTCAATGGTGTTTAGTGTATTCAGAGTTGTACAACCATTATCAAAATCAAGTTTAGAATATTTCATTACCCATAAGAGAAATCTTGCAATTAGCAATCATTCTCCATCTTCCCCTTCTCAAACTTCCCAAACCCAGGCAACCATGAATCTACTTTCTGTCCTACGGATTTGCATAATCTGGACATTGCCTGTAAATCAGATTATACAATATGTGGTCAGTTGTGACTGGCTTCTTTCACTGGACATAAGGTTTTGTTCATTGATGATGTAGCATGTATCAGTATTTCATTCTGTGTTATTGCTGAATAACATTTCATTGCATAGATATACAACAAATTATCCATTCATCAGTTGATTGCCATTTTGGTTGTGTGCTATTATGAACAATGTACATAAAACTTATGTTTTTATGTACATGTGTGTTTTCATTTTTCTTGCATGTGTATTTAGGAGTAGAATTGCTGGGTTACATGGTAATTATATGTTTAACACTTTGAGGAACTGCCAGACTGTTTTCCAAAGTGGCTGCACTATTTTCATTATCATTAGCCATATACAAGGGCTCTAATTTCTCTACATCCTTGTCAACATTTGCTATTATTTATATTTTTATTTAATTATAGCCATTTCTGTGGATATGAAGTGTTATTTCATTGTGGTTTTGATTTGCATTTCTCTTATGACTAAGAATGTTGAGTATCTTTTCACATATTTAACGGCCATTTGTATATCACCTTTGAAGGGATGTCTGCTCAGATTCATTGCCCATTTTTCAACTGAGTTATTTTTTCTTTTTATTATTGAGTTGTAGGTGTTCTTTATATATTCTAAATACAAGCCCTTTTTCAGATATACGATTTGCAAATATTTTCTCTCGTTGTGCGAGTTATCTTTTCACTTTCTTGATGATCTTCTTTGAAACAATAAAGTTTTAAATTTTTATGAAACTTAATTTGCCTTTTTTTGTCACTTGTGGTTTTAGTGTCTTAATTAAGAAGGTTTTGCCTAACCTCAAGTCATGAAGGTTCACTCCTATATTAAAGTCATCTATTCTTTGTTGATCTTCTTTCTAGTTTTTCTATCTATTTCTGAAAGTGGGGTGTATAAGTCTCCAATTATTACTTGTGAATTATCTATTTTTCCTTCTATCCATTCTGTCTATATTTGCTTTGTATATCTGGGGGCTCTGTTGTTAGGTGCACGTATGTTTAAAATTGTCACATCTTCCTGATGAATTGACCCTTTAAGTGTTGTAAAATGTTCTTATTTGTCCCTAGTGACAATTTTTGTTTTAAAGTCTGTCTTCTCCAATATCAGCATAGCCACTCTAGCTTCTTATGGTTACTGATTGTATGATATATTATGATATATCTTTTTCATCCTTTTACTTTGCATCCTAAATATATACAAGACTTCCACAAAACAATCAGAAAATGACCAACAACCAATATGCATTTGTTAAGAGCAATTCTACTCCTAAGTATATACCCAACAGAGATATGTGCATATATTTAAAGAAACAACATGTACTAGAATGTTCATAAAAACAGCATTTGTAATAGCCTCAAACTGAAAACAACCCAAATGCCATCAGTAGCAGAATTAAGAAGTAATTTCTGGTATATTCACACAACAGAATATTATATTTTGAACAGAATGAGTTATATACAGTCACACACAATAATAAGACTGAATCTCACAAACATAATATTGAGTTAAAGAAAACCACAGAAAAATACATATGTATGAGTCCCTTTAGATAAAATATAAAAACAGATAAAATTAGCCTATGCTGTTAAAAATAAGAGTAGTGGTTACCCTTCTGGGGGATAGGTAGTAAAAGAGGGAGTGTTGGAGATACTTGTTACTCAGCTGTGTTTACTTTGTGAAAATTAGTTGATATATATACTTTTCTATATACATATGACTTCAACTAAAAAATTGTAAAGAGGGCTATAATTTAAATAAAATATGGAATTCCTTACATTTTCTTTAAAAAGCTAGCATATAGTGAAACCTGACAAAGATGGCACAAAACATTTTTGGCCAAGCCTGCTTATGACTACGGATACAAAACATTTTTAAAAAACACTAGCAAATCTAATCTAGCATCACATTAAAGGATTAATGCTCTAGAAAACCATGAATGACTTAATACTAGAAAATCTAGAAATGTCATTGATTCCATCAATAGGCCAAAAGAGAGAAACTTTATGTTCACCTTAATAAATGTTAAAAGACATTTAACAAAATTCAACATCCATTTCTGATAAAAGTTAAACAAATTACATATAGAATAGTCCCTGAAAATGATTAAAAAATTATCTCAACCCAGTAGCTTACATCATATTTAAAAGCAAAACAATAGAGTGTTTTCCAAATTTATTCTGCCAAGGTACATAACTTAAATTACAATGTACTGAAGAGCTACCAGTAGGAGCTCATGACATATATATAATACTATGTTAAGATGGGACTTTCCTGTTGACTCAGAGTTTCAGCTAAGTCCCCCAGATCTGAGAACAAATACAAGAGTTGTTTAATATCTCCACATCCTGCACCTCTTGGGTGGCACTAGACTGTCCATGCAGGACAGGCTAAGAAATTGTGAAACCCTCTGCCAGAATTGGCCCATCACTCCCCTCTAGGATATAAAAGAGAAGACAAAGAATTCATTGTAATTGAAGAGGTCTGTGTTGAGGTTTTTTTTTTTTCTTTTCTTTTCTTTTTAAAGAATGGCTAATGGGCCATGTATTTCACCCATGGAAGAAAAAGAGAGAGTCTTCGAAGTAGGGTTTTAAGAGTACTATTTGAAAAGCTTGACATGGGTTCCCTGGTTAGAGAGAGACAGGCTTGGTATCTGATTGATCCCTGAAAAGCTTAAAGGTAAGAGGCTATGACTGGCCAGGAGCTCCAAGATAACAAAGCCAAGGGAAGAAGTTGATTAGAAAAGCTTGACTTCCTCAGTTGGGAAGGGGAAAGAATGTGTAAATTTCCTATGGGCCAAATATTGGGTCCAAAGAATGAAGCTGTATTATATCATTTTGAGAGGAACTATGACCAGTGTAACTCCTAACAGAGAGACAAACTCCTGGAATTCATGGTGCTAGTCATTAGCAGCCAGTAAGAGGAGCATTGCCTATGTGAAGGTAGCTATATGTGAAAGATCCTAGCAATAGTCAAGGAGAATTACAGATGAGAGGACCCTAAGGACCTCATAGGAACACCCCAAAAAAGAGTGCATCTTCATAAGGAGTCTGCTATATGCAGAGGGCATCTATTCTAGGTTACAACTGCACCAGCCAGGTAAGACCTTTCTGTCCTTTAGCTGTCCTCTCTATTCCTATTTTCCCCTAAACTCCTAGCCTGTGCCCAACCTTGGAGATGGTTAAAACAATAGCTTGCAAATAGGTGAGTTGGTGGAGCCAGACATGGGAAAAGAAGTTGGCCAAAGTGCCTATTTCCACTGCAGGTTTCCAAACCACTGGGGAAGGAGACATGTGTATTAGGCCATTCTTGCATTGCCATAAAGAAATACCTGAGGCTGGGGTAATTTATACAGAAAAGAGGTTTAATAAGCTGGTGGTTCTGTCAGCTGTACAGGGAGCATTGTGACAGAACTTGCTCAGCTTCTGGGGAGGCCTCAGGGAGCTTTTACTCATGGAAGCCAAAGGGAAAGTCAGTGCCTCAGAAAGCAGAGCACGAGCAAGAGAGTGAGTGGGGGTGGGGCACACACTTCAATGACCAGATCTCATGCGAACTCAGAGCAAGAGCTCAATCATCATCCAGGGGATGGCCCAAGCTATTCATGAGGAATCCACCCCCATGATCCAAACACTTCTCACCAGGCCCTACCTCCAACATTGGGGATTACATTTCAACATCAGATTTGGGCAGGGACAAATAAACACCCAAATTATATCAACATGTTTTTGATTAGACAACAAATTTAAGCTATGCACTTATTATATAGGGCTGAACTTCTATTATGTAAAAAATGACCAGAAAACTATAGACACGCTTGTGATTAAGCTAGCAATGGAAAAAACAAGTCAAAAGAACAGATTTGAAGGGCCTATTGTGGGAAAGAATAAGGTGGCGTTCTAATTGATTTGATAAATTCAACACATATATATGTACATATTTATGCACATACAAGGCCACAGCCTCATTTGTGTCTTGTCACATCTACTCATGCCACCTCTGATGATTTTTCATCCACCAGCAATGTGAAATTTTTTGAAAAGCAAATCTTATCAAGTGATCTCTGCCTAAAATCCCCCAGTGGCTCCTTATCACTCCTAGATTAAAGACCCATAACCAGACCCTATAAGGTTAGGCTATCCTTACCAAGTTCAACCAGTAGCACACTCCTTCTCATTCTACGTGCTCTCATTTTTTCCCCCAGAAACTCGTACTGCTTTCCTACCTCACCTTTGCACGTAACTCTTCCCTCTGCCTGGAATATAGCTTTCTTTCTTCTTTGAAGCCTGATCCTTCAAAGGTCAATTGTCCTTTCCTCAGAGAAATCTGTGTTGACCTTCCCAGGTCAAATTTCCTTATTATATAATCTTATATTACCATTTACTTCTCCTTTACAGCTTATATCACAGTTATGTTTTACATTATGTGATATTTGTTAGTATGTGCATCCTCTACTTGACTGTAAATGTTACAAGGGCAGTTACCAAATCTATTTTTGTTTCGCATAGAATCACCAATACCTGCTACCAATAGGGGGCCTGCTACCAAGTAGGTTACTGAATATTTGAAAAGTGAATGTGTGGCAGCCAAAATATATAATGCACCTATGAATAAGCTTAAAGAAATGTGTCCATATGAGAAAAACTACAAAAATTTACGGAGGAAAATATAAGAAATGCTTAGGTACAAATTTAGCAAACATATTTATTACCTATATGAGAAAAAACTTTGATGAAAGAAATCAAAGAACTAAGTGGAGAGATATCCCATATTCATGGATAGGAAGACTCACTATTATCAAGATGATGATTCTTCCCAACTAGATCTACAGATTTAATACAATCCCAGTCAAACTCCCAGCAAGTATTTTTTGTGGCTATCAAAAAACTAATTCTAAAGTTTATATGGAGAGGAAAAAGACCCAGAATAGACAACACAATACTGAAGGAGAACAAAATTGGAGAACTAACACTACCAAACATCAAAACTTACTGTAAAGTTACAGTAATCAGCACAGTGTGGTGCTGGTGAAAGAAGAGACAAATAAATCAATAGAACAGAATAAAGAGCCCAGAAATAGACCCACACAAACGTATTCAACCGATCTTTGACAAAGAAGCAAAGGCAATACAATGCAGAAAAGATAGTTTTTCTAATAAATGGTGCTGGAACAACTGGAAATCCTTTTTAAAGAAAAAAGAATAGAGGAGAGGAGGGGAAAAATTTTAAAAATTTAAAAATTTTAAAAAAGAATCCAGACACAGACCTTATAAACTTCATGAAAATTAACTAAAAAAAAATCACAGATCTAACTGTAAAATACAAAACTATAAAGCTCTGAGAAGATAACAGGAGAAAATCTAAATGATACTGAGTTTGAAGATGACTTTGAAGATACATCACTAAAGCCATGATTCATGAAAAAAATAACAGATAAGCTAGATTTTATTCAAATTAAAAACTTCTGCTCTGCAAAAGACACTGTCAAGAGAATGAGAAGGCAAGCCACAGACTGGGGGAAAATATTTGCAAAAGACATATCTGATAAAGAACTATTATCCAAAATATACAAAGAACCCTTAAAACTCAACAATAAGAAAACACACAAACTGATTTTAAAATGGGCAAAAGATCTGAACAAACATTACAGCAAAGAAAATATATAGATGGTAAATAAACATATGAAAAGATGTTCCACATCATATGCTGTTAGGGAATTGTGAATTAAGACAAAAATTATATACTTCTACACGCCTATCAGAATGGCAGGAATCCAAAGTACTGACATGAAATGATGGTGAGGAAGTGAAGCAACAGGAACTCTCATTTATTGCTAGTGGGAATGCAAAATAGTACAGCCACTTTGGAAAACAGTTTGGCAGTTCCTTACAAAACTAAATATACTCTTAACGTAAAATTCAGCAATTATGCTCTTTGGTATTTATTCAATGAGTTGAAAACTTATGTCCACTCAAAAATCTGCACACAGATGTTTATAGCAGCTTTATTCATAATTGCCAGAAATCAGAAGCAACCAAAACATTCTTAAATAGGTGAACAGATGAACAAACTGTCGTACATCCATACAATGGAATATTATTCAGTGCTAAAAGGAAATGAGCTATCAAGCCATGATAACACATGAAGGAAACTTACATGTATATTTCTCAGTGAAAGAAGCCAGTCTGAAAAGGTTACATACTGTACGATTGTACATACTGGAAAAGATAAAACCATAGAGCCAGCAAAAAGATTAGTGGTTACAAGGTGATTGGGTGGGGTAGGAAAGGGAAAAAGGAGAGGAAGAAGTAAGTGGAGCACTGAGGATTTTTAGGGCAGTGAAATTACTCTGTGTGAAACTACAATGGTGGATGCATGCCATTATGTATTTGTCAAAATCTAAAAATCTGTGCAATACAACCAGTGAACCCTCAGGTAAATGATGGGCTTTGGGTAGTGATGTGTCAGTGAATATTCCTCCACTGTAACACATGTACCACTCTAGTGAGAGATACTGATAGTGCGCGGAGGAAGGCAGGGGCAGGGGGGAAAGGTGCACATGTGTGTATATGGGAACTGTGTACTTTCTGCTAAATTTTGCAGAACTTAAAACTGCTTTAAAAAATACTGTCTGTTTTTTTTAAAAATCTGTGTTTGAAGACAATTTTAAAGTAAGATCAGTGTATAAGTCTTGATATCAGTTTCCTCTTACTGGTACCATTACCTTTCAGGAGTAACTAATCTTCTCTTGAGTCTTTTTACTATCTATCTGTAAAACAGAATCAAATGAAACAATGTGAATAAAAGTATTCTGTAAATATGAACATTAATGTAATCACAATAATAACAGAATCACTTCTACTCTACTGTCCTTTTGGTATATTCTTACCTAGGTGAATACATACTAAGCTGAAATCAGATGGCCTTACCTGGTCATTTGTTTTGTTTTGACTTTTTGTTAAAAACAAGTTTTGGTGAATATTTCAATACTTTTTTTTTTTTTTTTTGAGACAGAGTCTCACTCTTGTCACCCAGGCTGGAGAGCAATGGTATGATCTTGGCTCACTGCAACCTCCGCCTCCCAGGTTCAAGTGATTCTCCTGCCCCATCCTCCTGAGTAGCTGGTATTACAGGTGCCCACCACCACTTCTGGCTCATTTTTTGTATTTTTAGTAGAGACAGGCTTTCACCATGTTGGTCAGGCTGGTCTCCAACTCCTGACCTCATGTGATCCACCCGCCTCGGCCTCCCCAAATGCTGGGATTACAGGCATGAGCCACTGCACCCAGCCAGTACTTTCTTATTTCACCAAAATCATAATCAGAATATATTAATGTGCCTTTTTATGTGACATATTTCAAGACGATTCTCTATTTTACTAATTAAAAGATTATTTAAGTGCCTTACTGGTATGATTATAGTAATTGTCATGACAAATCTGTTTCCTTATGACTCAATCATACATAGAACTCTGTAATTATCTAAAACAATGAAATGGTTTCAGATTTTTATATTAAAAATAATTTATATGCTCATTTTAATTGGCATCAGACAGAACTGTGTTTAAATTTTGGCTCTGAAAATGCTGGCTGTGTGATCTTTAGCAAGAAGTAATTTTAACTCTCTGAGGCTCAGTTAATTCATCTAAAAAATAGATATCAATATATTAGATGAATAAATGTGTAACTTTACATTATGTATTTAACTTAATATCCATAAAAGTAGATTGATACCCCATGACATTGGAGGAGGAACTTGCAGAAATAATTTTAAAGTTAATCTGGAAGAAAAGGTATGCACTAATGCTAAACATTAAAAATAATGTGAAGTACAATATTAAAATATTATTTCAGAGAACCACTTTATATTTTCAGTAATCAATAAGAAAACCAGCAACTTCTAAAACTTTTTTGAAGGTGAGAAGAATGAGGAGAAGACAGATAATGAGAATGAAGAAAATAAATGAGAATAGGTATGGAAAATCTCTCTTTCAGACTGGCATCATAGGACTGTGTTGGACATTTCTGGATGGATGTGCCATTATGCTAGATAGCCTAGGTTTGGAGATGCAGTCAGTTCTCAAGCCAGCTTTCTGTGAGTGGCCATTGACAGCCCTGTGTGGCTATGGCCCAGTTAATTTCCTTTCCAGTAGCAATTTTTTGCTGCTTTTCTCCAAGATGCTTTATAGTAAGTTAATGAACCCACTAGGTATTCATGTTACTACAAGGCGAATCTCATTCAGCTCTTCCATAAGGATTATTATAAAATTCCTCAAAATTGGGATGTGCATCATTCCTTAATAGCAGTTGTTTATATTCACAGATTCTGTCTTACCTTGAAAATTAAATTCAGCCTTGAAAGGAGGTATTATTTCTTTTCAATAAGGGTCCATGTTGTATGGGAATCAACTTGTTTATAGTGATGGCTTAAAGATAAATTGATCTTACACTTAGAAATTATTCTGACTTTAAAAGTTTAGTAAGAATGTGTTAGTGACATTACTCACCTTGCCCTCTGTTTCTAAGATTTATAAGGAAACTCCAACAGGGCCCTGACTCTCCAGACCCAGCATGGCAACATTGAAAGATTGCTGAAAGAGCGATTTCAAAAGCACAGTCTTGCAGAAATATTCTTACTTTCATAACATTTACATAATCACCTTGAAGATTAAAAACAAATCTTGCTCCTCTGTGGCTTTTCGTTACTTGACAAGAATGTTGGGGTGCCCATTGATTTCCCAAAGTATGGGGGTGCTTTTTTCCCAGGGCAGTTCTCAAGCCCTCAGATGCAGTTTGATGAATTGGTGGAACATTTTTGCAACTTTTGTAATCTGGTATTGATTTACTCTCTTCATCTCAAACCCTTCCAAATTGTTATTTTATTGGGGAGGGAAATAGGGATACCACAAAGTGACACATATCCTTAAGAAGTGTTGGCAGCCAGCCCTTTCCAACCAGAAAGTGCAGTGGCCTCCACCTGTCTCTCTCGGTGGGACAACATGTACCACGGTTTCCTTGCAGGGATACATTACATTCAAAGGCATGATTGTTCTTTTTTTAAAAAAAAATTTTTTTTTAATCTGATGCTCAAAGCTTTCCCAGTGACGTATGTCTGAGGGCCTGTGGAGTTTTCCTGCCATCCATTCTGTGATAGTGAATGACAAGGGACTATCCTAACACAGTGTATGGTGACTGTGTGGTTGGGTCACCCATGGCAACAGGGTGAGGAGGAACATTGAGACTGGGCTCTGATGAGCAGTAGAGCCCCAGAGGATGATGAAGTGGCGAGTGATTTTCAAAGCAAATGAATTTATGACAATTCCCATCGTGGTTACTACAAGCGAAATGAATGGCAGCCTCCAAATACTAGCTGGGAGGAGAACCAAGGATGGTGATTTTGCAAGAAATTCTTTTGAGGCTCCCACTGGAGACACAACCACCCCTGCAGGTGCTGGGGTGTTGGTAACAATTGTGGAGGACAGCATCTCTGGCAGCAAAGGAACTGCACCAATGGCAGACTCTCATGGTGCTGGGAGCACTGAGAAAAGGAGGGAAAAGGTGTTCTTCTGGTCGGCAAATCCAAATGGGCTCTGGGAGTGGAAGACTCCAGAAGAAAAATTTGTCTTAAGATGAGGGCAATAGAGGAGCTGTGGAAAGGCCTTTGAACTTCGGATCAAGGGACCTCACTCACAATTCCCACTGCCTCTAACTGGCTGTGTGCATTTTGGCAAGCCTTGTCCCTGTTGAGCCTCAGTTACAGCTTGAGGAAGTTGATAATGTCAAGGTCTTCAGGAATGGTAACACCATGACGTCACTGGGACTGACTGGAAGCTCTTACTGCAAGGGTGTGGCATTGGTGGAACTACCAAAGAGGCTCTGATTGCTTGTAGAGTTCACAAAGTCGTTGTTATCTCCAGCTGTAGAATTAAAATGTTATTCCCGCTACTATCAAGTCAGTGGCCCGATGGCCTTCTTTCAGTATCTTAATACATGTCAACCCCTTTCTCTACCTCAGGGCCTTTATCCATGCTAGTCTCTGTACCTGGAATGCCATTTTCCAAAGTCTGAACCTGGTTAACTGATCCTTGAGATTTATATTTAAATGTCTTTTTCTCAGATTAGATTTGGTACCCTGCTAGACAGTCCCAGGGCACCCAGCACTCTGCTTTAAAGCACTTATCACCATTATAATGCCATCCCTATTTGTGTAATTATATAATTTTCTCTTTTCCACTAGACTGGAGCTCCATGAGGATAGTAGCCATTCTCTGTCTGTTTCAATATAATTTACTTCAATGGTCAATACCTGGGACAAGCCTCTATTAAGCATGCAATAAACATTCATTACAGATTGAAACAAGGGGAACAATAATCACTTTTCTTGAGTATCTGCATATTTCAGTCTAAGTGAAGTCTTAGATTTATCCACTTTCTTCCAAAAAAAAAAAAACGAGCACTGTAGTAAGATGTTAGGATTAATGCATCGTTTGATGTTTTAGTTTGCATAGCACTTCCACTCGATCGGTGTGCTCTACCACAAAAGCTCCTCATAATGTTTTCCAGAGGGCCAAACATTTTCAAACATAGAGGATTAAGTCTGATGGATTGTAAGCTACTCCCAAAAGTTAGTTAGAACTTTGTGGAATTTCTTTATTAACAGTGTTGAAATCACTCTCAGTCAACTTCAAAGTGCATTTCCTTCTTCTGAACAGCCAGCAACAGATTACTCATTAGATTTGGAATAAACTAATGAGATATGACATGGAAGTAAAGTATTAAAAATAAAGCAGCTTGGCTAATTGAAAATGTTTATTTTATGAATTTTTAGATGTCAGTGGCTTAAAATAATTGCCGATATGCAAGGTTGGCATTGGTAGTTTCTTCCCCACTGTAAAAAGCTGTGTAAAAAGCACAGCAAATATACTCTTTTGATTAATAAAGTGACAAAGCTCACAAATACCAGAGGCTTAAGGTGACTAACTGTCCTGATTTGCTGGCGACTAAGGGGTTTTCTGAGAGAGGGACTTTCAGTGTTAACACTGTGAGAGACCCCAGCAAACCCAGATGACTGGCTACCCCAGAACACAGCACTGTTTGGAAAACCCCACCCTTGGAGTCTAATCCCAGCCCTGCCTGTAGGTTAAGCCTGCCCTGGGCAACTTTATGGGATCCTCTTCCCTGATCTGTACAATTAGGCCAATCAAGGAATGGTCAGGTCTGAAATAAATGACATTCAATATTCTATAAAATGAAGAATATGGCCATGCAACAGCAGGGATGGTGGGGAAACTAGCAGAGATGACAATCTTAACACTAGCATTTGTGCAAATCAAAACCACCATGAGATTCCACCTCACACCCATCAGAATGGCTATTACTAAAAAGTCAAAAAACAACAGATGCTGATGAGGTTGAGGAGAAAAGGGAACACTTATATGCTGCTGGTGGGAATGTACATTAGTTCAGCCCCTGTGGAAAGCAGTTGGAGATTTTTCAAAGAACTGAAAACAGAAATACCATTTGACCCAGCAATCTCATTACTGGGTATATATCCAAAAGAAAATAAAGTGTTCTACCATTCACTCATATGTTCATCATGGCATTATTCACAATAGCAAAGATATGAAATAAGCCTAAGTGCTCATCAATGGTAGATTGGATAAAGAAAATGTGGTGCAATCAAAAAGCTTATCCATCACAATTAAGTCAGCTTCATCTCTGGAATGCAAGGTTGGTTCAACATAGGCAAATCAATAAATGTGAATCATCGCATAAACAGAACTAAAGGCAAAAACCACATAATTATCTCAATAGGTGCAGAAAAGGCTTTTAATAAAATTCAACATCCCTTCATGTTAAAAACTTTCAGTAAACAAAATGTTTAAAGAACATACCTCAAAATAATAACAGCCATCTATGACAAACTCACAGCCAACATCATACTGAATGGGCAAAAGCTGGAAGCATTCCCCCTTGAAAACAGGCACAAGACAAGGATGCCCTCTTTCACCACTCCTGTTCAACATAGTACTGGAAGAGGAAGTCAAGTTATCCCTGTTTGCAGATGACATGATCCTATATCTAGAAAAACTCATTGTCTCAGCCCCAAAGCTTCTGAAGCTGATTAAACAACTTCAACAAAGCCTCAGGATACAAAATCAATGTGCAAAAATCACTAGCATTTTTATACATCAACAACAACCAAGCCAAGAGCCAAATCAGGAGTGAACTCTCATTCACAATTGTCACAAAAAGATTAAAATACCCAGGAATACAGCTAACTAGGGAGGTGAAAGATCTCTGCATAAAGAGCTATAAACCTCTGCTTAAAGAAATCAGAGATGACACAAACAAATGGAAAAGCACTCCATGCTCATAAATAGGAAGAATCAATATCAGTAAAATGGCCATACTGCCTGAAGCAATTTATACATGCAATACTATTTCCATTAAACTACCATTGACATTCTTCACAGAACTAGTAAAGACTATTTTAAGAGTCATTCGAAACCAAAATAGAGTCTGAATAGCCAAGGCAATCCTAAGCAAAAAGAACAAAGCTGGAGGCATCACACTCCCTGACTTCAAACTATGTTACAGTACTATAGTAACCAAAACAGCATGGTACTTGTACAAGGACAGACACACAGACCAATAGAACAGAATAGAGAACCCAGAAATAAGACTGCACACCTAAAACTATCTGATCTTAAACAAACCTGACAAAAACAAGCAATGGGGAAAGGATTCCCTGTTCAATAAATGAGGCTGGGATATCTGGCTAGCCTTATGTAGAAGACTGAAATTGGACTCCTTCCTTACATGATATGCAAAAATTAACTCAAGATGGATTAAAGACATAAATGTAAAACCCAAAACTATAAAAACCCTGTAAGACAACTTAGGCAATACCATTTAGGACATAGGCATGGGCCAAGATTTCATGACAAAGATGCCAAAAGCAATTGCAACAAAAGCTAAAATTGACAAATGGGATCTAATTAAACTAAAGAGCTTCTGCACAGCAAAAGAAACTATCAACACAGTAAACACACAACCGACAGAATGGAAGAAAATGTTTGCAAACTAAGCATTCAACAAAGGTCTAATATCCAGCATCTTTAAGGTACTTAAATTTATAAGAAAAAAACAGCCCCATTAAAAAGTGAGCAAAAGACATGAACAGGCACTTCTCAAAAGAAGATATACATGTGGCCAACAAATGTATGGGAAAAAGCTCAACATCATTAATCATTAGAGTAATGCAAATCAAAACCACAATGAGGTATCATCTCACACCAGTCAGAATAGCTACTATTAAAAAGTCAAAAAATAACAGATGCTGGCAAGGTTGTGGAGAAAAAGGAACACTATACACTGTTGGTGAGAGTGTACATTAGTTCAGCCACTGTGGAAGACAGTGTGGCGATTCCTCAAAGACCTAAAGACAGAAATACCACTTGATCCAGCAATCCCATTACAGGGTATATACCCAAAGGAATACAAATCATTCTATTATAAAGATACATGCATGTGCATGTTCACTGTAGCACCGTTCACAATAGCAAAGACATGGAATCAACCTAAGTGTCCATCAGAGATAGACTGGATAAAGAAAATGTGGTACACATACACCATGGAATACTATGCAACCATAAAAAAGAACAAGATCATGTCTTTTGCAGGGACATGGATGGAGCTGGAGGCCATTGTCCCTAGTAAACTAACACAAGAACGGAAAACCAAATGCTGTATGTTCTCACTTATAAGTGGGAGCTAAATGATGAGAACACATGGACAGATAGAGGGAACAATACACGCTGGGGCCTTTCAGAGGGGGGAGGGTGGGAGGAGGGAGAGGAGTAGCAAAAATAACTAATGGGTACTAGGCTTAATACCTGGGTGATGAAATAGTCTGTGCAACAGACTCCTACGACACAAGATTATCTATGTAATAAACCTGCACTTGTACCCCTGAACTTAAAATAAAAGTGAAAAAAATGTGGTGCATATACACCATGGAATATTACAAAGCCGTAAAAAAAAAAAAAGAACAAAGTCATGTTCTTTGCAGCAACATGGATGCAGCAGGAGGCCATTATCCCAAGCAAATTAACACAGGAACAGCGAACCAAACACCACATGTTCTCACTTATAAGTGGGAGCTAGACATTGGGTACCCATGGACCTAAAGATGAGAATAATAGACACTGGGGACTATTGGGGGGCTGAAGAGAGGGGGACAAGGGTTGAAAAACTCTTGGGTACCATGCTCACTTTCTGGGTGCCAGGATCATTTGTACCTCAAACCTCAGCATCACGCAGTATTCCCGTAACAAACCTGCACATGTACCCCCTGTATCTAAAATAAAAGTTGAAATTATAACAAAGCAAAACAAAAAACAAAAAAACCCACTAGCATTTGTAAGCCTTATTGGAGTTAGGACTTCACACTGCAGCACCAAGGGGTGGGGGCCTTTGTGTCCGGAGGGGAGACCATGAGCAGTCAGGGGTTCGCTCAGCTAATTCACTTCCTCTGCAGAACGACTCCATGGGAGTATTCCCATGGCTCCCATTTTATAGGCGAGAACAGGAAGAAAAAAGACGGTAAGTGAAAGTTTCCTTGAAGGTCACCCAAAGGGGGAGCCGATAGTCAGACCAGGTCAGCTCTCCTTTTGGCCAAAGTCTCCTGACCGCTGAGATGAAAACAGCGGCGGGCTCCTCCAGGGAGGGTTTGGAGAGCAGAAGCTAAATCAGCCACAGGTTCCTTTTGTGTTGATTGAGTCACAAAGCCGCCAGGAGCTGCCAAGTGGCACAAGATGCTGCACTAGGTTTGGAATAAGAAGGCCCCCAGCCCCAGTCCCACCCCCAGCCCCAGCCCCAGCCCCGCCCCCGCCCCAGCCCCAGCCCCAGCCCCGCCCCCACCCCCAGCCCCAGCCCCACCCCCACCCCCAGCCCCAGCCGCAGCCCACTAAGGGTGTGCATCACAGCGCTGCCCTCTGCAAAAAGGTGAAATGCAAGAGGCAGTTTAAGATAGCTCTTCCACACAGAGTTGGAACATTTTCAACCCAGAGTGTGACTTCCCCGCAGCCCTGGCCCAGGCCCTCTCACAAGGAGGAGGCCAGGAGTACGTGCAATTTAACAAACTGTGAAGCCAGCCGGGCACAGAACCCCCGGGGTGGAAGGCTCCCCTGTGAAAATGCAAGAGGAAAGGCGCAAAGGTTAGTCCCACTGGCAGGGAGAAGATAAGGTTGGGGGCGGAGAAGGAGAAAGGCGGAGTCAGCCAAAGGCAACAACAGGCCTTTCACAAATGCCTCAGAGCAACAGTGGGGAGGAGGAAGAAATAAGCCCATTAATAAACGAGAAGGGAAGGAAATGACTGCTTCAAGAATGTCTGGGGCACTAAACGATTTTAAAAATAAAACTAGAGAGGCCCTGCGTAAATGGCAGGGGATCCATGTCCACCTGACAGCCCTTGGAGCTAACGCTAAGGGAGGACAGCTTGCACCAAGGGGCATGGGGCCTGAGATAAAGGAAGCGGTCACCTAGAGGGATGGGCAATCTGTCAAGCCAGTTCTTTCCCTCCCCTCCCTTCCCTTCCCGTCCCCTCCCCTCCTTCTCCTTTCTTTTCTTCTTTCCTTTTTCTTCTTTCCTTTTCTCTTTTCTTTCTTTTCTTTTCTTTTCTCTTTCTACAGTCTCATTCTGTCTCCCAGGCTGGAGTGCAGTGGTGCGATCATAGCTCACTGCAGCCTCGAACTCCTGGGTTTAAGCAATCCTCCCACCTCAGTCTCCCCAGTAGCTGATACTACAGGCATGTGCCACCAGAGTCAGCATTTTTTTATTTTTTATTTTTTGTAGAAACTGGGCCTCTTTGTTGCCCACGCTGGTTGCAAACTCCTGGGCTCAAGGGATCCTCTCACCTCGGCCTCCCAAAGCACTGGAATTACAGGAGTGAGCTACTGTGCCCAGCCAAGCTTGTTATTTTCTTAGGGAGAGGACATCTTAGTGGCAAGAGCACATGTCTTGCATTGGTCTCCAGCAGATTTGAACTCATCCTACCTCTGTGCCCTCCGGGAATCTTCCCAATCTCTCTACATGGAAGCATCCTCATCTGTGACATGCAGCAAAGAACAGTGCCTTCCCGTGCAGGCTCTTTCTGGGATTACACCAGAACATAGGCATGCTCGATAAATGGCAGCTATTTGCATTTACAGGCTCACAATCTCTTCTCTATAAAATCCCAGATCCAAAAATATTGAAAACCGAAAGGGTTTTGGTAACTCATTTGACAACAAAGACTGGTTGGATCTAAACTCATTTGACAGTTAAAGCTGAACTGAATTGCTACTAGACTATTTATGTTGTATAGTTATAGTTAAATATTTAGCTGCAGAAATATAAATATGTTTGATTAGGGGATGCTACTCCAGACCCCAATAGGGGACGTTACATAATATGCAGTATATACACATTTCTTCTCTGAAATCTGGACAATTCTAAATCGTGTTGGTTTAAAAGGTTTCAGAAAAAAGATTATAGACCTATACTGTGGTGAATCTCAGGCCCACGTCCCTCATCAGGAGCCGCATGGCTCTTACATGGAATCCTGGCCTTAGAACCCAAGTAAAGCGTCAGCCTCAGAATAAGGCTCCCCCTGTTCTGTAGAGCCTTGGCTCCATCAGCCCTGCTCAGAAAAATGGCAAGGAGGAGCCCGATTTATTAGCTGTTAATGCTGTTGTGCAATAATCTTGATCTCCAAGTTGCAAAAACCCAGTTGGAAGAGAGAAATCTAAAGCGATCAGAATGACTACTATACCAAGTACAGAAAATATACGAGTTTCATGAGAAGTTTCAGGAGTCAGACTGACATTAAAGTTGATGGAATTTTAAGAAAAAGAATGCTACTTCTATTTAGCATTAAGTTATTTTTCTTCTATTGTAGTTTAATTGTGGTCCTATCTGAAGAAAAGCTGGACTTGAAGCCAGGATTTGGGGCATAAGGGTATGACAGTAGCAAGCCCCTGTGTCAGCAGCTTTCACAGAACAAGGAGAAAGTAAGATCAAGTTGCAACTGGAAATCTGGGTGCACAGGTACCAGAAAGGAAGATGCTCTAGCTGGGGAGTCAGGATTTAGGGGGTGAGGTGGGAGGGGAGGGCAAGTGGGGAGGTAAGAATGTTTAGCCATGAAATTTGGAAGAGGTGAACTTGGTAAAGAGGAAAGAGGTGTATGTAGGGATAGGCAGGGCCATCCCTGTTGCGGTAAGTGGATGTCTGTGCTGCACACATACCTTATTGGTCCACATTGTCCCCCTCGCCAGGAACCTACTGGAATATCCACACCTGCACCTGCCATGGTGAAGCCGGAAATGCACTCTCCCCAGCCTTGGTATATCTTGAGCCCAGGACAGGGCACAGGTAACTATTATCCAAGCTCACTTTCAACACATTGCTGTGCCCTCCTTCTGGGTTGCTGAGGTCCACCTGCAGGAGGCTAGGAGGGTGACCCCAGAGTCCCCGTGCTGGAGTATGAATCCCAACCCTGTATGACCCTGGTCAGGTTACTTCATATCCCTGAGTTCAGTTTCCCTTTTCATAAAATGGGATGATAGCCACTGCACCTGACTCCTGGAGTTCCGTGAGGGTCAAATGAGACAGTTCCTGTAAAGCTGATGTGGGACCCAGCACATGGTGATTTCCCCATCCGTGTACCCAGTGCCCACTGCTTGGTGGCAGCTCCAGGGCTCCCAGCCATGCCAAGCAGCCCATCTTGTGCAGATATCCGCAATCCCAGGTAAGATGATTGAACCTTAAATAAATAACAGCATTTTATTTTAGGGTCTCCTGGCCAGTAGCTGTTAATTTGGAGACTCATTTTTTTCTTGATCATATTAATTTAAGCCCTCAGTCCCCAAATCTCTCAGCTAAGTACCTTTGCTACTTCCTACTTTTCTACTCACAGCAAACTCACGCCTGGCTCCTCTTTCCAGCCTTCAGTTGTAGTAGTATCCATGAGAGTCCCAGTTGTGCAGTTTTGCTTTGAAAGGATTAACAGAGTGGAACCGGGACTGCAGTTACAGGCAACAAGGTGGCACCGCGTCTAAGATGCCTGCTCTTTTGGGATTCTTTCAACACTTCCAAGTTTTATTGGCATAAATGATTTTAAGAACCTTTTTTTCAACTTCAGATAAGAAGTTCTAAAACAGAGGCCGTTCGAACGATACCCTTTAGGATTCGAAAAATGTTCACTTTGCCTTTTCTCTCCTTCTTAGTTATGTCTTGCTTCTTATTTACACTGAGAGAGGTTTCTTTGACTCTCAGAGCACCCGCCTTTATTTCATGCTTCCAGTGCAGCTGCTTCATCCAAAATGAGGAAGGGTTGCAATGGAAGAGAACTCAGAGGAGGGCTGGAGACAGGATCACTGTACCACCTGCGTCTTGGAAGCTGCCTTCCAAAGACTGGCCCAGACACAGCAGAAGGATTACTTAACATGGCCTTTATCACTTCCGGGGCATGTGGAATGCTGAATCCTAATTCTAAAATGAGTCCTGAAATTGTTTCGGTAAAATTCATCATTAAGGACTTAAAAAATAGGAGATAAGAAGTAGGAGATGTGAAAGAATAAATCCATGGAACACACATGACAGATTTAGCAAAAATTAAAAATTTCTTCACTTTGACACTTACCTGAATGCCACCCAGAGAAAATTCAGCACATGTGCCAGGCATAGTGACAAGCACAGTATGACATCATTCTATTGTGAATCCCACAAGGTGCCTGTTATGGCTGTGGTGACTTGCCTCAGACAGAAGAGAAAGCTGAGGCTCAGAGCAGTTAGGGAGGCAGGTCTGTGTTGGAGCCAGGATGCAAATACAGGGCTGTCTGTCCCCACAGCCTGTACCTTACTGTGTGCCTTCCTCAGTCAGCACAATTTTATGGGACTAAGTGTTTTAGTCATGATACAACAGCAACAGTGAATTCAGAAATGTAACTAGATGTTCTTTCTTCTTTTTAAATTAAACTGTCTCATATTTGCTCCTGTTTGATCCCTTTTGCAATTTTTATTCATTTATTTTCTTATTCACTCATTCACTCATTTGGCGCTCTCTCTCTTTCACACACACACACACACACACACACACACACATGAATAACTACTAAAGTCACTGTCCTTGAAGAATTTAAAGTGGAATCTGTTTAAAGTTTGCTCCAAGGTGTAGATTCATGCATTTTACCAGAAGATAAGAGCAAAAAGAAAAAGGAGAGATAAAAGCAGTTTGGAGACAAAGGGAAGAGATGACATCTTACAAGTATAAAGCCTGTTCAATAAAATGTGATTTCATGATTGTCATTTGACAACATCCCTGGCTTTTGTTTGTTTGTTTCTGGTAAGTAAGGAAACAAATGACCAATGACCACATCCCTGTTGTTTGTAAGCTGTACTGTGAATTCTTGTGAAGAACAGTGTAAAAACTTCTCTGTTTACAGGGTAGAGACAAATTTACTTTCCATTTCTGATAACAACGGAGTCAGTCTTCCCTGCTGCCGAAGATTTTTTGAAACAGCGTGAATACTGCTCCTTCGCATTTCTGAGAGAGGGCAGAACCGGGTCATCGTGTTGCTTGACAGAGGGCCATGATAACTGTCTACAGATATTTAAAGAGTGTAAATGAAGACTTGATTGCTTTAAGATATCTTGGTACTAACTTCGTTTATTAAAGATGCAAAAGATTCGGGTGAGGTATGTCAGAGCTCCAATCCTTCAGAAACATTTTACAGGGCTGGGGGTATGACCCACCCAGTGAGTGGAACTTGAGCCCTGAGTGGAGAGGGCCTCTGGGGACTGTATCAGGGAGGAGGACACAAAGCCGTGGATGAGACCGGTCTCATCGTGGCCTCTGCAAAGACCGCGCAAGGGAGGACAATCACAACATAATGGCATTCCAGAGCAGTGGAAGGTATTCATTAGCACTCCAGTGAGGAGAGAGAAAAAACAGAAGGAGGAACAGAGAGGAACAGACTGGAGCTCAGGGAAATGGACATTATCCAGCTTGTTGACAGAGACCTCATTCTGTTTCGTTCTTGACTCTGCCTGTCCACCTTTCTCGTGTGTCTCTGTTCTTTGCATCTTCCATGGAAACACGGGATGAGAACAGGGTGAAGGCTCTCAGAGCAGTTAAATTGTATTCCTTTTTGGCAACTCTAGTGAAATCCTGTTTGATGAATTTGGAACTATTGATTGCGATAAAGTTATTAATGTTAAAGTTTCTTGGAACACTTGTGGATATCACTTATCCAGATAGCAGGTCCCCAGTTAATATAGATAATTGAATTTGGGAGATAAATGCACTATTCTGGGGGGCAGGAGATGCTGTCTCAGAAGAAAATGAAAACACGTGGAAAGGAATCATGTCAAGCTTAACATCCAAGTTGAAGGCCAACTATACGGAACTTAGATTTTTTAATAACCTGTAAATGGTCTCAGAGGAATGGTGAATTGCTGAAGTCTTTTGACTGGAGTAAGTCACATAATTAAGAGATTATTTGTAACAGACCCAGTCAACTACAGGGTATTATTCAAAGCAAAAACCAAACCAAACCAAACCCTCTGGATCAGAAGGCACGAAGATGTAGACAGCGTCTCTTATGCCTTATGTAGGAAGTGCCTAATGATTTCTTTGCAAATTCTGACTAGTATAAGTCCTAAACAAGAGGCAAATGTCTTAGTGTCGTCCAAGTGCTATAAATGAAGTTAAATGGGAACATACGGTTAACATTTCTATAGGACTGTATGTTTGCCAAAAGATTAATAATCACTTGTTCCTTAATATTCATAACATCCCTCTAAAGCAGAATTTCCCACACTGGGACTGGGAGGCCTCAGGGATGGTGGAGGAATTTCAAGAGGGTCATGGGGATTGGAGCTGTAGTATTTCAAACAGCTCTCCAATGGTGATGGAAAATTGCGGGCTGCAGGAGGGAGGTATGGAGTTCCCGGCACCCTGTGTTCACTGGGCAAGTCCCCCTGTGAGGCCTGGGGCCCCTTGTCGGGACCAGACCTGCTTCGTTGCAGGAATCCTAGGATTCTTTTTCCACTCTCCTGTCGTCATGTCAGTGCCAGCTCCCACTCTAGGCTCTGGAAGCTTCGGGGCCTGTGTTTGAATCCCAGATTTGATTCTTGCTTGCTGGATGACTCTGGCAAGTTTCTTACCCTCTCTGAGCCTTGAGTACAACACTGAAGAATGTTGGATGATCGCTTACATGGTGCAGTTGTGAGTAAGATATCACCTTTAGCACATTATCGGTGTCCAATGATTAATAGTAGCAGTTATTTGTTCCCTTTGTCTTTCCAGGTACTTCTTGGATGTTTCAGAAAACAACTACAAGAATCTTTTCATTTTGAGGACTGTCCTCTGAATCTCTGATGAAAGCAAATAGGAGATACATACCCATGGAACAATGCAAATAAATAGATAACATCACAAATATTTCAATATTTCAATACTCAATAGAGTACATTGATATCATCAAGCTTAATCAACCCTGCACAGTTTATTGCTTCTGACTGCCTTGCAGACATAGGTCACCGAAAACTATGTTTGACCTGTGCCCCTGATTTTACCCCCAAAGACTCCAGCTTTAGCAGAGGCTGGTGACTTTTGTTTTCCAGGACAGTCTATTTTCCTGGATGATATAATTAAAATATGATAAGATTGTTTTTTTTTTTGAAGGACAATAGGGAGTCTTTGTCCCAAAAAGAAAATCTACACCTTCAGGTGTGCCTGTGGCCACTACCTCAGGACCCCGCCCTTCACACACGTTATTCCATTCTGAAAATGTCCGAACACTTTCTTATTTTCCATGTCCCAGTCTTTAAACTGGATTGAAGGAGGAAGTTGAAGCTACAGCATTTGATGAGAGTGGTAATGAGGGTGGCATGTGCAGTTCAACTGTAGCTTCTTACTATGTAGAGTATCTCTGTTCTAAAGCGAAGCCTTGTGTGATCACAGTTCCAGAAAACTGAGGAATTCAATGACTCAGATACTCAGTAACAATTAAAAAGTTCATCATTTAGTGTTTCAGCAGAGCGGGGAGGAGAGAGATTTCCTCCTGTGCAGCCCTGCTTAAGGCGGCCAGTCCCTGCAGGAGGAGAAGCAAATCTCAAAGTTGTCCATCATCCATACAACATTATATTTAAGGAGAATTCCTGCTAGCTTAGAATATAACTCTGGCCACCACCCACTTCCCCATCCAAATGTCTTGCAGATAGCTAATTCAGAAAGCCCGGACCTGACTTAGAGATGGGTAGTATTCAAAAAGGAACACACACAGTATCTATAGATGAAAAGAGAATGAATGAAACAAGAAAAGCAAATAAATTAGGTTTAAAAAAGCTTTACGGCCGGGGGCGGTAGCTCACGCCTGTAATCCCAGCACTTTGGGAGGCCGAGGCGGGCTGATCACGAAGTCAGGAGATCGAGACCATCCTGGCTAACACCGTGAAATGCCATCTCTACTAAAAATACAAAAAATTAGCCAGGCATGGTGGCAGGCGCCTGTAGTCCCAGCTTCTGGGGAGAATGGTGTGAACCTGGGAGACGGATCTTGTGGTGAGCCAAGATTGAGCACTGCACTGCAGCCTGGGTGACAGAGCAAGACTCCGTCTCAAAAAAAAAAAAAAAAAAAAAGCTTCACTAGAAAAATATTGCCACAAAACAGATGACATTTATGACCCAACATACTTTCATGAATTTAAAAAGAAAAGAAAAAACTTAGTGAAACAATCGCCTTTAAAAAGCAGGAGCTCAAAAAAACATATACAGTAGTTTAGGAAATATTTAGCAAGACAATGGGAAGTGAAACATAAGTTGGCAGAACTTAGCAAAAATGACAACCTAGAAACCAAGACCACAATGGAAGCAGCAGAACGGAGACTCAGATTCTGCTGGAAACTGACCACATCCAAGTCCACAAAGAACATGTTACTAAACTTCAGAAATTAGACTGAGTCCAGAAAAGCTTCTCTGATCACAAAGCAATTCATTTAAAAACTAATAATAAAATAAGGAAGAAGGAGAAAAAATCTACCACCTGGAAATGCTAAAATATTCTTTCATGTGCAACTCTTCCATTAGGGATATATTTTTAAAAATGAAAATAATTAAGGGATATATTTTTATAAATGAAAATAATTAAGCTAGTACATATCAGAACCTATGGGACAGAGCTAAAGCAGAATTCTGGAAAAAACTTAAAGGTTTAATATTTATATTAATTTAACTGAAAGAAAGAAAACACCTAGGTATTTTTTTTTAAAGCTAACATTTTGGTAAAAAGGAATGTGAGATGTGGGCAAAAAAAAGAGATAAAAATAATTTTGAAAAGTGTAAGAGTAAAAATTTAACACAAAATATAAATCACATAAAATGTAAATTTAAAACGTTATTGAGGAGAAAAAAATGAAAGAAATGGAAAGGCATGACATATTCTTAAGTAGGAAGACTTAAAGCAAAAAATTTAACTCTCCCAATGATATCTATAAATGGAATTTGAAGCCAATAAAAATATAGGATTTTAAAAAGCTAGATAAGCTGTTACTAAGACTTATAAGAAAAATCAACAGACATTCCATGTCTGGTAATAATGGACTTAGTTATTTAGATTAATTCTTCCAGTTAAAACAATGAATATTTGGATAACATATTAAACAAACTTGATTTTAAAAGCACTGAAAAGCTGACAAGATAATCAGGACTTCCCAAGTGATTAGGTTTTGCCCTGATTGGATTTTGCCCATGGTTGATCAGGTTAAGTTGAGTTGGCTGTGGTTTTCATGGACTCTCAGAATGAAGAATACGGAAGTCAATGGCCAAGACTCACCCAAGGTAGGAAGGAGGGTCTCATAGGAGACTCTTGCCTCACATTAAGCTGTGAGTCTGAAGGGGTTCACCTTCAGGGTAAGGACAAACCAAAGGTGAACCTGCTCCCCTTCCCACTACCCCAGGGGACCATGGGAGAGTTACCTTGACACTAAGCAAAGCAGAGAAAAGAAAAAGAAAACCTGTCCCTGATAGGATGTCATCACTGAATCATTGGCTGGCAGCATTTGCCCATATGCTGCTCAAATACATGTCTTTGGGATGAGCCAAGAAACTTTGAGCTATGAATTTAAAGTGATACACAACTATAGTACCCCCAAGCACCTGGCAGAAGCAAGCTCTAATCATCTCTGGAGGCAGATACTTTCATCCTAGGCCTTGAGGATTTTGTATAAATGGTTTCTCAAGGGCAGTAGGCAGTACAGTTGAAGATTACCAAACACAGAAAACAAAGCACCAATAGTTAATGTCAGCAAAATAGACAGCAGAGGCGAGTTAGACAACTGCAGCTGTTTGAATGAACAGACACAGAGTACAAAGAGCTATGTTAATTTTATTTAAATAAATGTAAGATAAGCTTTAAAATATCTGCAAGAAATAGTCAACAATAAAAATTGACATTGTGGGTTAGAAAAAGATCAACTAGCACTTCTAAAATTAAAAACAGAGTAACAGAAATTGAAAAGTCAGTGAGTGGGTATGGTGGCAGATTAGACACTGTGGAAGACAGAATTAGAGAACTGAAGATAATGTGAATAAATTATACAGAATTATAGTGCAAAGAGGCAAAGAAATGAAAAATATAGGAGAGTGGTAAAGAGACATAGAGGACAGAGAGAGAAGTCTCTTTTTTCCAAGAAGGTCTTTCTTCTCTTTCAAAAGTGTAATTGTTATTTCAGAAGATGAGAAAAAAGTGAGGTGGTAGGTTATTGAAAGAACAATAATAACTATTAAAGATAAGTGAAAAGAAATTTGCATCAAGACACATCACAAAGAAATTGCAGAATACATAAACAAAGAGAAAATCTAAAAAGCAGCCAGCTAGAGTTGGGGTGCAGTGGAGTGTGATGATTAATGAATAAGACTACCCTACCAGGTGTCAAATGCATTGTAAAGTGGTATCAATTAACACCTCATGGTATTGGTATATGGGTAAGTAGATAGAAATATATATGGTAAACTAGTATATAACAAAAGTTGGTAGCTTAAATCAGTAGAGAAAAGGCAGCTTAAGTCAATAAAGGATACTAAAATATATAGACCTCTGAAAAGATATGTATATACTGAGATTCCAATGGACCCAAAATTTAGAAAGAAAAAAACCTCAGAAGAGTACTAGAAGAAAAAAAAAGAAGATACTTTAAAACTAAATTCAGAATAGTAAAGGCTTTTCTACATATAATAAAAAGCTGAGAAACCATAAAATAATATATTGATAACTTTCACTACCCCCAAAATTTTGTGTGTCTTGTGTTATATTATATAATATACAGTTATATAATAGTATTATACATGAATAAAAGCAATGAACTGGAAAAAACATGTGCAACTCATTCACTTATTAAAGATAAATTCTTTTTAGATGTGAAGAACTTATACAAATCACTGTGCAAATATTAATCAAATATAAGATGGCCAAAAGCTCTAAAGCATTTCACCAAAATAAAATAAAATAACATAAAATAAAACTATCTTCCAACCACATAAAAAGATACTCAATTTCATTCATAAAAAGGGAAATGCAAATTTAAACTAAAATGTAGTACTACTGCTCAATTATCAAACTGGCAAAGATAAAAACATTTGACAGTACCTTGCGTTGGCTGTGATGTAAGGAAATGTGTTCTCTCATGCATCACTGGTGAGAATGTAACTTGTACTATCTTCTCGGATCAAGATTTTAAATCCCGTGCCCTTTGACCCAGTACCTTTTCTTCTAGGAATTTATCTTACAGTTATATTCACAAATACATGGAATGAGCTCACAATCATTCATTACAACATTGTAAAAAGCGAAAGTTTAGAAACAACCTAAACGTTTGTCTATGGGGGTCTTATTAGCCTCCCGCCATAGTTTGTTTTTTATTTTTCTGTCTTACTACTCACATCCACATTACATGGCACACTTATTCTAGCTCTCGGGGCTCTGAACAGTCCCAGGTTTCCAGGCTTGTAGGATATCAGGAGAGGAGAGAGATGCTGCTAAAGGTAGAACCAGTGACAATGGGCAGCTGTTGGCCTGAAACGAAAAGACAGATAAAGTACAGAAACATCCAAAGAACTTTAAAAAACCACAGTTCTGTAATACCATACACGATTTGAATTTCTCTCCTTTTGTTCCTGTAAAATCTTTGCAAGTGTTTTAAACCTCCTGACATGCACATTCATCTTTATTTAGGCTTCTACTCAAATGGTCCACCCTTCATTCTACTCAAACAGCCCATCAGAGGCTCATTCCTGAGCTTTGATCTGTCGTAGTGACCGATCCTGTCAGCTCTTCTCCTGTGGCCATACTGCTACCCCTTCTCTCTCTCAAGGCTCTCTCCTCACGGTGTGAGGCTGCTATCCAGGGCCCCTTCCCCTTGGGATGCCCTGTCTCCACTTTGCTGACAGCACTCCTGGTGGTCCCCAGGCTCTGCCCTCCTTTTCTGTCTTCTTCCTGGAGTCCCTCTCTCCTGGTGCTGTAGCCTGCTCCTGTAGCTCCACATGCCATTTGCAATGCACCCATATCCCCAAATCCAAAGCACCCTCTCTCTGTGAATTTTATCTCTAATTTTAGTTTTCAGTTAAAAACTGTTTTTAACCCAATCTTTAAAGTGCCTTGCAAATGCTCTTCCTCTGCATGAAGCCATCCTTATTCTCACAGTTGGGATTGTGGCAGCCCACCTCCCAATCCCTGCCCATGCTTTCTCATGGGTGTAATACTAACCCCCAGGGGGCAAAAATGGGTTCTTGGAAGAAGGAGCAAAAAATTCTGTTCCTTTAATGTACAAGTACAGACTACATATAGTATATCAACAGACATATGGTATATCTGTGATGTCAGAGTCTCCTGGGGGCAGGGCAATTAGGAAAAATAATTCTTAAAAGGCTCCTTATGAAGGGGTGATCATGAAAGGAAGGTTGAGAAACACTACTCTTGACATTTGCACCAAGATGTCAAGGACACACACCAAGCCCATCTTGTTCAAAACCTAATGAGCTCCCCTCCCTCATCTCACTCCTGATTCCCCAACCCACACCGCCCATACCGTTGTCACAGCTAATGTCATGGTCAGTCAGCCAGTGCCCATGCCAGGGTCCTTAGTGATAGTTGGCGCACTTTCTGTCCTCACATCCCATATCTAATCACGCTGTATCAGTCCGTTTTCATGCTGCTGATAAAGACATACCCGAGACTGAATAATTTATAAAGAAAAATAGGTTTAATGAACTTACACACAGTTCCACGTGGCTAGGGAGACCTCACAATCATGACGGAAGGTGAAAGGCACATCTTACGTGGTGGCCAGCAAAGGGACAATGAGAGCCAAGTGAAAGGTGTTTCCCTTTATAAAACCATCAGGTCTCATGAGACTTCTTCACTACCACAAGAACAGTATGGGGGAAACTGCCCCCATGATTCCATTGTCTCCCACTGGGTTCCTCCCACAACACATGGGAATTACGGGAGCTACAATTCAAGATGAGATTTGGGTGGGGACACAGCCAAACCATAACACATACCAAGCCCTCCAGGTTGTACTGCCACTTTCTCTCTTGCACCTGTCCCTCATGCCATGCCAGCCACCTGCCTGAGTTTAGGGCCAGGTCACCTCTTGCCTGGATCACTGCAATGGCCTTCCAAATCATTTTCACCCCCTCCCCACTCTAATCTATCTGTCATTCTGCCACTAGAGAGAACTTTCTAGAGCACAAACTCATGATTTAATGTTCATGTATTTGAAGTTTGATTTCAGTTTGCTTCAAATAGAAAGTCTCTAGAATAAAAGACAAGTCCATCAGCATTCTTCCAGATCCCTTTCCTGTATTCCTCTACAGTCATGCTGTATTCTACCACAGCTGACTGCTGTGCCTTCCCTGGAATTCATTCTATATGTTCATATCTTTCTGTCTTTTTTTGTGTCAAATCTCAGAATTCCTTTTTCCGCTCTTTTCACCTGAACTATTCCTACCTCAAGGCCTGCTTAAATGTTCCATCTTCTGTTGAGTCTTGCCTCACGTGATTCCTGGCAGAAACACTTGCTGCTTTCTTTCTGCTTCTGCAGTGCAACACACGTGTTTATACAACAGGGAATGGACCACATTGCTTTTCAGTTGTCCTCCTTCTATGTAAATTTGAAGAAGGATACTTATCAAATTGACACAGGTTTTGAGAAAAATACTCTTACGTGCAAAGTGTTGTGCTGGACATTGGAACAGTAGAAGTGAATAAAGAAGGCTTGCCTTCATGAAGTTTAAAATCTGGTGGGAAAGACATGTATTCAGCAAGTCATTTTAACAAATAATCATTTAAATACTGCTGTGAGAAGTGCCACAGTGGAAAGATATAGGATGCTATGAAAGAAAAAACAGAGAAATCCACCTTCCCCCAAAGGGGTCGACACAGCTTTTCTGGAGAAAAGATCTTTAAACTAAGACCAGAATGAGATAGCTGGGTGAAGAATATATTCCAGGGTGAATATATTTTGGGCAGAGGTAATAGCCCTTGAGGATACCTTGTGATAAGAAAGAGCCTGAGATCATTGAAGACCAGAAACAACAAAACAAACAAACCAATATACAAACAAAAAGTGGGTGTACAGGCAATAATAGAGAGGTGTGGCATGACACCACCGAATGGATTTATGACGAAAGGAGTCACTTGCTGAATCTGAAAGGGAAACTTCATCTTCTCTGCCTCCTGGCACCACACAGATAGGCCAGTGACCTGGGTCCACGTGGCAATGTTTTTGTCCTTTTTGTCATATTGCCTGAAATATAGACTCAGAAATATTTTTTTCTATGACCAAAAAATTGCTAAAAATTCTGATAGAAATGGACGATTCAGGCCCAACACCTTCTAGAAGTACTCCAATTTCGGTATGTGCTGTTTGGAGAGCCCACGTCTTACACAAGTGTCTAACAGCCATTTGAGGTGTGATTTTTCAGGATATCACCTTGATGCATGGTAACACGGCCCCATAATGAATAAGAGCATTTTACTGTACCTAAAACTCTGCGGTCAAGTCATATGGCTACGAATGTGGAGCAAAGCAATATGGAAACAGTATGTTCAACTTTATGACTAGTAACTCATTGGCTCATGGACAGCTTTGCCCCAGCTTCTCTGGGGGTAGTTTTCCTGCTGCATGGCACACATTTGAGGAGCACTGGAAGTCCCACATTTTTTCCCACACTACAGTATTCTGAGTATTGCAAGTAGAGATGGAACGGAGAGTGGGTTTGTCAAAATAAGCCAGCTCCACATTGAAAAAGTCACGTGTGCTTGGTGCTATACACAAACATGAGTCACCCAGGGAGGTATGTAGATGCTTGTGACAAGAGAGGAGAGGCCTAAAAATAACAGTTCCACTGAAGGGTGGAGCTACAGGCTGCTGGTGTGTCATGTTTGGCTGCTGTTTCTGAAAATTCCTTCAGTTAAAGTAGCAAGTGGGATGACAGCTGCAGATACCTGGCTTTCAGGAGAGAAGTGTAGCAGGTATCCATTGAGGGGGGATTTCAGGGTCATGAACTCCTCCTTATTACTTATTTCCTGAAGCTGATGCCTGAAAATCCATACAAGAATCCCACATCTTTAGTTAAAGACTTTGATCCCCAATAAATCAGAACGACAGCACATTGGGCTGTTCTCAGCGACACATTTGAAGGTTGCTGGAGATACAAGGATGCTCAGAGTGTCTTCTTTTACTTTCTTTTAACTTTCTCCTGCTGTTCCATATACTCCATGAGGGCAAGGACCTTGTTTGTCCTGTTTTCAGTTCCATCCTCGGTGTCTAGCACAGAGTAGGAGCTAAATAAATATTTGCTTAAGGAAAAATGGAAGGAATGTGTCTAGCCCAGCCCTCTTAGTTTGCAGGCAAGAATACTGAGCAGGGAGAAGAAACTTGCTCAGGATCATGCAACCTATCAGCAGGGGTAGGAGGGAAGCCAGCCTCTGACTCTCCACCCAGTGCTCTCACCTTTCCAACAAGCTAGCAATGACTCAGTGTGGCTAGAAGTGTCTTGTTGAGGGCAAAGACCAAACACGAGGTCTCTGGCTACTAGGCTGAGGAGGACAGTATGGGGCAGCAGTTCTGAGGGGGGCCAAAAGATAGTGAACTTCACTGGGAGGAGGTGGCAAAGACAAGGCTTGCCACTGGAGGCTGCCCAGCAAAGTTTGAAGGGCACAGTGGTGCTCCTTTCTTAGCCTGTTGTGTTTGCCTAAATTTGTTTTTAATAAAACCTAGGAGAAAAGCACAAGTTCCTGGAGCAGCAGGGGCTGATGGCTTGTGGTCTGCTCAGGACCACAGACTTCACCTTATGCAGACAGCTCTATGGTCATTAATACTGAAGGCATGTGTGCTTTTTTTGTGTTTTGTGTTTTTCTTTTAATAATCAGACAATAGTTTACATCTGTGCATTGGCGAGGAGTCATGAAGAAGAGCATCCAAACAAAGACGAGAGAAGCCAGAGTGGCAAGTGGGCTGGCTGGAAAAGAGAAGAGAAGCCAGACACAGTACTTTGTCTTTAGTCTCCATGGATAAAAGTGCTTAAAGTTCACCATGGGGAGAAGGGAGGGGAGGGAAAGGTCTTGAAGGATTCCCAGTGGATACAAACAATGGTCATTTTTGAAGCCAGTTTGCATTTAGTCTCACACTCTCTTGTCTTAAAACACTTCTGAAGCACGAGGCTTCTGAGAGAGTAGGGCAGTTGCAGGAGCAGCAGGAGGGGGCTGGGGTGGGACTGGGGTGTAGGGAGAGGCATGAAGGACCCTCCTGGCCCCACATTCCTCAAGGCACCTCACAAGGAAGCAGAACCCTACCTGGCTAGAGGTCCATGTTCCAGAATAGATGGGTTCTACTGCTGTGCCCAGTCAACAGGATACCTAAGCTTTGACTTTGGGTCACTAAAGATTGTTTCTAGACAAAAGCCCTAGCTCACAAGTCTAGGGGCAGCTTGGGACTTTGTTTAGGCCAGGTTTACCAGCTTGGTGTGAGAATAGCAACAGATATTGGTTACAGTGGTGGGATACATTCCAAGACTCCCAGTGGATGCCTGAAACCTCGAGTAGTACTGACCCTACATATACATGCTTTTTCCATGTGAGAACTGAGATGACTACTACGTGACTAAGGGTGGGGAGTTTCTACAGTGTGGATACGCTAGACAAAGGCATGATTCACGACCTGGGCAGGATGACGAGAGATTTCATCATGCTGCTCAGAATGGCACGCAATTTAAAATTTATGGATTGTTTATTTCTGGAATTTTTCATTTAATATTTTTGGACCATGGATGACTGAAGATAACTGAAACCTTGGAAAGTGAAATTGCAGATAAGGGAGATTACTGTACAGGTTTACGTTGACTCAATCTTCCTACTATGGCTTGAATGTTCGTGTCCCTTCCAAAATTCACAAAATAACGTTGAAACGTTATCCCCAAGGCAACAGCATTAAGAGGTGGGGCTTTTAGGAGGTGATTAGGCCATGAGGGCTCTGCCCTTACACATGGGATTAGTGCCTTATAAAAGGGCTGGGGAAAACCAGCTAGGCCCCTTTTGCCCTTCCATCTCTTTCACAAGTTGAACCAACAAGATGCCATCTTGGAAGCAGAAAGCAGCCCTCACTAGACACAGAATCTGCCAGCACCTCAATCTTGGACTTCCCAGCCTCCAGAACTGTGAAAAACAAATTTCTGTTGTTTATAAATTAGTCTGTGGTATTTTGTTATAGCAGCATGAACAGACTAAGACACTACCCCAGTCTGTGTATTTGGGCATAGAATTAACAATTATTTGATTCTCTCTCCTTGCGACACAGCTGCTGCCAGGGGATGGGGGCAGGGTGGTGTCGGCGATTCAACACTGTCTTTCCTTCTCTCTTCGGTGCCTCTTTCCTTGCTATGGTGTTAAACACAGGTACTGTGATCACTCACCTGACTTTTGGTTCTTATGGCGGTGCTTTCTTGGTGGATGGTGGTTCAATTTGGTGTTCCTTTGGCAAGGTTTGGGTGGGAACCAGTAGCTTTGATCAAGCTACTGCATGGAAAATCCCACAGGGATCAACTTACTTCATGTTATAGCCAGAGCAGGTTCTAGAATCTAGTGCTCAAGCAGCTTGTAGGATTTCAATGTAGAGATTAGGAAAGCTCCATCAGCTGAAGTAGGGTGAGGCTGGTTAAGGAATAGAAATAAAATGGAAGTAGTTCAGATCATTTCTCATTTTTAAAATTTTTTTATTAAAACAAATAACAATCTTCTGATTGTCAAGGACGTGACGGAGTCTGAGAGGCTATTTATTTTGAATCCGGGTTGTAAAGCACAGACATCCAAACCAACAGAACTCCCACACACACTTCAGGAATGCAGAGGGTTTTTGTTTGTTTTGGTTTTTTTTTTTTTTTTAAGTTTTAGTAAGAACATTTTCTAAACATATACTGAATAAGGTTGTACTTGATAGTCCTGGTAATGGTAATAATGATAACTGAGAAAAAAGTGAAGAAGTAAAGGAAGCAGAAAAAATTAAGGCAATCCTGACAGCAATTCAGATAGGTAATCTACATAAATTAGTCAGTTTCCTTATCAGAGATTTACATGTTAAAACCACTTGATATAACCCAGCAGGAAACTGAACAAGTGATTCTATGTCCAGACTTGGAAACAAAAATAACCACTCAGGGTCTGCACACATTAGTTTGCTCAAACTTGCGCTGATAAGTCTTTTTGGCTAGAGCTATAGTATGCAGTTTTTAAGAGGGGAGAGTTTGGTTGGAGGATGATTGACACGGAAACAAATGCAAATCCATAATACAGGAAAGATATAAGCTTCAGCGAGTACCTGGATGCCACCGAGATGATGCAGATGCAGAGGGTGAGTTGCTGCACGGGATTTAGCATTGTTCGTGGTGAATCAAAAAGAAAACCTACCCCATCAGCTCTGTAAAACACATCCAATATCTTAGGCAGACTGACATCTTACATCTGATGCACTCACACAAAGATATTTCACATTCTCATTTTAAATTTGTACCCATTCCAGGGTTTCTTAGTGTTTCCCAGAGAATAAGAATGATTTTGAAATTTGTGACTTGTCACTTTGGGGACAGACACTGCCTGTCAAGCTCTTCAGGCCAAGACCCCAAGGTTCCCCCAGCAGCCCTCAGACGCCCGTCCAAACAGTCTCTCTCTGGTCTCCAAGAGTTCCCGTGCATACCACATGCATGTTCTATTTATATGTTTCTTTGTCCTGAACAAGATTTGGCCCCATTGTGTGGGAGCAACACCAGAAAAGAAAAACAAAATCCATCCACCGAGAGAAAATGGAGATTGTGAGAGCTTGGAGAAATTTACACACTTTGCTCATTCCATTTTCCTGTGATGTCAGAGTCAAAGAATATGCCTTTTTCAAAAAAATCACACACACACACACCCACACATTTCAAAATGCTGGGACTCACAGCTCTGTCAAGTGTATTGTCATTAAAAGGAGAAATGTAAACACTCTTTTGCCTTTCCCTCCACCCCCTTCTATTCCCCTCATCAGCCCCTAAAAAAAACTAACAAATTAGCCCAGACTCCACTGGACAGAATTAAGGGCCCGTCTGCAAAAGGGCGTGGGGTATTAATGGAGATGGGGCTGAGGCCGGGGCAGGGACGATGTGGAAGTGGGAGGCCGGAATGTGGTACTTGAATCCGGGTGACTGGTTCTTTATGGAGGCACAGAAAAGGGCCGGCTGACACTTTACAGATTGAGTGTAATGTTCAGGGAATTTGGCATTTCTGCCACGGGCTCTGGCTGCCCTGGTAACTGCTTTCCTTCTCCCTGCTGGTAAAAGTGCAGGAGAAAAGGGTTAAATAAATGTTTGTGATATGATAAGGTGCTTGTTTATTCAAGGAATGACAGATTATTGGCTCCAAAGGCAGCCCTGAAAAATAGTACAAAGGAACTGGCTCTCCCCTCGTGGATGATGTGATTTCCTCCTGAGATTCTGCTCTTTCCTAGGAACAATTTGCCCTGGGAATTAAGAAAGATGATTTCCCTGCCATCGGATATGAACATGGAGTTGGCGCTGAGGGCTGGAGCCCCAGAAGCTGGCTGGGAACTGGGATGGGCTTGTTTTGGGGAATGACTTTCCTGCAGGGATTTTTCTCTCACTGCCCTCGGGCTGGCCCAGCACAGAGCTCAGCTTCCAGCATCCACGTGCCCTGCTTACTACCCAGAAAGGCTGCAGGGCATCAGCGTGTTGCTACTTCTCAGAGCCTGGGAAAAGAAGTTACGTACTCAGGAGGGGGACTTCTTCCTCAGAAAATCCTGGTGCCAGGTCTGCCTCTAGCCCCAGACTGCTGTGTTCATCCCCTGACCATTCCCACATGGCTTGGACACATGTGCCCAGGATGGCATGCATATCTGTCCATTTCCACACCAACACGAGCTGCACTACATGAGCTTTCTCCTGTTGTCCTCTAGTGATTTCACAGCTAGTCCTGCAGGAGAATTCAGTTCCAGATCCCCAAACAATGAGGCATTCACCTAAAGTTGGTGCACTTTTCCTCGGGGAGCAAACATCAGTGGCTGCCAACCCTGAAAATCACAGAGATCTGTACGAGGGGCCTGTACAAGCGAGCCTAGAAGGGCTGTGACACCTTGCTGTGCACTGTGAGCTGTTCCGTTCATGCCCAGCTTCCGGATGCTGCTCTGAGGTGGCTTCCTCCTGCAGAGCAAGGGTTCTGAGCCCAGCATGCTTCAGCCACAACTCTTCCTTTCCCCTCTCCTGGCCCTGCTTCTGGCATGCCATAGAGAGGTCATTCACATACTTGCTGACTAGAAGGGTTCATACAAGATGTTTGGCATAGTTCTCATTTGAAAAGAACACATTGCCAAAATCAAACACCAAGGGAAAAATAAGTTGTGGTTTAACGGCTGTTTTTCTAGCATCCTAGGAACTACTGTATGATTTTTACAATGGCCCAGTCACTTTATCAGCTGATGTGCTGCTTATTTGTAAGACATAAGGCATCAGCCTGGGGAACCCAGTGCCCTTCAGACACAGTGACTCAGGTTTGAGCCGACGGCAGGGACGTTATCGAAGGTCCACGGTTGGGCTATTTTTATGATTGCATTCAGTACTAATAGGGCTTTTGGAGTGTACGCAGCCATGTGCTCATTCTTGAACTAAACAAGATAAGATCCTTGTCCCAAGGAGCTTACTGCCTGACTTTTGCAAAAACCAGATGGCAGAAAATGGTTTCCCTCTGCCCATCAGCAATGATTGAGGGGGTGGAGATGAGAAGCGGTGCAGTCAATTCATAACTCTCCTGAGGTGGGACCTTTGCTTTGGCATTTATCCCATGTGATGTTTTAATCAAGGACTATCCTTCCCCATCATCTGCTATTCCATAAGCTGCATCTCCAGGGAGCTCTGAGAATTCAAGCTTATTTGAATATCAACTTAATTAAAGCATCATTAGATCATAAAGCACCATACATAGACACACACATTATGCACATACACATTTGCAAAAATATCATGGATTTTGAAACTAGCCATAAATGACTTTTGGACTGCCAGTGGGGACGTGAGGAAGGAAATGAAAATTGTACCTACTGTGGTGGGTCATATCCGAATCATATGCTGTGATGCTGGATTATGAAGTGCCAGCCGCGATGCCCCAGCAGATCAATTGGGTCTCTGGGACAGTTTCTGCCTGGGTCTGCCTTGGCTGGGAAATGTCCAGCAGAGCACTGTGAATAGGCCCCCACAACCTGCACATCAGCGCTTCTGGCCCCAGAGGAGCTTCCCGGCACCTGGGCATGTCAGTGACCTTATTTCAGGATAGCCCCCTAATTCTTCAAGCCATTTGCAACTGCATGGGTTTACTTGAAGGCCAAAAATCTATTTCCTACGACATGTGAACAGTCTTACCAAAGGTGCACACACTGGTTAAACCCTGGATGAGCAAGTGTATTTACTCAGCACTTGCTTTGCCTTCATCTGGGCTCTCCAAAAGCAGATTCTTAGGCTGGGATTTGAGTGGGAGCACCAGCCAGGTGGTGAGGAGGGAAGCTGATGTAGGGTGTGGTACGCTACCATGGTATAGCAGTGTAGGTTACTGCTGTGAGCAGCTGAGGCGCCATCCCACTGGGGACATCTGGGAGATGGTGTAGGATGCATCTAGAGCTCTCCCTCCCTAGTGGCAAGGAAGCCAGGACATTGAAATATGAAGTCTTCTTCACCTTTGGCTCAGGGTTAGTCCAGGGACATCAACCCCCAGGCATTGCCTGCCCCGCTCTATCAATACATTTACCGTCACTGCTATCTTCCGAACACCTATTATATGGCAAACATTGTTTTGGCCCTTGAGATAGAGCTGTTATGTGGAGTAAATGACCCTCTTTATTCCGATGAGGAAATGGAAGCCCAGAAAGACTCTCAGCCAAGGTGTTCCAACAACACATGCCTTGCAAATGGTGGGACTAGGATTTAAATTGGGGTCTTTTGACTTCAAAGCCTGTTCTCCTTCTACTCCCTTTCTCCCCTATCTTAATATACACAGTCCATCCCCTCTGAGGAGCTGGCTAGAGAAAGTAATTCAGTAGATAGTATATGTTTCCCAAAACG
This sequence comes from Gorilla gorilla gorilla, assembly GCF_029281585.2. NCBI lineage: Eukaryota > Metazoa > Chordata > Mammalia > Primates > Hominidae > Gorilla > Gorilla gorilla. The sequence goes on from NC_073241.2 coordinate 51,725,359, forward strand.
GCCACCTTTGTGACACCCAAGTTCTGAAATATTAGAAATAATACCTTCTAGAACACACACACTTTGAGTATTGACTCACTTACCAAAATCCCTCAAGAGTATTCTCTCTGTGCTGTGGCCCTGAGGAAAGAGGAGTGAGCAAGAATTCCTGTGCTGGAGGAGCTGTTCGGCCAATGGAACATGTGGGCCTGAGAAGCTTCATTTGCAATACATCATGGAATGTGCACTATTTAGAAGAGGCCTAGAAAGGCATTGGAGTATGAGGTTGTTTGATCTCACAGTATAGGGGTCCTTTGTGCCAAATATGGCCTGTTGCCTACTTTGTAAGGTACAGACCATGACCCGTGGGCCAAATCTAGCCTGCAGCCCATTTTTGTAAGGCATATGAGTTAAGGACGGTTCTTATACTTGTAAAGTTTTGCTTAAAAAACAACAACAACAAACAAAGGAGAATAGGTGACAGAAGCTATATGTGGATCACAAAGCCTAAAATATTTACGATCTGGCTCTTTGCCAAATCCACACTTAGAATGAAAGTAAGTATCTTTGCAGCAATTAGTAGGTGTGTACTTAGAAGATAGGTTAGGCACAGTGGCTCAGGCCTGCAATCCCAGCACTTTGGGAGGCTGAGGCAGGCAGATCACTCAGGAGTTAAAGACCCCGGGCAACATGGTGAAACTTCATTTCTACAAAAAAATACAAAAATTAGTCAGGCATGGTGGCACACCCCTGTGGTCCCAGCTACTCAGGAGGCTGAGGTGGGAGGGTCACTAGAACCTGGCAGGTAGACATTCCAGTGAATCACAGTCACGCCACTGCACTCCAGCCTGGGGGACAAAGCAAGAACCTATCGAAAAAAATAATAATAATTTTTTATCCTAGGTTCACACAATAAAAGCAATAAAAGGATCGGTGAGGATGAGTTGTCATTGTTTCTTCTTTGGAGGAACCCTACATTGATGATCACTTCACAAAGAGATCATGTTAAACACTACATTCTATGAGTCTTTCACTGCTCAGAGCATGGAAAATGTGTGGCATGTCATAAAAGTTAAGGCAATTCAAAGTGTTAACAAATCCAAAATTTCTAAGGCTTAAGACAAGAGAAGTTTATTTCTTGTCCAGTCACTAATCGGTTATGAGAGCAGGAGTGCTCTGCTTCACACATAACATTCAGGAACCTGGGCTGAGAAAGGCTCTTCTGTACTCAGCGTGTAACTTCCCAAGTCATCCTAGATGTCAGCAACCTGCAGGAAGACATAGGAAGAGAGCGAATGGTGAGTTTTCAATGGGAGCTTTTTATGGGCCAGGCCTGGAAAGGATGTTCCTCACTTCCACTCCCATGTTATCAGCCAGAACTCAGTCTCATGGCCACACTGAACTGAAAGGGAGGCAGTGTAGCTGTGGGCCCAGGAAGAAGGGGAAATGGGTTCTGGTGAACACAAAGCAGTCTTTGCCACCAGAAGAAACCTTGGATAAAACTGGAAACTGGTTGCTTTGTAGTGACAAAGAGATTTGAGTTAGTAAGAGGAGAGCTAGCATTTGAATGTCATATTCAGAGCAGATAAAAACCCGATTGTTGGGAGGGGTTTCAAGACGGCTGACTAAAGGTTCTGGTACTCATCACTTCCACAAAGAAGAACCAAAATTGCAAGCAGATAATCACACTTTGAATAGATCATCTAAGAGATAAAACTGGAATTCAACGGAAAAGTGTCAGGAAACATCTAAGGCAAGGAAAGAGAGGCTAAAAAAAAAAAAGGAAGGAGAAGGAAGCCAGGCAGCTTGCTCAGCTGGGATCAGCTGGGAACCAGGAGAGGCTTCTCAATGCAGGTAAAAGGTAAGTAAGTGATCCCCAACACCCAACACTCCACATTCCCACTCTGAGCTCCTGCATTCCGAGCCATGGAAGAGCCCCTCGACTCTCCCATGCCCTGAGACAAACCTAGAGAGCTGCCTGGAAACTGCACAGTGGCATTGCGCCAGAGATGGAGCTCACATTGGGCCCCCTGCACACCTCAAGTCCTAAGCAGCTTCAGCATGGTGCCACTTTGAGAGCTCAGCCACTGCCAAACTGCATCCTGCCTTGGGGCTCAACAGCCCCTTCATCTTCACATCCCTGGAGCCCCATTGACATCCCATAGGTAGCTGCCATCATTGCTGGCTGCCTCCATTGGGGTCAATGCATGACCACTCCCAGTAGCGAGACTGCTACACATAGGCAAGTGCTCTAAAGACAGGCTGTTCCACCCAAAGCCACCACCTGGGGCTGAAGTTCACGCATCCCAGCTGCCTGTCTGTGGCTGCTGCCACTGAAAACAACCCTGCCCTCTCCAGCAGTGGGGATGCCACACAGTCACTGCCACCCCCACCTGAACATTCCACTAGGGGCCTGGGGATCACCCCACCCCTTCCTACTACAACCAACACCTGCATGTATCACTGGGAGGCCTGAAGAGATAACTTTACTGTGTATAGTATCCTTATCTGGCAGGTTTGTTTTCAGCACTTTGAATATATCATCCCATTCTCTCCTGGCATTTAAGGTTTCTTCTGAGAAATCCACTGTTAGTCTGATGGGGGTTCACTTGTAAGTGACTAGATGCTTTTCTCTTGCTGTTTTTAGCATTTTCTGTTTGTCTTTGAATTTTCACATTTTGACTACAATATGCCATGGAGAAGATCTTTTAAAATTGCATCTGTTTAGGGATCTCTGAGCTTCCTGTATTTGGACAGCAAAAATGCAAATATTTGATTGCCAGAAAGAAAGAAAAAAACCAAAAGAATATAAAGCTTATTTAATGAAACAACAACTGAAAACTTCCCAAGTCTACTAAGAGATTTAGACATCCAAATACAAAGTTATACTTCATAAGTGAAGGGGAAATGAAGTCTTTCCCAGGTAAACAAAAGCTGAGGGAATTCACCACCACTAGATTAATCCCACAAGAAATGCCTAAGGGAGTCCTATTCCTGGGAGTGAAAGGACGATATCTACTACCATAAAAACACACAAAAGCATTAATATAAAACCCACTGGTAGAGCAAACACACAAGTAAGGAATAGAAAGGATGCAAATGTTATAACCACAGAAAACCACCAAGTGACAATGATAAAATGTAAGAGAGAAAGAAAGAAAGGATATACAAAACAACCAGAAATCAATTAATAAAATGATAAAAATAAACCCTGACATATCAATAATAACTTTGAATGTAAGTGAATTAAATTTTCCATTTAAAAGATGTAGAATGGCTAAGTGAATTTTTTTAAATGACCTAACTATATGCTGCCTACAAAGAAACATGTCTCACCTGTAAAGACACATATAGACTGAAAGTAAAGAGATGGAAAAGTATATTCCATGCAAATGGAAACCAAAAGAGAGCAGAGTAGCTACCTTTATATCAGTTAAAACAGACTTTAAGGCAAAAACAGTAAAAAGAGGAAAAGAAGGTTATTATATGATAAAGGGATCAATTCAGCAAGAGGATGTAACAATTCTAAACATACATGCATGCAGCATCAGAGCACTGAGGTATACAAAGCAAATATTATTAGATCTAAAGGGAGAGATGGAATTCAATATAAAAGTAGTTGAAGAGTTCAATACCACACTCTCAGTATTAGGCAAATCATTTAGACAGAAATTTTGGATTTAAACTGCACTTTAGACCAAATGGACCTGACATACATTTACAGAACATTTCATCCAATAGCTACAGAATATACATTATTCTTATCAGCACATGAAACATTCTCAGGATAGACCATATGTTAGCACACAAGAAAAGTCTCAACAAATTTTTAAAAAATGATATCAAATTAAATATCTTCTCAGACTACAATGGAATAAAACTAGAAATTAATAACAAGAACAACTTTGGAAACTGTACAAATACATGGAAATTAAACAACATGCTCCTGAATGACCAATGGGTCAAAGAAGAAATTGAGAGGAAAATAAAAAAGATTACTGGAACAGATGAAAATAGAAACATGACATACCAAAACCTCTCGGATACAACAAACGCATTGTGAAGACAGGATTCACAGCAATAAACTCCTACATTTAAAAAGTAGAAAGATTTCAAATAAACAATTTAATGATGCACCTGAAATAACTAGAAAAGCAAGAACAAACCAAACCCAAAATTAATAGAAGGACAAAAATAATACAGATCAGAGCAAAACTAAACAAAATAGAAACTAAAAATACAATATCAAAAATCAGTTAAATGAAGAGTTAGTTTTTTGAAAAGATAAACAAGATCAATAAACTCCTAATTAGATTAATCAGAAAAAAAGACAGAAGACCCAAATAAACCAAACTAGAAACAAAAAAGAAGACATTACAAGTGATACCACAGAAATACAAAAGATCATCAAACGTTGTTATAAACAACTATACACTAACAAACTGGAAAATTTAGAGGAAATGGATCTATTTCTGGACACATACAACCTACCAAGATTGAATCAGGAAAGAATAAAAAGCCTGAACAGACCAATAACGAGTAGAAAAATTGAATCAGTAATAAAAATTCTTCCAAAAAAACAAAAGCTCAGGACCAGATAAATTCACTGCTGAATTCTACCAAACTTACAAAGAACTGATACCAATTCTCCTCAAACTGTTACAAAAAAATTAAAAAAGAAGGGATTCTCCCTATCTCAATCTATAATGCCAGCACCACCCTGATACAAAACCAGACCAGGATGTGACAAAAAAGAAAACTACAGGCCAATATCCCTGATGAACATAGAGACAAAAATCCTCAACAAATTACTAGCAAAGAAAATGCAACAGCATATCAAAAAGACAATACACCATGATCAAGTGGGATTTAAGGGTTGCAAGGATGGCTCAACATATGCAAATCAATAAATGTGATACATTACATCAACAGATGAAGGACAAAATCCACATGATCATCTCAATAGACACAGAAAACAACATTTATTAACATCCAATATAATTTCATTAAAATCTTTCAATAAACTAGGCATAGAAGGAGCATATCTCAACATAACAGCTATATATGACAAACCCACAGCTAACATGGGGAAAAACTAAAAGATTTTCTTCTAAGAACTGAAAAGAGACAAGAACGCCTACTTTCACTACTCCTATTCAACACAATACTGGAAGTCCTAGCCAAAGAAATCAGGCAAGAAAGAAAAATACAAGGCATCCAAATTTGAAAAGAGGAAGCAAATTGTCCCTCTTTGCTGATGATATGATTTTATATCTAGAAAACCAAAAAGCTCTTAGAGCTAATAAATAAATTCAGCAAAGTTGCAGAATACAAAATCAACAGACAAAAATCAGTAGTGTTTCTATACCCCCATAATGAATTAGATGAAAAAGATATCAGGAAGGTAATTCTATCTACAATAGCTACAGAAAAAACTAACTAAAAGCCTAGGAATAAATTTAACTAGTTAAGTGAAATACTTCTACAAGGAAAACTGCAAAACACTAATGAAAGAAATTAACGAGAACACAAACAAATAGAAAGACATCCCATGTTCTTGGGTTGGAATAATTAATATCATTAAAATGACCATACTACCCAAACAAATCTACAGATTCAACGCAGTCTCTATCAAAATACCATTGTCATTTTTCACAAAAATAGAAAAAAAATCCTAAAACTTCTATGGAACCAAAAAAGAGACCAAATAGACAAAACAATCTTGAGTAAAAAGAATAAAGCTGAAGGCATCATACCACCTAACTTCAAAATATATTACAAGACTATAGTAACCAAAACAGCATGATATTGATATCAAAACAGACACATGGACCAGCAGAAAAGAGTAAAGAACCAGAAATAAACTGATGTATTTGCAGCCAATTGACTTTCAACAAAGGCACCAAGGACATACATTGGAGAAAGGACACTCTATTCAATAAATATTGCTGGAAAAACTGGATAGCCACATGCTGAAGAATGAAACTAGATCCCTATCTCTCACCATAGATACAAAAAAATAAACTCAAGATGAATTAGACTTAAATGTAAGACTTAAAACTATAAAACTGCTAGATGAGTACTTGGGGGAAACACTTTAAGACATCGGTCTAGGCAAAGATTTTATGGCTAAGACTTCAAAAGCACAGACAACAGAACCAAAAATAGACAAAAAGGACTATATTAAACTAAAAAGTTTCTGCACAGCAAAGGAAACAATAAACAGAGTGAAGAGACAACCTATAAAATGGGAGAAAATATTTGCAAATTATAAATCAAACAAGGGACTAATATCCAGAATATACAAGAAATGCAAACAACTCAACAGAAAATAAACAAATAAACTCATAAAAAGTGGCCAAATGACATGAATAGACATTTCTTAAAAGAAAACATTAAATAACCAACAGGTATATTTTTAAATGCTCAACATCACTAATCATTAGGGAAATGCAAATCAAACAATAATAAGATATTATCTTACTCCAGTTAGAATGGCTATTATTAAAAAGACAAAAATGAACAGTTGCTGGTGAGAAAGTAAAGAAAAGGAAATTCTTATACACTATTGGTAAATGTAAATCAGTACAGCCACTATGAAAAGCAGTATGGAAATTTCTCAAAAAACTAAAAATAGAACTACGTGATCCAGCAACCTCACTACTGGATATTTATCCAAAGGAAAGGAAATGAGTATATCAAAGGGATAGCTACACCTCATGTTTTTGGCAGCACTATTCACAACAGCAAAGTTATGGAGTCAACCTAAGTGTCCATCAATGGACAAATGGATAAAGAAAATGTGGTATATATATGCAATGGAATACTATTTGGCAATAAAAAAGAATAAAATCATGTCATTTGCAGCAACATGGATGTAACTAGAGGTCGTTATCTTAAGTGAAATAAGCCAGAAAGACAAATATTGCATATTGTCACTTATATATGGGAGCTTAAAAGGTTAATCTCATGAACGTAGAGAGTAGAATGATAGCTACTGAGGTAGGAGGTGGAAATGACTCCCAAGGCAGGGCTAAGGCACCAGACCGAATTGAGGACTAGCTAAAACAGGTCTGTGGCAAAAGCAGCTTTCCGTAAGACATATACACTAGTATGTCATGTCAGTTTACCATTGCCATGGCAACACCTGGTAGTTACTGCCCCTCTCAATGGTGACAACCCATAAATTACTATCCTCATTCTAGAAATTTCTGCATAAACTGCCCCTTAATTTGCATATATTAAAGTGGGTATAGATATGAGTGCAGAACTGCCTCTGAGCTGCCATTCTGGGCATACTGCCTCTGGGGTAGCCCTGCTTTGCAAGGAGCAGTACCTCTGCTTCTGCTGTACACTGCTGCTTCAATAAAAGTCGCTGTCTGACACCACCAGCTTGCCCTTGAATTCTTTCCTGGGCAAAGCCGAGAACCCTCCCTGGCTAAGCCCCAGTTTGGGGGTTTGCCTATCTTGCATCAATACCAGTGACTGGGAAACCTTAGTGGGTGTGAAGGGGAGATAAGGAGAGGTTGGCTAAAGCATGCCAACATACAGTTAGATAGAAGGAATAAGTTCTAATGTTTGATAACAGAGCAGCGTGACTATAGTTAACAATAATGTATATATCAAAATATCTAGAAGAGAGGACTTGAAATATTCCCAAGACATAAAAATGATAAATACTCAAGGTGATGGACACCTTAAATACCTTGAGTTGATCATTACACATTCTATGCATGTAAGAAAATAACACGTGTACTCCATATATATGCACAAATATTATGTATCAGTAAAAAACTTGATTATATTCTCATACAGAATTGCCTACCTATCCGTGATGTGGAAAATGCACTGAAATTGAAGGACACAATAAAGCCCATCAGCTCTGCAGCCAGGGATAAGTCAAGCCTCTGGACACCAAGGGCCTCATCCGTCAGATAAAGAAGTTGGAGCTTCAGGGGTCTGTGAGTTCACATACAGCATCCAAGAACATGGAGGGACAGCAATAGGCCCAGAAAGAGACCCCTCACGTGACTACCACGGTCTCATCACAAGTGATTTTGATCATTGTCAGACATCCTGTGCCTTTCCACGGAATAAAGCACAGGCTGTGTTGAGAAGAACAGAGGGGAACTGGGCCTTTGATCCTCTCGTAATCTGTGTGAGAAAGATCATGGAACACCTCTGTGACATTCAACAATACTCGTGCCAGGTAAGCAAAGATGAATGACGTAGGGGAGGAGACAGAGGGGTAAATGTATTTAATTTCACTGTGACAGGGGTTATGAAGGTGTTACGCATGGAAACTGACTGGAGGTGGCTGTGCAGAGAAGAGAGGGTCAGGAGGGTTTCCCAGAGAAGGGGACAACTGGGCTCAATTGTGACTACATTAGCTAAGTGAGGTGTGCATTGAGAGGAGGGGAAAGAAAGGCAGGGGAGGGTGCTCTAGGAAAGAGTATAGCACGAATAAAGGCTTGCAGCACGGAAGAGCTACGGGGAGTGTGGTGTTGCTGACAGATAAATCGAGAAGTGGGGAGCTGGAGAAGTAGACAAGGTCCTAAAGGGCCTCGCCACTCACATTAAAGGACTCGTGTTTTATTTAATAGGCAATGAGAAGTCAATGAATTGATTATTTTTTGGGAGAAACAGAGTACACTTTGGATAAATTATTCCCCCCTTTTATGTTAAAGCAGTTCCAGAATTGTTATCTCAGGAAACACATTTTCTTACATTTTCAAACTGTAAAACTCACACATGTGCACTGTAGAAACGTTGGAAAATATACAAAGGCATAATCAATAAGAAAAAAATTATACATCAACTTATCAAATGGAGACCATTACTAGCAACATTTTGGGATATATTCCTCCAGTCCTTTTTATGTCCATATTTAAAAATAGTTGAAGTTACAAGGTCTATGGTACTTTAAAAAAGTTTTTATATAAAAATAAATACTATATCCATTTCCCATTTTTCTGAAAATGTAGCCAATAAGAAGCTTCCTGCCTGGTCTCCCTCCTGCTGCTCTCCCCACCTCAGTCTATTCTCAACACAGAAGCCAAAGTAATTCTACTCAAATGTTCAGAAAAGTATGAATAGCAATAAGAAAAAAAGTTAATATACACACCCACCACCCAGAGTCCCACTGTTAACATTGTGGGGTAATTTTTTCCTGGTCTTATTTTTCCTGAGAATTAAAAAAAATACCTTAGGTGATATGGAATAAAGGTTTTTGTTTTTCATTGTCTTTTAGCATAAGGCCAACTTTTAACAGGAAGTCAATTATACAAACAAATATTTACAAAATATTTCCTAAAGCACATGCCAATCATACAATCATATAAATAATCTACAGCCCCTGACCTCAGGTCAAGAGAGACCACAGGAGAGCAGCAGAATTGGTCTGAATTGCTTAAATCTATTTTGAAATTGTATTTTGAATTGTATTTTACTGTTATGTATTAAGCTTGTTAAGAGATAGCATTTTTCATACATTTGCTGTCATATTTGCTTTAAGGATGTTATTGAGGTCTTGTCCATTACATCAGACAATGCCTCCATTAAGGGATCTCAAGAGACACATTTTTCTTATATCTTATTGCTAAAAAATGTTCTGCTTCTACTTTATCAGACAGCGTGAGTTTTAAAAATCTTATTGGCAATGAAAACTAGGTAACTCAACTCATCTTCTTTTTATTGTCCACTAGGAAATTAGAGCATAAGTAAGAGATTCCTTTGCCACCATGTCACACTTTACATCACACATATTTGTGTCCTACATTTTTATCTGGCCTTTTCTTATTCTATCCTTATTTTCTCTTTCTCCTGACTTCCTGACATATACACTCCCCCTTCATGTATGTGTATGTGTGTATCTACAGCTATATATATGTGTGTGTATAATTATGTGTATATATGCATAAGTGTGTATATATACACATATAGTTTAAGCAATACAGACCATAGCTATACATATATCTACATACACACATATGCGCATATATCTATCCACATTTACAAATATAGAGAGAACATTTATATGCATATATTTCTACAGAGCTCTCTTATGGTATAGTAATTTTTATCACATTTTTGGAATGAGAAATCACCTATTGTGTAGGTGATTTGGGCAGGGAGACCAGTTAGAAACAGTGGCAATGGGACAGGCAATGCCACCCTGGGCTAGGGCCACGGGTATTCATGTGGGGAGAAGGAAATGGAACCAAGAAATATTTATAAGGCAGATACATCTCAAATTAATGCTGGATTAGTTGTGATGGAAAGAAAAGTGACCTCCAGGTTTCAAGCCTAGGCTGTAGGTTTTCCAACTGGGGCAGGGAGTAGTTTGGGAGGAAATATGAGACCTCCATTTTTGGGCATGCTGATTTGAAGGAAACTGTCTAGGACAGCCAGGTGGAGATACCCAAGCTTTGCCTACCACTCCATTAGTTTCCACTGATGCTCATTCACTTCCACTATTTTTTTCTGCTTGGAGCATAGACACCTTAGCTTCTAGCACTGACCAAACTTGAGTCATCTTTCTGGGCCCAGTTGAGGTCCTACACTTCCAAGAGGCCTTGTAGCCCACTTTTCTTCTGACCTCCAACAGCACTTGCTATCTGCATTATCTTTAGAGCAAAGACTTGAAGCCCTTTATGTTGCTATCTACTTGTTTTATCTCATAGGTGAAATTCACCTACTTATTCATTCAGTGAATATTTAGTGTAAGCATCCACACGTGCTGTGCTAGGTGATGGGCACACAGATGACTCAGACATGATCTCGGCTCTTAAAGAGTTGACTATCCACTGGAAGAGGAGATGATGCAACATGAGCAAGTTACTCTGTGCCCTTGAAGGAACACAAGGTTCGTTCTCTTCTTTATTGTTTACTCTCATGGTGGCTTGCTCAGGCTGCATGCAGAGCCAAGCCTCAACAAACAGCGTATCAACCGGCAGACTATCCATTCTAGCTTGCAGAAGAGAAATTCCATAGCAAACCCTGGGGGATGAAATATGATCTCTCTCTGAGCCATCCAAATTCACTTTATACACAGTGTGAGTTGTGACAGTGTATAATGCCTGTCCCTAAAATGTGGCTTTCGTCTGTGTGGCCATGTTTCTCCTGCTGTGCTCACACCCCAAAAGAGGCAAAATCTTATAAGAAGCTCCAATATAGTGGCAATGTTTTGCTTTTCTAGAGTGGACTTGATTTTTCACAGCAGTTATGAGGCATCTCAGTCATGGCAGGCAAAGACCCTTTTCACTCAGAAACATAAGGCATGAGAAGGAACTTGACAGCATTGTGGACAGCAGTGAGCTGTCAGTCGGAAAGGATAATCCGTTATCTTCTGGGATCTGCCCTCAACTAACTGCTTTGACTTGGGTAAGCCAGTAAACTGCTCCCTGCTTTGGGGCCCTAATTCATGAAAGAAGATGGCTACAGAAATGGGATTGCAATACTGTTTATATTCTCCTTTTGGTTTCTTTCATGTGATTTTCTTTGTAAATGTCTATAATTAGTTTTCCAGAATGACGGTTAATCTGAATGAGTTGGCTTCTGCTCTAGTTGTCAATGGGAAGATACAGAAACTATCAGTTTTAGAAGTTAGGCAATATTTGAACATGTTGTCTTAAAGATACTTTTTTCAACACATGAGAATGATTTATTGAGAAGGACTTAAGATGTGACTGAGTTGGGTGACAACTTTGGGTTGTTGCCCCAGAGCTCAAGGGTGTGCCTGTGAGAGTCCTCAACTGGCATGATGGAGAAATCTTTGGCTGTCAGATGGAAGACATCAGTCTTGGCCCTAGAACTTGCTACTGATGAGACTCAGGACAAGGTCTGAGACTCTCTAGACTCCAGTCTCTTTCCTTACAAAATAATGGCTTGATCTAGATTCTTTTCAATTTTCTCTCCAGCTCTAGCAGTCGACTATCTCTTGTAAACTATGTATGTAAGTGTGGTTATGTGTGTGATTTGTGAGCAACACTTTGTTTAAAGTTGCAAGCTCTCTTAGTTTACACAATAATAACAATGTCTGACAGTTTCTCATTCTGCAAACAAACAGCTTCTTGGTTTGTTTAGTGCAACACAGAATTGTGAAAAGCTCACAGGCTTTGAAAGCAGAGATACCCAGGCCCAAGTCTACCACTGACCGTCATGTCTTAACTGTGTGGTTCTTAGCATGTCACTTTTAATGTCAAAGTCTCATTTACCTCCTCCATAAATTGGACATTCTCATATGTCCAATTGTTGTGTGTTCTTTTTTGTTGTGATAAGTGATTGGCACAGGTTTGTCACATGGTGACATGTTTAATAAGTAGTAGCTTTTATAATGTTTTCAGGCTTAATAAAGGCATTTGGTTTATTAATCAAAGACTAATGAACAATGCTGTCACTTTTTGGTTTATTCTACAACAAAAATAAGCTAACAACTTTTCTTTCTTTCTTTCTTTTCTTTCTCTTTCTTTTTTTTTTTTTTTTTTTGTTAAACAGGGTCTCACTCTGTCACCCAGGCTAGACTGCAGTGGTGCAATCCTAGCTCATTGCAACCTTGAACTCCTAGGGCCAAATGAGCCTCCCACCTCAGCCTTCTGAGTAGCTAGGACTACAAGTGTGTACTACTATGCCAGGCTAATTAAAACAAAAATTGTAGAGATGACATCTTGCTATATTGCCCAGGCTGGTCTAGAACTCATGGCCTGAAGGGATCCTCTCACCTCAGCCTCCCCAAATGTGGGGATTACAGGCATGAGCCACCATCCCCAGTGAGTAACAACTTCTTGGTGTTGGAGAAAAACAAATACACAAACTCTGTGGGCTCACTTTCTTCATTTATAAAATTAAGGATGCCCCAGATGATTCCTAAGGCCTCTCTATAATTTTTTGTCTGGCTCATAAACTGGATCTGGATATAATTCCAAAGTAATTCAAGTAAATACATTCCAGAATGGGGTTTTAAGTAATAACAGCATCATTGCAATAAATTTAAGCATGATTACTTTAGAGGACAATACTCTTTTAGATGTGTGATTCAAGTCAGGTTATTTTAATATTAATAATATGTATTTAATGCCTACCTTGCTACATTCCAGCAAGTGTCTTTGTTACATTTTGTAGCCACACCTTAGACCTGTGGGAAGAACAGGAAAGAACAGCAGGAAGAGATGGAGACAATATGAGGTAGAAGGTCAGGACAAAAGCAAGGTGATCTGGCAAGGCTGGCTCTGTCTTCCTCCTGGCTGGACAATGACTTGCTTGCATTGTGTGCCTTACTTTACACAATAAATATGTTCCTGAAGGTAGCTTCAAAACATTTGCAAATTGAATCATGTTTTCGGTGTAACACAGGCATGTTCTATTGAAACCACTCCCATGGTAAAACTTTTTGTAAAAAGAGACGTTATTCTCTAATTCTAAATCTACATTGGATTTTCTTAAAGGAAAGTTCAACTCTAATTATTTTCCTGGAGAGGAAAAGTGATGTCAAGCCACCCTGATGAGAGCCTGGTGTGGGAACAGCTTGTCTGGCCTCTTGGGATCTCTGGGGAAAGTAGACGGAGATGAGGAATAGACACGTATTCCAGAACTGGACTTCGAATGGGCCTTTGGCCAAACTTGGCCCAATTTCTCAACAGAGAGAAAGCATTGACCCAAGCTGAAGACTGATTCACAGCCAACCTGCTTTGGACACGTTGTCCTCTGCCAGGCAAGCCAGCGCCCTATCCCTGAGGCACTTGCTGGCCAGGGGAAGGAAATGCTGGGAGAGGAAGCCTTGCTCTTTCCCCCTTTGCTGCATAGTTCCAGCTTTTGTGCAGCTCTCATGTTTGGGGCTAGGGGGAGGAAGGGAGGAGAAGACTGGGAAGTGGGAGGAGGGGGACGAGGCCACCCATGAAGATGCAGGGAAAGCCAGCAAAGGCCAGGAGGGAGTCATTGCAGAAGAAGAGAACAATGTGAATGAACTTGGGGGCAAAGGGGAAATAAGGAAGGGGTTCAGGGAAACCTCACAAACTAGATGGAAAAGAAAGAGGAAGGGGAAAGTCCCAGGATAGAAAGTAAACCGGGAAGAGACGAAGAGGAGGGCTTCTCCAGGTGTGACCCACACCCCAAATTCAAACATTCTTGATTTAGAAAAATGTCCTGTGATTCATTCTCCAATGGGAAGTCCACTGTGTAGAAATTTTCTTTAACAATTTCTTCTTGACATGCTCCTGGAATTATAAGGAATTTGGGCATGAGAGCTCCTTTTCCAAAAAGATTCATGAGAGGACTTCTTCCTTGGTGCTGACTGCATTTGGAAGAGCAGTTGAATTAGGAACGGCTTGCAAAAATGTTAGTAGGGATGGACGAGAGTGTTGGAGACAAGGAGTGATTAATATTCAAAATTCAGGTTTGTGTTCAATTTTGAAGTCACTGTTTTAGTTTTGATATCAATGTAAGGAGTGTAAGACCTGTGTAAATGGGATATCAGGTTAAAAAATCCAGCCTGCTCCATCCTGAGGAGAGCACAAATACATGGGACTCACAGATAATTCAAATGTTGACTTCACTACTCCAGTTGTCAAAGCAGTTCTGAGCGAGAACAAGACTGTTTGTAGGAACTTTAGTTCTTTCGCATTACCTGTCTTCCTGGAGGTAGAATCATCAGGAAGAAGAAACCAAGAGGAGCAGAATCAGATGGGTTAAGTAACCCGTGCATTATGTAAACAATCTTTGGCCCATAACCTAGGGTGAGCCAACATATTAATATTGAACTACTAACTCACAGGATCAACCAATCAGATTCGGCCCTGGACATAGCCCCAATCAGCCCTGGAGATAACATTCCCATGGCAACACTAATGCATTCTTCACTGAATGGTTGGCAACACTAATGCACTTACTCATTTAAGATTCTTTGTTTAATGTATGTCTTCCCCTCCAGACTATAAGCCTATTGAAGGGTTTCCCTAGCATGTTGTGGGTGCTCAATAAATAACTATTGTCTGACGGCAAATACCACACCCCTGAGCCATATGGAAGACATCTCCCCTCATGGTGTTGTGGCTAATTCAGAAGTGCCATAGAGTCATGAAAAAGTGCTTCACATCAGGACAGCAGCTCAGCTCCTGACCTGGTTCTGCTTTTCTCTCACTGTGTGACTTCGGACAAGTCATCTCCTCTCCCTCTACCTCTGACTCCTTTGCTATGAAATGACAGGATTGGATTTGATGATCTCTGAGGCCGATTTCAGCTCTAATACTCAGTGGTTCAGCACACCCATAAAGTGCACAGCGGAGGTTTGTTTGTGACCAAAACAGAATGTTAGGAACTGAAAAAACTGCCAAAGACCACTTTAGAGGAAAAGTGGAAACAAGGTTTTGTGTGAAATATGCTTGGCTTGCACAATGCAAGTGATTCTTTTGTGAGAGCGGAAGGCCATAGGGTGTGATTACTTTATCTGCCACTAAGCTTCCTGGGCAGCCCAGGCCAAGCTAAAGATACCTATCACTCTTGTTCAAGGTCCGTTTCCTACTGAGTTGTCACACTGTTGAATTATTGTTGAGTTGAAGTCCAAAAGGGGAAATATTTTGCAATCTAGAGTTGGACCCTGGAGCTATACAACTATGATTACTGATACAGATTTTCCCAGAAAATCTCAGTGCACCGAGGTCATACCAAGGAGCCGTCATACTTCTGTATGCTACTGTCAGCTTACTCTGCTAGTGGTGCTGAAGTTCCGTGAACATTTTCCCCAATGAGCAAGTAAAAACGTTTCATTTTGCCTCTTCCTGAACCATTTTTTTAAAAAGTTTTTATATGAAATAAATCTTTACATTAAAAAAAGACACACAATAGTATTTAATTTTAAAAATAAAATTTAAAATATGATGTGTATATTTAAGGTATACAACATTATGTTATGGGATACATATAGATAGTAAAAAGGTTACTATAATAAAACAAATATATTCAGCATCTCACAGAGTTATCCCCATTGCCCTGCCCCTTTGTTTGGTAAGAGCAGCTAAAATCTACTCATTTAGCAGGACTCCTAAATGCATAAAATTTTATTAATCACAGTCCTCCTGTACATTAGAGCTCTAGGCTTATTCATTCTAATATATGCTACTTGATAACCTCTGACCTACATCTTCCCATTTGTTCCCCTTTTCCCTAACCCCTGGTAACTACTGTTTTATTCTCTGTGTTTGTATATTTGACTTTACTTTTGGTTTAGATTCTACATACAAGTGAGATCATAAAATGTTTTTCTTTCTATGTCTGGCTTACTTCATCTAGCGTAATGTCCTCCAGTTCCATCCAAGTTGTGGCAAATGGCAGGATTTCCTTTTTTAAGGCTGAATAACATTCTACTGGATGGATAGCTAGATGATAGATAGATAGATAGATAGATAGATAGATAGATAGATAGATAGATGATAGATAGATAGATAGATAGATAGATAGATAGATAGATAAACAGATAAAAGAGTGTCCTGTGTACTGCGTCAGAGGACACATATATCTGTTTCTTTATCCATTTGTCCACTGATGGACACTTAGGTTGTTCCCATATCTTGACTATTGTGAATAATGCTGCAACAAACATGGGTGTGCAGATATCTTTATGAGGTGGTAATTTCCTCTCCTTGGGTATATAATCAGAAGAGGGATTACTATGTTAAATGGTCATTCTATTTTTAATCAATTTTTTTGAGACAGGGTTTCACTTCATTGCTCAGGCTGGAGTGCAGTGGCATGATCATGGCTACTGCAGCCTCAACCTCCTGTGCTCAAGTCATCCTCCCACCTCAGCCTCCCAAGTAGCTAAGACTACAGGCATGTGCCACCATGCTGGGCTAATTTTTTAGTTTTTTGTAGAGATGTGAACTCACTATGTGGCTTAGGTTTTTCTTAATTTGTCTAGGAACCTCCATATTGTTTTCCATAATGGTTGCACCAATCTACATTTCCACCAACAATGTACAATTGTTCCCTTTTCTCCACACCCTTGCTGACATTTTTTATCTCTTGACTTTTATGAATTTCATCCTAATGGACATGAGGTGAAATAAGCTTTTAAAAAAACCTTTTTTTTATGTAGCTCTGTTTAAAAAGCACTTTAGGAAGAAGGACATATTTGTCTGCACAAAAAGAGTATCCTGTGTACTGAGTCAAAGGATGATAAGCCCATAGCTCCTTGAATCTTAACACAGATGCTACTATGACTATTAGCTTTTAAACTCCTGCCATCCTCAGAGAGCCTATGATAGTGATGAAGAAAGAATTATATAACATGATGGGTTCAAAGATCCCAGGACAGGTATCAAAACCCCAGCTTCCAAACCAGTTGCGTGTATTCCCCTGAGCAAACCCTGGCCTCTCTGAGCCACTGTTGACTCCCATGTGAACCATTCATCCAGGTGCCCAGAAGCTCTGGGTTCCGTGGAGCCTTAGAAGTCCAGGTGGGAGGCAGGTGGAAAGAGAGAAGGACCAAGAAACAGATGGGGGTTCCGTGTCCCTGAAGCCAGAGCTCTACTTTTGTCTTTTGTACATGTCCAGGGTCTGCTAAAATGTCACTGAAGAAAAGATTATGCTGTCTATAAAGAGTTTGAAAGCACAGGATTAGATGACCCCTAAAGACACTCTTAGTTCTTAAAAAAAAAAAAAAAGTCCTCTGGGTTCATGTTCACATAAACTCACAAGCTTAGGTACACACACACAAACACACACTCTCATGCTTACACACACCCTCCACTATAAAAACAAACAAGATTGATTAACATTTCATGAATCATGCTGAAAAGTTAATTCAGATGTCCTTCTCTCTGAATGCTCTGCTGTCCTCTGCAGGTCCCCAGGTCCTGCTGGGAGCTGGGGAAGCACGGCATGTGACCAAGTCTTCAGCTGAAAATCAAATCAGTTAGAGCTAAGTGAAGCTTAGAGCTCATCTGTCCCCTGCTTTACTGTATATATGATGAATGCAAGGCCTGGAAAGGGGAGTGACTTACCCAAGATTATACAACTAGCTGGTGGCAGAGCCACCATTAGGGGTCACTTCTCCGAATCCCAGCCCAGTGTCCTTCCCACCATGCTATGCTCTTGAAAAGTGATAGAACTACATGGATTGACTGAATATTCTGTATTGATAGACTCTAAAATAAAAATATTTCCCACCCATCTCTGTGGTATGGGTAGATCTTTAGAGCTATTAAGACCCTCCCCTACCAAAAAAATAACGTACACACACACATACACACACACACACACACATACACACACAGGCACTTTGCCAAGGGGATAAGGGGTAATGAAAAATCCTTGGCAAGTGGATACTTCAAAGCTTTAGAGAGTTTATCTGAAGAAGACTTTGAATAGAGTGCAATGTTTTATGAGTTCTCCTAATCCCTCAGTAAATGTGCCTTGCTGAATAAGCAGAAACATTTTTAATGACTGTTAAAGAGTTATAGACACAGGCCTGTGACTGGGTATTAGAGTAGGGTTTCCTAGGACCTTTAGTCTCCTGCACTCCAGGACTGGAAGTAGAATTTATATCTGTGCCACTGGTTCTGAGCTAATAAATTTAGAGCCCAAGGCTCTTTCTTCTGAAGGTTGGTGGCCACTTACTGTTTACTCAGTGCTAACAACTGCTACTTCTACCCCCACTAATTATCTCTACCTCTATTGCCACCACTAAAAATGTCCTTTTAGCTCATTTTAGCCTCACAATATCCCAGAGAGGTATGTCATATGAGTTTAGAATCCCTTCTTCAGGTAGGAAGAGAATAGTGTGCCAGCAACTGAGATGGGCTCAGCACACTTTGTTGAGCTCGAGCCAGGAAAGGGGACTGAGTTTCAGGAAGTCCAGGGGAACCAGGTCATAGTGTAAGAGATGAGAGGCCTAGAGAAAGAAAAGGCCTACTGCCCTCACGGTTGAAAGTCCTGAGAAGAAGACTGAGGTCAGGACACACGCTAGACAGCTATGGGGCTGTCAGAGCATCAAAGCCAGGAAGACAGATGCTGCCTTGGAGCTGGAGGCTCTCCCAGCTCAGCTCTGCACTATCCCTGCCTCTCCTGCTTCTGGGGCCTCTGGGTAATTCCATTTCAGGCAGCAGCTTCAGTTGGGTTGGAATTTTAAGAATTTGTCCAGTAATTTGCAGCTTACTATCCGGGGGTGGAATGAGTAAAATGGGGCATTTTCAGGGCAGATTTTAGAGTCGAGGCTATAAACCCAAGAGCTGTGGCTTCCTGGGGTCTCTTTCAGGACTCACACTGGATCCCTTAAACTTACCCTCTCTTTTGCAGTAGCCCCAAGTGGAGGGGTTCATTTCATGTCCTAGGTCTTACACCCCTCTTGATAATTAAAACTCATTTTTAGGAGATGGGAGATTTAATTGTTACTTTAACACTGTGTAGATTTGTGTGACATAAAGGCAAGTCTAGCATGGCTTAACAAAACCCGCCAAAAAACCAGGATAAGAAAAGGCACTGAACACACAGAGTGAAGTGAACCCAAATTGCTATGGTCTCTACCTTCTGCATCAAGGAAGACAAAACAGGAATTGGGAAGAGTCAAGGTCAGGATGGGCATGGACTCTCCCAAGGATAAATATGTCAAGAAGAGTTGAATGACAAAATCAAAATTCAGAAAAGGGAAAAACACATTTTTCAAAATAACAAGTTTCCAAAGCTATTCATGTAGGATATCTGATTTTTTTTTTTTGAGTGGACATTTAAAACAAAAATCAGAAAAACGACAACATATTTCTACCCAGACTAAAAATGTTCTCGTGTCATTTCAGACCTCTTCCATCCTCAGGACTGGTAAATCTTTGTACCCTAAAATGGGTTGGAAGGAAAAAAGCAATGACTCATATCCCATGCTGAAAGCTTGATGATTTTCAAGACAAGAAAAGGCTGTGGGAAGGCTCAGAGCCCAGGAACAAAAGGCAGACAAATATTTTGGGAGTGAGAGGAGAAGCAGGGACTGCTGGAGGGAAAAGAGAAAAGAGAGTATTAAGAAGAAGAGAAGGGAATCCACATAGAACACTTTTTATTAGTCAAGGAGGATTTTCACAAAGATTCCCTTAAAGACAGTAAGGCCCTACACTTGCAAATAAGACGAGAATAATGAGCTAATCTGAGAGACTACATTCAACTTTCCACCCCTCAGTACAACTCTGTAAAGTCTAACATTTAAGAAAACTTCTTAAAAGTTCTGAATATGTGTCACCTAGGACCAATCACCCATATTATGATGACTAAGTTACACCTAAGATATTTTAAGTATGGATCTTGGAGACACCCTGGAAAGGTATCTGTTTTGTCAAGAGAAGAATCCAGAGGGTTTTCGTAGAAGTGCTTTAGTGAAGTAAACACATTGAGAATATGCTCCAAGGTCACCTACTTGTTCTGCAGAGTTACTTAGCTCTACTGGGGGCTTCAAGGTGGAAACATTGATATTACATCAATTGTATTAGGTAGACATTGTTCTGTGACAAATTTTAAAATGTGACCCAACTCTATGCTGTGTACAAGAAACTCATTTTAAATATAATGATATAGGCAGGTTAAAAGTAAAAGAATGGAATAAGATGTATTATGCAAACACTAATCAAAGGAAAGCAAAAGTGGCTATGTATTTTTTCACCTCTTCTTTCTTTTTAATTTTACTTTAAGTTCTGGGATACATGTGCAGAACATACAGGTTTGTTACATAGGTATACATGTGCCATAGTGGTTTGCTGCACCCATCAACCCATCATCTATGTTTTAAGCCCCGCATGCATTAGGTATTTGTCCTAATGGTCTCCCTCCCCTTGACCCCCACCCCTTGACAGGCCCTGGTGTGTGATGTTCCCCTCCCTGTGTCCATGTGTTCTCATTGTTCAACTCCCACTTATGAGTGAGAACATGCAGTGTTTGGTTTTCTGTTCCTGTGTTAGTTTGCTGAGAATGATGGCTCCCAGTTTCATCCATCCTGCAAAGGACATGGACTCATTCTTTTTTATGGCTGCATAGTATTCCATGATGTATATGTGAAAAGTGGCTATATTAATATCACATAAAATAAACTTCAGAACAAAGAAAATTATCATAGATATAGAGGGACATTATATAATGAAAAAAGGGCCAATCCACAAAGAAGACATAGCAATCTAGAATGTGTGTGCACTAAACAAAAGAGCCACAAAAATAGATGAAGCAAAACCCAAAAGAACAGAAAGAGGAAATAAGCAAATCCACAATTATAAATGAAGACTTGACTACCTCTCTTAACAATTGATAGAACAACTAGACAGAAAATCAGCAAGGATATAGAAGAAGTCAACACCATAACAAATAGGATCTAATTGATATTTATAGATTACCACCAAACAGCAGAAGAATACACATTCTTTTCAAGTCCCTACATAACAATATCAAGATAGACCACATTTTAGGCATAAAACAAAACCCAACACATTTAAAAGAGTTGAAATTATTAAGAGTGTGTTCTCTGATTACAATGGAATTGAGCTAGAAATTAATAACAGAAGCGTAACAGGAAAATCTCCAACACTTGGGAATTAAACAACACACTTATAAATAATCCATGGGTCAAAGAGAAAGTTGCAAAGAAACTTTAAAAATACATTCAACTGAATAAAAATGAAAATATAATGTGGCAAAATGTGTGGAGCACGGCTAAAACAGTGATGAGAGTAAACTTTATAGCACTAAATACATATATTAGAAAAGAAGAAAGGTCCCGAATTAATCATCTATGCCCCTGTCTCAAAACCTAGAAAAATAAGAGGAAATAAACTCAAAGCAAGCAGAAGGAAGAACATAATAAAGATATAAGCAGAAATCTATGAAATCAGAAAAAAGATAGAGAAAATCAACAAAGCCAAAGCCTGGTTCTTTGAAAAGATTAATATAATTGACAAATCTCTAACATGATTGAGAAAGAAAAAAGATTAAAATACAAATTACCAATATCAAGAGTGAAACAAAGGATATCAATATAGGCCCTGCAGACATCAAAGATTAATAATGGATATTACAAACAATTCTACACACATAAATTTAACAACTCAGACAAAATGGACCACTTTCTCAAAGAACACAAAATACCAATGCACCCAGTATGGAACATACATAATTTGAATAGAACTACAACTACTAAGAAATTGAATTCATAATTTATAAACCTCCAAGAAATAATCTCCATCTCCAGATGGTTTCACTGGAAAATTTTACTAAATGTTTAAAGTAGAATGAACACCAATTATGCACAATCTTTTCTATAAAATAGAAGACAAAAGAATACTTTCAATTCATTCTATATAGATACAATTACCCTGAATTTTTTAAAAGTAAGTTTAAAAAAAGAAAGAAAGAAAAAGAAAATTACAGACCAATATCCCTCAAGAATATAGTTGCAAAAATCTACTTCAATAGAATTCAGCAATATATAAAACTTCATACATACACACACATTTATAATTATAAACCATGAACAAATGGAGTTTATGCTGGGATGCACAAATAATTTAGCATTTGAACATCAAAATCTATCAGTGTAAATCACTATGTTAACAGGCTAAATTAAAAACAGCATGATAATGTCAATCTTGCAGAAAAAGCATTTGACAAAGTTCAATGTTCATTTATCATAAAAACACTAAAACCCTACTTATAAAAACATAGACACTTGTTCAATCTCATAAAGAGCTTCTACAAAAAGACCTACAGCTAACATTATACTAATGTTGAAAGACTAAGTTTTCCCCTAAAATTGGAAATAATGCAAGCATATCCACTCTCACCACTCTTATTCAACACGTTGCTGGAAGTTGTAGCCAGTGCAATAAGGCAAGAAGAAGAAATAAAAAGCATGTAGATTGGAAAGGAAGAAATATAATTATCTCTGTTTGCAGATGACATTATTGTCTAAGTGGAAAATCCCAAGGAACCTACCACCTATTAGGACCTCTTGGACCTAATAAGTGAACTCAGCAAATTCACAGGATACAAGATAAACATACAAAATTCAATTGTATTTTGATATACTATCAATGAGCACATGGACAGTAAAATTAAAATACAATGCCATTTATGATTCCTCCAAATAAAATATTTAGGTATAAATCTAATGAAACATCTACAGGACTTATATACTGAAACTACACAATGCCGATGAAAGAAATCAAATATCTAAATAAATGAAGGGGCAGGATGTCAATTTTCTTTAAATTGATATATAGGTTTAATGCACTTCATATCAAAATCCCAGCAAGACTTTTTATAGAAATAGACAAGAGTACTTGAATATTTACATAGAAAAGCCTATAGTCTATTTCAAGAGTTATTATATAGTCATAGCAATCAGGACTGCATGGTATCTTTGAAGAGATAATGACATATATCAATGGAACAAAACAGAGAACCCCAAGATAGACCCCTGCGAATATGCCCAAGAGATTTTTTCAGAGAAGTGCAGAAGCAATTCAGTGGAGGAAAGATTTTTATTCAACAAATGGCACTGGAGCAATTGGATATCCACAAGCAAAAAGAAATAAATGAACCTCTGCTGGGCACAATGGCTATACCTGTAATCCCAGCATTTTGGGAGGCCAAATCAGATGAATTACTTGAGGCCAGGAGTTCGAGACCAGCCTGGTCAACATGGCAAAACCCCATCTCTACTAAAAATACAAAAATTAGCCAGGCTAATTTAAAAATTACAGGTGGTGCACACCTGTAATCCCAGCTACTCTGAAGGCTGAGGCACAAGAATCTCTTGAATCTGGGAGGCAGATGTTACAGTGAGCTAATATCGCACCATTGCACTCCAGCTGGCCCACAGAGCAAGACTCTGTCTCAAAATAAAAATAAATACCTTCATCTCATGTAGTAATTAATACAAAGTAGATCACAGATTTAAATCAAAACATAAATCTATAAAATTCAGGAAAAAAAACAAAAAAATTCTAAGCAGAGTGCTTACACTTAACATCACACACATGATCCATACAAGGAAAAATTGATAAACTGAATCTCATCAAAATTAAACTGTTGCTCTGCAAGCTATGGACCGGAGAAAATATTTGCAAACCACATAAATGACAAAGGGCTGGTATCTAGAAAATACAAAAGATTCTCAAACACAGCAATTAAAAAAATCAAACAATCCAATTGGAAAATAGGATAAAGATATGAAGAGACACTACACCAGAGAGTGTACACAGATGGCAAATAAGAATATGAAAAAGATGTCCAAAATCATTAGCTATTAAGGATGTGCAAATTAAAACCATAATGAGGTGCCACTACCCACCTATCAGAAAAACAAACATTTAAAAATAGTGAAACATTAAATGCTGGTAAGAATGCAGAGAATGGAGATCTCTCATGCTTTCCTGGCAGGAATATAAAATGGTACAGTCACTCTGGAAAATAGTTTGGTAGTTTCTTTAAAAACTAAACATGTAACCTAGCAGTTGTACTCCTGAGCATTTATCCCAGAGAAACAAAGACTTATGTTTACACAAAAACCTGTTGATAGCAGCTTTATTTGTATTAGCCAAAAACTGGAAACAACCCAGATATTTGTCAATGGATGAATGGTTGAACAAACTGTGGTACATTCATACCATGGAAGTGTCTCAGTAATAAAAGGAACAAGCTATTGATATATGCAACAATCTGGACAAATCTCTAGAGAATGATGCTAAGTGAGAAAAGCCAATCCCTAAAGATTACATACATTATTATTTCATTTATACAACATTCTTTAAATGACAAAATTATAGAAACGGAGAACAGATTAGAGGTTTCCAGGGGTTAAGGAGTGGACAGGTACAGAAGACAAGTTAATATGGGCAATCAGAGGGAGGCTTATGGTGATGTTCTATAACTCGACTACATCAACATCAATGTCTTGGTTGTGATATTATGCTATAGCTTTGCAAGATGTTACCATTGGAAATGGTACATGAGCTCTCTCTGTATTATTTCTTTCAGCTATATATGAATTAACAATTATCTCATAATAAAAAGTTAAATTTAAAAAAATTATTTCAACTTATGATGGCTCCAAATTGCAAAGAATAAATGTAATGAAAGACAGGAAAGACTTCTACACTGAAAACTACCAAATGTTGCTTAGTGGAATTAAAGAAAGCCTAAATAAATGGAGAAATATACCATGCTCATGGGTAGAAAAATGTAATATCGTTAAAATATCAATTTTTCTGAAATTGATTCATAAATTCAGAGCAATCCCAATAAAAATACAAGCTGATTCTAAAATGCATAGAAAAAGGCAAAGAAACAGAATAGCCAAAGCAATTTTGAAGAACATTTGAGAATTTCAAGTCTCACTGTAAATCTACTATAATCAAGATAATGTGGCATTAGTGTAAGAATAGCCATATAGGCCAGGTGTGGTGGCTCACGCCTGTAATCCCAGCACTTTGGGAGGCCGAGGCGGCTGGATCACAAGGTCAGGAGATCGAGACCATCCTGGCTAGGAGGGTGAAACCCCATCTCTACTAAAAATACAAAAAAAAAAAAAAATTAGCCGGGCATGGTGGCAGGTGCCTGTGGTCCCAGCTGCTCAGGAGGCTGAGGCTGGAGAATGGCGTGAACCTGGGAGGCGGAGCTTGCAGTGAGCTGAGATCCTGCCACTGCACTCCAGCCTGGGTGACAGAGTGAGACTCCATCTCAAAAAAAAAAGAAGAATAACCATATGGATTAATGGAACATAGCAAATCCAGAAATGGGCACACACATATATGGTCAATTGACTTTTGAAAAATGTGACTACATAATTCAATGAGAAGAAAGAGTATTTTAAACAAATTGTGTTGGAAGAACTGGATATCAAATGGGAGGAAATGCCTCCAATTCCTACCTCACACAATATGCAGAAATGACCTAAAATGGATTATAAAATCTGAAAGTAAAGTTAAAATTATAAAACTTCTATAAGAAAACATAGGAAAAAATCTTGGCAACCATGGATTAAGCAAAATATTTCTTAGGACACAAATAGCACAAACCAACATGGAAAAAATGATAAACTGTATTTCAAAAAGTAAAAAACTTTCTCTTCAAAAGATGCTATTATGAAAATGAAAAAGGCAATACACAGTCTGGGGTAAAATAATTGCAATGCATGTATTTGACAAAGATATGCATCCAGAGTATATAAATAGCTCTTATAAATCATTAGTAAGAGGACACACAACCAATTTAAAAATGAACAAAGGGTTTGAACAGATGCTTCTCAAAGGAAATTATACAAAAGACCAATGAGCAAACGATCAGTTGCCCAATATGATAAATCATCATAGATATGCAAATTAAAACGATGATAACATACCACTATACACCCACTAGAATGACTAAAATTAAGAACAAACAAACAAAAAAAAAGACAACTCCAAGTGTTGACAAGGAGGGCTCCTAAATTGCTGGTCAAAATGTAAAATGTCATTACTATTTTGAAAACTGCTTGACCACTACTCCAAAAGTTAAACATATACTTACCATGTGACTTAACAATCTAATCAAATGTACTTATCCAAGAGAAAGAAAAATATCTGTTTATACAAAGACTTGCACATGAGTATTCGTAGCAACTAACTCATAATAGCTATAAATTGGAAACGACCCCCAAAACCAATAAGAGATGAATGGATAAACAAATTGTGCTATATCCATACAATGGAATACTATTTAGCAATGAAAAGAAACAAATTATTGATAGATGGCACACTATGGATGAATCTAAAAAAATATTATACCAAGTAAAGAAGCTAGACACAAACTACATAGCGTATGATTCCATCTAGAAAGGCTAAACTAACTCATAGTGACAGAAAAGGAGGCCTGGTGTGGGTGTCAGGAAGATGGGTTGGCAAAGGCCTCAGATCAACTACTGCCCACAGTCAGAGGTGAAAGAGTTGACTGTAAGGTGAAACAGGAAGACTTTTAGGGGTGATCTAAATGTTATATATCTAGATTGTGGTGGTGACATAGGTACATAAATTTGTCAAAACTTATTGAATTGCATACTTAAAATGAATGCATCTGATTGTATTACATCATTGTATGTAAATGATCCTGGACCCCTATCTCACACCAAACACAAAAATTAATTTGAAATAGATCATAGATCTAGATGTAAATTCAACCTATCAAACTTCTGGGGAAAAAAATAAACCAAGAGAATAATCTTTATGGGTTTTGTCAGCAGATTTTTTGGGGACACAAAAATCACTAAAAAGAGGGGGGAATCAATTAATTTAAGTCTCCCCAAAAAATCTTTCTCTTCTTAAATCAGTAGTTATAATCCTAGCAGCACATTTAAGTCATCTGGAGAGTGTACAAATAAAAGCACAATACCCATCCCAGACTAACTGAATCACAATATCTTCTTGAGAAACATTGACTTAAAGTTTGGACTCTATTGATTTTCAAAGCACAAATGTGCCTCACAGAGAGGTTATGTAGCCTTACATCTCTAACATATGAAATATTTTTTGTTTGCATATGAATACATAAATGGAGAAAGTAAGTTATACACACATATTAATTTATTCAATTTGATTATTACGTATCAGGGACTATGTTGGATGCTTAGTTACAAAAAGACTCAGACACAATCCTTCGCCACAACTATAGGAAGAGTCAGAGTTCTAGGTGGGATAAAAGTTGTGCAAATATATGACGTGCGTACACAAAGAGATAGATTTCATCTTGTGTGGGTGTCAGGAAGAGGAGTTGGCAAAGGCCTTAGAGAAGAAGAAGGGATTTCCATTAAGCCAAGTCTCAAAAGATGATTATGATGCGATCTGGTTGTCCTGGACAACTTGACTAACCACACCTCCCCAACCCCGCAGGCAACACACACACATTTTTGTGCACATACCGGCAACATATATATTTTTCAAAATCCTAAGTAGCCATGCCTGCCTTATAGTTAACGTTTCAAAGATCTTTCTCTACCCATTGTCCTGGATTAATATCAAAACAGAACGAAGAAAGAAGCTTAAGGGAGAAAATCCACTGCATCTTCAGATTGTTTCCTTCTTTCTGATCTCAGGAGGTCCAGGGAGGTAGGAAGAAACTTTTCACCTGTTTCCTCATATTGTTCCTCTATTGTCCTCTCCAGCTGGTAAGCCCCAACATCATGGATCTTAAAAAGCTAGTGAGGCCGGGACAGAATTTCTGACAAGTGGTCATTTAAATTATTTAGTAACATTTCCTCTTACAGTCTGAGCTCTTATCCTCTGACTTGTTTCCTTAAGTTTCTATCAAGCTCATCAGTCAGGTTAGTTGGAATATTCCCATGCTTCTTCCTTTTTCTGTTAGAGAATAAGGTCTATTATATAACTCCTTCATCTCCTTAGAAATACAGATAGCCTATCGGCAGTTTTGGAAAAACATCCCAACTGATTTTAGGGCATTGAGGCGTTTGATGGGAGGAAGCTATCTATACAAAGAGTGAATGCTGTACAAACAGCAAACTTTACAGGGAAAAAGTTGATATTTATAGATACTCATTTATACCCCGGGGCAAGACAGACAGATAGACAGACAGATAGATAGATAGATAGATAGATAGATAGATAGATAGATAGATAGATAGATAGATAGCAATATATTGATATCTGTTTATCCATTGAGTCAAACAAATAAACACACATAGATTACAAAGGTCCTTTTCTCTTCCCATGCCTGAAGAGAAAGGAGGCCTGTGGTTTCTTTCCATAGATATGCATCACTCCTGAAAAGCATACTCACATCTTGTTTATATATTACAGCCTTCCGCTACTTCACCAAATGTCTCCTGGCCTTTGCTCAGTGAGCCAGTTGAGCTCCCAGAAAAATCCTTCATTCTTTCCCAACTGTGCCTCCCAAGACAGATGTTTTATATCAAGGACACCAAGTCCTGCCCTGAGGACTTAGCCAGCAAAAACTCACTAGAGGCCCTTGCCTTCAGGAGATGATGTAACCTTGGAGAGATGTGTGCTACAATCTCCCTGCAAAGGCGGAAGACAGCGTGAACTCACAGGGGACCCAGGCCAGGGTATTGGGTGGGCCATCCCTCTCTGTTGTGATGAGTGGCTATAGTGTGTAAGTCAGCCTGGGAAAATGTCTGCTCAGTCCCAGGAGTGGATTCCACAGCTCTTTGGTTGACAGTTCAGTTCCCACCATCTTCTGCTTGCAAGTCTTCTTAGGGCAATGCTGCAGGGTAGGCCCTTGTCCTGTTTTATTCAAGAGCACTCCTGGTATGGCCCCACCATCTGTGCAGAGAGCAAGGCTTCACATGTCTCCAGGGTCTTCTGGTAAGTTGGATATGACAAGTGAGAACCCAGCAGTCTGGGGACAGTGCTCAGAGCAGTGTAAAGGGCAGTCACACAGCCAAGTACTTTCCAAGGCAGGGCAGGCCTTGCCAGTCCTCACTCAGAGATGTTCACACCGGCCTTGTGTACAGCATGCTTAGCTCTTTGATTTCTGAGCCCTCAGCTATCACAAGTAGTCAATTCTCAGGAGAAGCTGAGTTGGGAGATGGACCTAATGACATTGCCTAGCACACAGTAGGCACTCAAAGCATATTAGATGAACGACAGAATGATCAAACAGCATCAAAAAGGCACAGCTAACGAGAAGAGGGGGCCCAGGAAAACCAATAAGTAAAATTGATGCTTTTGTGCCTGGGTCCTTTAGGACAAGGAAAAGAACTCAGGATTGCAAACTGCTAGTCTGAACTAGGGACTTGACATTTATTATCTGAGTCACTCATGTAGTCATCCTGGGAGGTATTAGGAACACCCTTTTACAGATGCAGAGGTGGAAGCCTGGAGAAGGGAAGTGGTTCCCCCCAGGTCCTCCATCCAGTAAGGGGCAAGGCCTCAGTCCCAACAAAGCTCTACCTCTGTTGCAGCTCATAGCTCAGTTTCCTCAACTACAGAAAGGATGCAGTGTTGCTTATCAAATGGAGTGGTTTCGAAAGCAGCATATTTAAACTCTTTGGATTAGGACCCCATTAAATTTGAATATGGATTAGATCTAGGGAGAAGTTTACTTTTGTGCTATTCATAAAAGAAAAGGTTTAGAAAGCCAAGAACCGTGTAAACCACATTGCTGGGTGGGAGGATGTGAAAAGTATGTAAGCAAATAAACTATCTCTAAGCAACTCAAACATAAGACAAACATTTATTTGCATATAGATGAGTGATGTGATTGCTTCTGCCTGGAACCATTTTTCACTTTTCTGTCTTTTCCCCTTTTTTTCTAACTAACTTTTATTTATCCTTCAAGTCATGCCTTAACTGTCACGCCCTGTGGAAAGCCTCTACTGACCTCTGCACTAAGTGACTCACTTCTATTATACTATCCTGTGTCCTCCATTATTTTAATTGCTTGTTTATTATCTGTCTTCCTTTCCAGGCAGCAGATTCCACAGTAACAGTAGCAACGATGTCCTTAGCACTTAGCACAGTCCCTGACACACTGCCAAAAGTACATGTAAAATGAATATATGAAAGAATAAATGATATGCTAATTACAAATCACAGGTTCCTCTAAGATACTTTTCCCAAACAAGTCACTAAATGGATTGAATAGTCACTCCTTTAACTGCTTGTTCTCTCTCTGTGCCTTTTTCAACAACTTTTGATTAAATCGCTACTGTTCATCAGATTCCACACTAGATGAAATAGACACATTTATTTGCCCTACATAACCCACTGTGTCCCGTTCACATGTCTGTAGAGTGCCCATAATGCTTTGTGGCACTCATCTATTTACATGTTTGTCTCTACAACTAAAAGGCTATAAACTCGTAGAACTCAGAGTTAGGGTATTGATCATCTTACATCACCAGAACCTGGCACAGTGAGTGGCAGAGAATAAGTACTTTATAATTGTATTTGGAGTGGTGAATAAAATATTTTAAATTGATACAGCCCTTTGGAAATCAATCTGGCAAAATGAATTGAATACCTTAAAATATTTATATTGACTACTTCTAATATAACATAAGTAAATCATTCATCTTAAACAAAAATCCCTATGTAAAAATATTTATCAATTATAGTAACAAAATTTGGGAACTAGTTAAATGTCTATTTGTAAATAAAAGGTTAAGTAATCTACCACACACGTCTACATGTTGGAGTATTGTCCAGGCTTTATAAATGATGCTAAGGAAGAACACAGGAAAGTGATCATGAAATCACTTTTAATTAAATAAAATTTAAGTATTAAAATTGTATTTTAAATACCATATTCATATATTCATTTTTGAAAAAAATTAAAGCAAGCTAATTATAGGAAACACAATACATGAAAGAAATAGACAAACATATCACGTGTTTGGTGAATGATCAACGGGCATTTTGCTTTTATTTCCTTATGTGTTAAGTAATTTCCAAATGTTCTTAAATAAGTTTGCTCATTTTTTTTTCTTTTTTTTCTTTTTTTGAGACACAGTCTTGCTCTGTCGCCCGGGCTGGAGTGCAGTGGCGTGATCTTGGCTCACTGCAAGCTCTGCCTCCCGGGTTCACACCATTCTCCTGCGTCAGCCTCCCAAGCAGCTGGGACTACAGGCACCCACCACCACACCCAGCTAATTTTCTGTATTTTTAATAGAGACAGCGTTTCACTGTGTTAGCCAGGATGGTCTAGATCTCCTGACCTTGTGATCCACCTGCCTCGGCCTCCCAAAGTGCTGGGATGACAGGCATGAGCCACCGCGCCCGGCAAGTTTGCTCATTTTATAATGAAAATAATGTCATTGAAGACTTCCATTTCCAACCATTACAGAGAAATAAGAACCAAAATTTACCTCCCACCCTAAACAACTTATAAAACTGAACAAAATACATGAAATAACAGTTTTAGATATTGAACAAGAGGTGGCAAAGGAGAATGATCCATGAGAAAAAGTAAACAAATGATGTGAGCACTATGAATGCCCCAGCTCACTGTCTAGAGAGTATGTCAAGGTCACAGCACAAGCAGGAGCAGCCCATGCATAACCTGGAGGTCTCCCTGAGTTGAGGAAACAGAGTTCAGAGTTCAAGAGGCAAGAATTATCAGAATAGAGCACCAGAGAGGAGAGAGCTTCACAGAGAGAGAGAGTCTCAGAGAGCTGAAGAGGATTTCCCTTGAGTCTTCTGTTGAGTGCTAATCTAGGCATCTGTGTGAGGAAACTAGTAAGACTAAGGAAAGAATCACCAGAAAGGAGCAGGCTTTCTTAATGAGGAATTGAAATTACTAATTCAATCTCTTATTATAGATCTATTCAGATTTTCTATGTTTTCTTGATCATTTTTGGTAATCTGTTTTTTTAGGACTTTGTCCATGCCACATAGGTTATCTAATTTGTTAGTATACAGTCGTTCATAGTATTCCTTATAATTATTTTATTTCTGTAAGATCAGCAGTGATGTCTCCTCTTTCATTCTAAATTTTAATGAGTCTTGTCTCTTTCTCTGTCACTCTGTCTCTCTCTCACACACACACGCACAAACACACACTATTCCTCTCCTACCATCCATTTACCTGAATGTGAGTCAATTTTATTGATGTTTTCAAAGAGCCAACTTTTCAAT
Source organism: Gorilla gorilla gorilla (assembly GCF_029281585.2). Lineage (NCBI taxonomy): Eukaryota > Metazoa > Chordata > Mammalia > Primates > Hominidae > Gorilla > Gorilla gorilla. Next base: position 51,757,938 of record NC_073241.2, read on the forward strand.
TCATTGATCTTCTCTATTGTTTTTCTGCTCTATTCCATTTCTTTCTATTCTAATATTTACTATTTATTTCCTTCTGCTTGCTGTAGGTTTAGTGTACTCTTCTTTTTTTGGTTTCCTAAGGTGGAACATTAGGTTATTTATTTGACAATTCTCTCTCTCTTTTTTTAATATAGATATTTGTAGCTATAAGTTTCCCTCTATGCACCACTTTAGCTGATTCCCTTAAGTTTTGCTATGTTGGAAAAGAAAAACAAATACCACATGTTCTCACTTATAAGTGGAAACTAAACATTCAGTATACATGGACACAAAGAGGGGAACAGTAGACACTGGAACCTACTTGAGGGTGGAAGGTGGGAGGACAGTGAGGGTTTGAAAAACTACCTATCAGTACACTATGCTCACTACCTTGGTGACAAAATCATTTGCACACCAAACCTCAGGGACACACAATTTACTCATTTAACAAACCTGCACATGTATCCCCTGAACCTAAAATAAAAGTTGAAAGAAAGAGATTCGGTATGCAGTGTCATCTCAAAGTACTTTCAAATTTTCTTTGTAATTTATTCTTTGACTCATTGGTTATGAAAGAGTGTGTTCTTTAATTTCCACATATTTGTGAAGTTCCCAATTTTCCTTTTCTTATTGATTTTTAATTATATTTCATTATAGTTAAATACTTTGCATGATTTCAATTCTTTTAAATTTCTCGATGCTTATATTATGGCCTAGCATATGGTCTATCCTGGAGAATGTTTCATGCATTATTGGTAAGAAAGTGTCTTCTGATATTATTTAATAGAGTAACTTAGAGATGTCTGTTAGGTTGACTATTTGGTCTATAGTGCTATTCAACTTTCATGTTTCCTCGTTGATATTTTGCCTAGTTATTCTATCAATTATTGAACATGATGGATTGAAATCTCCAACTGTTATTGTTAAATTTCTTATTTCTTCTTTCAATTTTGACAATTTTTCTTCATGTAATTTGGTAATTTGTTGTTAAGTGTTTGTATGTTTATATTTGTTTAATCTTCCTTATAAATTGACGTTTTCTTTATTATAAAAATGTTGTTCTTTGCCTCTAGTAACAATTTTGTCTCAAAATTTATTTTGTCTGATATGAGTATAGCCAGTCAAGTTGTCTACTGGTTTTTGTGTGCATGGTATATCTTTTCTCGTTATTTTACTTTCAATCTATTTGTGTCTTGAATCTAAACTATATTTCTTGTATGTGGTTTATAGTTGGAATATGCTTTGTTTGTTTGTATGCTTGCTTTTAAAATCCATTGTGCCAATATCTGCTTTTCACTAGAGCACCTATTCCATTTACACTTAATATAACAAATAGTTACATTATTGTAATTAATTAGAAGGTAGGATTTATGTCTGCCCCTTTGTTACATGTCTACATGTCTTAGGTCATTTTTGTTCTCTATTTTTTCATTACTGCATTTTTTGTCTCAAATAGATATGTTCTAATGTACCATTTAAATTCCATTGTTCTTTCTTTTACCAAGTTTTTGTGAGTTGCTTTCCTAGTGTTATTCAAATCAGATAGGAAAAGTTTTTCCAAAATACATTTATAGTTTTATATGTAGCCATGTAGTTATCCTTACTGATGCTCTTTATTACTTCATGTGGATTCACATTACCATCTAGCATTCTCTCATTTCAGCCTGAAGAACTTCCTACTATTTCTTATAGGGAATGTATTTTAGCAACAAATTCTGTTATTTTTTTCTATGTAATATCTCAGTGTTTGCTTTATTTTTGAAGGATATAAAATTTTTGGTTAACTAAGGGGTTCCCCCTCCCCCCCACCCCCAGCACTTTTTAATAGATCATCCTTATGCCTTCTGGCTTCCATGGTTTCTGATAAGAAGTAAACTGTTAATCTTATTGAGGAGCTCTTATAAGTGATGACTCACCTTTCTCTTGGCGCTCTGAAGATTCTTGTCTTTGGTTTTGGCAATTTTATTATGATGTATATAGATGTGAATTTCTTTTAGTTTATCCTACTTGGAGCTTGTTCAGCTTTTTGCATATGCAGATTAATGCAGTTCATTAAATTTGCTAAATTTTCAGCCATCATTTAAAAAATATCTTTTTCTTCTCCTTTTTCTTTCTCCTCTTCTCTGGAATTCCTACTACGAATGTGTTGGCACACTTAATGGTATAAAATATTTGCTTCACAAATCTCTGAGAATCTATTCATTTTTCTTTCTTTTCTTCAAACTAGGTAATCCCAAATGACCTGTCTTCAAGTTTGCTAATTCTTTCTTTTGCCAACTCAAAGTTGTTATTGAGCTTCTCTACCAAATGTTTTGTTTTAGTTACTGATTATATTGGTCCATTTTCATGCTGCTGATAAAGGCGTACCCAAAACTGGGCAATTTACAAAAGAAAGAGGTTTAATTGGACTTACAGTTCCACATGGCTGAGGAAGCCTCACAATCATGGCAGAAGGCAATGAGGAGCAAGTCCCATCTTACATGGATGGCAGCAGGCAAAGAAAGAATGAGGAAGATGTAAAAGCAGAAACCCCTGATAAAACCATCAGCTCTCGTGAGACTTACTCACAATCATGAGAACAGTGTGAGGGAAACTGCCCCCATAACTCAATTATCTTCCACCAGGTCCCTCCCATAACACATGGGAATTACGGGAGTACAAGTCAAGATGAGATTAGGGTGGGGACACAGAGCCAAACCATATCACTGACTTTTCAACTCCAGGTATTTAAATATAATTTCTATATTTTTATTGACATTCTCTATGTGGTGATACATTGCTCTCATACTTTCCTTTAACTTTTAAAACATGTTCTTTAGTTCTTTGAACATACTTATAAAAGCTGCTTTCTGTCTAGTAAGTTAACATCTGGGCTAACTCAAGAACAGTCTCTACTGACTACTTCTTTTTCCCCCCGAGTACGGATCATTCTTTTCTGTTTCTTTGTAGTTGTTACTATTTGTTTATATAGTAGCTTTTCTAAACTTACTCTGTAAAGTCTGAATTTCTTATTATGAGCAGCCACTGAAGACTCTGCTCAGTTCTCTTAATGATCAATTACTGATTTGACAGAGATTTCCTTAAATGCCTTGAACCAATAAGTCTCCTACCATTTATCAAGGGACTCTGTGTGTGTTAGGTCACACCTTCAATGCCACAGCCTTCATTGCCTGCATGTGTTAGACCTCAAGGTCATCCAGAGATAAGAGATTAGGGCCTTCTCAGTGCTTTCCTGGCCATGTACACAGCCTCACATATGTGCTTGGTCTTCTAGACCCCAGGAATATGTTGGTGCTTTGAATATCTCGTTCCTCAGATCCCTTACGTTTACTTTATTTTATTTTATTTTGGCCTCAACTGGTATCACTGCTACAGACAGCTGTGACTTTAGATAACTGCACTGATTGTTTTTGATATATGTCCTTGGGATCAGGCTTTTCAGACTGAACAAGCTTTGTGTCAGGTGAAATATTGACAAGCCCTACAAACAGAGTTTCTCTGGGGAACTTTTGAAGAGGTCAAATATTTTCTCTTTTTGAGGCGCCCCAAAGCCATTTGATCCTTTCCATTGGCTATTAGGTTGCTGGTTTTCATGGGTACCACGGTTATGAAACTACTGGTCTTCAAGGCTATTCCAGAGCTGAGGAGAGGGAGTTAGGACTACAGCAGGTTAAAATGCCACAAATCTTGCTGTTTTTACTGAGATTCAGCCTTTTAAAAAAACAAGACTTTGCTTAATTCAGCCTTTTAAAAAAATTAAGACTTTGCTTAATTTCCAGGGTTCTGAAAATATTGATTTCAACAATTTTTTATGTTTCTTTTTTTAGAACTTTTATTTTAAGTTCAGAGGTACAAGTCCAGGTTTATTTCATAGATAATACATAGGTAAACTCATGTCATGGGGGTTTGTTGTACAGATTATTTCATCGCCCAGGTATTAGGCCTAGTACCCAAGGGTTGTTTATCTGATCCCCTCCCTCCTTCCACCCTCCAACCTCTGAAAGGCACCAGTGTGTGTTGTTCACCTCTATGTGTCCAAGTGTTCTCATCATTTAGCTTCCACTTATAAGTGAAAATGTGCAGTATTTGGTTTTCTGTTCCTGTGTCAGTTTGCTGAGGATAATGGCCACAAGTTTTATCCATGTCCCCACAAAGGACATGATCTCAGTCTTTTTTATAGTTGCATTATATTCCATAGTGTATATGTACCACACTATCTTTGTTCAGTCTATCATAGATGAGCATTTAGGTTGATTCCATGTCTTTGCTATTGTGAATAGTGCTGCAATGAATATGTGTGTTCATGTGTCTTTATAACAGAATGATTTCTATTCCTTTGGGTATATACCCAGTAATGGGATTACTGGGTCAAATGGTATTCCTGGTTCTAGGTCTTTGAGGAATTGCCACACTGTCTTCCACAATGGTTGAACTCATTTACATTCCCACCAATAATGTAAAAGTGTTCCTATTTCTCCACAGCCTTGCCAGCATCTGTTGTTTCTTGACTTTGTAATAATTGCCATTCTGACTGGCATGAGATGGTATCTCATTGTGGTTTTGATTTGCATTTCTCTAATGATCAGTGGTGTTAAGCTTTTTTTCTAATTATTTTGGCCACATGTATGTATTCTTTTGAAAAGTGTTTGTTCATGTCCTTTGCCCACTTTTTAATGAGCTTGTTTGTTTGTTGTAAATTTGTTTAAGTTCCTTATAGATACTGGATATTAGACCTTTGTTGAATGCATAGTTTGCAAAAATTTTCTCCCATTCTGTAGATTGTGTGTTTACTTTGTTGATAGTTTATTTTGATATGCAGAAGCTCTTTAATTTAATTAGATCTCATTTATCAATTTTAGCTTTTGTTGCAATTGTTTTTGGTGTTTTCGTCATGAAATCTTTCCCCATGCCTATGCCCTGAATGGTATTGCCTAAGTTGTCTTACAGGGTTTTTATAATTTTTGGGTTTTACATTTATGTCTTTAATCCATCTTGAGTTAATTTTTGTATATGGTGTAAGGAAGAGGTCCAGTTTCAGTCTTCTGCATATGGCTAGCCGGATATCCCAGCACCATTTATGCAATAGGGAATCCTTTCCCCATTGCTTGTTTTTGTCAGGTTTGTTGAAGATCAGATCATTTTAGGTGTGCAGTCTTATTTCTGGGGTCTCTATTCTGTTCCACTGGTCTATGTGTCTGTTCTTGTACAAGTGCCTGCTGTTTTTGTTACTATAGCCCTGTAGCATAGTTTGAAGTCAGGTAGTGTAATGCCTCTAGCTTTGTTCTTTTTGGTTAGGATTGCCTTGGCTATTGAGGCTCTTTTTTGGTTCCACGTGACTTTTAAAATAGTCTTTACTTGTTCTGTGAAGAATGTCAATGGTAGTTTAATGAAAATAGTGTCGAATGTATAAATTGCTTTGGGCAGTATGGCCATTTTACTGATATTGATTCTTCCTATCCATGAGCATGGAAAGGTTTTCTTTGTTCGTGTCATCTCTGATTTCTTTGAACAGAGGTTTGTAGTTCTCCATGTAGAGATCTTTCGCCTCCCCAATTAGCCATATTCCTAGGTATTTTCATCTTTTTGTGGCAATTGTGAATGGGGGTTCATTCCTGATTGTTGTCGGTGTATAGGAATGCTAGTGATTTTTGCATATTGATTTTGTATCCTGAGACTTTGCTGAAGTTGTTTATCAGCTTCAGAAGTTTTGGGGCTGAGACAATGAGGTTTTCTAGATATAAGATCATGTCATCTGCAAACAGGGATAGCTTGACCTCCTCTTCCAGTATTATGTTGAATAGGAGCGGTGAGAGAGGGCATCCTTGTCTTTTGCCTGTTTTCAAGGGCAATGCTTCTGGCTTTTGCCCATTTAGTATGGTGTCAGCTGTGGGTTTGTCATAGATGGCTCTTATTATTTTGAGGTATATTTTTTCAATATCCAGCTTATTGGGAGTTTTAAACATAAATGAATGTTGAATTTTATAAAAAATCTTTTCTTCATCTATTAAGATAATCATGTGGTTTTTGTTTTTAGTTCCGTTTATGTGATGAATCACATTTATTGATATGCATATGTTGAATCAACCTTGCATCCCAGGGATGAAGCCTACTTCATTGTGGTGGATGAGCTTTTTGATTGCACCACATTTTCTTTATCCAATCCATCACTGATGGGCACCTGGGTTTATTTCATGTCTTCACTATTGTGAATAGTGCTGTAATGAACAAACGAGTGCATGTGTCTTTGGTAGAACAATTTATTTTCTTTTGACTATATACCCAGTAATGAGATTGCCCACTTTTTAATGAGATTGATTTTTCTTTCTTGTAAATTTGTTTAAGTTCCTTGTAGATACTGCATATTAGGCCTTTGTCAGATGGATAGGTCGAAAAAATTTTCTCCCACTCTGTAGGTTGCCTGTTCACTCTGATGATAGTTTCTTTTGCTGTGCAGAAGCTCTTTAGTTTAATTAGATCCCATTTGTCAACTTTTGCTGTTGTTGCAATTACTCTTGGCAATTTCATCATATCCATATTCTGAATTCTACTTCTGTCATTTCAGCCATCTCAGCCTCATCCTGCTTCTGAACGCTTGCTGGAGAGGTGATGCGGTCCTCTAGAGAAAAGAGGGCATGCTGACTTTTTGTGTTTTCAGCATTCTTGCACTGCTTCTTTTTCAAATTTGTGCGGGCTTATTTACCTTCAATCTTTGAGGTTGCTGACCTTTGGATGGAGTGTTTTTTTCTTTTAACAGTCTGGCCACCTTTCCATAGGGCTGTTGTGGTTTGCTGGGGGTCCACTCTAGTCCCTAGTCACCTCGGATTTTCCAGTACCTGGAGGCATCACCAGTGAAGGCTGTGAAACAGCAAAGATGGCAGCCTGCCCCTTCCTTTGGGAGCTCCAACCCAGGGAGGTACGGACCTGTTGCTGGTCCGAACACACCTGTACATGGTGGCTGGAGACCCTGGTTGGGAGGTCTTGCCCAATCAGTCAGGAGGAACGGGATCAGGGTCCCACTTAAAGAAGTAGTCTGGCCATGCTTTCGTTGAGCATCTGTGCTGTGCTGGGGGATCCCTTCCTCCCTCCATCAGTTTGGACACTCCAAAGCCTGCGGGGTGGAATGGCTGAGTTGCCCAAACAGCAAAGTTGGCGGCCTGCCCCTCCCTCTGGGAGCTCTGTCCCAGGGAGAATTCAAATTTCTGTTAGCCAGAGAACACCAGCAGGGGTGGCTGGAGGCCCTGGTTGAGAGGTTCCACCCAGTGAGGAGAAAAGGGATCAGGGATCCAATTAAAGAAGCTTCTGTAGAGCAGCTGTGTTGTGCTGGGGTACTGCTTCTGCCCTCGTCGACTTGGCTTCTCCAAAGCCTTTAGGCTGGAACGGCTAAGTCACCCAAACAGCAAAGATGGCAGCCCACCTGTCCCTCTGGGAGTTCTGTCTCAGGGAGAATTCAAATGTCTGTCAGCTGGAGAAGACTAGTGGAGGTGGCTGGAGGCCCCAGTTGGGAGGTCAAGCCCAGTGAGGAGGAACAGATCCAGGACCCGCTTAAAAATGCAGTGGGGTCAAGTTTGGGTAGAGCAGCTGTGCTGTGCTTGGGGATCTCTTCCTCCCTCCATCAGTTTGGACTCTCCAAAGTTTGTAGGGTGGAATGGCTGAGTCGCCCAAACAGTAAAGATGGTGCTCCCCCCCGCCCCACCCCCGGGGACCTCTGGCCCAGGGAGGCGCAGCACTGCTGCTGGTGGCTGAAATTCCAAGCCAGTGGGTCTTATCCTGAGAGGTGCAATGGAAGTTACTGCTCCACTCCCTGGATTCAGCCTCTTTCTTAGGGTTATGTACGGGGGTCTATTCTCCTGCTTTGCTAGAGTTGCAGTTACTTTTGCTGGGAAGCCGGGAGCCGGAGTACCGAAAGCTCCAGGTCTCCACATATGCCTCAGTGGCTGCTCTGTGAGACTCCACATAGCTCTCTGTGCCGGACTGAAGGCCCTGGTGGAGTGGCTTCTGAGGGGATCTCCTGACCTGAGGGTTGCAAAGATCCGTGGGAGGAGCATGGTTTCCCAGGGTGGCACATTCACTCGCCACTTCCCTGGGCAGGGGAGGTTCCCTTGCCTCCGTGTCACTCCCAGGTGGGCCATCATCCTGCCTTGCTTTTCTCCGTTCTCTTTGAGTTGTTTCCTTTATTAGTTCCAATGCGAGTACCTGGATGTTTCAGTTGAAGGTGCTGTATTTACTCGCCCCTTTCATTCCTCTCTGTGAGAACCATGCACCCTAGCTGCTTCTAGTCGGCCATCTTGGCTGTGCCCTAGATAATTTTTCTTGTTTCCTCTTAGGGGAAGAGGGTTTTCGGGGGTCCTTACTCCACCATTGCAGAAGTTCTGCCTCTTATTTCCCTTCATTTATCATGCAAAAGGCACTATAAAATATATACTCTTTTTGGTACTTGCTTTTTTCCCCAATTTACCAATATATCTTAGAAATAATTCCATATAAGTTTACAGAGATCATTTTAAATTTTTAAATTCCATTTAAAAAACTCCTTTGTGTGAACGTACTGATATTTATTAAACTAATCTTACATCTTTGTGCTTTTAAATTACTTCTTCAAGATAATTTATCTTTGATACTTAAAGTTACATGGTGCTAGATGCTGTACTAAGTATCTTTATGTATTATCTGATTTAATCCTCAAATAATAATTATAAATAGTAATAATAATTCCTGAATAATAATTTAAAGTAGATATAGCTGTGGGTGGTATCTTGTTTTACCATGAGAAACTGATGCCTATTGAGATGAAGAAAGCTGCCTAAGGTTACACAGCTAGAAGGTGATGAAACCAGGTCCAGATTTCTCATCTCTCTGACACCAAAGCTCTTGCTGTCACTTACTATGTCACATATTGAAGAAAGCCCTTGATAATCGAAAGCCACCAGTCCTGAGTCCCCAGTTTGGCACTGGAGCAATGCAACTGGAGCAGCTTCAAAGGAAAATAATGCATCATGAGGGTACATTCATGGATCCTCCCAGGTATCAGAAGATTCACCAGAAGACATGGTCTCAAGAAACAAAAGCCAAAGCAGGAGAGAAGAAATTGAAGCTGCTAATAAGTGATGTTTGTGTGCACCCTTGGAAAAAATCCGGATAATGATTCTAGTAAAACCTTAGTAAATTTTCATGAAAGAGGCCAAAGTAAAGTATTATCCTAAGAATTGAGAATTCAAAACTTTGGAGATTATTTGAAATTTTATGCATGAACATCTATCTAGCCACCTAAAAAATAAGCATATTGTTTCATTTGATTACCTCAAAAGCCTTATGAAGTTTGTCAGATGTTTAAAACTTCTTTACAGGTTGAGATTTTTCAAAAGAAAAAAATTCTTAATTTTTATTATTATAAACTGTAATTTAAAATATCAGTAAAGTCAGTGGGAAGATATCTCAGTCTTCCCATGGACAGGAAAGATTCTTAAGAGAGATTAGAGATTCTTTAATAACAGATGAAAACAGAATCAGAGAAATATAGTTGCTAATGTAGAGTTGTCAAATTTAGCAAGTAAAAATAGAGAACATCTAGTTGAATTTGAATTTCAGAGAAACAACAAGGAATTTTGTAATATAAGCATGTCCTACTTACTTTACTGTGAGTATACTTATACTAAAAAAGTACTTGTTGTTTCTCTGAAATTCAAATATAACTGGATGTTCTGTATTTTATCTGGCAATCCTATGTAATGTGTCTCCATTTACCTCCGGAGCTACTGAGGCCTGGAGAAAACAGTTACGCATGACACAGAAATAACTGGAAATGTCACCATCACTGGAATGCCTTCCCAGCAACTTGCATCATGTATTCAGTACTATATGACCTTGAACATGTTTGTCTCTTGCACTTGAGTTTCTCTTATTGCAAAACAGAATTCTCACTAGAGATAAGAAGAGCCAGCAAGTATATGTAAGGCCTCTTTACACAGTATTGTATGTATCATATGCTCACTAATTTTCAAAAGAAATTGTACTATGATTTTGGAGTTTCTTTACACTCCCTTGACAGTTTTAGAGTCAGCATTCTCATTTTTTCCCCATCCATTTTGCCTTTTTTTAAGGGTAAGAAACTGAGAACTGACTAGCAGGCTTGGAGGACTGAGATGTAGTCCTGATATATTCTGTAATTGATGTATACTCTGTTTGGATGTGGGTGGGTTGGGGTACTCTCATTGTTCTTCAAATCTGGTAAGAAATTTCTCAACAAGGTGACTGATATTCTTCCTTCTCCCCTAAGGGAGGCCAGAATATCCATCAGACTCTGAGTGTACCTACATCCATGCCCTTCAGCTGTGGTAGGGGTTAGTTATCTAGACATAGCCCATGACCCAGGTGGTAGAAGCTGCTAGGTAAACCAAGCAGTCACATTGAAGCAAGCTGTGAAAAGTGCTCTTGGTATATCAGGTTCTATAACCGAATTCAGTGGAGATCTTGACCTCCACAAGTTGAAACCGGAAAGGGTCCTGTGCCTACTTTGTAAAATCCATTGATTTATTAAATAGCATCACTGTATATCCAAGAATGGTCTCCTACCTTCTCCATTAAACACATATGTTCAAAGATTCATAAGTTGCTCATGACTCTCTGTAACAGATCTGTTTGATCCTTTTGGAGGCAAAACTTAAGTGCTACAGCAATGACACATTTATGATTTTCTGATAGAGTTTTTTTTAATATACTTTAAGTTCTGGGATACATGTGCAGAAGTTTTTAAATAACAACAGTCTGAATGTCCGGCTTTTTTCTGACCATTTCTCAAAGATTTCAGACAGATCCTTTTATAAAGAAAAGGTCTGAAGATGTATTCTCTTTTAGCACTTGCTAAAATTTTTTGTTCATAGCTGTTCCCACTGATAACATTTGAAGAAAGGGTAATTCTTCCACAGGTCTTTATTTGATCTACTCAGGTAGCAACTAAGTATAATTGTGAAATATTTTACAGGGTAGCATATCCCCTTGGAAAAAATCTTGATAATGATTCTAGTAAAACCTTAGTAAATTTTCATGAAAGAGGCCAAAGTAGAGTATTATCCTTAGAATTGAGAATTCAAAACTTTGGGGATTATTTGAAATTTTATGCATGAACATCTATCTAGCCACCTAAAAAATAAGTATATTGTTTCATTTGATTACCTCAAAAGCCTTATGAAGTTTGTCAGATGTTTAAAACTTCTTTACTGGTTGAGATTTTTCAAAAGAAAAAAATTCTTAATTTTTATTATTATAAACTCTAATTTAAAATATCAGTAAAGTGCAAATTTCTCAAATGACTAATTCTAATTTAGAATTTGAAATTATTTGTGACTTTAATTGGCACAGTGCCTGCTGGCAATGCCTCTGTTTCTTTTAAAATGTAAGATACATTGCTCTTCAAAAATTGTTTTGTACAATGAACACACTATCTGTAGCATCATTAAGAAACAAAAGCCTCATGGAATAGGTGTCATTATTCTCATTTTGCAATGAGACTCTGAAAACTGAAGAGTTATTCCCAAGGACACACAGCTGATATTTTAACCAAGGTCTTCTGTTTCAAACACAACCACACATGATATTTAGACGGGACATTATTTATAACCAATATTGGTTTAATGAGAGTACTGAATATGGCTTAAATTAATATTAGCAAAATTAACAACTTTGACATTGATAACTGGCGTGGTTGATATTAATGTCAATAATAAATAAAGAGAAGGAGAAGGTTAATTTTGAAGGAATGCTGAGATGTTGGAAAGCGATAAAATCTTAAGCATAAAAAAAGAACCCTTTCCTGAAGGGCACATTTGTAAGAGGCATGCCGGTTGCTTGATATTCTGAATCATTGCCAGGATGATCGCATGCTCATGGGTGCTTAGATGAGGATCCATTTCTCCCAGCAGGGTCGACCATTGCTCAAACACCCGAGATTGAGATTATCTCTGTCCTTGATGTTCTAGCCCCTGGGGTCAGGAGTTCAGCTTGGAAGCAGGTCCTCAATTGTCCCTTTACAAGAGATTCTCAGTGTAGCATCCTTAACACTTCCTGATTTCATGTTGTCTGCCTTTTGATCTATAACTGTGTATGAGTTTTGTCAAAACATAGGGAGTCAGTGGGAATCAGGCTGTTATAAAAAACCAGGCCAATTAGGTCATTCAACCCTTCTTAAAAATCACCCATGATGGCAATTTGGTCATCATTTGACTAAATAAAATCAAGAAGAATTACGGTATGGCTACAAAGCTGTATCTAACATCTAAATTAAGTACTTATCTCTTTTCCTCTCTTTACTTCTACTTTAAAAATATGTCTTAGAGGTTCAGAAGCTTCCAGTCAAAGTATACAAAAGAATTATTAGCTATTATTTCTCCCCACAGATTGTGCCTCACATAAGCTTGGAGTTGCACAGTAGAACTCGGTGGCAGAGGGACCCTTGCTTGGGCTTTGTCTGGAGAACTCCAGCTCCCAGCTTATCCTTCCGGATCCTGGTCCTAGTTTAGCCTCATCACTTGGCCACCCTGGGCTACATTTTCTTTACTGGCAAAATGAAATAGAATAAGTAAGACCTACTATTTGATAGCGCGACAGGGTAATCATAGTCAATAATAACAATTGTACATTTTAAAATAACTTAAAGAGTATAATTGGATTGTTTGTAAGTCAAAGGATAAATGCATGAGGGGATGGATGCCCCATTCCCTATGATGTGCTTATCCCACATTCCATGCCTGTATCAAAACATCTCTTGTATCGCATAAATATAAACACCTACTATGTACCCACAAACGTTACAAATTTAAAAAAATTTAAAGAAAATTTAGAAGTGAAGAAGAAACCCAAAGTAAAGAAGATGGATGAAATAATAGAACTCTAAATCATTTTCCACTTCCACATTCTATATTTTCCAAATGATTGCAGGGAAAACAGCTTCTCACTTTCACTGAAGCTCTCCTACTGTCACTTATGCCCACATGGAGGTTGGGTGCATCTAAATGTAAGGGAGGGTGCCAGGAAGGTGAGAAGAAATCTCTAGGTCAATCAAAGCCCAGTCTGTGATTTCCTGTCTGTCTTGAAAATGGGGATTTCCCAAGCTTCAGAACCAGCCTCACTCATTAGGGATAACAATCAGGGTAATTAACAATGGGTGTGCACTGCACAATCAGAAAGACCCAATGGTATTTGGCAATGAAAAGTTTTATACAGGAACTGTTGGCTCCCTTTTGTCTGTGGTGAGGTAAAGATGAAAAATAGAAAAGTCAATTAAAATTATCCTAGAAACTCTTTATTACTTTAAAATAAGAGGAGTGAAAATAACCCCGGACTATGTAATGCTTCTGAGGACATTAACTAATAGCTATTAGTGTTTGCAGTATGTTTACTGAACCCTGTAAAATGAGATGGTCATTTATAGAACTTCCTCTTTCCAGAAAATTCTGTGACTACCTAAGCAGCTTGACTGTCCCTTGTGAGGAAAGGGCGTGTTTTTTGAGTGCACAGGCCCTGCAGTGTCTCCCATGAGGTACTGTGTGGGAGAGAAACTCAGTCTTAGCCAAATCACTGTCCCACAGTGAAGTAAGTACCTTATATGACCTAGAAGAGGATAAATCAAGTAACCTTAAATTCATGAGAACTGCTTTTGTTTCTAGCAGCAATCAGAGGGTTGAGAAGATGTGGGCTGGATGAGGAGCCAAGGTACTGTATACTAATGCTAGGACTGTCCTCGGCCCCAGGAAATAAGAAGAGGAACTCGGCCAACAACGGGGCAGCCCTGAATGGAGCGCACGGTTTAGCAAAGGAGGCTGATTTAAGGGAGTAGGCCTACACTGTGACTTCCTGGCAGTGCTGACCTTGGAATTGCCCAAGAATCAGAGATAGCCTTAAAATTGTGACAAGGCAATGAGGGAGAAGTACAAGGCCCAGAGGAAAATGGGTTGGTCGATGTTTGGTGGCATAAGGACTCCCACAACATCCATCTGCAGAACCTCAGAGGAGTCAATAGGAACCCTTAGAATCAATCACAGGAATGAGTGTTGCCATTTTCCAGGTCTCTATGATATGCTTGTGGCCAGGCACTTCCCATACATCATCTCACTTAAAATAAGGGTCAGACACTTGACACTCCACTTTTGAAAGGTTGATGACCCATAATTAGAGTGTGCGGGAGGGGTCCCTACTTAAAGTTTGGATACAGAACATGCTTTCATTCACAAGAAAAGAATGAGAATCAGGATTTCAAGTGTGCTAATGCCTTATTAAATTGTCCTAATAATCCATTGTTTATATGCAGAGATGTGATAACTGACTGACAGACTCTCAGGATCATATAATTGTGGGATTGTTTCACTAGCAATGAGAGTAAGTTTGGTCTCTTATAAAATCTGCCAGGTAGGCAGATGGCTGGTGGTCATGGGGCAGCATGGTGCCATGGAACACAGACTCATGGCTTGAGTGTCCCAATTCCCTGCCCCACCGCCTGGCCACTGGGTTGGGGGCAGCATGACTATAACTGATTTGCTTCAGTATCAAGCTCAGAAGTGTGGCCTCATTCTCATGACCAGACATTGTATCACTGGGACTTGAGTTTGGGGACTGTGTAATTTTACTGATGTCACGATGGTTTTATAAGCCACTGTGTAAAAAGTTAAATGCAAGTATTTAAATCTCCACTAAATATGGATTTTTCTGCTCAACTAATAAAAACAGCTTAGTCAACTAATCAAAGGATTAGTTTTAGGAGACCTAAAAATAGAGCACCATTTGCCACTAGCATCTTTGTCCAGTATCCCTGATGATTAATAATCAATTTAAAAGAGATATTTGTGGAGTATTTATTAGAATCCATGCAATGCTATTCACCAGCACACTTTCTCATTTTTTTCTTCAAGACATTTAAATAATAGAAAAAAATACAAAATTAGAAAAAAATATTAAAATATTTCCAGCATACTTACATTTGATATTAAATTCTAACCAAAATTTGACCAGAGCAAAAGAGAATTGTAAAACCACATGACTATTCCAATCATATGAGTGGGCAGGGTAGAAAAAGTCGGGGGGCAAATAGAATAAATGGTAAGAGACAGCATATAATTCATAATGTCCATAAAAATAGTTGTCCTTTAAACCAAAAGTTGTAATAATGCCTAAAATAAGTCATTGTGTAAGGAATTTTAACAGGGCCAAAATCTGCTATGCCTCTTAAATTACTAACAAACATTTGGACTTGTTTTGGAGTGGTTTTTTTTTGAACAAATGGTTTAAAGATTTCATTGAATTTCCTCCTACATAATACTTAACTTTTGACATATGGTCAGCTAAAAATATTTTGGATTTTATTAAATATTGATTGTGGAGAGGTAGGTCATGGAAAGAAGGCATGGGTGGGGGCAGATTCTTTGCCTTTTTCTCCTTAAATCTATGGGCAGGGGCTGGGTGTGTTGGCTCACGCCTGTAATCCCAGCACTTTGGGAGACCAAGGTGGGTGGATCACCTGAGGTCAGGAGTTTGAGACCAGCTGGCCAACATGGTGAGACCCTGTCTCTACTAAAAATACAAAAAAATTAGCCAGGCATGGTGGTGGGTGCCTGTAATCCCAGCTACTCGGGAGGCTGAGGCAGGAGAATCGCTTGAACCCGGGAGGTGGAGGTTGCAGTGAGCTGAGATCACACCAATGCACTCCAGCCTGGGTGAGAAGAGTGAGACTCCATCTCAAAAAAAAAAAAAAAAAAAGAAAGAAAGAAAAGAAAAATCTATGGGCAGGTTCCACTGAGACCCCTGAGAATGCTGACCCATTAAGAGTCCCACCCTCTTGGCTATCCTGGTGCCCCTTTGACTAACGGTGCTTCTCTCTACTTTTCTTTTTAAGGAACTAGAAGAGAGACACCAGTATTTCATGTGCGCTAAATTAGGGTAGGGTTTTGAGAGATAAAGGCAAGGGGAGGAGGAGTGTGCATTTCAGGAAGGAAACAAAGTGAACAATTGTGGGCATGGGGTCAGGAGGAAGGAGCAGCTTACAGAAGAGCAGTCTGGCTGGTGAAAAGACATGAGGTGATAGAAGAAAAGGAAGGGGAAGGAAGGTTAGGGCACATTAGTAAGCTCTCCACCACGATTCAATTATATGACCTCAGCTATTAAACTGTCACTCTGATATCCTCCTCTAATATTTTTTTCACCTCTCACATTTTCAGTGGAATCATACGGACTTGGATATTGTTGTCATGGAAAACCATGGGACTTGAGATAAAGATTCAGGAATCATTCATATGAAGGTGATATATAAAGCAGTGGTTGGTAAATTTACCAAAGGATAATGTGAGGGGAGAGAAGACAAGAAGATCAAGAGCAAAATTTAGGGTCGCATCCATAGTCAGAGGTAGGAAAGAAGAGGAACTGCCAAGGAGATTGAAGCATCACACTGAGAGGAAGGGGGAGAACCAGGATAGGGTCTTCCCAACAGGGTCACCTACCACAAGATACCAAGGAAGATGAAAAATGGGCGGAGGAAATTGGATTTGGCAAGTAAGGTATGACTCCTGATCTTTAAGATAACACAGTAATAAGCATGACTAAGGAAAACCACCCCACAGATCTGGACCACACTGAGAATGATGAGGTAAGATGAACTTCTGCCTGTAATCTCAGCTCCTAAGGAGGCTGAGGCAGGAGGATAGCTTGAGGCCAGGAGTTCGAAACCAGTTTAGGCAACATAGCAAGAGTCCTATCCAAAAAAAAAAAAAAAAAAAAAATAGACGAACCTCCCAGGGCCTCTAGTTCTCAGGTGTAGTGCTCTAGGTAATATGCAAGCTTGAGAAGCCCAGGTGAAATGCTACCAAACTGAAGCTCCTTATAGGAGCCAAACCACCTGTTCACTATCTGGACTGATTTTATACCACTAGAGTTCACCAGACCGAGGAGGAGTTAGACCATGTCTATCTCACAATCCATGTCTTAGCTCTAAGGGAAAAGAAGAGAGCCCACAGTGATGGTGCCTGATTTAGGAAAAGTTTCAAGTGTGTCTTCCTTAGGGTCCCTTTGTCCAAGCTTTTCTTCAGAAGCAGGGAAAACAGAAAAATATTTAGGAACAAATGGAGATGCCAGAGAGGAAGAAGTGGGGATTAAGGAAGAATAAGGGTAGAGGCGGGAAGGCCCTGAATGCCTGGATGACCTTCCCCCCACCAGAGGTGAAGGGGTGGTGCCGTTGTAAGGTACAAAGGTCCCCTGGAGGGAACCAGTGCTTTCCCCCCTAAATTGTTCATACCCAATAATAAACACATACCAGATAGCACACACATGGAATGCTGGGGGCTGTTGGAAGCAGACCCAGGCCATCGGGAATCCCCTGAACCAAGGCATGAAAAACATTCTCTTCCTTTGCACGTGTAACACTCTCCCAGTATAACTGTTTCTCTTAAAGCCATAGGTGTCTGTTTTTGAGTTTGCTCCTTGGAGACAGAAACAGGATTACAATATATGGTGTTTTTTCCTCATTTCCTGCTATAGGCTGTTTTAAGTTTCTTTGACAGCTTTTCTATATATTTCTTCCTTCAAATGGTGAATCTATGTATGGCCATGTTAATGACTGGGACATAGACTTAAAATGGGAATGCTTAGGAAATGGAATGTTCTCTAACCAGTATTGTTTCATCTGCTATTATTGGGGAAAAAGAAATCTCTCTACAGATTTCAAACCCACTTTGCTGGTGCAATGGAATGATCAAATAGACTCTCTCTTTGAAGATTTGGCATCTTGTCCAGCCTCAGAGTCATTATTTAGATTATCATTTGGGTCATCGGTGACCTCAGTGCTGTGGACCCTGGGAGAAGGACTGAGGATTAGAGCCAGAAGACGTGGGTTTCAGGATTGGCTCTACTTAGGAGCTGGGAGATTCTAGGCAAATTGCTTTTAAAAAAAATTCAAAATTCTCTAAATCTGTTTCCTCCTCTGAAGAGTGAGAATAAGACGCAAACCTACCTACTTCTCAGGATTATGTGAAGATTACAAAAATCGTCTGTGAAAGCATTTCCATCAACCTCAAACTCTCCACAGCTGTAAGAGCTGGAGGCACATGAAACCAGGCTGAATCTATACAAATGGGACAGGTGGGTTCTAAAAGTTCATTTATAAAAGAAACCTCCCAAGTGAGTTTAACTTCTTGTTCTTTATCTCTTTGTCCTGTAAGGGGCCACTGGAAAAAAATAAGTCAAAGTTTTCCATTCAAGTTAATTTTCAGATAGTTGTCTGCATCCTCATAGAACAGACAAAGAAATCAAGACTTTACAAGTTGTTTATTTGTTTTAAAGTGACTTTTCCCAAATCTTGCAGCTAGCAAGTGTCAGTGTCGGGATTCGCATCTGAACTTAAGACCTGCAGGGACAGGCTGCTGGAATTTCTGCTTTTCATAAAGACCTGAAGAGCGTGAACAAAAAGACAATGGAGGAACATGAGTCAAGCCCTGTAGCAGGACCTAGACTCTGAGGTGAGGGCCACCCCTGAAGCTCCAGGCTTCAGGGGCAGCACTCAGGAGAGGCACTTCTTCTGATGGGAGAAAACTGAATGGGACATTTGCAGTAATGGGTGCTGGTGGATACTACATGTGGGGCCACACTCGAGCTGCCTTCTGAGTCAACCCCTTTGGCAGCTTGGGCCAAGTCTCTCTGAAGAGGAAGACTGTGATATCTGAATTCGTGAGTTCACAGAGTGCTCACCTGGAGACTTTGTGAGAAACAGACTGGGAAGATCTTTGTAAAAGAATCAGGCCAGGCACGGTGGCTCATGCCTGTAATCTCAGCATTTTGGGACACCGAGGTGGGCGGATCACGTGAGGTCAGGAGTTCGAGACTAGTCTGGCCAACATGGTGAAATCCCATTTCTACTAAAAAATACAAAAATTAGCCAGGCATGGTTGCTCATGCCTGTAATCCCAGCCACTCAGGAGGCTAAGGAAGGAGAACCACTTGAACCCTGGAGACAGAGGTTGCAGTGAGCCGAGATCTTGCCACTGCACTCCAGCCTGGGCGACAGAGCGAGACTCCATCTTAAAAAATAAAAATTAAAAAAAGAATCAATTGCTGGTAGGAGAGGGTTCCTTCTTGCACTCAGCACAGTGGCTGACCAAGACAAGTAATCCAGACCATGTTGGTGACCAGGTGAGCACTGGGGATGCCGGGAGGGGTGACATCACGAGGACAGTCTATGGGAAGACACTGCCTGAGCACGCTGCTCCCCCATTGACATGTGGCCTTCGAGACAATTACTGCACACCACGCCCTTGCAGTTGAAGCAGGAAAGAGTAACACAAGGTATTTTGATTGCACATGGAATATTTTCTCGCTTCTTCATCTCATTCTTTTTCTCAGAGCAATGCCTATGTTTCATTCAAAGGTTTAGAAACCTAAACTTTAGTTTTTCTCATTATTCACCCCTTAGAAATGTGACCATTGTTTCCCTCTTGCTACGACCCCACTGCCCTGAGAGAAGGCCGTGTGATGCGCGGGCACAAGCAGAGGCTTTGCCAGCAGGCAGGAGTGGGTCTGATATCTGGCCCTGACTTTTACCACCCCTTTAATTTCAGAAAGCCATTCAGGGCCTTGCGCGGTGGCTGACACCCGTAATCCCAGCACTTTGGAAGGCCGAGGCGGGTGGATCATTTGAGGTCAGGAGTTTGAGACCAGCCTGACCAACATGGTGAAACCCCGTCTCTACTAAAATACAAAAAATTAGGCGAGTGTGGTGGCACACACTTGTAATCCCAGCTACTCAGGAGGCTGAGGTGGGAGGATCGCTGGAGTCCAGGACACAGAGGTTGCAGTGAGCCAAAATCGGGCCATTGCACTCCAGCCTGGGCAACAGAGGGAGACCATGTCCCCCCAAAAAAAAGCCATTCGGCAATGAGGCCCTCATTGTTAGACAAGAATAATCAATGAGGTGTCATCGAGTTGTTGAAAAGACTACATGCAGTAAGTCTGTCTGGTGCTTCATGAGTACCTACTACATGGTAGCCATTGTTTTAATAAATAGGGAGGTGTTTCTATTAAAAACAGAACTTGGCCAGGGGCAGTGGCTCACACTTGTAATCCCAGAGCTTTGGGAGGCCAAGGTGGGTAGATTGCTTGAGCCCAGGAGTTTGAGACCAGCCTGGACAACATAGTGAGACCCTGTCTCTACAAAAAATTTTAAAAATTAGCTGGGCATGGTGATACATATCTATAGTCCTGGCTACTCAGGAGGTTGAGATGAGAGGAAAACTTGTGGCCAGGAGGTTGAGGCTGCAGTGAGTGGTGATTGCACCACTGCACTCTGGCCTGGGTGACAGAGGAGACTTTGTCTCAAAAACAACAACAACAACGGAAAAACAGGACTTAAGATGAGTCTTCAACCAGTCTCAGGGGACTGCAACTTTTCTGTATAAACAATGCCTAACTGTGTAAGAATTGTCGTATAGAATTAATTGCCCATCCTCTTCCTCTGTCTCCACATCAAAGCATCTGAGATTTCTGCTTCACCCCAAATAAGATTCGTCCTCTGTCAGGTTCTCTCAAAATCTTCTTTCTTCAAATTTGAATTTCACATCATTATTTACTACTCCACCCTTTTCTAACATCTGCTAATTCTTCCTTTCAATTCCCCTACCTTTGCAGGGTAGTTTTTTTTCCCCCAGGGAAATTCACATTCTCCTGTTAATAATTCATAAATGTTGCCAGACACAGATGAATGAAACCATTTCCCATTCATGTCCTGCTTTCCAGGGATGCTGTGAGAATTAGTTAGATGACATCTGCAATTCACAGCCCACTCTAAGAGAAACATGATATATTCACATCACATTTAACAGAACATTCTTTCAATGCAAGGCAAATAACTGCTGCCATACGCCTGCTTCAAATGGGCCCAACCCCTGCCCCTGGGGACCTCTTATAAACCTGTCACCTGTAGCAGCTTAACTCTTCTTTAGGTGTGTACAATTCCACTGAACAGTAGTGAATTTCTGATTAGCAATATTGTCAAATGAGTGGTATTCTTTTCCCCAAATTTGAATCTAACAGGGTGCCCAGACACTTAGTCAAATGTCCCTGTCTCACTATTTCTACTCTACCCACCTCCTCCCTGCATTTCATGACAGGTGGAGATTTCCTTTCCTCTGGACAAAGAGACCGGTTCCATGGTGGACCCTGACGCATCCTTGAACTTTTCCAGCCGCTGCAGTATTTTCTTAGGCCTGATCACCACTTTCTGTTTTTATGGAATTTCAACCTTAGTATCAAACTCATGCCACAAAAATAGAATTTAGCTATAATAAGAAACTAGGGGCCCAGTGGGGTGGCTCACGCCTTTAATCCCAGTACTTTGGGAGGCCGAAGTGGGAGGATCACGAGGTCAGGGATTCAAGACCAGCCTGACCAACATGGTGAAACCCCATCTCTACTAAAAATACAAAAATTAGCCGGGTGTGGTGGTGTGCCTATAATCCCAGCTACTCCGGAGGCTGAGGCAGGAGAATCACTTGACCCCGGGAGGCGGAGGTTGCAGTGAGCCGTGATCGCACCAGACTGGATGACAGAGTAAGACTCTGTCTCAAAAAAAAAAAAAAGAAGAAGAAAGAAAAAAACTAGGTGTCAGTGGCCATTATTCCTACCTGTGAAGACTTAAAACATAAATTTGATATTTGGATGAGACTGGCCTTTACCATAATATTAATAACATTTGTTCATAGAAAATGGCATAGCATTGACCACAGTTTGTAATTAGATAGTATGTGATTTTCTTTCTTTTTTTTTTTTTTTTTTAACTATCTGCCTCTCTTGCATGCTATTGTGCCTATAACTCTGGACTGAGAGGAAACACCTTCTAGAAACAGGCAGTGCCCAGAGAGAGAAGCACAGGTCCACGCAGGCAGCCAAAGCCATCTTCTTGGTTGAAAGATACCCTTTTCTTCCAACTTAAATAAAAGGCATAACTAGTTTAAGCAAGGCTATTGGCAGGAATGCATCACCAGCTCAAAGGGCAGGTTTTGATGCCAGCCCCAGGACTCAGTAGCTGAAAGTTCCACATCCCACACACACAACCAGGCAGAGAGAGGCTTCCCTTCCAGGAAAATGGCATTTCGGTGTCAGTCCCTGCATATTATGTCCGTTAATCTCTTTCCTTCTTTTTTCTGCTCTTTTACCCTCTTTCCTGACATGGCAAGTGGTGCCAATCTTTCTTTTTTCTCTTCTTCTTCTTCTTCTTTTTTTTTTTTTTTTTTTTTGAGACACAGTCTGCAGTGACTGGATCTCGGCTCATTATAGCCTCAACCTCCCCAGGTGCAAGTGATCCTCCCACCTCAGCACCCCCCGCCCCCACACCGAGTAGCTGGGACTATAGGCATGCGCCACCACGCCTGGCTAATTTTCGTATTTTTTGTAGAGATGGGGTTTCCCCATGTTGCCCAGGCTGGTCTCGAACTCCTGAGCTCAAGCGATCTGCCCTCCTCGGCCTCCCAAAGTGCTGGGGTTACAGGCATGAACCACCGGGCTGGCCATCTTTTTTTTCTCTTGTGTCAGTCTTGTTCTTTGATGGAAAAGATGAGAGGGATGGGAGGGGCCTTGAATGACAGCCTCATTTGGTGCATTCTCACAGGTCACAGTTCAGGCAACTCTAGGAAGTGAAACATTCTGAGAACCCTTCCCAAGGAGATATGCTTTATTTTGTTTTCCCCTATAAGCCTCCTTGACTTATTTGCTGTCAGGAAATTTGAACTCTTGATATTATAAATATGAGGAAAAATTTCTGTTTTGTTTTATTTTGTTTGTTTTTATTCTGGGCCCACTACACAATCTCTTAGCAGGTCATTGTGTTTTCATAAGGAAAACCTAAGCCTTTGTCTGGAGATCCTTCTCTCTGTTCCTGTGCAAGAAGGAGGGGCCAGGAGTTTTCTGGCCCCAGCAGGAGGCGTGGCAGGCCGAGCAACAAGTCACTATGGCGGACACATGGCAACTGCAGAGAGGCTGTCAGTGGAGCTATCTGGGCAAGCCCTGAAGGAATTCCAAAAGGGCCCTTTATCTCCAAAACAGTTTAAGGTGTTGATTTTGTTTCCTTCAAAGCGTGACAGTGTGGGCAAGCTTTCCTCAATAAAGCCATCAGAGCAGGCGGGAGGAATCCAATTCTCTTGATGAGATTAGAAATGTGATTCTCAAGACTGTGGGGCAGGAAGAGGGACTTTTTCAAGCTACAAGTTGGCCAGAATCACTGCCCTTGAGGAGAAATGTCACTGATGGGAATATGTTACATACATGATGGTGAGGAGGTAAAAAAGAAGTGTTGGGAACCATTAGAATCTGCAGTGTGTGCATGTGTGTCTGTGTGTGTGTGTGTCTGTGTGTGTGTGTGTGTGTGTGTGTGTTTGGCCCATGAGAAAGATTATTCCCAGCCCTCAGACTTTCCTAAAGTATGAACAACGTTAAGAGATCCAGCTTTTGATTTGGATTTGAGATTTTCGATTTAATGTGACATATTAATGAAAGCAATGTGTGGTATTTCACATCACAGTTTTCTTCAGAGTACTGCAAGATTCAGTCCTAGATAAGTCAGGAGGATACTCAGGGAGCTGAAAGAAAAAGGGACCAAAGATCAAAATGGGGGAGAAACAAAAGGACACTACTCCCAAATAAGTTATTTAAGTTTGTGAGACAAACAATACTATTTGGGGGAAGTATTAAAAGCCCTGCAAAGGCCTACACTCTATGAAGGCAAAATGGCTGCCTTCACTCTGCTGGCCTTCATGGCACTGGAAGAAAGTCCAGCATGAGTGGAAGTTTCTGGAACCCCTCATGGAGCTGGGGGTAGGGGGAGTGTGCTGGGTCCATGGGCACTGGGTCACTGACCACAATTCTGTCTTGGTGCCTAACTGTCAAGCTATTTTATGGCATAGCGGCATTGGATACACATTTGGGTGTAGCTAAGTTGTATTTGTCATGAATATTCATTCAAGTGAATAGAGAAGCATTCCACAGATTGAGCTTTACACTTTAGTGAGGATCGATAATATTGGTTTGATTTTAAAAGAACACATTCTCTTATTTAAATTTTTTCTATGTGGTTTCTAAAAGGTCAAGTGTGTTTTTTATAAAGGTGAGAATATATTCCTAAGCAAAACGAAAAAAAGTTGGAGTATAAATATGAAATCCTTAAAGTCTAAGTATATGGATTATAAGATTCCACAGAAAATTTAAGGTGAAGGGGGGCCACTTTTTATTGGATGCTTGCTATATGCCAGACCAAGTGCTTTACAAATATTGTTGATGAGGCCGGGCGCGGTGGCTCACGCCTGTAATCCCAGCACTTTGGGAGGCCGAGGCGGGTGGATCACGAGGTCCGGAGATCAAGACCACCCTGGCTAACACGGTGGAACCCCATCTCTACTAAAAATACAAAAAATTAGCCCGGCGTAGTGGCAGGCGCCTGTAGTCCCAGCTACTCCGGAGGCTGAGGCAGGAGAATGGCGTGAACCCGGGAGGCGGAGCTTGCAGTGAGCTGAGATTGCGCCACTGCACTCCAGCCTGGGCGACAGAGCAAGACTCCGTCTCAAAAAAAAAAAAAAAAACAAAAAAAAAAAACAAATATTGTTGATGAATGAATGAATGAATGATCCTACATGATATTTACTAATATTTCCATTTTACCAATGAGGAAACTGAGGCTGTTGGAGTTTGTAAGAAGTCACCCCATCTGATAGATGTCAGAAATAGAATTCAAACCCAAATATTTCTGACTCTGATTTATGTAATGTAGGAGAGATTTAGAATAGAGTGCTGGAAAGAATCACATTTAATAAACTCCCCCCACTGTCTTGGGCCAGTTGATGAAGACAGCTTTTATTTTTCTCCTTGGAGTCCCTAACTTCCCCCACTGAGTGCCAATCTCCTCATTCATTTTCTCACGTTACTCATCTCTTTTATCCACTCGATTCTGGTTGAAATTAGTGGAATCTTCATGCTGAAGAGCTTCTAATGACATAGAGAACAGGGAATACTAACCCAATGTTCTGATCTTTTTTAAAAGCCCAGACAGAAAATAATATTGGCCCCAGCGGCCAAAACCCAGACAACTCTAGTTTTGATGGGATAGCTCCCAAAAAGTTCAGATGCTTCCCTGAACTCATCCAAACCTTGGGCGGTCTCCTGCTTTTCCGGAGGGAACATGCTTGGTGAATGATGCACCAAGTTGAAACACATGGAGAATGCCCTCCGTGGGGACTCTTGGGTCTTGTGTGAGGTTAAGTCCCAATTGCACATCAAGCTGCCGTGGTATTTCTCTTCTGCAAGCAGACTTTGTCCCGTTGAAAATGGAATCTCAACCACACAAAAAGCACTGGAAGTTACATTAGTGAAGTCATCAACCATGTATGCACGGTCTTCGTTTTATGCATCTACCTTGCATCAGATGCTAGCCTACACACATCACCTGTGTTATTTCATTTACTCTTTGCAACAAAACTGCCAGGTGGTTGTTATCTTTACTTAACAAATGAGGAAACCAAGGCCTGGGTTGATCAAGTAATGTACTCAAAGTCACATGACTTGAAGGTGGCAGTAGGGATTTAAGCCAACTCTGTTCATCTTCAAAAAGTGTGTATCTAATCACGTCACAGCGTCTCCTGACCAGCCCAGAAAGACACCAGCAAATATTAACATCTGGGAGTGAATTTGTACCCTAGCTTTATTTCCAACTGATGACATCTTTTCTTGTTTACTTCTGAAAGCAGGGATAGAAGCAGTGGAGCTGGCAAGCACCCCTGGTTCACATGTAGCAAACATGGGTGACGTGGCCAGGCTGCTGGACAGAGGTTATTGGTTCAGGCCAAGTGATGGGAGTTAATAAGCTCCAAGGAAAAGTAAACCCTCAGCTGACTGGAACCTCTGAGAACCCTATCAGAAAAAAAATTTGACAAGATAGACTAGGATTAAAATTCATGGATGGCTTTAGAACTCAGAAATAAATCAGGAAGAAAAAAAATATATGTGCAAGCCAATTCCATAAATACTAGAACCTCGTAGAATCATTAAAAGTCCCCATAACTTGGGCCTGAGTGAAACTGTGGTCCCTTCACTGTAGTAATTTAAACTCGACTGTTTATTTTGGCTTCTGCCTTCTCAATGACTTGTTCTAATCGAAATGCTTTGATGAGATGCACAAAAGGAATAAAAGTATGATTGAAAAGCCAGAGAGTAATATCTTGGTTTAAAACAACTGTGAACACAAACTTTAATCTTTGGCATTGCCATAAGGGCTATCTTAGACTAACTGGGGCAAATACTTTTAGGATCTTGTTTGGAAAAACATTTTTGGTTTTAGAGTGGGTGTCCATGTATCATAACACAAAACTTACAAAACATAATTTTTTTAAAAAGCCTCTTATTCTGCCTACAATCCATGTGCTTTTGACATCATAAGCTCCATTTCTTGAAGGCTTCTATAAAAATCCATGGCTTATGGAAGGTAAAGGCAACATCATGCTGAGTTCAAGCAATATTTGTGGGACTTGGGTTCCACTTTTTCTATAGAGAGCCAATGTGTTTTTCTCCTGTTTTACATGAAGCACCCATGTGGATCTGCATGTCTTTAGTCATCTTGGTGGGGTGCTTACCTGAATTAGATATTAACTTCTGGAAGTCAATAGGAATAATAAATAATAAATGTTAATATTTTTAAGTCAGATATTCTCAAGAAGAACTAGATTCAAAGCCTCACCAAGCTACTTGACCACCTGTGAGGCCATGGACAAGTTCCTTATATCTCAAATCATTAATTTTCTTACCTACAAATTGGTGGTAGTAATGCATTGGTTTGTACAAAGGATTCAATGAGTTAATATATGTTGTATTAGTTTGCTACTGCTGCCATAACAAAGTACCACAGACTGGGTGGCTTAAAAAACAAAATTCCCTTTTCTCATGGTTCTGGAGGCTGGAATCTGAGGTCAAAGTGTTGGCAGGATTGGTTTCTTCTGAGGCCTCTCTCCTTGGCTTGTAGATAGCCGCCTTCTCCCTGTGTTTTCTTATGGTCTCCTCTCTGTGCGTATGTGTGTCCTAATCTTCTCTTTATATAGGGAAACCAAGCATATTTGGATTCAGACCCACCCATACGACTTCATTTTACCTTAATTACCTCTTTAAAGACCCTATCTCCAAATAAAGTCACATTCTGAGGTACTAGGCATTAGGACTTCAACATATGAATTTTGGGAAGGGACACAACATGTGAATTTTGGGAATTCATCCCATAGCCTATAAGAAATACCTAGAACATGCTATACTTTTAGTAAATGCTGAGTCTCTTCTCTTCTCCACTTCCAAGGTTTGGTGTCAATAAGATATGAAGCATGTACACAGGCTCTTTGAATTTTTCAGGTTCCTTGACAAAGGTACTGAATTGCAGGATAATCCCATTAAAATGGGATGTCCATTGTTGCTCACACAAGGGCCAGCAGTTTAAAAATGGAGGCAAACTCGGCTGGGTGTGGTGGCTCACATCTGTAATCCCAGCACTTTGGGAGGCCAAGGTGGGTGGATCATGAGGTCAGGAGATTGAGACCATCCTGGCTATGGTGAAACCCCATCTCTACTAAAAATACAAAAAATTAGCTGGGCATGGTGGCGGGCGCCTGTAGTACCAGCTACTCGGGAGGCTGAGGCAGGAGAATGGTGTGAACCCGGGAGATGGAGCTTGCAGTGAGCCAAGATGGCGCCACTGCACTCCAGCCTGGGCGACAGAGCGAGACTGCGTCTCAAAAAATAAATAAATAATTGAGGCAAACTCATCTTCACTTTACACCTCAAAAAGTGTAAGTCAAAATATAAAGAGGAAATTTTTAACTCCAGACCTCTCAGATCTCATTGATTTTTCTCTTGTTCAAAGGCAAGCAAAAAAAGTATTGAGCAATACACACAACAATGACGACAACTACAATGACGTGACAAGGGTGATCATAGCAGCTAACATTTACTGAGGACATACACAGTCCTTTTTGCCTTTTAAAGGAAAGTCCTTTAAGTGCATTCTCCCATTTGATCTATCAACAACTCTACAAATGGTAGCTGTGTGTGCTTTAAAATAAGCTGAAGATTTTTTTAGGAAAAAAACACACATTGGGAATTTCTACATGTAAGAAAGGATAAAATCAGTCTTGATTTCATGAGAGGACTCACCAGTCCAGATTATTATTGTCACTCTAAATGTAGTTTTGCTGACATAAATACTATCTGGGTACCCTAGGGGCTGCTGACATCCACATTTGGGATTGTTGCATCTTCCGGAACAGAGATTCCTTGGTAGGTGTCAATTGATCTAGAGAGCTTGGAGGGGGCCTGCTTACAAGTCCTTCTCTACCTAGCACAATGCTCTGCATACCATGAAGATATAATAAGTATTTATAGAGTGAATGCTGCACCTTCCCCTCCAGACTCTGAGTTCCCTTCTCCCTTTAGGGTCATCACAGCCAGCAGCTCCGATGGACTCATAGATTAAACCCCTCCTATGGCCAATCAAAGGACCCCCAAGAACACACTGTTGAAGATGAGAGGGCCCACCACTTTGGCCCTTGGTAATTTACTCTCAAATGCTCGGGGATTTTGAGCAAGAATCTTAGTCACGTGAACATATCTGTAAAACAGTTGTTGGGAAGGCAGAAAGACCAAATGTTGAAATTCTAAAGTTTTTACTTAATGACACTTCTACATACCCTTTCCAGGAGGGACCGATGTGGCAGCTTCCACTGATAATAATGGAAACGCACATTTTGAGATGTTGCAAGTCATGGAGACGCCCAGGCCATGGTGCTGCCTGTTGGATGGTGCTTTGCTTGTTTCTGTCTGAAGAGGCTGGTTGCCTTTTTCTCATTCAGCTCAATGCAAACACCCATCAAGAAGGGTCAAGTGGGCATTGCTTTCAGAGTCTCCTTCAGGCTTGAACAAAGGCTTTGGAGACAGAGAGGCATGCAGGGGTGCACACAGAGAGCTGCCCTCTGGCACTTCACTCTCTGGACATGCTCAGGCCTGTGGGCAGGGCCTTGAGTTTCTGGCCTGCCGTCAACTCCATTGAGCAGCGGCCTTGGCTGGGTCATACACAGCATTTTTTTCTGTCTGAAGGATGACCTGGTTAGCAAAGGACAAATACTAGCACTCCCAAAAAATAATTAAGTCTTTGGACCCTTTTCTGCAAACACAAATCTGTGTGAGGTTTTCTGGAGCAAATGCTGTAGGCTACATTCCAAAGGCCAAGAAGAAAAATACCACGCTGGTCAGTCACCCATGCTGTCTCCATAAATAGCACCATGCATTTCTGAAGCAATAAGCGATGTTAGATAATCCTCTTTATGGTACCAGTGGGACAGTGGCTTTAAGGGCCATGGATATGACAAAGAAAACAAGGGATGGACAGAGGGCGAAATCAGTCAGATCACAGTATGTTGGTCAAGTCACTTAATTACGCTGGAGCTCCATTATTCTCCGTTTTAAAGTTAGGCTGGCTCAGTGTGGTGGCTCACACCTGTAATCCCAGCACTTTGGGAGGCCAAGGCAGGAGGATCTCTTGAGCCCAGGAGTTCGAGACCAGCCTGGACAACAAAGTGAGAACCTGCCTCTACAAAAAATTTATTTTAAATAGCTGAGTGTGGTGGTGTGCACCTGTGGTCCCAGCTATTTGGGAGGCTAATGTGGGAGGATCGCTTGAGCCCAGGAAGTTGAGGGTGCAGTGAGCCGTGATTGTGCCACTGCAACCCAGGCTGGGTGATACAGTGAGACCATGTCTCAACAAATAAAATAAAAAGGTTCAGCTGATACTGATTACTCTGTTCCATAAGGTAGTCCACTTAACCAGAGCCCATTTATCAAGAACCTGCCATGTGCAGAGTCCTGCATAAAGGCTGGTGGTGAGATTGAATAGAATCGTGTAGTGAAGACACAGTCAAGCTGCTGCCTCATCAAAGGCTCTCCCTAAACGTTGGGTGACTGTGGGAAGTGGTTGGGGAAAGAGGACACATTAGGCCTGGGTTCTTTTAAAATGTGGATATTCGTTCAGGTTCTTTAAATAGTTATTAAAAATATTAAAAATTACTTTCTTCCACAGGAATAATGATTGAGCACCAGAAACAGACAAGCGAGGTCCTGGGAATAGAGGATAAACACAGAAAAAGCAAACTCCATTCTGGCTTGGGGGGACCTTGACTAAGCTTTGACAAATGTGCACAGACTCCCAAGAGGATCCAAGCCTTCAAATCCAGGTTCAAACAGGTAAAGAGTGGAGGGGCAAGGTGCCAGTTAAGTTGGGGGAAAGGCGATGAAAGGGGCAGATTAATATATTACAAGGAAAACTATAGGAGAATTCCTGGGAACAAACTAGCAGACATGTTTATCCTGCAAGAAGCCTGGGTGATTTGAGCTTTTGGCTGGAGGGAGGGGAAGAAGGAGCTAGCATTAATCATGTTCCCAAATTCAACTCCAGCATCTAACGAAATAGACAATAACTGGTTTCGCCACTCCTGTTCCTCACATCCCCTGGGGTCAAGGCCTGGCTGGAATTCAAACAGGATTTCAGATCAGGCCTGGAAAGTTGTGTACATTTAAGTTCATTCTGGAAGGCATGCTTGATATAGAAATGGATTTTTCTTGGTCTAATTTTGAGAGGATCTGAACTTAGTGAGAGTAAGTGGGTGCTTTAAACAATCTCCTACTCTTTTTTTCTTAAGAGGAGAATTTATGGCAGAGACTGGCCAATGGCACTGACCACACCTATTTCAAGTCCTAGCTTGGAACATAGATTTTTTGTGTTTTTAATGGAAAAATAGAAGTCCTTGTAAACTACCATTTACCTTTCATTTGCCTCTTCCTCGTGTTGTGTGATTTCTTTTGGCATCATAGTGCTCCCCTAAAGGGTCCACCAAGGTGAACTTGGCTAGGCAGTGCTTCAAAACACCCCATCGGTGGAGATTAAGGATGACAGGTCAAAACCAATGTCACTCTTGGGCTGCCTGGCATGCACCTAGGAAATCAGGCACACCCATGCTGAAATAAGGAATTGACTTTGCTCAGGAAGAGTCATCTATGCATTTCTTCTTTCGGTGATATATGTAGTAGGGGTCAAGGGTGGGGACCGAATTTGGAGAGAGCAGGAGAGAAGGGCTGGAGGGGTGGGTGAGATGGCAGACAGGGGAAGTAAACTAAGGGTGAACCAGAACATCCCATGACACCAGTTATGAGGAGGCTCGCCAGTGCTGAAGTTTCTGCTGTGCCAAAGACGCCTGTTTCAGGATGAGTCCAATTTTAGCCCAGGAGAAATAAATCAACTATAGGGCAAAAGGTTTAATGAGTAAAATGTATCATTCCAAAAATGTGATGCAGTCCACATCCAAAGTTTCTAGGTCAAATAACATGAGGAACTAATGCAGAAAAAGAAAGCAGCTGCCTGGGCATGGTGGCACGGGTCCCAGCACCAGGTCCTCACACCACATCCTTGTACCACGTCCTCCCAACCTCCTACCACTGGAGTCCTGCCCAGCCAGCAGGCAATGGGAGGGAAACCCAGCCTTGCAATTCTTTAATTTTGGGGAAAGTGAGGTGGGGAGTTTCTGACTTGTATACCCTTTAATTAAAGGGAATCTGACCTCTTCTATGATGATAATAATAATAAAATGTCTCAGAAGAGAATGGGAGCGTGCAAGAGAGTTATGCATTATGCACAAGACAGCAGGGCTTGGAACGGTAAAATCTTGTTTGCTCACGCGGCTCTGAGTAACCTAAGGGGGAAACAAACTCAGAACATTATTGATTAGATGCCAATTCACATAGCTCTCTTTGTCTGCTTTTTATTATCAGTATTTCTTTAAAAGGTTAATAGATCCTGGTCCTGACAAGCGTGAAGCCAGGAGATGGGCTCTTATCCAGTGTTTTCATTCTTCAGCCCTCAAGAGACAATGATTAGATCTTAATATTGAATGCACAAACCACACTCACTGTGTGAACTTTCTGAGAGAGCTCCCCACCTAAAGACAGAAAAAGTGAAGAAGTTTTATTGGAAGGATTGTCAAAGGCGGGGGGCGGGGAACACTTTGAGTCTCTTTGAGCCAGTTGATTAGGGGTGAGTTGATTTTCTTATGAACACTCTAAATCTACTCTCCCTGGGGGCAGGGAAACCTGAGAAGCTTGGATTTCAATGATTTAATTCCCCTTCTAAGAATAGCCAAAACTGGGGTGGAGAGAAGCTAATGAAGTCAACCACCGAAAGAACATTTGCAAATTGAGCAAAGCCCTGTGAATCTTAGGTAACAGCTGGGAGCCGAGTTTCTTTCTTCCACATCTCATAAACTACAAAATAACTCAGCAAAACATGTCAACCAATGGATGCTCTCCACAGGTTACATGATCTAAAGCTGAGATACAAGAAGCCAAACACAATTAAAATGTGCTTCCATTGGTAGGTTCATGGTGATGCTTTGCAGAGGTATCACCTAACCTACCAAGCTTTGGACATACTTTATTCATTACAACACTGTCAAGATTAAGTTGCCACGACTTCGTATCCCAGTTCATGAATTGCATCTACATACACCATATAATCAGCCTCACCAGTATACGGAATGTGGACAGGTCTTCCCTTAATGCTGGGATTAATTAGTTAGTCTCTGGATGTGCCCTTGAGGTTTAGCGATTCACTTCACTCCCCAGCGCAGTGAATCCAAAAAGTACAAGATCCTTTCTCCAAGGAGGAGATGCAAATTCACAGATAGCCTGAAGCCTAACCTTGGGTTAGCCCCTGAGATCGACCCAGTTCCTTCTTACAGCAGGATCTCCTTGTGATGGCTTGGCAGGATTGACTGAGCTAGTGCTTCCTTCCAATGTTTGATTGGTTAAATAAAGATATCTTTCAATGTTTATATAATAGCATTCAGAACATAGTCTCCAGGGTAACTAGTGAGTAGAAATGGCAACATGTATGAGTCGGAATATTAAAAAGGAAATACACAAATCAGTCTTTCATTTCAAGGGTACATTTGATGTTGCATATCAATATCATTTTACATTTGAGGGTGAGCCCACCCTATGTTCCCTGTGAGCTGTGAGCAAGAGACAATAATCACACCCAATCCCAGTGGAGGCTACAGGTGAGGGTGAGGAGCAAAAACCATATAAACCAGTCTTTTCCATTCTGTTAGGAATAAGATGACATGAACAGCTTTTCCTGCCACAGTATCTCACCAACACATTAGTTTTTAAAGGGAGGTTAAATCTGTTTGAACCTTGGCAAATTTGTTACTATAACCGTAGCATAGTTGTACGTGAAAACCAAATATTATTGTCCTTTATTATTCTGCTTTGTCTCCCATGTTTTTCCCATGGCTCTTAAAACAAAAGTGCTCAGCCAGGTTCTCACCCTTTGTCACTGAATGGAATGCATATTTTTGAAGGCTGATATACAGCTTAAAAAGGCAGCCGAATTTATATGTGATTTGAATAGTTGGCACCGTCATGCCAACTACTAGCGCTCTCTATTCAAAAGGCAGCATCATTTTTCCTAAGGCCTTTCCTAGGGTCTGTTTTCTAGGGCAAGTTGTCTCTCCATGGTGTCTGCTGCCTTCTCATACTCTTGGCTGACTTATATTCATTCCCTGGACACCCGGGAACACACTCCCAGAGCAGCCAGATTCAGAGTCAGTTTGTCCTTCATAGATAGGCAGTAAAACATTCCAATGTAGTTCCTCTGAGAGGGCTAGAATCGCTCGAGTTCTCTCCTGCTAGTTTGTCAAAAAAACTCCTGGGTGGACGTTTAACACCAGCAACAGTGCCAAAAATGGAATAGTTTCTCGTAGGAATTATATATGCTTATTCTTAAGGCCATGTAAGTAGACCCAATGAAGGCCTACTATCTTCTTCTTGGACATCACCACTGGATGGTGTGTGTGTGTATGTGTGTGAGTGTGAGTGTGTGTGTGACAGAGAGAGAGACACAAAGAGAGAAAACATAGGAATGCCAGATCCTGTCTTGTCTAATGGACAGTTTTTCAAAAGGAGCAGTGAGAATTCCTGGGGATTCACCGGTCAGTCCCTTCCAGTGTTTATCATCTCACATTACTCTCAGAAGTAACTTGTTAAGAGTAACTCATCTAAGAACAGAAGTTAGTTATACCGAGAAAAATATTCTAGACCTTGATGGCTTTCGTTTGTAATTTCCTTGTGCATTTTACTTCCCCCAGAGTAGATAAACCAGGGGTGTTCACTAAATGAAGTCAGAAACCTCTCAACTCAAAATGTCTGGGAAGTCCTGTGTTCTGTTAGTTCCAATATACACGCATCAGCCATAAGGGATGTCTAAATAGTGCAAGATGATAAAATCCCTTCATGTTTTCTGTTTTAGGGAAATCCTGCATGGTTGCACTAGGGTCATAAAAAATTACTAATGTGTTTTCTCATGGCGCCGGGCCATCACATGGGCCCTGTGCAGTGGTATTGTATGCGGCCTGTAATCACAAACAAATGTATTCCACAAGCAGATGAGCTGTTATATGAGAAAGTGTGAGAGGTTAGAGCTTGAGCCTTTGTGTCAGCTACGAAGCAGGTCCGCCACAGTGGAAGACCCCTGAGGCCATGCAAATGAAAATGGCAGTTCCTGGGGGGGTGGGGGTGGGAGGAGGACGCCAAGAGGGATGAGGTCACTGCAATAAACATCCAGCTTCCCTCTGAATGGGAAACTAGAAAAGCCTTCAACTATGGCACTACGTGGACTAGGAAAGGAGGTAGAATTTGTGGGTCAGGTGGGGCAAAAAGTGGAAATCCCCGTAGAGAGGAGACAAGTGACATCAGCGGGTGTCCCAGAAGGAGGAGTAGCTGAACAGGGAGCCAGCAGGCCTGGAGGGAGCCTCTATCAGTGAGGGAGATGGGCTGTCTGCTTCTGCCAACACTCCTGTGACATGTCTAGCGTGAGGGGACACACAAGGGGGCAAGTTGTCAGTATGACACCCAGGCTTGCCATCACTGCAGGCCTCACTTGGAAGGACATTTATAATACTTTCCAGGACCAAGCATCATTCTGTCCAGGCAAAAAGAAATTCCATTAAAAAGTTGATGTATTTTGTCTTTGCCCCCAAAAAGGAATGTTCAAGCTATAAACAGTGACATTTCTTCATGTGAGTTCCTGTAAAAAAAAAAAAAAAAGAAAGAAAGAAAGAAAAAAAAAAGGGAATGCTTTCCAGAATTCTTAGAGGTAGAAAACTACTCCATACAAGCAATACGGCCAAATCCAAAATGCATTTACACAGAAGCAGTGTTGCAGAGTAGAAATGCACAGATTAAAAGCCTTCGCTCTCCTGTTCCCTGACTGATTTTGAGCAAGTTACTTATGGTTCCCAAACCCCAGCTTCCTTCTCAGGAAACAAGGGTAGTAATATCTGCCTTAAGGATTGTTGTAAAAATAAATCTCACAATTTAATCGCTACCCTTATGCCAACAACTTCTAGGTATTTTTCTCTCTGCTGACATTTCTCTCCTGAGCTCTGGATCCATAGACTCTCTCCCATGATTCTCAGGCTCTTCCAATCAAATGTCCAAAACCAGAATCATCTTTGCTTCCTCCAGCCTCACAGATCTGTCTTCTACTCAGCTAAGGTGCCACATGCATCGCCAGAAAACTTAGGCATCTCCCTAATATCTTCTTCTCCAACACCACTCTCACCTCAAATAAATCGCCAAATCCTTTTGATTGCAACTCTTTCAAATTTTCTAGCTGTCTCCATCCCTAGATCAGGTGCCATCATTTCCTTCTAGATGATCGCAGCAGTCTCTTTGCCTCTCACCTTGGCTTCTCCTCCCAGCCTATTCTCCACACTCCCTCCAGAAAGATCTTTGGCAAGAGCGAGTGGGCTTGGTCCTCTCCCCAGCTTAAATGGCTTCCCAGTGCCCTCAGGGTATTTCTTACCCTGGCTTGCCAAGCTCTTGTCAGTTCCTTTCTTACCACTCTACCTCCTATCTTTAGTCTCCACAGCTCCTGGCACTTTAGTTCCCTTTAGCCATGTCGGACTTTCTTGACTTGCTCTTATCTTCGGTTCTTTGCAGAGGTTGTTCTCTCTGCCTGAAATTGGCTTTTTTCCTGCTGTCTCCTCTCCTCTTATCTGACTAATTGCTACTCATGCTTCAGGTCCAAATTTAGATATCACCCCCTCCAGAGCCTTTGTGCCCACAAGGCTGAATAGGGGTCCCTCTTATGTCCTGCCACGATACCTTGTACTCTCCCTATCATAAGCACATGGATGTCATCGTACTGGGCTTGCCCATGGACCTGCCAGTCTCTTCCAATTGAGAGCACACTCTTTGAGGACAAGGGTTGGCAGCAATGTATCTTCAGTGACATGTGCCAGACCACTCAATAATCATGTGGGAAGGGAGGGAGAGAGGGTGGGAGAAAGGAATAACATGACATGTTAAGCACCTAACACAGAATCAGTCACATATCAGCAATTATTAGTCTCCACTTTATGTTAATAAGCCATACATGTCCACTTTTCTTAATCAGGCCCCATAATTAGTTTTTTATGCTCAGCAAACTGGTGAAGTCCCTTCATAGCTAGATCCGTTATATCTCTACAGTGAGCCAAGTGTCCCCACAGCAAAATTGTCTTAGATTTAGTCCCACTGACAATGAATTTAAAGTATTTAGGAAAACTTTGCTAAAATGTCCTAAACACATTGGATTAGGTGACTGGAATTCGGGGTAGGGGGTTAATGCCTTTCCTTTACCCTACTTTTCTCTTCCTCTTCTTCCTCCTCTTTCTTCTTTTTCTCTCTTAATCAGAGTCACAGAGAAATCCTGGAAGAGAGAGTGTTTAAGCCAATTTGGAAAAGTGTTTCTGCTCCTATGTTCTTGGGATCTTAGAACACAGAAGGCTCTATCAGTTTCAGAAGGTTCCAGATTAGAGGTTGAAACCTTAAAAATTAACCCCATTCCTCTATGACATGACTGGGGAAACCTCCCTTCTTTCTCCAAACCTTGCTCATCCCCTCCCTAAGAGAAATAACATAACTAGAAACCAGGACTTGCCTCATCACTGTTGAGACACCCCCATTATTTGCTGCAAGCACCGTGAGTCAGGGCAGGGTGATCTTGTTCACTGCACAACCTCAGCACAGTGCCTGGGACAGAAGAGCTGCTCAGAAAACACCTGTTGAACAAATATTTCAAAGGAATGTTCCTTCCTCTCCTATAGGAACTCCTGGGTGTAGGAAAAGTGGGTATCTCATTTCATAGTGATGGTAATGCAACATAGTTAGAATCACTGTCTGTGTGCTTCCATTTGCCCATCTAGACTTTGAGCTTTGGGATGCAGGAATCCCTGAACCCCCTTTACCAAGCATACTGCCGGACCCATTAAAGGTGCCCAATAAATGTGTGTTCAACTCAACGTGACCATGCTGTCCAGACTTGTGGGTAGATGCTTAGCTTTAACATGACTAGTCACCTTTCTGCCAAGGAGAATAAAGTGTTTCATGTTTCTTGCCTTTCTCGTTTCTCATAGCAGTGGGTAGGTGAAACAGGGGCACATCCACAATATGGAAATTAGAAACTTAAAGGGACACAAAAATTTAGGATTTGTCTAGCATCACACATGGCACATTCATCGCCAAAGTCCTGATGTGCAGGTCTGAGGGTCTTTCAACAGCGTAGCCTGTCATCCCCGGTAAGAACGGCAATAATATCTAACTTACTAATGCATAGTTTATATTGTCTCCCAGAAAGATGATTGCTGCATTTTTTTGTGTTGGCATGCTCTCTTTAAAATAATACTATAATACATAGTATTGTTTTATAGTATTATTTTATAATAAATAGTATTTATTTATAGGTTTATTTTATAATAATTAGATAAATACAACCATTTTTTAGAGTTGAGGGCCAAACAGTAAGCATGGTCAACAAACAGACAAACAAATACATTCTTATTGTTCTCAGTTTCTTTCCTCTTCCTAAAGTGGGAATTGGAATTTATCTTCTGGCTGAAGATTCCCGCAATTTATAACTGAAGTCATTCAACGTCAACCATGAGCAATCCTTGGACTCTACTATAGGATGGCCCTTATTGAGACACTTAGGTGTACTTCTGTTTAAATTTTGTGATTAGAAACATAAAATCAATCATAGTGAAACCCAGTAGACTTGGTGATCTGAGAGGGATTTTGTTTCTAGTACTTGAGTTGATTTATTTCTCTGTTTGTTTATTTATACAAAATTGCCTTAGATTTATTCCCACTGACGATGAATTTAAAGTATTTAGGAAAACTTTGCTAAAGTTTCTTGAACACACTGGATCAGCGGACTGGAACGGGGAAGTTAATTTCTTTCCTTTACCCTACTTTTCTCTTCTTCTTTCTCCTCTTTCTTCTTTTTCTCTCCTAATCAGAGTCACAGGGAGAAATGCTGGAAGAAAGAGCATTTAAGCCCATTTGGAAAAGTGTTTCTGCTCCTGTATTCTTGGGATCTGTGAACGCATAAAGCTGCTAATAACAGGATTTGTGGGAAAGAAGTAAAGAGCTATTTCTCATGATGAATTTGGGTTGAGTCATCAAGAGAAAGCATAACATTTTATTATGAATGACTACACCTGTATTAGTCTTTTTCACACTGCTATAAAGAATACCTGAGACTGGGTAATTTATAAAGGAAAGAGGTTTAATTGACTCACAGTTCCACATGGCTGGGGAGACCTCAGGAAACTTACAATCATGGCAGAAGGTGAAGGGGAAACAGGCACATCTTACATAGCAGCAGGAGAGAGAGAGAGCAGAGAGAGGGGAAACTTCCACTTATAAAACCTCCAGATCTCATGAGAACTCACTCACTATCACAAGAACAGCATAGGGGAAACCTCCTCTTAGTGTGCATGCTTAAGTCACTTGCCCAGCTCCTGAGATTTTATCGGGAAGCAGATGATTACCAGATTTAGGTTTTTCCTATCTATGTGGAGACTGCCTTTCCCTGGTGCTGACTGCAGCTAATTATTATTTTAGAGAGACAGTTAACAACTGCCTGACCATCATCACCTGATGGTTGCTGGACATTCGTGGTATGTTAGGGGAAATGGGAGGCCTCTCCTGCACTGCCCTGCTCATGTCTCACTAGCTACCTACCATAACACATGGATTCCAGTTTCTGGCCTGTATCATTTTTCCTCTCCATAAAGAGCTTCTTTCAACTTTCTTACAGGGCTGATCTGCTGGAGACGAATTCCCTCATTTTTGTTTGTCTAAGAAGGTCTTTATTTCTCCTTCGCTTTAAAAAAAAGCATATACTATATTTTAGAGCAGTTTTAGATTTACAGAAAAATTAACAGAGAGTACACAGTTTCCTCCATCACTTCCATCCACACACAGTTTCCCTTATCAACGTTTTGCATTGGTATGATACATTTGTTACAATGAAAAACCAATACTGATACATTATTACATCCCTAGTTTACATTAGAACTCACTCTTTGCATTGTACATATTTTTGGATTGTAAGGAATGCCTAATGGCAGGTATCCACCACAGTATGGTACAGAGTAGTTTCACTGCACTAAAAACCCTTTGTGCTTCCTTTATTCATCCGTCTCCTTTTCCCTTTCCCACCCCACGTCCCACCCCTTGCAATTACTGCTCCTTTTACTGGCTCTATCATTTTGCCTTTTCCAGTATGTCATATAGTTGGTATCACATAGAATGTAGCTTTTCAGACTGACTTATGTTACTTAGCAATGTGTATTTAAAATTCCTCCAATGTCTTTTCACGGTTTCAAAGCTCATTTCTTTTTTAGCACTGAATAATATCCCCTTATGCAGATGTACCACAGTTTGTTTATCCACTTGCTTATTTAAGGACATACTGGTTGCCTCCCATTTTTGGCAACTATGAGTAAAGCTGCTGTAAACATTTATGCACGGACTTTTGTGTGGACATAGCTTTCAACTCATTGGAATAAATGCCTAGAAGCATCGTCACTGGATTGTATGGTAGACTATGTTTAGCTTTATAAGAAATTGCCAAACTGTCTTCCAAAATGATTGTACCATTTTGTATTTCCACCAGCAATGAATGAGAGCTCCTATTGCTTCACAACTTCGCAGCATTTGGCATTGTCAGTGTTTTGGATTTTTGCCACTCTATAAGTGGTACCCCATTGTTGTTTTAATTTGCAATTCCCTAAAGTGCATCTTTTCATATGCTTATTTGCCATCTATATATCCCCTTTGGTAAAATGTCTGTTAGGTCTTTTACCCACTTTTTAGTTGAGTTGTTTGTTTTCTTATGGTTGAGGTTTAGCAGTTCTTTGTATATTTTAGCTACAAGCCCTTTATGAGACATATGTTTCACAAATATTTTCTCTCGGTCTGTGGCTTGGGTTGTCTTTTCTTTCTCTTAATTTCCTTCACTTTTGAAGAATAGTTTATAGAACTCCAGATTGGTGGATTTTTTTTTCTTTTAACACATTAAATATTTCACTCTACTCTCTTGTTGCTCACATGGTTTCTGATGAGAAGTCCAATGGAATTTTTATGCTTGTTCCACTGTGGGTAAGGTGTAAGGTGTTCTTATTTCTTTGGCTTCTTTCAGGATTTTCTGTTTGTCTTTGGTTTTCTGCTTTTTTTTTTTCTTTCTTTTTTTGAGATGGAGTTTCACTATTGTTGCCCAGGCTGGAGTGCAATGGCAGGATCTCGACTCACTGCAACCTCTGCCTTCCGGGTCCAAGCAATTCTCCTGCCTCAGCTTCCCGAGTAGCTGGGATTACAGGCACCCGCCACCACGCCCAGCTAATTTTTTGCATTTTTAGTAGAGATGGGGTTTTACTATGCTGGCCAGGCTGGTCTTGAACTCCTGACCTCAGGTGATCCACCTGCCTTGGCCTCCCAAAGTACCAGGATTACAGGCATGAGCCACTGCGCCCAGCCCTGCAATTTAAATATGATATGTCAAGATGTATACTTTTTTATTTTTTCTTTCTTTCTTTCTTTCTTTTTTTTTTTTTTTTTTTTTTTTTAGACAGGGTCTCACTCTCATCACCCAGGCTAGAATGCAGAGGTGTGATCACAGCTCACTGCAACCTCAACCACCCAGGCTCAGGTGATTCTCCTGCCTCAGCCTTCCCAGTAGTTGGAACTATAGTCACATTACCACCATACCCGGTTAATTTTTTGTATTTTTTGTAGACACAGGGTTTCACCATGTTGCCCTTTCTGGTCTCAAACTCCTGTGCTCCAGTGATCCTCCTGCCTCGGCCTCCCAAAGTGCTGGGATTACCTGCATAGCCACTGTGCTCAGCCAGTGTATACTTTTTTATATATACCCTACTTAGTGTTCTCTAAGCTTCCTAAATCTGTGTTAGATGAGACAGGAGCCTGGGGATCAGGAGCTATGAATATTAATTGTAGTATAAAACTGTTTGTTTTGGACCTAATTTTGTATTATCTGCTGCTGTAAGCAGTGTTGGGACCACAGGTGTTGAAACAAGTGAGAAGGATAAGCCTTTCAGAGGACTTAACTTGAAGAAAGGTAGAGATGCTAGGATTGCCTCAAACAGAATTCTGGAGCAAGAGTATGGCTGGATGATCCATGGTGCTGTAACTGGCTCATGTTTGAAAGGTGAAAAGGAAGGTCTCAGACTGGTAGACAAAAATGTAAATGAGACAGAAGGTGAACAGAAGGATTGGATTATTCAAAAGTTGGGATAGAATGGATGAGCCAATTAAATATAAACTCTAAGTAGTT